>NC_091773.1:65273118-65898118 GCF_029378745.1 Bos indicus
TCAATTAGAATGAGCACACTTGAGTTATAATATCTTCAAGTTTACAAAATAATGTTTTGAAAGAATAAAACAGTGTTTTTTTCCGTGTAGGCAAGTAATACTAATGTGTGACTTTGATTGCACAATGATTCACAACCAAGAAGCCCAGCTTTTCAATTAGAATGAGCACACTGCTAATATGATTAACCCACATATTAAACTAGATACATTCTATTTAACTCTGTACTTATTCTTTATTTCTATTACAAATACTCACTGTTGAGCAACAGTCAACTTTGGTAATTTACATTTAAAAAATAAGTGTACATTTTAAAATCACCCATAGGACTCAGTATATCTAGTATACCTTCATTATGATACCCACGTTCTTGTGCTTCTTATCCTTTATATTTATCCATCATCATTAGCACGGCTTTTTTTTTTTAAGAAATTACACTGAATATAACTGATATATTCACTTTACAGCCAAATTAGAAAAGCCTAGATATATTTTAACAGAGAAAAATATTAAGGATCCAGCTGTTCAAAATAAAAAAAAGTATAAAATAAATCATTGAGAGAAAATATTCTAGCTTTTAAGAATATGTTACTTTAAAAAGTCAGTGTTATCTCATGATTATAAAATTTTATTCAAGAAATAGCAAAAATATTTTAATTTGCAAAGAACTATATTTTTAAAGTGAGTTTATATTCTACATGTTACAAGAGTAATCAAGACAAAGTTCAACAAATACACCATACGTAAATACTTATTTCTAAAGATATGACTTACTTTATAATAATATTAAATAATTCACAAAAAAAGTATTATCTACCAGAGTAATCTCAAATATTATTACTACATACTATAAAAACTATTTTGTTACATATGGCCAAGAATTTGAAGTACTTCAATCTATTATTATCACAACTGGAAAGATCTCAAATTAAAAATTTTACTGGGATGCTAAAGATTAGATAGTAAGTATCCAATGATGAGAATGTGTATTTGCTTTGGAAAGATAACTGCCAAACTGATGTCTTCCTTGCTTATCCTCTCCTGATGATCAAGATGTACATAATGACAGGACACTAATAGTAAATGGCACAGTACAGCAAACACCACAAGGTGGTGCTAATATCCTCTCATAACTGGCTGGATAGACCACTTAGCTAGTCTTCAGATGTGGGCTAAGGTGATGCTCTGCAACCCACAAGGTGGCTACCCAACCACAACATTCTCTGGTCTAAGAGAAAAAGCAAATCATTAACAATTCACATGGTTTTTATTATTTGTTGTAGAAAAAAATTTGAATTTATAATCCTCTAGACTTAACATCTGGACATTTTTCCCATTTAGTTACAATATATTACATGAAAAGAACGTAAGTCTATGAGCAACTACATTTACAATTGCTGTTTAGTCACTATCTTGTATCTGACTTTTTGACCCCACGAATTGTAGGCTGCCAGGCCCCTTTGTCCATGGGATTTTCCAGGCAAGAAGACTGAAGTGGGTAGCCATTTCCTTCTCCAGGGGATCTTCCTGACCCAGGGATTGAGCCTGGATCTCCTGCACTGGCAGGCAGATTCTGACCACTGAGCCACAAGGGAAGCCCCAAAGCATGCACTGATTTTACACTACTATCAGATAAAATTAGTACTTTATCAATTAGTAACTTTATCAGTAAGTTTCTTAGGTGGACACCAGCACAAGTGACAACGAAACAGTTCAGTATCTGAAAACCCATATTCATAATTGCCAAAATCTGGTTCCCAAATTAGCACTTTCCCTCATTTCTGAATACATACTCATCTTAATGTAATGGACTCTTAGAAAAACAGTTTCCCACAATGTAGGTTCTAAAAACACTAAACCAATTGCTAAAGTCTCCCTTCCTTGAATTGCCTTTAGTCAGACAAACACACAGATGGATGGCAAGCTGGAATGGAGGATGAAAGAATGAAAGGAAGGGTAGAAAGAGCGAGGGAGGGAAGGAAAACAGACGGAAGGGTGAGAGAAAGGGAGGAAAGCAACAGGCTGGCTCCAGAAATACAACTGCAATTCAGAATAGAGAAAGAGAGTTGCTAGAGAGAGTCCACATAACATAAATATATATGCTGTACTGGGCATGTATATGAAGCTTTATATATACAAAGTAAGTAGTGAGAGACTTTATTTTTGGGGGCTCCAAAATCACTGCAAATGGTGACTACAGCCATTAAATTAAAAGATGCTTACTCCTTGGAAGAAAAGCTATGACCAACTTAGACAGCATATTAAAAAGCAGAAATATTACTTTGCCAACAAAGGTCCATCTAGTCAAAGCTATGGTTTTTCCAGTAGTCATGTATGGATGTGAGAGTTGGACTAGAAAGAAAGCTGAGCGCCAAAGAATGAATGCTTTTGAACTGTGGTGTTGGAGAAGACTCTTGAGAGTCCCTTGGACTACAAGGAGATCCAACCAGTCCATCCTAAAGGAAATCAGTTCTGAATATTCATTGGAAGGACTGATGCTGAAGCTGAAACTCCAATACTTTGTACCCCTGATGCAAAGAGCTAACCCTGATGCTGGGAAAGATTGAAGGAGGGAGGAGAAGGGGATGACAGAGGATGAGATGGTTGGATGGCATCACCGACTAGATGGACATGACTTTGAATAACTCTGGGAGTTGGTGATGGACAGGGAGGCCTGGTGTGCTGCAGTCCATTGGGTCACAAAGAGTCGGACACTACTGAGTGACTGAAATGAACTGAACTGAAATAATGCCCGCTGTCCAAATGGGTTTTAGAGAAGAAAGCTGCCCAAGATCATAAAAGGATTATCAGACTTCAAAGACTCTTTCATTATTCCATAAAATAATCATGCTAATTTCGATGAAGATAGTGTAGCAACAAAGTAGCAACTATGTGCCAAGCATTTTATGTTTCTCAGTTAAACCACACAACAATCCTAAAAGCTATTATTGTTTTCTATGTTACAGATTAGAAAACTACAGCACAGAGAGGTTGAGTGACTTTCCCAACGTCCCACCACTATTAAATGGTAAAGCTAGGATTGGAATCTAAGCAATGTGGCCATAATAAGTCTGCCACTTACCCACTTCACAATATTGCCACTCATAAAATACCAAATTATTTCCTTTGGGAATAAAATAAATAGCTATTTAATGAGGAGTAAAAGAAAAAAAACTTTTATTAAGTATATAAAATGAATAAAAAAAACCAATGCTACAACAGATCCTATGGACAGGGTCATCGAAGAGCATGAAATTGCAATAGGAACATACAATTCATCAGCTTGAAAAACATAAAAACACTTAAAAACCACAAAATAAGATATAAAAAAGTAAACTGGTTAATTATCAATGACTAAAGAAAACTAAAATAACTATAAAAACAATATAAGATATCAGAAAGGGTAAAGTATGATTAATTACAAACAACAGCTGACATTAAATGTTTTTTAAACAGCACTCACTTCAGATACAGCAGACTGGGACAATCACTAGAGAAAAGGTAGATTTTACCTGATTCTTTTTGGACAGAGAGGTTTGGAGAGGTGAGAAGGAGGGATAAAGGACATCCTGAGTATTTTAATATATAAGCAAAAAGTATGGATGCAGGAAAGTGAAAATTGTATTCAGGAGTAGTGTTTTGCATAGAAAATGTTAACAGAGAAAAGCTGAATAGGCTTTACTCTTCTTCAAATAGTCCTCAAAGCCTGGAGATGAGTAACATATCCATGTTTCTAGCTAGTTAAAAACATATTCTATAAAAAATACATCAGAAAGCATAAAAAAACGATTACAAATTATATGAAAAACCAATCAAAATAAAAATTGGCTGACTGGAACAGAAAGGAAAGAAAGAGAGACAGAAATGAAAGAACTAATGGGGAAAACCTAGAAGAAATTATTAAGTCAACCAATTTGCCATTCATAAAATACTCAAAAGCTGCATTAGAGATTCTCTAAGGTATTTAATTTTAAGTCATAGCTTCATACAGAACATGTAATAAAATTATAAAACTAAAGTTCATATTTTAAAATTACTTTATCATTAAAGGTAGGTAAAGTTATTTGATATCTTTGTGGGGGAGAGAGGATAATGGAGAATTTATTAAAATAATCAATGTGGTACTTCATAAGAAACTCCTAAACATACTATTTCATTTAAATCTCAGACCCCATGAGAAGTTACTTTACAGAAGAAGGAACATAGTCAATGAAGTATAGCGACAAATCCTAATTTATATTAAACCTGAAAATGCTAAGATTCAAAGCTAGTTTTCCAGACTTCAATCTGAAAACACAATTTCACTGTTGCCATTTGGTTTCTAATTTCATTACAAGAAAACTTATAGGGCAAGCAAGTGGAGTTTCTAAAAATTATGAACAGTAGCACTTGGACAAAATACACTAGTATTACATGGATAGCACACCTAGCCCTAAAGCAGTGACTGATAAAATCTTCCATGCAATAGGTAAGTACTGGGTGTCATCTATATGCTAACCACCACTGTAGACACTGGAGATATAGTAGTTAGTAGAGAAATAAACAAAAACAGGAAAATATCATCTAGTGATAAGTATAATTCAGAGAATTATAATAAAGTTATAGGGGAAAAATGAGTGACTCCTTAATACTGAGTGGTCATGGAATACCTTTCTATGAAGCTGACCTGTAAGCTGACACAGAGGCAGCCAACTGCAAAGCAGGAAGACCACCATTCCAAACAGAAGGCACAGCTAGAACAGCCCTAAACAGAAATATAAAGGCAGTGTAGCCAAAACAGAGTGAAAAAGAAGCAGAGTCACAGATTTGGTGAGAGGCAGGTAGGGGATTTTTAAGTTAGAAGAAGCAGTTGGAATTTTCTATTCTCAATATGATAAAAGAGGGTGGAGAATAGCATTAATTTATTATTAAGGAGGAAAAAAATATCAATTGTGTATAAAGAATACAGCAGAACAAACTTGGAAGCAGACACACCAGGTAAAGTTATAGTAGTCTAGGAGCTCTTAACCTTTTCCCCACCCCAAGTACCTGAAGGAAATTACACACTCCAACAAATAGCAGCAGTGGAGAAGAAATGCTGATAAAACTGCTTCCTCTCTTTCAGAGGATCTACTCTAGAAGGACTAGAGTAGGTAGTGTAGGTCGGTAGCATTCTCCACTGTTAACTCTCAACTTCCCTTCTCTCATGACGGGACATTTTCTCCTTTCTTTGTTCTGTTCTTTTCCTCTGCCTAGCCTAAAAGTCCACTTTGGATACTACTCCATCAGAATTAGATTTTTGTCTCAAAAGACCACTGAAATTACCTGAATTCAACATTCTTGGTACTTTAATAAAGTTCCGATTCTGGACAGAGGCAACTAAAAAAAAGACATCTTCACAAACGGATTTCTAATTTGTCTTATATAAGAAAACTCTAAAGATAATGTAGACTATAATAGGCAATTTTCATGTAAAAAATTCAATTTTGACATGCTTTCTGGATACAGGCAAATTTTTATCCAGTTTCAAAATAAATATTTAAAGATGAAATTCAAATTCCCAGCATAAGAACACACTAAAAACATCTATGAAAATTAAAACCACTCTCCGGAATCTGATGAAATATCCAATTTTAGTTTATTTCATTTCTTTGAATCCTAAGATATCTATTTGCTATTGTTTAGAAAGCAAAGACTTTGAAATATAAAATGAAGAGAAGTAGCAAGCTCACAAAAATGATTTTACCCCAAAATTGTAAGTTCTCAATTACTAACAGTAAAAATTCTCATTTTTCAGCTTAACCAAACGTTTCCTAACACTAATTCTTAGAAAGCAATCTGTGTTGCTATATCTATTTCTCTTAACAAAAACTCTTTAATTGTTACGGCATGTTCATTAGGAAACTAAACTGTGGGCTGAAATGACTTTTAAGTCAAATCTCATTTTCTCATACAAACAACGTTAAAATAACAGGGATTTTCTTGATCATGAAACTGATAATTTTGGAAATCAATATAATCATTTAATCAATTATAAGTGACATACCTATATACTATAAAACTTTTTAGAATTAAAAAAAATCACATAAAATCAAACATAATATTATACAATAACATAGTGTACATTTCTAAGATCTTTTCTTGTTCTTCATAGTTGTTTTAACTGCCACAAATCATTAAGGAGCCTTCCACAAGAATACGGAATCCAGGACTTTTTTGGAAATATTTTCAATCACTTTCAAAAGAAAGACTTTGGGGGAAGACTCAGGTCATGTAAATGAAATGACAAGAAACAGATTCAGGAATGCCTTTAGTGCTATCTTTTCTTAATAAGTGATAACATTAGCAAAGGAGTACTGTGTATTCTGATGTTCTCAAAGATGTTTGCTATATTAAGACTGTCTCCTCAAAACAAGTTCTTCAATTTAAATCTTAGGTAGGCAGGTCTGCCTTTAAAATCAGTGAACTAATCTTTATTTATCATAAAATCAATCATTTTCCTTTAACCTCTTCATTACATGCTGCTATATAATGTCAAAGAACTAGAATCAGATCAGATCAGATCAGTCACTCAGTCGTGTCTGACTATTTGAGACCCCATGAATCGCAGCACACCAGGCCTCCCTGTCCATCACCAACTCCCGGAGTTCACTCAGACTCACGTCCATTGAGTCAGTGATGCCATCCAGCCATCTCATCCTCTGTCGTCCCCTTCTCCTCTTGCCCCCAATCCCTCCCAGCATCAGAGTCTTTTCCAATGAGTCAACTCTTCGCATGAGGTGGCCAAAGTACTGGAGTTTTAGCTTTGGCATCATTCTTTCCAAAGAAATCCCAGGGCTGATCTCCTTCAGAATGGACTGATTGGATCTCCTTGAATACTAAAGGCTATTTCTCCTAGTTTCATATGATTAAATCTTTTATTATAAGGTTCTGTCATTCAGTTTTCCCTAGAATACTCATTAACACTGCTTTTCCTTTTTAATCAGCTTTTTTGCAGTACTGATATATGTGTGACTATCAAGAACAGAAGTACTTTTGTTTTTTTGCTTTTCACTAAATATATCAGATTATGCTCTTACTGCATAAAAGTATTGTGTTTTTTTGTTTTTTTTTTTTTTAATGTGGACCACTTTTAAAGACTTTACTAAATTTGTTACATTATTGCTTCCGTCATTTACATTCTGGGTTTTTGGCCATGAGGCATGTGGATCTTAGCTCCCTGACCAGGAATGGAACCCACACCCCCTGCATCAGAAGGTGAAATCTTAACCACCAGACTGTCAGGGAAGCCTTTGCAGAAAATTTTTAGAATCTGGCTTTTGGAATTTCTTAAAAGAAAAATCTGTTCTTCAAATTACATAAAAAATTATTTTCTTTTACTTGTTAGCCAAAGCAAGGTCAAGTTTTCTCAGTCATATATAATTTTTATCTTTTTAAGATTTAGCTTGTTTCTTATAACTCCCCATTTTTTCTAATTACTCTAAAAAGCTATTTGCAAACCAAGAGGTCCCTATTTCTATAGGAAGGCTGGAGAAACAAACTAAGGCTGAAAATAAGTTGATGAAACTCTTCAGAAAAGACACAAGACACTGGATGGTAACTTTATGTGTGTGAGGCCTACCTTCTACCAGTAACAGAGGAATGACAGGGCGGTGTAAGCTGTCAGCACCTAAACATCTGAAATTATTGGAAATAAAATCACTTAAGGGAAAGGCTGCTTATAATCTTCTGGGATAGCTTTGAAACCGGATGTTTTAAACTACAGAGGTAGATTTAGTTACTTCTACCATGTTTCATTTATAAATGTTGAGAATGCTAAGATGGCATCCACAATGAAGATGGCAGGAAAGAAAAATTCATCTGGCCTGTTATACAGAGTGAAACAAGTCAGAAAGAGGAAAACAAATATCATATATTAACACATAAATGGGGAATCTAGGAAAATGGTGTAATGAACCTATTTGCAGGGCAGCAACAGAGACTCAGACCTAGAGAATGGGCCTGTGGGCACAGTGGGGGAAGAAGAGGGTAGGACAAATTGAGAAAATAGCACTGACATATATACACTACCATGCGTAGAACAGATAGCTAATAAGAAGCTGCTATAACACAGGGAGCTCTACCTGGTGCTGTAATGACCCGGGGTTGGGGGTGGGGGCCGTGGGGAGAGCTTCAAGAGGAAGGGGATACATGTATACTTATGGCTGATTAGCACTGCTATACAGCAAAAACCAACACAACATTGTAAAGCAATTAATTTCTAATTAAAACTTTTTTTTTGAGAATTTTTAAAATAAGTTTTTACAAATAATGTATCCAAAGATTTTTGACCCACTACATACAGTAAGAATCTCGTTAAGAAAAATATACAGATTTTGATAAGAGTTTAAACTCTGAGAGAAAATTTAAAGCCTGATGCCAAGTCCTTAGATTGCTACTGCTTCAATTTCAAAAGACCAGTGGACAGAAATTTTAGTACACAGACTCCACTATGCTGTGGAGTTCCTTTTTTCCTGGGTCAGCCAGCTTTATTCTGCTTCATTAACCCCTTCTTTGCTCCTTGATGGATTCTGGAATCCAGTTTCCAGATTTTTGGATTTCCTTTAATAGGAAACTTCACAATCATTTCCTGGGGATTTTTTAAATTAAAAAAATCCATCTGACATAAGAATGATGGATTATAACCTTATACTAAAATGTGTTAAGTGCAGCTGAACTCCTCTATAACAAAGAACTGATCCCCCAGTCAGAACTGACCATTCTTTCAACAACACTTTCATCCCGTATACTACTACTACAGTGATTTGTAATAAGACATGTATTTTTCTCTCTGGATATTAAGATAGTCAAAGACTTTTCAATCACTACTATTGTAACAGGACTCATAACAAAAGTTTATTGACCATCACTTGCCAGTTCTCTTGAACACGCACATTTAATGTGAATAAATATTTAAACAATTAAAGTACATGTGATATTATGTAGTAAATATATAAATAAGATGCAATGAATATTTAGAGAAATATGATAGAGGAAACCACTAAGTTTCTCAGCGAGTGGATGCATTTTAAAGGAGGTAATATCTGATCTGGATCTAAAAAATTCAGTAAGGTGAATTCCCTGGTGGTTCAATGGTCAGAACTCCACATTCTCACGACTTAGGGCCCAGGTTGATGCCCTGGTCAGGGAACTAAGATTCCAGAAGCCACACACTATGACCAAATAATAATAATAAAATAAGATACCAAGGTATTAAAACACACAGACACACACACATACACACACGTATGGTTCAGGACCAAGAAAAGCAATGAATGTAAGCCAATCAAGAGAGTGAAAGTAAATAGGTGATATCACTCAATTAAATTTAGACTAAAATCCTGTGGGCAATAAGGATCCATAAGGTGAAAGAGTTACTGATCAGAACCTCTGTGGGAAGATGGATAAATAAGTGAAAGGGATTGATCAACAAAGGACAAAGAAACCTAACAAAAGCTACAAATACTGTGGAATAAACATTAGAAATAGTAACAGCATGAATACATTTAAGAACTCATGGTTGGCAAGTCACCTTATTTCAGAATGGTATTTTCAAATCAAGAATCTATTTTTCCAATAGAATAAATTATTTAAAGTACTGAAAGAGTGCGAGGCCCTTTTGTTCGGATGAGGGGAGGGCAGTTGGCCTGGGCCAGGTACGTCTTCAGGGAAGGGGTTCGACCAAGGTCACTGGGCTTGTTGCTTCTCTGGTCGCCACTCCCCTGGCTGGCCAGACAAGACTCGCCAGCAGTGCAGCAGCCATTCCTCTCGTGCTTGTGGGCGCTGCTCTGAGCAGTGTCACCCTTTATACCAGAAAGTTTGCGGGCACTATGGGGAAAAAGAAAACCAGATGAAAGTGGAGGGAGGTGCTAGAATAAGAGAAAGAAAATCTGTGGTGGAAAAAGTTCCAGACTGCCCAGTGGTACACGGCAAAGTGGTATACCTCCGAAGTGGAAGGGGTTCTCAGAGGACAATGCATGGAGCAGAAGAGAACCTGGAATGCCCTGGCCTCATTGCCAAGTTTCTGCATTTACAGAAGAAAGCACACAGGACAAATAAATCAGAGAGAGGTAAGCACAAAGCTGATTCTGATTCTGATTTGGAAAATAAGGTGGAAGACAGCAAACCAAACAAGAAGAAAGAAGAGTCAGAAAACCCATGAGGCTTTGCCCAGGGTTTGGAACTGGAACAGGCTACTGGAGCGACAGACTCCAGTGGAGAACTCATGCTTCAGGTGAATTGGAAATACTCTGATGCCACCGACTTGGTCCCTGCCAAGGTCAAGCACCCATAGATAGTCATATACCTCTGTAAGGAAAGGCTGACTTGGCATTCCTACCCCTCAGAGGATGATGACAAAACAATGACAGGAATTAACTCTCCTGAGTACCAGACCCTCTCACATCTGACTGTGGGTTTCAAGTGGGGGCAAGAAGGAGTTCTACTTGTCTTGACACCATAAAGATGGCTTGAGAAGATGTCCCTTGACGAGCCAGTATAGTTTCTGTGCTCTACAGCAGCCCAAGTGCTTTAAAGCTGTTCCATGCTACATAGTTTGCACGCCCATCCCTGTGGAGGGAAACAAGGGTCAGTGTTTCAAGGCAACCGATTCTGAACTTTGTTAAGAACAAAGGCCTTTCTATGAAGGACAAAACTTGCAGGATGGGATGTGGGAGAGCAGGAAACATCCACAACCCAGAGCCCCACTAGTGTGAATTCTGCAATTCTTACAGCAAAGCATGTGCACAGTTTTTGGCTAGTGTATTACTACTAGTGTATTATTTGGGGTGGAGCGGATGGGGTGTGAAAGAAGGGAGATAGGTTAGGATCACTTTTGTTAACATTTGGGAAAACAGTGAAACAAAGGAAAGAACCACTAATGATGACTGGATTCTGTGTCCAGTACTGCAGCCTTTCAAAAAACGTCATTGGCAACCTGAATGAGGATAGTGAAACACTGTTTAAAAGCTACAAATGCCTCAAACACAGAAGCTATGGTGTTCCCTGCCTGAGCTTAATGCTGTTCCCAACAATGGACTAAGCCAGTTAAGAAGTTACCAAAGCTGCCACTTGGGGGATGGAAACTGGTTGTGGAGGAAAAATCTTGTGAACACTGGCAGATCATTTTGTCTTAGAGGTGTTCATTCTTGAAACTGACAAGAAGACCCTTTCTTTTCCAATTATGAAGTTACAAATATCAGCTTCTCCATCCAAGCCACTGGATGAAATATTTTGGGAAGGGAAGAAGGTGGTATGGGCTTGCCTGGTGGCTCTGACAGTAAAGAATCTGCCTGCAATGCTGGAGTCCTTGGTTCAATCCCTGGGTTGGGATGATCCCCTGGAGGAGGGCATGGCAACCCACTCCAGGATTCTTGCCTGGAGAATCCCATGGACAGACGAGCCTGGCAGGCTACAGTCCATGGGGTTGCAGAGTCGGGCATGGCTGAGAGACTAAGGAGAAGCTCAAGAGGGTGGTATAGGAGGTAGGTGAGCAGAGAAAGACAAGGGCCAGTGCTCATAGGGTGGAAACTCTTGGAGCCTCTGTTTTTCAACTTTGAAACTATTGGGGCACGGTTCAGTTACTGACAGTACAACTTCAAGAGTAGAACGATTTCAAAAGCCCTGGTCTCAGGAGAAGATTTAATTTTCTTACTGGGGCAGTGGTTCACTTTAAAATAAAATAAAATTTTTAATCATAAGAATTAACTAAAACCCAAATGCTGTCTTGAATCATGAGATCCATCAGTTCCTGACATCATAGAGACCTGAATCTAGAAACCCACTGTTAACTTTTAGGCATCTGTTAGGTTTCTGTGAAAATTTTTGTTTAAATGTAAACTTCATATCAACACTGTCGGTTTTTGTCTTAATAAAACTATAGATTTATTTCTGTAAAAAGTACTGAATATATCCCTAAGAAAAGCTGAGAAAGGAACTGCTACTTTTTATTTTATAATTATCATTATCATAATTGTTTTGTCACAAATACTGAAAATTAAATGACTTCAAAATAATTTCAACTGCATGTATATGAACATGAACTACTATTAAATGACCAAACTTAATTTCAAGGTAGTAGTATTTTAAAATACTTTCATATTACATATGAAATAATATTCATATTATATATAAAGGTGCAGATCCACGCACCTCCTACTATCATATATAATTTCAAAAATTCCCCACATAATTTCATTTTAATTGCTAACCTTCCTCTCTAGAGAACTCTCTTAAATTTTCATTAGCTTTGCTGTTACTTTTAATTGCATTTACTGTGCAAGTCAGAAACCCAGATATTATCCTGAAAACCACTTCTCTCTTGATGACAGCCATACATCATTAAATACCAAAAAATTAACCTCCTAAATAATCCTCAAATCTTCTTCTACTCCTCTCCATCTCCAGCCTCCCTACCAAGATCAACTCCTATTTATCTCTCATAAGAATTCCTGTCATATCATCTCTCTACTGGTCTACCAACATCCTCTCTCATGGCAGCACCCACCGATCACAGCAGTTCTCCACAATGCAGCAAAAATGATCTTTTTAAAACAAAAAAAGATCCTGTCAGCACCACCTGTATCATAGCCTTCAATGGCTTCACACTGTGTTCAGGAGGAAAGCAGGGAACACGGGTCTCGGCAGAACGTAGCCCCTTTCTTTCTTCTCTCCAGCCTCCTCTTGCGCTGTCCTCCCTCTGCTCTCTCCCCTTCAGTTTCTCCCACTCACCAAGTTACTTCTGACATATCATTCTGTCAGAAAGGCTAATCTCTTCACCGCGTTAATGCCCACACTAACTCTTTCACACTGAAATTCAAACTTCACTTCAAGAAAGCTTTCACTAATTTTTCAAACCAAGTCAATTTTCCTGTTGTATAATCTCATAATATTATAATTTTTCTTTTGTGAGACTACTGTAATTTCTATTTTCTATTTACTTGTGTGATTACTTCTTCCTCCATCTTACAAGTTCTATGACAGTACCCATCAAACATTTTTTATAATCCAAAGTATGTTTACCACTTATATCAAAATTTGTTAAGTATGAAAAAATAGAACCATGCTGCAATGTATTAAAGCAATACAGAGTATACAGAAAGAATGCAAAATCTTCCCTCCTCCTCTCTAATCACCAGAAGTAACAACCATTACTATTCTATTCTGTATTTTTCAAGACTTTTCTCAAGAATTATAGTAAAGTATATATCTAAACATTATACTTTTTATAAAAACTGAATCAGCAAATAGAAATATAGGTTGCTCAGTTAAATTCAAATTTCAGATGAACAATGAATTTTTTATCATACAAGTATGTACTAAATATTATTTGTTGTTTATCTGAAGTTCAAATTAAACTTGATATACCATATCTAACAACTTTAATCATACTGATTATACCTCCAATAAGGAACTATGAAACTAAATAGGAAGAAAAAGGCTCGTTATTCTCAAATATGTAAAGCATTCTACATTCCTTAAAAATAAACTTCCATTTTCCTTTCCATGAGACAAAAATGGTCCATTTTAAGTATGAAAAACTGGAAGCCTGCTGAGAGTTACAAATTTTCTCAAAGTAACACTCAAAGATGGGTATTCAGCAGAAACTTTTCGTGGTATGAAAAGAATCCTGTAATTCAACTTTGTATGTATTTCAAATATATAAACTATATATCACATTTTATCATTAAATTTACAGGATAAAAATAATTTATACTTAAAAATAAAACATTCAAATCATTCTATGAATAAGTGAAAAACAAAGACTTTTAAAAAAGCTTCCTCACAAGTAATGAATCATGATGACTGAACTTTATTATTCTATGAAGATAAAATGATATGACCATTCTTACATCATTTAAACCAAATTTCAAAATGTTAATACCAAGCCTCGTTCTCTGATCAAAATCACCTTGACATTTAGAATAGAGTTGTTTTAAATGGTTCCACAGGAGAAACAGCACCATCTAATTATGTCCATGGTGTTTAGCATTGCAGAGGTAAAACAAATAACTTCTGCATGTCATCTGAAAATATTTATCTCCATAATCACTTTATTTAGCAATCATGATTTCATCTATGATCAGAAATGTGATAAACATGGGCTATAAATAGAGTTTATTTTGTTAGATACTTTAAAACATAAGACTATTTATTTGTTAATTATACTTCAAAAAAACCTGAAGGGGAAAAAAAACACCACTATAAGACCATAAAATTAATCTTAGCACCACATGGAGAAATCTTATGACATGTACTTCAGAGGTATTATTGGTTCAAGTTTGACCACAGTCAGTCAGCAGATTATAAAAATAAAATGATAATTCTCAGGTACAGACAATAATACCAGTTCAGTCAATCCAAATGAACAGGGGCAAGTTATATAATGACCTGAACAACATTTCCTAACATAAATTGAGGGTTATTTTTTTTAACAGTATAAACAGTTAGACCTAAAGTTAGACCTAAAACTTAAAGGATTATTGAAAAGTCTTGCATGAGTAAATAAGGAAACATGCACAAGATAATTCATGAGAGCATGATTTGTAATTTAGGGCAACAGAAAACTACTAAAAAATGAAAAAACAAGGGGTACACATTCATATAATGGATTAATATAATCAGAGAAAAAAATGAATGAACTATAGTTATACATAAGTTGAGTAAGAAAATGAAGCTGGAAAAAGAATATAAATGAAATGATATGTGTGGCAGCTAACATTTGCTCAGTAACATGCCACCCGAAAACTGAAGAGTGTTAAAACAATTAACATTTATTTGGCCTCTTATTCTGCAGGTCACCCACTAAGGGTAGCCCCAACTGGGAAGTCCTCCTGGAAGCCTTGATGGATCTCAGTTGAGGCTGATTCTGAGACCTGTGATCAGTTGCCAGGTTAGAAAGAGGCTGACTGCCTGCAGAGTACAGCACCTTACCTTTCCTCAACATGGTCTGTCATATTCTTCTTCAAACTTGTTCACATGGTTGTCTCAGGGTTCCAAATGTAGCAGAAAAGCAAGCTTCAAAATGCAAGTGTTTTTCAAATCTCTTTGTCATGTTTGCTAACGTCTTTGCGGCCAAAGCAAGTCATATGTATCAGTCAAATTAAAGAGATGTCCCTTCCACTTTATGGAAGGATCTACAATGTGACAACTTGCAAGAATAACAGGGATGAGAGAAATTTGTATCAAGCTTTATAATTTACCACAATATCACTTATACAATATTACACAAAAGAATACTCTGTGTACTGCTAAATGACACATGCATACACATGCTGCTGCTGCTGCTAAGTCACTTCAGTCGTGTCCAACTCTGTGCGACCCCAGAGACGGCAGCCCACCAGGCTCCCCCATCCCTGGGATTCTCCAGGTAAGAACACTGGAGTGGGTTGCCATTTTCTTCTCCAATGCATGAAAGTGAAAACTGAAAGTGAAGTCGCTCAGTCGTGTCCAACCCTTCGCGACCCCATGGACTGCAGACACCAGGCTCCTCGGTCCGTGGGATTTTCCAGGCAAGAGTACTGGAGTGGGGTGCCATCGCCTTCTCCAATGAATATATGTACAGTAACACTAAATGCCAGGTTCAAGACAGTGACTACGCTTGGCTGGAGAAGGGAAATGAGAAAGGGAAAAATAAAGAGAGAGCTTTAACTAAATTTATAGTTTTTCCCTGCATTAGCTAAAAGAAGGGTTTATGAATATTCTTAAAAAAAATAAACTATTACACCTTTTAGCATGCTTAAATAAAAGGAAATTCCCATAAATTAAGGGACTTATAAAAATCCATCAACACATATTACTAAATACAGACTGCAAAATAAAATCCGGCATAATTTTTTAAAAGCTCAGTGAATTAGAGGATCAATTTTCCATAAACTGCATAATCAAAAAAAACCACAAAGACATTAAAACAGACAGATAAAATCTGTTTAGAAATAAAAGCTGTTAAAAGATATAGATGCTCAAAACAGGTTAAAAAATACCTCCTTAGACAATTCAGTATCAAATATGGGCCAATAATTCAAAATCACAAAAATGACAAAATAAACTATCATGATCCATGATCAAAAGGAAACAACAAAAACAGACCTGAGAAAACTTTAAATAAAGAATTATTAAGTGCAGATGACAGTATGATAATGTTTGAATTAAAGAACAAAATGATGGCATGGAAAATTTAAGAATCAATTATAATCAAAAAGCCTAGAGAGCTGAAAGAAGTTCAAAATAAATTTTTACAACACTGCCTTCACTGAAATTAAAACACAGAGGATAAGTTACAACAGCAGATCATACAAATTAGAAAGAATTCATACCCTGAAAAGTTATCAAGAGAAATCACTCAGAATATGACACAAATTACAAAACATTAAAAATATATGAGGGATATAGAGACAAGAATGACAGAATAAGAGTATCCAGTGTATGTTTTTATCAAAATTGCAGAAAGAGAAAAGCTGGGAAAAGCAATATTTAAGGAAATAACAACAGAGAATTTACTGGCATTGCTGAAAGACAAAATTTCAGATTCAGAAAGCAAAATGATTCCCAAGTAAGATAAAATGAAAACCACAGCTAAATGAACTGGGGTTAGATTACATAAAATAATGGCAACAACAAGATAGGAAATGAAGAAGAAAGAATAGACACATTGCCTAAAAAGGAATAACAATCAGATTAACAACAAGCTTCTCAAATGAAGAAAGAAAGTAATTATCAAGGCAAAATTCTATAACCATATAAACTATCATTCAAGTCTGAAATAATGATAAGTTAAACAGGGCAAAATTTTCTGGGTGACTTCTTAGAAAAAATAAACTTACGAAAACTAATTCAACAGAAGTAGGAAATATGAATACTGAACCTTCTATAGGTTTCCCTGGTAGCTCGATAAAGCATCTGCCTGCAATGCAGGAAACCTGGGTTCAATCTCTGAGTCGGGAAGATCTCCTGGAGAAAGAAATGGCAACCCGCCCCACAATTCTTGCCTAGAGAATTCCATGGACAGAGCAGTCTGGCAGACTACAGTCCATGGGGCCGCAAAGAGTCGGACACGACTAAGTGACTAATACATACACACACACAAACCTTCCACAGGAATTGAAACAGTAGTTTAAAATTATTTTTAAAAGAACAAAGAAGAGGAGGAGAAAGAAGAGGAAGGAAAGGAGAAAGGGTATGGAAAAGGGGTTATAACAGCAGAAAGACAAAAACACAAAGAAAAAAAAAAACACCAAGGAAAAAGGGAGGGGAGGTAAGATGGATGGGAAGAAAAGTGGCAGGCAGGACTGAAGTGTTCTAAGGAAAATTCCACAAAACTTTTTAAGGCCATTCCAATCTTTTACAAAATCTTTCTAAAAACCAAATTTTAAAGTTTTAATTATTCGAGTGTGTACAATAAATTTCTAGGTACTGCCTTAGCTATCTCTTGCAACATTTGACATACATTATTTATCATTTAGTAAAAATAAAAATAAATCATGATGAAGATGAGTTTGTTGCAGGACTGCAAATATAGTTTAATAGTGGAAATTTCACTACCTGATTAAGATATCAGCAAGATCACATCATATTTAATATAGTTATATATCACACTCGGGGATTCCCAGGTGGTGCTAGTGGTAAAGAATCCTCCACCTGCTAATGCAGGAGACACGAGAGATGTGGGTTTGATCCCTGGGTCAGGAAGATCCCCTGGAGTAGGAAGTGGCAATTCACTCCAGTATTCTTGCCTGGAAAACTCCATGGACAGCGGAGCCTCAAGGGCTACAGTCCATGGGGCTCCAAAGAATTGGACATGACTGAGCACCTATCACACTAAATGGGAAAGTATTAGGGCTCTTTTAAAAATCATGAAAAGAAGATGCCAACTACCACTTCCAATGCTGGAAGCCTAGACAGTGAATTAAAATACAAATAAGAAATAAAAGATACTAAAATTATACACATAGGGTACGATAAAAGAGACAACTGACCATAAACTCACTCACATAAACGTAAGACAAAAAACAGACAAGTTCGATAAAATTTCCGTTCAAGACCAAATACACATTTTTCTGGAACATGAAAACCTAAATTTTAAAAAATGTATATGTATGATATGATCTCATCTTCGTCAGTCCAGAAAATAATGCCTATTATTGACCCAGGTGCAGAAAGCCCTAAGGTGTGCAGCATTATCATGTGGCATCAGCCAATCAGCCAAGGGGAACATATGCCAGTCTGCGACCATTGAGTACATCCACTCTGACCTGCTAGAGAAAAACACTGTTTACAACTGACTGAACCAATCCTTGATCCTCTCAAGAAGACTATATAGAAACCTGAACGACCCTAGCCAACCATGAGACTTGAGCTGGGTAAGCTATATGTATGGCTACAGCCCAACTGCAAGCCAGGCAGAAATGCCATGGCCCATGTGATTCATCAGCAGTGGGGTGCCCCAAATCATTATATCATCTGCCATTCACTGTGACCACCTCATCAAGGCCAGCTAAGGGGAGACAAAGATCCATACCAGGCTAAGGACATAAATCAGGAAGAATACACATTCCTGGCAACCATGGCTTGGGCCTCTAGAGGCCTGGATCCAGAATCACTCACTGTATCATTTGGGAAAATCGCATACCCTGGGATTCTTCTGACTGGCACTTACTCCCACGTACCCAACAGTGGTGACCTATGGGACGTCTGCAATGGAAATGGGGGTGCTGGAGCTCTGGATGGCACATTTGGAAGGCCACTGAAGTTCCCCAGGTGACTGGTGTGAAACTGATAGGCATGCTCTCCAGTTACTCCAATGTAACTACTAGTGTCATTTATGCTTATGAGAACATCACAGTCTATTAAAACAAAGAAGCGCCTCACAAAGGAGTCTTAGCTGCCCTAAAGTGATAAACTGTAATATTCAAATAATGTTGCTACAACGCTGATTACAAATAGGCTCAGCTAAAATCCTATTGTGGCAATCATTTCACAACATATGCTCAATCATGCTGTACTCAGATTTATACAGTGATATAAATTATTTCTCCAAAAAAAAGGGGAAAATATGAACAATGTTGATCCTCAAAACAAGGCTTTTTAAATACTTTATAGGACCAATCCATGATAAAACAAATAGTAGCTAAGCAAACTGTCAGTACTTTACACTTAAGTTAATTTTTCTTCTGTAAGCCTTAGAGTGCTGAAGAATTGATGCTTTTGAACTGTGGTGTTGGAGAAGACTCTTGAGAGTCCCTTGGACTGCAAGGAGATCCAACCAGTCCATCCTGGGGGAGATCAGTCCCGGGTGTTCTTTGGAAGGACTGATGCTAAAGCTGAAACTCCAATACTTTAGCCACCTCATGCGAAGAGTTGACTCTCTGTAAAAGACTCTGATGCTGGGAGGGATTGGGGGCAGGAGGAGAAGGGGACAACATAGGATGAGATGGCTGGATGGCATCACCGACTCAACAGACATGAGTTTGAGTGAACTCTGGGAATTGGTGATGGACAGGGAGGCCTGGTATGCTGTGATTCATGGGGTCGCAAAGAGTCAGACACAACTGAGCCACTGAACTGAACTGAACTGAAGCTTTATCATCTCCTGTCTCAAACAGATAAATGAGTTTAATCATACTATCTATCCTTACTCTGAAAAGGTTACAAAAAATTAGAAGTTCAATAGATGTACAGTAACATTATCTATGATTAAAGATACTGAATGAAAGCATTTTTAATGCTTTAGAAATAAAACTGAAGGAACAATTCTCACCAGGAATAATATAAATTTTCTTTAAGACACTGAACTTCATCTAATGACATAACCGAAAAGAGGACTGAAATAGTCCTAAATTGCTTCTTAAGGCAAGGGAAGAAAAAAGAAATTTCTGACTATTGGCTTTTAGTCAGTTACCATGGGAACTCGGAGATTCCTTTTTTTTTTTTCTTTAAGTTTTCTCTTAAAAGCCACTAAAAGAAAAAATATTGATGGTTTCTGTTCTGTTTAGAGACAATGACTAGGATAATTAATATTACGGTAGCAGCTTGTATCACTAGGATTTCCTTCTAACTCCTTCTCTTTTAACACAGCACTCCATTTTCCCACAACTTAGATGTTAGGAGACAATCAAAAATCAAAATACAGGTGATAATAGTTGAATATTTAAAACGAAGGAATAAAGCAGGGAATATTCAGGAAGTACAATTAATTCAGACTGAGGATAGGATTAAGGGAAGAAAGAGGAGATGACAACAGGAGAAATAATGCAGGAGCTTGTGCCAAGCGGGAAGAAATAAGGATCTTGAGTGCTGCTAAGAAAGATCAATCCTGGGACTTCCCCGGTGGTCCAGGGGCTAACACTCCATGCTCCTGATGTAGCAGGGACGTGTTTGATCCCTGGTCAGGGAACTAGATCCCACATGCTGCAACTAAGAGTTTGCATGCTGCAACTAAAGATCCCAGTGCACCTATTAAATAAATAAAAAATCAATACTCTTCTGATTCCGTCTACTCAGTACTTGACACTTTGGGAAAGGCATTTGATCCTTCTGAGTGTCAGTAAAATACCTACTTCCCTGCATTGTTTTGGGCTTCACAGCTGGCACAGTGGTAAAGAACCCAATGCCAGTGCAGGACACTCAAAGAGACGTGGGTTTGATCCCTGGGTCAGGAAGATACCCTAGAATAGGAAATGGCAACCCACTCCAGTATTCTTGCCTGGAAATTCCCATGGCAGAGGAAACTGGTGGGCTATAGTCCATGGGGCCGCCAAGAGTTGGACACGACTGAGCACAGTGTTGTTTTGAGGCTTATGTCAGATAATGGAAAGGACGTATAGGACAGTTTGCTCAACAAATAATTACTGAGTACCTTTATGGGATACAACAGTGAAGCAAACAGATAATTTTGGTGTTCATGGAGTTCACATTCAGGAGGACCAAATAAATACTGATTTTCAATCAGAGAAGGCAAAGAAATCCACATATACACTTGTATATATAATAAATTCCCAAGATTTAATTCTCCTTTCTCTTGCAAAGTCTCATCCTTCAAATAAGATAACTAATTAAACACACACAAATTCCATCACTGGGCGCTGACTAGTACTTGATATTCTCTATGTATGACCATAAAAATATAACAATGCAGACAGTACTATCATTGTTTGGCATTTTATGTGTGATCTAAAGGTTTTAATATGGGATACTTTTACTTTTAAAAAACAATTCCAGCACAGTTACATTCTGAAACAGTAGCCCTAATATAACTATTCCAAATAATCTGTCCATATTTTAAACCCCTTTCTAAAATCCTAGGGAAATACTTTAAAATAGGCATCTCTAGTAAGTTAACATAAATTACAAAATAAAACACACATGCTGAAGCAGTGGTTCTTAAATATTTTGGGTTATCACAGTTTGGAAGGTATGACTGGTACCTAGTTGGTAGAGACCAGGGATGCTGCAAAACATACTAAATTGCATGAGACACTCCCCAGCAATAAAAATTACCTGGTCCAAAATGTCCACAGAACCACTGCCAAAAATTATTTTGCTCTAAAAGAACACTGAAGGTTAGTAAATTATTTACTGACAGAATCTCTGTGCTGCAGTATGTTATCAGATTAGTCACAATGATAAGAGAGACATTATTTAGTGAAATCCCATAGGAAATATTGTCAACACAGAACAGGAAGCTAAAGATCACTGAGAAAACTTAATGGTCAAATTTAATATAATCCACTACAGCTGATGGCTCAAAAAGAAATACATGGCTTCAAAACTTAAACTGGCAGTAACACCGCAAAAAGATCAATTTTATTTATAATCTGGAACTAACAGGGTTTTTCCCCTTAATGCAGATGGATTTCCTTGAACCACTAACAACATGCATTGGATATCAAAGCAAAAAATGTAGACATAAAATTTATATCAGCATTCCCTAAGGTGATTTTGTCAAGCAAGCAAGAAATATAGATCACACTGTTCCTTAAAAATATATCCTTTCAAAATTAGTCATTCATTTTACTAGTAGTATAGAATCTAATTACAGTAGCTGCTTAAGTAGTATTTATTAAAATGAATGATATTTAAAACAATATGCCCCAAACTAAATTACAGGGTTTAGAACGCTCAAAAATGTCAAAAGATTGAAATTTTCACTCAATATGTTTCACATAAAACTGGTAAGATAATACTGCCCAAGGAGAAAAGCCCTATAATCCAAGAACAGCCTAACTGAATGAAAATTTAGAAGTCATCCCAAGCTAAACTTCTCAAAGGAGGATTTTTCCTCCTAATTATATACCTAATTAAAGGTGAGCATTCTTTGGCATTGCCTTTCTTTGGGATTGGAATGAAAACTGACCTTTTCCAGTCCTGTGGCCACTGCTGAGTTTTCCAAATTTGCTGGCATATTAAGGGCAGCACTTTCACAGCGTCATCTTTCAGGATTTGAAATAGCTCAACTGGAATTCCATCACCTCCACTAGCTTTGTTCATAGTGATGCTTTCTAAGGCCCACTTGACTTCACATTCCAGGATGTCTGGCTCTAGGTCAGTGATCACACCATCGTGATTATCTGGGTCGTGAAGATCTTTTTTGTACAGTTCTTCAGTGTATCCTTGCCACCTCTTCTTAATATCTTCTGCTTCTGTTAGGTCCATACCATTTCTGTCCTTTATCGAGCCCATCTTTGCATGAAATGCTCCCTTGGTATCTCGAATTTTCTTGAAGAAATCTCTAGTCTTTCCCATTCTGTTTCCCTCTATTTCTTTGCATTGATCGCTGAGAAAGGCTTTCTTATCTCTTCTTGCTATTGTAAAGAGACATTACTTTGCCAACAAAGGTCCGTCTAGTCAAGGCTATGGTTTTTCCTATAGTCATGTATGGATGTGAGAGTTGGACTGTGAAGAAAGAGGAGTGCCGAAGAATTGATGCTTTTGAACTGTGGCATTGGAGAAGACTCTTCAGAGTCCCTTGGACTGCAAGGAGATCCAACCAGTCCATTCTAAAGGAGATCAGCCCTGGGATTTCTTTGGAAGGAATGATGCTAAAGCTGAAACTCAAGTACTTTGGCCACCTCATGCAAAGAGTTGACTCATTGGAAAAGACTCTGATGCTGGGAGGGATTGGGGGCAGGAGAAGGGGACCACAGAGGATGAGATGGCTGGATGGCTGAATGGCATCACTGACTCGACGGACGTGAGTTTGAGTGAACTCCGGGAGTTGGTGATGGACAGGGAGGCCTGGCGTGCTGCAATTCATGGGGTTGCAAAGAGTCGGACATGACTGAGCTACTGAACTGAACTAAAGGTGAGCCATTCTTAAAATTCTCTTCTCTAGATAGCTCAAAGATGATGTTGGCTACATTTTTTTAGCAAGATCTGAAAACTGGAAGTGAAGCGGCAGCCATGTATTCTTCACACTCAGAAGGTGATACTGTTATTCATGCATGTTGTTGCTTATCTGCTGGCTCATCGATTTGGCACAGGCAGCAGCTGCCCCTTAACCCCAGCTTTTACCAAACCTCCTCTTTCAACTTCTCTGACTCCTGGGCCAGGAGCATTATTCATTGTGAGCTACGAGAAGAAGGATATAATATTCTCTCACAAGATAACTATATTCATGAAACTAGGAAAGAGTGAGAGGGCAGCTTCCAGTTATCCTCACAGGTTCCCTTTTGTCCTTGCTTCCCTTTACTTCATGTCAACATTCCCTTATCGATTTTCTGCCTTGATGACTTCGGGTAACAGCACCAAACATAGAACGACCAACTCCCACAAACTGTTTAAACAGCTCCCAAAACTGAGTATGGAGAAGTCTTTATAATAAATCCTTCAAATGTGTATCTCCTAGTGGTCTGCTTCTCTGATTAAACCTTGACTAACAGAGGATTTCTGCAAGGTGCCCTTTATGTTGTTCAAGCATATTCAATTACAGTATAAGTCCAGGAAAATAAGATGTATAAAACTCCTAAGAAACATTAACCATTTGGATAGTAAATTTTAAAATATCTTGAGATACAAGTAGAACTCATAAAATATGTGAGGAAGCAAGAAGCTACTGAAACAGAATTTGCAAAATATTTTAAATATAGGTAGCAAATTAGCAATCTGTTAGGGTAGGGGAGAGAGAAAACACATAAACGTTGCATGCCACAGGATACAGGATGCAAGCAGTGTGGACTGTCCCACTTACATTTTGACCTATGCATGCTGACTGACTTATGTTTTGAGAAGCCTTTTGCTTCTCATTTGTGTTCTAATTAATCTTGACAGTGTTCTGATGCAATATTTTACCTTTATTTGACTTGTAACCTGCTTTACAGACTTTATTGAATATTTAGAACAAAGTAAATAGGTGTGCAAGGACTTTGTTAATCTGATGTTTTAAGAAAAGACAACTACACACTGTAAGACCTCACTTAAAAAAGTCTAACCACCAAGTTTGTTTTTTTAAGATGCTCAATATGGTTCTTCTATATTGAGAAAATCTGAAAAAAACTTGGTATTTTGATTTTTTTATTTCTTCCAAGGATCTATTACTATTAGAGAAGACATAATTTATGAGCTGATATTTAGAACATATTTATATCAACTCCCTCTTGATTTACGTGAAGTTTAACATTTATTAGGATGGACAGGATCAAAGTAGAGAAGTTGAATACTGATATTGTGCCGTAGCAGGGGACATACACAAAAAGTCAATACCACTTAAGAGCTTTTAATACAATCTGGAAATGAGTAATTTCATTCAAGATATTTAAGGGAGTGAAACAAATGATTTATATAGGTATTACACCCTGAAGAGGATGCTGTTGGCTCCTCTCCAGCGGCCACGCTTCTCTTCCTTCTGAAAAGAATCCCAAACTTTATGCAAGAACCCGGAAATGAATGCTACCTCCACTTTAGGTCTAAGCTTGTCACGGCCATTCCATCCCGCTTTACAGGTTTTGAAGAACCTGAACTAAAGCTGATCAACACATGGTATTCCATGGCAATTACTGGTTTAAATGTGGGCATGTGGCTGAAGTCAACCCAATCACATTGAATGAAAGAAGAGGGTTTTATTCCACAGGGGGGTAAAAAAGTATCTGACTGTCTATCTAGCACAAGTATAACATTAATTTAAATTAACAGAAGTTTCTTATATTCAAGGTAATGGTTCTTGGAATTTAAAAAGAATTAAAATTTTGTAAAAAATAAAAAAAGGATTGAATCTACTAAACAGAAACCTGTCTTCAAAGTATGAGACATTTCAAATTTGAGAAAATAATACTTTTCAAAACTATGGATATAGTTAATACATTAAGGCTGAATAATCCACTAGTGCAATTTCCATCTTGAAAGAAAAATCCCAGTATTTTCATTTAGTCACTGATTCAAACTGAACTGGGCTGACTCAATTTCACACTGCTACTGTTTTTACCCATTTATGTTGGTTATAATGCTGTATTTCTTATCAAACACCACCAATTATGATATACTATTATTTCATACATCCATAGAGCTGAAGCACCCCAGGAGTACATCTTTGTATAAGACTTAAGATAAAATAAACCCTCTTAGTTTATAGAAAAAGCAATAAAGCTCATGAAATAGCCTTTACTCTGAGTGAAGGGTAGGGGACACAATCTCTGGAAAAAATTTAAACCACAAAACAATACTCACACTGTGAAGACAGTCTGAGTTTATACTAACAATGAAATTCAAACATCACCTAAGAAATAACTAATATAAAGTGGTCTCAGGTTGATCATGTCTGAGATGACTGGAAGATGCAAAAACAAACTCCCTTTATAGGAACTAGACTTCAACTGAGAACAAAGGTAAAAATAAAAGACCACTTATTTTAAGAAATGCTAAAATCTGGGGGAGCGGGGGGAGGGGAACTCAAAAGTAACTCAAAATTGATGAATTACGATATGAATTCTGTATGATAAATGATACATCTGTAACAGACAAATACATGAAATTTAATTACAAATATGGGGGCCTATGCAAATACTTTCAGTTACTGCAACATGTAGCTTTAAATCTGGCTGCTGATGAAGTCATTCTCACCATCTATTTTCAGCAAAATAACCATTTCAAAATAGATGAATTTCTAACATGCATTCACTCGAGTCTCCTTTTTAACCATCTTGAACTAACATATGGCTAAAAGCAGCTGAGTTTTATCCTACATGTTCTTCTCTTTGTAACTATAAGATTCTGGCCAACGAAGAGTGAAATGTTAGGCATCTATTTGTATATAATTTAACTGTATTATATTTTCTAGATATTCTCTAATCAGAATTTATTTCTTATTAGAAAATTTTAATTCCAAGTTCATTTTCAACTCTTACAAGTAATACCTTGGTTTGTCAAACTGAAAATTTCCACTTTAAGCAAAATTATTTTCCCAGACGAATCTGCTTTCAACCAACTAGGTAGGAAGAAATTCTGCCTTATTCCTAATTATTTAAGCTTTTCATAAACTACTTACTTACTCAACAACTGGAAACATTCACATATCAGAGAAGACACAGTCTTTGCTCTCATGAAGTTTAGAAGCAAACTGAAAACAGGTTATACGTCTCAAAGCTTATATGTGAATAACACAAGTTTATTCACTCAATATATATACTGAGTACTTGTTGTATATATATCATGGAACATTTAAGTGTTTTTAACCAGGATTTCTCATCTGAACCATAAAAGACATAAAATTATTTGAGACATTATCTTCTCAGTACTTCCAGGTATGATACACAGATGCACAGAAGGGAATCCAGTAGAGAATAGATGAAAAGGAAAGATGATGACTAAGATATATTTTTTCTTTCAATAAAATTAGTGGAAAAGATAAGTAACCCAATCATTAAAGTACACTATAGGAACATGGGAGAACAGTCCCCAAAACCATTTCCTATGGGCAACATGTAATTTAATGAGGGGGAAATATCCTAAGGAAAAAAGATTATTTTCTTTGAAATAGAAAAGACCTTTAAACAAATGTGTAATTTAACTATTTGGAAGGTAGACACAAAAGGATAATATAAAAGTACCATAAGAACGACAGGCACTTGTATAAAGATCACCCCAGAAAAACAGGCTGATAACTTGAA
Organism: Bos indicus; assembly: GCF_029378745.1. Taxonomy (NCBI): domain Eukaryota; kingdom Metazoa; phylum Chordata; class Mammalia; order Artiodactyla; family Bovidae; genus Bos; species Bos indicus. Next base: position 65,300,227 of record NC_091773.1, read on the forward strand.
AGTTGAGACACCATGTCCTACCAAAAGTGGTCTTTTTTCTACGAGGAACTAACATCTTGACTAAGGTCCTTGTCAATCATTTAAAATAATGCTCTTAAGAGAACATGATCATAACTTTCCCGAGATATCAGATTTATGTTGATTGAGATTTTAACCTAAACCATACATAAACAGGTTAGAATTACTCTGCTATAACTATTCTTAGCAATAAATTTTACAAAACTGCCTTTGAAAAGTAGACTGAAATGTCAATACCTTTTAGCCCACAGAGTTATATTTTGAAGAAAAACTGAGGCATAAAATTAAACTGGCTTGTTTCACTATGTTAGATAGTACGTGAGCAGTTGAAAAGGTTGAAACAATGCATTTCACCGGATAGCCATCAAGGAATCACTGTGTGGTTTTCAAGTGATAAAATCAGTTGACAATTTATGTAGAATGAATGAAAGAAGCAAAATTAGAAAGAAAACAAACTATCCAAACTGTTCTGTGATTAATGCTGCCAATCTAGTTTAAATTATGGAAAATAAGAATAAAAAGCAAGGTAAAGTTGAAAGAATCTTAAAGACAAAGAACCCTTAAGACCTGTTGACTAACCCAATAAACAGCAAAGAAGAGCACAGATTAAAATGTTATTAGGCTTTTGACAGTAACAATACCGGTTTACATATTCAGAACCTAAATGAAAATACGGATGGTTACTAAAACCTCAGGTTTTACCTAAAAGATATCTTAATAGTTTATCCAGTGGGAGGAAAAGGCATTTCAATTAAAAGTATTAAAACATAAAAAACAATTATTTTAAAAATCCTTCTAATCTCTGCAACTAAAAATAACCCTATGAAGCTGATTAAAGTAACAAATCTGAAAAGTTCCCCTCAACCAATAAACAATCATTTCTCTCCTTTAGAATACATGATTCAAGGTATCTGCATATAACAAGTGCTCTATTACTTGAAGTGCAATCACAAAAATTTTGAAAATACATTTTAAGATTAATATCCTGTTTGCTGAACCCAGGGTAAGCAAGGCGAGCTGGGGAAGCTGGAAGAAACTCAAGGGGCTGTAGGAACTGCAAACACACTTATTCTCACCTGACTGGCAGCAAAAGTAGCAGCAGACACACTATATTCTTTCCTCTGGTGGTTGACCCAGCAATCACAGCCATTAACGCAGCCTCACCACCATAATGCAGCCATACACAAAACAACACAGCATTCCTTCAGGACTTTTCCAGGTGGAGCTTGTATATGCTTACACAACAAAAGTAGCCTGTGGCCAAGCGAGTACTTTGTGACGTGAATGCGCAGTGCTGTAAGTACATGTGAAAGTCACTCAGTCCTGTCCAACTCTTTGTGACCCCACCACGGACTGTCACTCCATGGAATTCTCCAGGCGAGAATATCGGAGTGGTTAGTCTTTTCCTTCTCCAGGGGATCTTCCAACCCCAGGGAATTATTATAAGTACATAATCATTCAAAAAACATGGGGCAAGAGAGCCTAACCACACCATCTGGCTAATTTGCTCTTTCCCTACAGCAGCTAAACATGAGTCTTTAAAAATTTCTTAGCAGCGGAATTCTTTACTCAAACAAAATCTTAAATAGTAGTCCAACAAACTAATCAGAAAAAAATCAGTTACTTTTATAGATACAGGTCTAGAGCCTTACCCAATGTCAACTCTAAGAAATCTTGGACTCTGTAGAGTGCAAGTTTAAAATAAAATTAAATGGAAAAGAAAACACTATATATCACTTTGTCCAGTGGAATAAAATCTACACAAAACTAAAATCAAAATAGTTATCTTATTGACAGATTGAGATATACAAGTGAAATAAGCAGCCCTTGAAAGCTGAATGGACTAAAAAGGCTAATATTTGGTTAGAGGAAATAAAAGTACTCAGTAATTATTTACTTCAATACTTTGAGAAAATGAAAATTATCATGAGAGATTGCACTTGCTTAACTTTAATTACTTTCCCATGTTCATTCCACTGCTTGGCTTCTAAATCTAAATTTCAGAAAGAGTTTGATCAACTGCTGAGTTAAAAAGCTCTCCTACTGCTTTTATCTTTGAGTAAAGCTACCGTCTCCAAAGACCTCCCCCAAGAATCATGGGCTATGAACTATAGGAGGGCTCACGCCTAGTTGCTGGTGTCTCAGCCTGCATTCATTACTTCACCCCATTAACATTCCATGCTGGGAGTCCTTTGCTAGTTTTATGAGGCGAAACCACAAAATGTCAGGTTAACAAAATCCTCACACAGTAATTTCACCTTAAAATACTGCCTGTCAAGCACTTGCTTCCAAGATATTCAATAAATCACTAACTCTATAAAGCAGGTTGCTAGTCAAATAAAGGTAAAATTTGCATCCGAGTACAATAAAGACTAATCAAAACACAAGCTGATTATTTAGAACTAAAACCTTTGGGGAAAAGAGAGTCGAGCAGTGTGATTCAAGTGTACTTGAATCATATTGGTAACCTCAGTTTTTAATTGTGTTTATAGTTACACAGATATACTTGCCTCTCTATTATAACCAATTTCCAATCATTCAGATACCTGATTTCAGAAACTCTGATAGGCAGTAGAGAGTTTTGGAGACATGAACATGTTGGGTCCATTCCTGGTTCGCCACTTGTTAACTATGTGTCTTATCTCCTTAAATCTTGTTTTTTCCATGTAAACATGAAGAAAATAATTTTCTTCATTGATTTATTCTGATTTAAAAAGATGTCAGGTAAAAGCACTAAGCATAGCCTATAATAGCCATAATAACATGTTTAATAATGGTAATAACAGTAAATGTTCATATTTGTTAGTTTTCTGCCCTCTATCCGCTGCAGAGATGAAAATTGCCAACTTAAGTGAGAGTTACTGTTCAATTTCTCTACAAGCTCTGAGGATACCATAACGAAGAGATCTTATCTCTGCATGTGCAGTCATGGAGTCAAGAAAGTCACAAAGGGAAAAAGAAAGTGAAAGGAAGACTTTTAGGCATACATGTAAGTGAAAATACACCCATAAACACATATGTCTACACTCCTTTCTCCTTCATTCAACAGGAATGAGACAATATAAACTGGCTAACCCCTGTGCACCCACCCTCTAAGATGATGATCCCTGTCATTGCTAGTATGTGGCTGTCATGACAACTATAATATTAAACCCTGTTGGATAGCAAACTTCAGAGCAAGTATCTTTAAGCAGAACAGCCTAGGCTTAAATAAATCTTTACACTCTCTGGATGACCAAGATACAGACTCTTTACAGTGGACTTTGGTTTGAGACCGCCAAAATGGACACAAATTAATCCCAGTGAAATTTGAAACCTACATTCTATTCTGGGTTGAAATTAATTGCCTGACAGCTCCCTCATTAAATATTTATTAGACAACTATTAACTACCAGGCGTTACAGCTTTCTCAGAACTATCATCAGGATCTAGAAAGGATGACCACTTTTTCAAGTCTGAAACTGTTTCTACCAAGAAAATGAGTAGAAAAGGCGAAGTATGATTATACTCAAACCATATAATGAGTACCTGTATAGTCTAGGGAACTGACATGAAAGCAGGTAAAATTCACACTGTCCAACACTAATCTCCCAAAGGAAAGTAATTCACACTCTGATTCTGTTCTATACATAACAGATAAAAATTATTCTAATGCTAATGACCTTTGTAAATATAAAGTGAAGAGGATAACATACATCAGTGAACTATCAATGAATTATGGCAAAAATATTTAAGAACCATCACTGCATGATTTTCACATGTTCTCCTTACTATCCTAGTAATAAATATTATTTCTTTTCTTTGAACCCATTTCAATTTCTTCAAGTCCCTTTGTAAATGCACATAACAAAACAGAATAGGAACCAACATAGGACTGTTGCAATAGCTAACTCCTTGCATATACTTTCCACTTCCAATAATAAAAGACAAATCCTTGCCACTGACATGTGGATTACGTTCTTATTAAATTCTTAATACAAAAGTTAAATGAGCATTCATGTTCTCAATTGCATAAGCAAAATAAATCTAAAAGAAAATTGGTTAATATTAATAATTCAGATTAAACACTATAATCACTGTTCACAGTAGACTCGTATGATCAAAAACCAAAACCAATCCTCAAATTAAAATTTTACTTCTATTTTCCTCTAATGTTCTTTTAAGATTCTGATCAATTCAGCTGCTCAGTCATGTCCAACTCTTTGCGACCACATGAAACGCAGCACACTAGGCCTCCCAGTCCATCACCAACTCCCTAAACCCATGTGCATCGAGTCGGTGATGCCATCCAACCATCTCATCCTCTGTCATCCCCTTCTCCTCCTGCCCTCAATCTTTCCCAGCATCAGGGTCTTTTAAAATGAGTCAGCTCTTCACATCAGGTGGTCAAAGTATTGGAGTTTCAGCTTCAACATCAGTCCTTCCAATGAACATGCAGGACTGATCTTTAGGATGGACTGGTTGGATCTCCTTGCAGTCCAAGGGACTCTCAAGAGTCTTCTCCAACACCACAGTTCAAAAGCATCAATTCTTCAGCACTCAGCTTTCTTCACAGTCCAACTCTCACATCCGTACATGCTGCTGCTGCTAAGTCGCTTCAGTCGTGTCCGACTCTGTGCAACCCCATAGACGGCAGCCCACCAGGCCTCACCGTCCCTGGGATTCTCCAGGCAAGAACACTGGAGTGGGTTGCCATTTCCTCCTCCAATGCATGAAAGTGAAAAGTGAAAGTGAAGTCGCTCAGTCGAGTCCGACTCTTAGCAACCCCATGGACTGCAGCCTACCAGGCTCCTCCGTCCATGGGGATCTTCCAGGCAAGAGTATTGGAGTGGGGTGCTATCGCCTTCTCCCTCCATACATGACTACTGAAGAAACCATAGCCTTGACTAGACGGACCTTTGTTGGCAAAGGAATGTCTCTGCTTTTTAAGACGCTGTCTAGGTTGGTCATAACTTTCCTTCCAAGTAAGTGTCTTTTAATTTCATAGCTGCAATCACCATCTGCAGTGATTTTGGAGCCCAGAAAAATAAAGTCAGCCTCTGTTTCCACTCTTTCCCCATCTATTTGCCATGAAGTCATGGGAGCAGATGCCATGATCTTCGTTTTCTGAATGTTGAGCTTTAAGCCAACTTTTTCACTCTCCTCTTTCACTTTCATCAAGAGGCTCTTCAGTTTTTCTTTACTTTCTGCCTGCCATAAGGGTGGTGTCATCTGCATATCTGAGGTTATTGATATTTGTCCCGGCAATCTTGATTTCAGCTTGTACTTCCTCCAGCCCAGCATTTCTCGTGATGTACTCTGCATATAAGTTAAATAAGCAGGGTGACAATATACAGCCTTGATGTACTCCTTTTCCTATTTGGAACCGGTCTGCTGTTATATGTCCAGTTCATATTTTTTAATATGCAAATTTACATTTGTACATCTAATACAACATAAAGAGAGGCAGCATAATCTTGGGTCTCCCAAATCTCAGAAAACATTATTGTTTTTGTTCAGTTGCAGCTGCTAAGTTGTATTTGACTCTTTGTGACCTCGTGAACTGCAGCACACCAGGCTTCCCTGTCCTTCACTATCTCTCAGAGTTGGCTCAAAGGCATGTCCACTGAGTTGGTGAGCTATCCAGAAAATATTAGTGATCTAGTAAAACCCTATATCTAATAATTTAATTTAATTTTACTAATAACTGAATACATTTTAATAGAGCCTTATATATTTTAGTGATGTAGAGATCTCAAGTATCTCACCTAAAAAGATGGCTCTTCTGCTCCACACTCTTAGTAAAAACCAGTCAATAACAAAGAGCTCTAAGAAAAGAACAAAGTCACAAAGTCAAAAGCAAGAAAACCAAAACTCGAGGATCTCATCAAAATGATACAATTAAAGGAGAACACAGTCTTTGGACACAGGCAAATACAGAACACAATAAAACCAGGGCCTAACACCTGAGAAAAGCCTGTTTGGCTTCCAACAACAATTGTGTCACAGAAGACAAAAAAAAGCCTTCCTAGAAATTTACAATTTGATCAGTAATTCTAAGAACATGAAAGTCCCACCTTCTTTCTTGCATATATAAAAGGTATCTATAAAGTCTACAAACCCTATGTTCCAAAGAAATAGAAATGAGATTGAATAAATTATTTATTATGACTAGGTCTTAATCAACTGGATATCTCATATCACTTTCCTTGTACAGCAGAACTTAAATAAATGGTCCAGTAAGCTTATTAAGAAAAAAAAAATGTTATTTGGAAGTAAACTGAACTATAAATAATATTCAAATGTAAATTTAAAATTATTCAACACAGCACCAGAAAGGAATAAAAAGCTCATCTGATATAAGTGTGATAACAGAACAAATTAAACAAATTTTAAACTTTTTACAGGAAAAAGAAATGGTCATTACCCAATATCGTTATACACCTTAATTATTTAAGCAGAGTTATAAAATTGTGCATAAAAGAATCTTCAGATTTTAAAATAGCCTATAACCATCTGAACCAATCTGAATTTAATCAGATAAGTTTTCCATAATTTACAGCATGCTCCATGCTTAGAATTTGATAACAGAATCTCGAACTGGCAATAGTTACTCTTTGTGTGGAAGTAACTGAATGTTTAAAGACAAATGGTTAAAACCAACAAATATAAAACATTTGTTTAGTTGTATAGATTTAAGCTCTCACTGGCTCAGAACCAAACTTAAATTCTGAGTAACTAAAGGTCAAGGGTAAGCTTATTTGCAAATCAGCAGTGCTGACTGAAAGGTGACCTGGAGGAATAAAATGAAAACAGAAAAATTTACTTTTTTTTCATGCTGTAAACACCAAAGCACGGTGACTATTTAAAAAAGTCATATTCATAATGATCATCATATATTTGGGGGAGTTAAAATTGTTTAACAAACATTTAAGGAGAGCTTCAATCCTCATAAGGTTCACCATTTTATAAAGTGTAGAACCGCATTTACAAATTAAATGCTTCCTCTCTTAAATAAATTGTATGGCAATTTTAAAAGGAAGACAAGGGTCCCTTCTAACATTTTTCTTTTAGTAAATGCTTCATTTTATATTACGGTGAACAGATGCGTGTATAGGGTGCAGGGAAAAGGTATGACCGCCCCGGGCTCCGGGCAGGGACTAGTAGCCTCCATAGTCCTTTATGAGCTCGTAAACAGTTTGAATAATCATCAGGAAGCCAGTGGACAAAATGATGATGTGGACGATAATCAGGAGGAGGCCCAGGATCAGGATGCAGATGCTCAGGCACTTGGCAGTGAAGTCATAGCTCTAGGCCCCAATGATGCTGCCCACCATCTTCTGGTCGCTAGACTTCACGGACTGGATGAATGCCATGAAGCCCAAGCAGCACCAGTTCATGAAGATTGTGTTGAACAGGGATCAGACGATGTGGTCAGGCACGAAGGCCTCACTGCAGATGTTGATCACTGTGGTCGTCACAAGCACTGGGCTCTGGGAAGCCTCCAGCACGGCCACCTTGTTCTCCTCCTTGAGCATCTTACAGGCTGGGGGGACCATGCTGTGGGCACCAGCGGAAAAGGGCTGGGACATGAGGTTCATGGTGGGGATGGAGCAACTGTGGTCCAGATGCCCACTTACGACATTTTCAATGTAATTAGTCTCATTAAAATAGCCAGAAGTAACTATTCAATTGCAGTCTGTTAGTAAATGGTTTCGGAGAAGGCAATGGCACCCCACTCCAGTACTCTTGCCTGGAAAATCCCATGGACGGAGGAGCCTGGTGGGCTGCAATCCATGGGGTCACTAAGAGTCGGACATGACTGAGCGATTTCACTTTCACTTTTCATTTTCATGCATTGGAGAATGAAATGGCAACCCACTCCAGTGTTCTTGCCTGGAGAATCCCAGGGACGGGGGAGCCTCGTGGGCTGCCGTCTGTGGGGTCGCACATAGTCGGAGACGACTAAAGCGACTCAGCAGCAGCAGTAAACGGTTTGAACTGATCGAGATGAAAGATAAACAAGTCAAATAACTGGACAAAATTACAAAATATTTACTGAGAAAATAAAATGTGTAAACTTCAAATAGTCATAATGACAGGAAGAAAAAAGATAAAAATGAGAAATTATTGATGCTATATTTTAAGAATCTGTGTAACAAAGAACAGGATTACAAGGAGCTAAAAGTCCTTACCCTCTTACCACATCTCCCACTAACACTTTGACATTAGCAAAACAACATAAATAAAAAAAATTAGTATTCTGGAAAATTAATATGCTTACTGAGATAGACTTATCGTATAGGTCTCTTTCAAACAGAAAGCAAACCACTGCATTTCTAATTTAATACTCTCTTGGAAACCAGAGGCTATAATCCAAAGAGCTAGCATTCTCAACTAAAATTCACAAAGACCCAAAACAAAAGAGTAGAGACACACGATAGCCCTCAGTTCAGTTCAGTCGCTCAATCGTGTCCGACTCTTTGCAACCCCATGAATCACAGCACACCAGGCCTCCCTGTCCATCACCAACTTCCGGAGTTCACTCAAACTCATGTCCATCAAGTTGGTGATGCCATCCAGCCATCTCATTCTCTGTCGTCCTGCCCCCAATCCCCCCCAGCATCAGTCTTTTCCAATGAGTCAACCCTTCGCATGAGGTGGCCAAAGTACTGGAGTTGCAGCTTTCGCATCATTCCTTCCAAAGAACACCCAGGGCTGATCTCCTTCAGAATAGATGGGTTGGATCTCCTTGCAGTCCAAGGGACTCCCAAGAGTCTTCTCCAACATCACAGTTCAAAAGCATCAATTCTTCAGCGCTCAGCTTTCTTCACAGTCCAAGTCTCACATCCATACATGACAACAGGAAAAACCATAGCCTTGACTAGACGAACCTTTGTTGGCAAAGGAATGTCTCTGCTTTTGAAAATGCTCTCTATGTTGGTCATGACTTTCCTTCCAAGGTAAGAGTCTTTTAATTTCATGGCTGCAGTCACCATCTGCAGTGATTTTGGAGCCCAAAAAAATAAAGTCTGACACTGTTTCCACCGTTTCCCCATCTATTTCCCATGAAGTGATGGGACCAGATGCCATGTTCTTCGTTTTCTGAATGTTGAGCTTTAAGCCAACTTTTTCACTCTTCTCTTTCACTTTCATCAAGAGGCTTTTGAGTTCCTCTTCACTTTCTGCCATAAAGGTGGTGTCATCTGCATATCTGAGGTTATTGATATTTCTCCCGGCAATCTTGATTCCAGCTTGTGTTTCTTCCAGTCCAGCGTTTCTCATGATGTACTCTGCATAGAAGTTAAATAAGCAGGGTGACAATATACAGCCTTGACATACTCCTTTTCCTATTTGGAACCAGTCTGTTGTTCCATGTCCAGTTCTAACTGTTGCTTCCTGACCTGCATACAGATTTCTCAGGAGGCAGGTCAGGTGGTCTGGTATTCCCATCTCTTTCAGAATTTTCCACAGTTTATTGTGATCCACACAGTCAAAGGCTTTGGCATAGTCAATAAAGCAGAAATAGATGTTTTTCTGGAACTCTCTTGCTTTTTCCATGATAGCCCTAGGGTCTATTATAAGCCACCCCTCCCTCACATGTTTTTAATACTGGAATACAGTGTGACATATAAGAGTTAAATAATAAGAGTAAGCAAATATTTATTAAATGCCTCCTAGTATTGGCATTATTCCAATATTTTGGCCAACTGATGTGAAAAACCGACTCATTGGAAAAGACCCTGAGGCTGGGAACGATATAAGGTGGGAGGAGAAGGGGACGACAGAGGATGAGAATGCTGGATGGCATGACCAATGCAATGGACATGAGTTTGAGCAGGCTCCGGGAGTTGGTGATGGACAGGGAAGCCTAGTGTGCTACAGTCCATGGGGTCGCAAGGAGTTGGACACGACAGAGTGACTGAATTGACTGACTAGTATTGGAAAGTAACGTGCTAAGTCAGACAGAAACAGTCCCATCCCACATGAAGCACAGGTCAGGTACCTAAAATATATTGTTTTATCCACTTAATAACTCCATAAGATATTATCTTCCCAGTATTTTAGAAAGGGATCTGAGACTATAAGAGGTTAACTAACTGGCCCAAAAAACAAAGTCCAAAGAAGAAGGATTTAGAATGAAATCCAAGGCTGTGACTTCCACCTGTAACCCATGATCTTTGTTCCATATTCAGTAGATTCATCATGAGGGTTGTGGAAAAGCCGGCTAAAAACTCAAAAAAAAAAAAAATAAAAAAACTAATATCAAAGCATCCAGTCCCACCACTTCAAGGGAAACAAAAGGGGAAAAGATGGAAGTTGTGACAGATTTCTTCCTTTAGGGTTCTAAAATCACTGCAGAAGGTGACTGCAGTCATGAAATTTAAAGATGCTTGCTTCTTGGCAGGGAAGCTATGACAAACCCAGACAGTGTCTTAAAAAGCAAAGACATCACTTTACCAACAAAGGTCTGTCTAGTCAAAGCTATAGTTTTTCTAGTAGTCATGTATGGATGTGAGAGTTGGACCATAAAGAAGGCAGAGTGCCAAAGAACTCATGCTTCTGAACTGTGGTGCTGGAAGGGAGTCCCTTGGACAGAAAGGAGATCTAATCAGTCAATCTTAAAAGAAATAAACCCTGAAGATTTATTGGAAGGACTGATAGCTGAAGCTCTTATACTTCGGCCACCTGATGCTAACAGCCCAATCATTGGAAAAGACCCTGATGCTGAGAAAGATTGAAGGCAGAAGGAGAAGAGGGTGACAGAGGATGAGATGGTTGGATGGCATCATGGATTCAATGGACATGAACTTGGGGAAATGCCCAGAGATGGTAAAGGACATGGTGGCCTGGCATGCTACAGCACACAGGGTCACAAAGAGTTGGATACACCTAGTAACTCAGAGGTAAAGCATCTGCAATGCAGAAGACCTGGGTTCGATCCCTGGGTTGGGAAGGTCCGCTGGAGGAAGAAATGGCAGCCCACTCCAGTATTCTTGCCTGGAAAATCCCATGGACGACGGAGCCTGATAGGCTACCGTCCGTGGGGTTGCAAAGAGTCAGACACGACTGAGTGACTTCACTTTCAGTAACTGAACAACAATAAACATCCTCTAGGGGCATTTTTGGAAATTATTGTTTCCGGTTGTCACAATGATTAGGAGATACCACCTGACATTTGGCATCAACCAAGACATCAAAGTTGTTGAACACTCAAAACAGTCTCTTGTACAACAAAGAATGATCTCACATTCCATAACAATTTTAAAGTATCCTGACAGTCATGTGAGTGAAAAAATCTAGTCATAATTATTTGAACCTAGAATGTCTTTTACATTTAAACATACAGGAGCTTTCACACCTACTTTAATGAATCTGAAAGGTCCAGTAATTTAACTATCAGGAATACAGAAGAAAAATTATGAATCATTGAGAATTTGACCAAGAAGTGTTTGCCATTTCAGAAAAATCACTTCACCCATGGCTATCCCACTGGACTACTAGCAATTTATCAATATACAGGCAAGCAAAGTGTACAACTGTGCTGATGCAACACATGTGGCAGGCTAAGTGTCTTAACCTGAGCAATTTGTGCCTTCTAGTCTAGTTACACTCTAAATACTGAAGAAATTACTTTCCTTTCATTTTCCCATTCCTACAACTATGGCATTATATTGATTTCTCCATAAGTTATCAGCTTAAAAATATACCTTAACTATGAATTTTATATCAACACAGTAAAGAGGCATCAGAAAATACATGCTATCAAAAGAAGCATGAGGTTTTGGTGCTAAGAACCACTACTATCATTGTGCCCCTAACAACAGTACTAACTGTGCCATATCCTTGGCCTAAAAATAATACAATTGAAACCACCTTAATTATAAGATTCACCTCTACTCATGAAGACTTTCACACAAGTTATTCTCAATGGCAGAATATTTTCTTGTATTGAACTAAAGTACCTTATTTAACATTTAAATATGTTTACTATTTTCTCTGTTCTAAAATAAGATCTGGGTAGGACAAGAATAGCTCAATAAAAGCACCATATCTGATCAGTTCAGATCAGTCGCTCAGTCGTGTCCGGCTCTTTGCGACCCCATGAATCACAGCACGCCAGGCTTCCCTGTCCATCACCAACTCCCGGAGTTCACCCAGAGTCACATCCATCAAGTCAGTGATGCCATGCAGCCACCTCATCCTCTGTTGTCCCCTTCTCCTCTTGCCCCCAGTCCCTCCCAGCATCAGAGTCTTTTCCAATGAGTCAACTCTTCGCATGAGGTGGCCAAAGTACTGGAGTTTCAGCTTTAGCATCATTCCCTCCAAAGAAATCCCAGGCCTGATCTCCTTCAGAATGGACTGGTTGGATCTCCTTGCAGTCCAAGGGACTCTCAAGAGTCTTCTCCAACACCACAGTTCAAAAGCATCAATTCTTCGGCACTCAGCCTTCTTCACAGTCCAACTCTCAAATACATACATGACCACAGGAAAAACCATAGCCTTGACTAGACGAACCTATATTTTATCAGTGGAATGTGTTTATCAGTCTCCCTCTTTCATTTACCATATTTCCCAGTATGTTGTGTTCAAAGACTATCTATTCATAGAATGGTAATTCCACAGTATTCCTATTCAATACAGTATATCATGAACTGAAGAATCAATCAACCACTGTATAAATGCTTTCTACTCACAATAAATTTTTATTGAGTATAGAGGTGTAAATATTACTCCCATCCAATATAAAAATTCACAAAAAAAATGCTCAGTTTGCAGAGGTAGTAAATTAGAGAAAGCATACAATGGAACTGGCTTACTATTTGAATTTTTTTTTTAAAGTCAAGGTTTAAAACGTTAACTGTGAATTAAGGTTTTCCAAGGATCCCATACTTTTCTAACCAAAGTACAAATAGTTGTTTGGAAACACATATTAATCTACAGGAAACAGACATCCTCTACTAGTTATGGACTTTAGAGAGATGACTTTGGTGCATACACCTAAATTCAGGACAAAACTTTAAAAGAATAAGTTCAATAATTTTTGCCCTATTGCAAATCTTTATTAATAGTAAACAAATCCTCCAATATCTCTTACCTCAAAAATAAGAATGGGATGCCACTGGTTAAATAATAATTGAATGGCCCAGCTTCTCTAGACCTTTTACTAAATTTCAGATCAAGGGTGCTCACTAAATAATCTTGCGAGGTACAGCACTGGTAAACTGCCAGATCTGGGACAATATTCAAAGAGATCTCAGACAAATACAAACCTTAGGGAATTTGAATCATGAACTGATATTCACACAGATTTGCAGTATGGACTCACATTATCAAGAAAGTCCAGAAATTTCACAAGCAGATATTTAACTTGTAGTTCAAGTTGCAGTGCCCCTATACGGGCAGCAGAAGCAAGCAGATAATTTCTCTGACAGCCTTTGACCTCAACTCAGGCTATGAGCAACTGTAAGATATCATTAACTATACAAGGACTCCTAACTTCATAGATATTAAAATATGAAAAATCACAAAGCCAATAATAATTGAGATAGCACACAGATTTTTCAGAATTAAAAAAAAAACTAAATTATACTTAGGGAACAGAACAAAAGGAACTACCTATCTCAAAATTCAGAGATTTTTTTCAAAGAAGAAAAAGACAAAGTTCTAGTTAGGGAATTACAGTTTCCTGTTCACAAACTGAAAGCAGCTTTTTTTTTAATGATAAGGAAAACATTTATATTTTAAAAGAATGATACTGAAAGCACCACTTTCTTAAGGAGTATTTACAATAAGAAGGGAGGTCTCAAACCTCTTTGCTTTTACACCTGTCAGTAAAATTATATTAACTACATAAGCTACAAAGCCTAAGGACAGTAATCTGTAACAGTTTTTAAAAGAACACAACTAACTGAAAGTTAATATTTTAAAACACAATTTAAAAAGAAGTTTAGAGCTTAATCTCATTATCTCTGAAGTTAAATAAGCATATGTGAAAGTCATTCAGTCATGTCCAACTCTTCGCAACCCCATAGACTGTAGCCAGCCAGGTTCCTCTTTCCATGGGATTCTCCAGGCAAGATACTGGAATGGGTAGCCACTCCCTTCTCCAGGGGATCTTCCCGACCCAGGGATCAAAACTGGGTCTCTTGCATTACAGTCAGATTCTTTACTGTCTATAAACATCTATACACACACACACACATAAGGATACATATATATGTATGTGTATACCTATATAAAGATACTGAAAACATACATGAAACCCTAAATTATTGCCATTTTTTATCACAGAAGATTAGTGACAGGTGAATTTTTGTGTGCCTTTCAGTGCTAATCAGATTTAGATTCACAATTTTATCAGTACTGAACCCATTATTACCAACTTGACAGATGCATGAGAGAGTGTACTTTGACTCATGTACTTGTTTAATTGAGTTAATTAATCACAGCCTAACCAAAATATCTCAGACAGACCTCACACAGCATTCAAAGTGTAGCTTGAAATCTAACCCACCCTCCCTTTTCTTTAAACTGGCTCAGGGGATGAAGTCAATAAATTGTCAATTAATAACATACTTGCTTTGATGATTCTTCAGTAATTTACTGTCATCCCACTTCATAAATTTTTTTAGTAAAAGTTGTGGGATTTCAAGAAAGATAACTCTTCCATGGGAAAACTCAGTTTAACAGTTTTCTGCTGCCAAAAAGCCAATAAGACAAACTAGCTGATAATCCTCCCACACTACACCGTGTGGGTATAACCACTCAACCAGTGAAAGTTTAATTTGTTCCACCAAGGGCACAGAAAACCACTCAGATTTGTTCACTAAACCGGTATCAACATTAGTCTCTAGCTTTTCGTTAAGGGCAGGTTGAACTAGGTTATTCATATTCATACTCAAAAATATATACTTTTGTACCTAGTAGTATCAGTACAATAAACATAAATGGTATCCCACTTTCAGAGTCCAGGTGTTCCACTGTTTATACGCTTTACAACTTCTAATGGGAATTCACTGCTACTCACAACCAGTCTCCTTCAAACAGCATTCTCCTTGCACTTAAAAGCCAGATACCCCTACATAATAATTAAAGACATATAAACCCCTAACATGTTGGCCTTTCTGGCACTCGAGATATCACTTTTACCTCCTATCCCCATAGTACTGACCTCCGTGTGTGCAGATTCTAAGCCTCTTATCCATTCTCAGGAAAAACTCCCTAACTGACATAAATTTACCCTGACCACACATTTCTCTCACTTCTTGTCCTGTGAATAACAGATCCATGTTTCATGCCCTCCAAGGGCGAGTCCTCCTAATCAATTTGTCAGACTCCCTTAAATAGTTCAATGAATCCACTTCACATTTATGATAATAAATATGTAAACTATGGGGGAAATGTGTACTTCTGGTCATCTAATAAAACAAAAATAAACAACATTAATTAAAAGTTATGAATTATAAGTAGATGAAAGGTACTTTTTGACAGAGTGACTAGTATTAACAAGAAAAATGGTAACACCAAATAGTTATAGCCAAAGTGGTAAATAAATAAGACAAACTAACAGAATGACTGATTTCAAATGGGCAGAAGCGTCGGGTTCAGTCCATTTTTGCCTCCTGAGAATAATTACTAGGAATTAATCTCATTATCTTCCATTAAAGACGAGTTTACCATGCAAATGTTACCAAGGACTTGGTTCTCATTCAAATTCATTTATTAATTCAACAAACTTTTATTAACCACTAACCATTTGCCTAAAACCAAACATTAAGCATTCACAGATATAAAGAAACAGTCCTTGTATTTGAGCTATTATAATTCAATGGAAAATGCCGACAAAAATTAATCATCATAATTTTTGATAAATGGTTTAACAAAATTTCCTAAGGGGTTACAGAATGTGGGGGTGGGGGAAAGCAAACATGAAAGGGCACCTAACTTGTCTTGGAAGGTAAACCTGGGAATGAATTTTTAATTGTAGTAATGCTTTAACTGGAGAGTGGACAGCAGCAAACCAGGGTGCTTCCTATGCCCTGAAAACTATGCACAAATGAAGATGGTAAGGGAGAACGGCATGTTCATGGAATTCAAAATAGTTCCACACAGTGTAGTGAAAACATTACCTAAGAACAAATCTGTATATTTGGCTAAGAAGTCTGTCCTTTACCAGAAAGATATGAGAAAGTCACTGAAGGGGTATTTTAAAAAGAAGGGAAAGGATCAGATCTGTCTTACAGAAAAGTTTTATAGAAAAGTCTTGAAAAACTGATTATTGCCCAAACAGGAAACATCGGAAATGAAGGAAGGGAAAAGTTTAGGGCAATTACTAGGTTTCTGACTGGACTGGTAATACTACCATTCACTGGTTACGGTGCAGGGTTGGAGTAAAACAGTGAATTTAAAGTGAATTGGAAGGGCTGAGTATAATATGCTTGTAAATTATTCAAGAGAAAATGTTTCACAGATAACCAAAAATTCATCTGCTGATCAGGGAAAATGTTGGTACTCCAAACAGTAGGGAGCAGCATAAATTTAAGAGTTTCCTTTACAGAAATGATTATAATTATCTAATGCTAGACACATAATATTAATTCATTTTACACACGGGATACAAAGTTTTATTTCATGAAAAAAAAAAATTGAACTTAATTAAAATTTTCCTTCTTATACCTAAATATCTTTTCACAGGCAAGTAATTTCTGATTAACTAGAAAATAAATACTAGTTTATTTCTGTTTGGGGAATTCTAGTCACAAACTTTTACCATGACAATGATAACCACTGAAGTTTGTATGTGACAAATCTTACTCTAAAATAGTTTCCCCACTTGAAATCACTTAATCTTGTGACAACCCTGCAACACCAACACTATTATTATCTCCGTATTACCAATGAGGAAACAAAGTTACTGAAGAATTCAAAAACTTGCTCACAATCACAGAGATGGTATGCAACAGGATCAGGAATCAGTCTGATTTCAAAGCCCATGCTTTTAACTACTATACAATCTATCATTATGCTGTCATAAATTACTCTAATAAATTAGGATCATGGAAACATTAAAATTTATTCAGAAGTTGTAGAAAATTACAGATAGACCAAAAATAACTAGATTTGAGTGTAAATGAAAAAGCAGCTCTCCTTAGTGAGACATCTGTTGTATAAATTTCTTTTCAGGCACTGAGGCACACTCAGCACTAAAGTGGTCGCAAACAAGAAACAAGCACTCTAAAGCTCCATGGAATGTGGAGCTATGCGCAGAATTCTGCAGCTGCTTCGAAATCCTTCTACTACTGGAATTTCGCTTTTGGATTCCTGATCCTGGAATGCACTGGCCTTTAAAATACTTGAAACAGATTTTTCTTAATGCCACCTCAATTCCTTCAATGGTGGCATCACTATAGAAAAAAACATGTAGTTATAAAGTTAAAACACAGTATGAGTTATGGGGTAGTCTGCACCTTGTCAGAAATATGGCCCACTGCCTCTAGCATCGATTTTTCAAAATAATGATGCTTTAGGTCTTCTCTTTCTCAACTGGTTTCAAACAACAAAGTAAGACCTTTTTATAATGTTAATTACCATATTTTACTGGTATTCAGCATTAAAATATCAATCAGTTCAGTTCAGTCGCTCAGTCATGTCCGACTCCTTGCGACCTCATGAATCCCAGCACGCCAGACCTCCCTGTCCATCAACAACACCCGGAGTTCACTCAGACTCACGTCCATCGAGTCAGTGATGCCATCCAGCCATCTCATCCTCTGTTGTCCCCTTCTCCTCTTGCCCCCAATCCCTCCCAGCATCAGAGTCTTTTCCAATGAGTCAACTCTTCACATGAGGTGGCCAAAGTACTTGAGTTTCAGCTTTAGCATCATTCCCTCCAAAGAAATCCCAGGATTGATCTCCTTTAGGATGGACTGGTCAGATCTCCTTGCAGTCTAAGGGACTCTCAAGAGTCTTCTCCAACACCACAGTTCAAAAGCATCAATTCTTCGGCGCTCAGCCTTCTTCATAGTCCATACATGATGAAAGGAAAAACCACAGCCTTGACTAGATGAACCTTTGTTGGCAAAGTAATGTCTCTGCTTTTCAATATGCTATCTAGGTTGGTCATAACTTTCCTTCCAAGGAGTACGCGCCTTTTAATCTCATGGCTGCAGTCACCATCTGCAGTGATTTTGGAGCCCAGAAAAATAAAGTCTGACATTGTTTCCACTGTTTCCCCATCTATTTCCCATGAAGTGATGGGACCGGATGCCATGATCTTCATTTTCTGAATGCTGAGCTTTAAGCCAACTTTTTCACTCTCCACTTTCACCTTCATCAAGAGGCTTTTTAGTTCCTCTTCACTTTCTGCCATAAGGGTGGTGTCATCTGCATATCTGAGGTTATTGATATTTCTCCCAGCAATCTTGATTCCAGCTGGTGTTTCTTCCAGTCCAGCGTTTTGACTTCACATTCCAGGATGTCTGGCTCTAGGTCAGTGATCACACCATCATGATTATCTGGGTTGTGAAGATCTTTTTTGTACAGTTCTTCTGTGTATTCTTGCCATCTCTTCTTAATATCTTCTGCTTCTGTTAGGTCCATACCATTTCTGTCCTTTATTGAGCCCATTTGGTATCTCTGATTGTCTTGAAGAGATCTCTAGTCTTTCCCATTCTGTTGTTTTCCTCTATTTCTTTCTGCATATCAATATTGATATGCTAATCTGAAGTCCTACAGATTACTAGAGATTGCCCTAGTAACCTAGCTGTAGAGAATAAAGTAATGGCCAAATGAGTCTAGTAATAGACAGAAAATTCATTATCTTGAAACTTCCTGATGATGACTGGATAGCAGTCTTAGTGTAGCAAAAAATCTAGAAGGCCCTGTATAAGCAATAAACACCCAATAAAGACACAGCTGAGACTGGAACCCAGCTCTAGAATAACACAGGCAAGCTCTCTTGAATAGGTTAAGTAAAGTAAAAGAAATATAAGTAAGCGAACACAGAAAAAAAAGACCCCATCGTATTTCCCAATAAAAGCCCTTTCATCATTAACACCAAGAATGGTAGAAACAAACCAATAATGATCTGGAAACCTATACTGTACTCTTAACCAAACAAATATTACAGTTGGTCACAGACCGATCAGGGGGTACAACAACAAATTTAAGCTACAATTCATTGGGTTAAGAAAGATCCAAAGAGATTTCAAGGAGTGTTTTTGTTTTGTTTTTTAGAATACAGAAGACAACCCACACAGCAACCTTACCATGCTCCAGTTGCATACTATTTCAGTATTTACTCTACAACCAACACTTTGCTTAGAAGTTTTTTTTTTTTTTTTCTAAATTGACAAGTTATTTTTCAAATGTTGACATAAAATTATTTAGAATAAGCAAGCTATTTATCAAAGAACATATTAATGCTGCATGTGTTATTCACGTAGGTATAACCAAAGATAAAGCCCAGGAACTACTTCAGAACTGGAAATAAGAGAAGGGCATAGGAAACAAACAACAGTATATGAACTGATACCATGCTGGGGGCAGTGCTGCAAAACTGCTCCCTCTTGGGACTTTCCTGGTGGTCCAATGATTAAGACTCTGCACTTCCAATGCAGGGAGTGCAGGTTTGATCTCTAGTCAGGGAACTAAGATCCCACATGCTGTGCGTTGTGGCCAAAAGCAAACAACATACACACACAAAAAAAACAAGTAACTGCTCACCTTTGGCTAAACACATATATGCACACAAATACAGGTTTGTTAAAAGGGGTTTAAATAAAAAACAGCCATAGAGAAAGATATCAAGATATGTTTAAAAAGAAGATTCAAAGATTCAGAAAAACAAACAACTCAAATTTTGTAGATAAAACTTTTCTTTGAAGCATGTGCTACTTCCAGACAAGTAGGATACAGTTACAGAAGCATGTCTTGAAACAGAGCAAAGCAGGATCTCCCTGGTGGTCCAGTGGTTAAGAATCCGCCTGCCAAGGCAGAAGACATGGTTTCAGATCCCTGGCCTGGGAAGATCCCACATGCCATGGAGCAGCTAAGTCTGTGGGCTGCAGCTACTAAATCCCAAGCAGCTCTAGAGCCTGTGCCTCGCAACAAGAGAAGACACCGCAACGAGAAGCCTGCTAACCACAACGGAGAGGAGGTCCTCCTCCCCACAACTAGAGAAAGCCACCTTGCAGCAGCGATAACCACAGCCAAAAATTAAAGAATTAAAAAATAAAAAATAAAAGGCAAAGCAAACTACTTAGCTCATGTTAACTACAGATTGATTTTTTTTTTAATATCTATATAATGATAGTTACTATGAGTATGTGTAAAATGTTCTCATTATTTCACTGGCATAATACCTGTAAATATAGGATCATCAATTGTTAGTCAATGGAGATGATATCTTATATAAACACTTTTTAAGGGTGAGAAATACTTTTAACAGACCAACTTAAAAAAAGAAACTGGCTAAACATGGCAACATTAATATTATCTATAGTTTATTAACTAGTCACATGCTACCTTCCTTAATTTTACTTCCATCTGTTCAATAGTGTCATAACATGCTAAATTTGTAAGAATATAATTTTACCGTCCTCTGAAAATCCTGAAATAAATAATAAAAATAATATTAATTAGCAAATACACTTGGTTTATGACGTCAACGATGACCTCTTTAAAGGGATGTCTCTGTACAGTGGACAATCCACAGAAAACTATTCAGTGCCTGGTGTTGCAATCACGTAATGGATTAAGACACATTCAAAGTGATATCACATGATTTATACAAAGATAAGGTTCCATAGTTAAAATGCAAGTAACAGCTTCAAAGTTATAGATCCATTTCTTCCTTCATATAACAATCTTGTCTTGGCCTATCCTTTATCATTCCATGTTTTCTAAAATTGTTCTCCTAACTAGACACCAGATGGTAGTAAAACGATGACAAATAAGAAGTTCTAATAATTAGTTGTTTTGTTTATAAGTAATTCTGATTTAAAATAGAACCATATCCTGCATTTTAGGAAATATATATAAAAATTCTGCACATGAATGGATCGAATATATAAAACTTACCCAGAATAGCAATATGTTGAGCATATTTTGTGAATCATGGAGACAAAAACATTGCAGGATTCATTTAAAATAAACAAGTAATATCTATCATGTCATCTAAAATATTTCAGATATTTAGTAATTGGAGTCTATGTGATAAGTTTGAGCAAAATAAAATCATCTATGTGTTAGATTTCTGTAAATTTTAAATACACTGTACTTAAACACGATCTTTTAAGTTACAAACTTCGGAGGCTGACATCAGAGGCTATCATCATTAAAAGTAATGAATAAAGCTGGTCAGTAATTACACTGATCACATCTCCATGAAAACCAAAAACCTAGTAGATGACAATGGAGCTCAACATTTTCCAGCTGCTGAGAGTAAAGGCTTTCAACATTTGGATATATGCAGGCATCTTATTTTCCCAGGATTTCAAAGTCCACATGCAGGCTGCTGTTCAGCTATTATAAATGAGTAATTCAAGTAGGGCATGACTGCTTCTTGTATTAACTTGATAAAGATGTTTCACTCCAAACGCATCAACAGTTGTGTTAAGTCATCCCTTTCACAGGCTGACTAAGGCTTACTTATGCTATGGCTTGTTAACAATGCACAGAATTAAAAATTTTATTAACTTCTGTTATTTCTTTTTCTAAAGTTAAAAATCAAGTTCTACTTAATATTAATAATTAACTTCAAGCAAGGCCACATAAACTAAATACAATCTAATGATCCAAATATTTAATTTTTAAAAAGTGTCTTAGGAAACAAAAGCAGTAATAGCAAGTATTACAAATATTTCATATTGTATAATCACACTGTAAAATTTGAAAATTTTAAATACAATTTTGATTATAGTTATCTGAATATACTGAAACACTTTAGAAGAAAAACTCCATTACCATAAATATAAAACGTACACTTTTAAATAAACTTTAACAAAAATATACTTTTAAACTTTATAAAAATATGGATTTATACTCATAAAAATTGTCATTCCATCACTAAGTCGTGCCCATCTCTTTTTGTGATCCCAATGGACTGTAGCCTGCCAGGCTCCTCTGTCCACGATTTTTCCAGGCAAGAATACTAGAGTGGGTTGCCATTTCCTTTTCCAGGGAATCTTCCCGACCCAAGGATCAAACCCACGTCTCCTGCATTGGCAGGCAGATTCCTTATCCATGAGCCACTGGGGAAGCCGACTTATAATAATTACCAAACATTTAAAGTAAAACAATGTAGGAACTGAAAGTATTTGCAATGTTTAAACAGTAACAATTTTCAACTCATATGTAATCTTCTATCATTCCAGGTTTCAATATCTGTCCTTATTTGAGAAAACTTTCCTAGTATCATCCAATCCTCCTTCCCATTCAAATTAATCTCTGCCATCTATTTTCAGATAGATGTAGTTTTCTCCCAATCAATTATAGTATCTGTTAAGCTTGTTTTCTAGAATTAGTTATAGGTGTATATTATTCAATGGGGACTGGTATCTAATACATTTTTATACCACCCTTTAGCAGTTTCATGCATGTAGGTAACAGCCAATAAATGAAATTAAGCAGAATGAAATGAGCTGACTAATCAATTTTGAGGGATCTGCATTCTTCCCTACTCTTTGCTCTTGGTGTAATGGGTAAGTGTATGAGTTCTAGAGATGGACTGCTTCGGTTCTACTTAAAATGCTTACCAAAATATCTGGTGCATGAGAAGAACCAGAAAAATATTACTATAATACCAAATGGCTGTGTGTATGTGTGTGTTATTCGCTCAGTAGTGTCAGACTCTTTGCGACTCCAGGGACTGTAGTCTGCCAGGTTCCTCTGTCCATGGAATTCTCCAGACAAGAATACTGGAATAGGCTGCCATTTCCTACCCCAGGGATCAATGTTCCCGACCCAAGGATTGAACCCGGGTCTCTTACATCTCCCGCCCTGCAGACCAAATGTCTCTATCACCCAAAAACAAACCTGATTCTCATTTATTTGGACCTCATTGTAGGGACAGGCATTGTACCTAGCACCCAGCTCTCCGGCTTTTTAAACCAGACACGGGATACTGGCCTACTACACCCTTTCCCTTGGCCATCATATTCAATGATCCATCAACTCCTGCTGATTCTAACACATTACAATCCCATCAATTTGTGAGATTCTATTGACAGTATCAGTTTTTTCGCTGCAACATTCTCTTACTGTCCCTGCTTCCTGTCTTTTACCATCATCCATACTACTATGTGGATTTCTAAGGCATAAAGATGATGATAAAAATTTTCGAATGCTCCGTATGGCCTTCAATCCAAAATCTTTACAATGACTTCCGAGGTTTTTCATAACCCGAGGGAGCTTGCTGATCTCAAAAGACATTAATTCTTA
Source organism: Bos indicus (assembly GCF_029378745.1). Taxonomy (NCBI): domain Eukaryota; kingdom Metazoa; phylum Chordata; class Mammalia; order Artiodactyla; family Bovidae; genus Bos; species Bos indicus. The sequence continues at coordinate 65,323,669 of NC_091773.1, forward strand.
TCATGCTCCCGCTTCCATTCCAAGCTAATACAGAACTTAACTGCAGTTTCCCCAAACCTGACCCATTTTCTTTCTCCTCCAGCTCATAATTAATGTCTCATCTTGCACTTGACTGATTCCATGAAAGCTTTCCTAACCTCCAGGCATGGGTAAACGGTTTCCCTTTCTACGCCTTCTTTTATGGCAATGTTTAAACCACCTTTTAATTAACTGCTTACCTGTAAGTGTCGCTCATGAACTATAACCTCAAAAGAAATAAAAGGGTTTTTTCAACTTTAGATCCCAAGTTTTGTGCACCAAGTAAATACGTACCTGATTACTTAAATTATATAATAAAAACACCAGACAAGAAGAGTCACCTTTACCTCTTCTACTCTCCAGCTGCTTGACTCTGATGACATCTGACCATCTATATAACAGGCTTGCTTTAATCTTTTCTTCTGGACTAGAAATTACCCGGAAAATCTCTCCTCCTTAAAACATATGTATTCTTCTACAAATACTCAGGTATTGCTTTTCTTTCTCCAGAGCTCCAGATATGTTTCTGATGAGCAGTCATGTTTATTTTTTTAATACAAATTTATTTATTTTAATTGGAGGCTGATTACTTTACAATATTGTATTTGGTTTTGCCATATATTGACATGAATCCGCCACAGGTGTACACGTGTTCCCCATCCTGAACCCCTCTCCCTCGTCCCTCCCCATACCATCCCTCTGGGTCATCCCACTGCACCAGCTCCAAGCATCCTGCATCATGCATCGAACCTGGACTGGCGATTCGTTTCACATATGATAATATACATGTTTCAATGCCATTCTCCCAAATAATCCCAACCTCGCCCTCTCCCACAGAGTCCAAAAGACTGTTCTATACATCTGTGCCTCATTTGCTGTCTCGCATACAAGGTTATCATTACCATCTTTCTAAATTCCATATATATGCGTTATTATACTGTATTGGTGTTTTTCTTTCTGGCTTACTTCACTCTGTATAACAGGCTCCAGTTTCATGCACTTCATTAGAACTGATTCAAATGTATTCTTTTTAATGGCTGGGTAATACTCCATTGTGTATATGTACCACAGCTTTCTTATCCATTCATCTGCTGATGGATATCTAGGTGGCTTCCATATCCTGGCTATTACAAATAGTGCTGCGATGAACACTGGGGTACACGTGTCTCTTTCAATTCCGGTTTCCTCAGTGTGTATGCCCAGCAGTGGGATTGCTAGATCATATGGCGGTTCTATTTCCAGTTTTTTAAGGAATCTCCACGCTGTTCTCCACAGTGGCTGTACTAGTTTCATTCCCACCAACAGTGTAAGAGGGTTCCCTTTTCTCCACACCCTCTCCAGCATTTATTGCTTGTAGACTTTTGGATAGCAGCCATTCTGACTGGCGTTAAATGATACCTCATTGTGGTTTTGATTTGCATTTCTCTGATAATGACTAGCAAACAGAATCCAACAACACATTAAAAAGATCATACATCATGACCAAGTGGGCTTTATTCCAGGGATACAAGGATTCTTCAATATCCGCAAATCAATCAATGTAATACACATTAACAAACTGAAAAATAAAAACCATATGATTATCTCAATAGATGCAGAGAAAGCCTTTGACAAAATTCAACATCCATTTATGATAAAAATCCTCCAGAAAGCAGGAATAGAAGGAACATACCTCAACATAATAAAAGCTATATATGACAAATCCACAGTAAACATTATCCTCAATGGTAAAAAATTGAAAGCATTTCCCCTAAAGGGTGCCCACTCTCACCACTACTATTCAACATAGTTTTGGAAATTTTGGCCACAGCAATCAGAGAAGAAAAAGAAATAAAAGCAATCCAAATTGGAAAAGAAGAAGTAAAACTCTCACTGTTTGCAGGTGACATGATCCTCTACACAGAAAACCCTAAAGACTCCACCAGAAAATTACTAGAGCTAATCAATGAATATAGTAAAGTTGCAGGATATAAAATCAACACACAGAAATCCCTTGCATTCCTATACACCAATAATGAGAAAACAGAAAGAGAAATTAAGGAAACAATTCCATTCACCATTGCAATGAAAAGAATAAAATGCTTAGGAATATATCTACCTAAAGAAACAAAAGACCTATATATAGAAAACTATAAAACACTGGTGAAAGAAATAAAAGAGGACACTAATAGATGGAGAAATAAACCGTGTTCATGGATTGGAAGAAACAATATAGTGAAAATGAGTATACTACCCAAAGCAGTCTATAGATTCAATGCAATCCCTATAAAGCTGCTGCTGCTGCTGCTGCTGCTGCTAAGTCACTTCAGTCGTGTCCGACTCTGTGCAACCCCATAGACGGCAGCCCACCAGGCTCCCCGGTCCCTGGGATTCTCCAGGCAAGAACTCTGGAGTGGGTTGCCATTTCCTTCTCCAATGCATGAAAGTGAAAAGTGAAAGTGAAGTCACTCAGTCATGTCCAACCCTCAGCAACCCCATGGACTGCAGCCCACCAGGCTCCTCCAGCCATGGTATTTTCCAGGCAAGAGTACTGGAGTGGGGTGCCATTGCCTGTAATCCCTATAAAGCTACCAACAGTATTTTTCACAGAGCTAGAACAAATAAGTTCACAATTTGTATGGAATTACAAAAAACCTCAAATAGCCAAAGCAATCTTGAGAAAGAAGAATGAACTGGAGCAATCAACCTGCCTGACTTCAGGCTCTACTACAAAGCCACAGTCATCAAGACAGTATGGTACTGGCACAAAGACAGAAATATAGATCAATGGAACAAAGTAGAAAGCCCAGAGATAAATCCACACACCTGTGGCCACCTTATCTTTGACAAAGGAGGCAAGAATATACAATGGGAAAAGACAATCTCTTTAACAAGTGGTGCTGGGAAAACTGGTCAACCACTTGTAAAAGAATGAAACTAGAACACTTTCTAACATCATACACAAAAATAAACTCAAAATGGATTAAAGATCTAAATGTAAGGCCAGAAACTATAAACTCCTAGAGGAGAACATAGGCAAAACACTCTCCAACATAAATCACAGCAGGATCCTCTATGATCCATCTCCCAGAATACTGGAAATAAAGCAAAAATAAACAAATGGGCCCTAATTAAAATTAAAAGCTTCTGCACAACAAAGGAAACTATAAGCAAGGTGAAAAGACAGCCTTCAGAATGGAAGAAAATAATAGCAAATGAAGCAACTGACAAAGAATTCATCTCAAAAATATACAAGCAACTCCTGCAGCTCAATTCCAAAAAATAAACAACCCAATCAAAAAATGGGCAGAACTAAACAGACACTTCTCCAAAGAAGACATACAGATGGATAACAAACACATGAAAAGATGCTCAACATCACTATCAGAGAAAGCAGTCATGTTCAAAAAAAAAAAACCAAAAACGGCTATATGATGATCTTTTATCTATTTTGTTTCACTTTTTCTATTTCATATTCAGTGCTCCCATTTCATTAAGTTTATGTTCTCCATCTATTTTTGTTGTTGTTCTTTCTCAAGCCTTTATCAAGTGTAGTACAAAAACTTAAATATGTATAATATATATATTTCAGAAAACTTAAAAAAATATTTGCCTAACTAAAAAAGTTACAGTTTGATTCCACTTGTTTGATTTAGTATAATCAGAATGCTAGATTTCAAATTAAAAAACAGATATGCAACAAGCAACAAAGGTTTACTCTATAGCATAGGCAACTACAGGCAGTATCTTGTAATAAACTATGATGGAAAGTCATTTCAAAAATAATATATGTGTATTTGTATAACCAAATCACCTTGCTGTGCACCTGAAACATTGTAAGTCAACTATACTTCAATAATACAAAAAATAAATAAAATACATTAAAAAACATGTATTCTACCCTGCATTACTGATTATAACAAAATCTTATTTTAAGGATACTTGACAATTAATGATTTAAGAATATAAAATCAATCTTTTAAAACTCTTACCTAATAACTGCTTGTTGTCTACTCTTCCTTCCCTCCTCCTCTCCATTCAGTGACTGCTCATTACCATATTAGAAAGTTTCAGGCCCATCAATTTCCCTTTTTCCCAAAGACAGTTCACCAAGCTCTGTCTGCCTTTCATCAATTAGAACTCATAACTTCAGAAAATTACCAGTCGTGTCTGACTCTTTGAGACCCCATGGACTCTAGCTCACCAGGCTCCTCTGTCTATGGGATTTCCCAGGCAAGAATAGTGGAATTGTTTGCCATTTCCTATTCCAGAGAATCTTCTCAACCCAGGGATTAAACCCACCTCTTCTGCATTCTTTCCAGTGGCAGGTGAATTCTTTCACCACTGAGCCACCTAGGAATCCCTAGAAGTAAACTTAATCATGTCTAATAATCATAAATTATGCTTGAATGAAGAATAAAATTAACTATTTGGAAATGACAGTAAAACAACAAAAAGCAACATTGTTATCAACCTCTAATGTCTGTGAAATGCCAGTGAATATCTTTAACTGTCTCTCTAAAAGTATCTTTTTAGTATTCCTTTTGCATAAGTCTACTTTTACCTGAAACAGAACAATTATAGATACGAAGATTTTTTTTATTTATTCTTCCATTAAAGTACTATTTTTAGAGTACTCATTTATACTAGTTTTCACTAAAAAAGAGTATTTCAACTTCACTGCGAGTTTAAGAAGAAATTTATTGAGTTGGCCTTGAATTTTAACTATGACAATTCTTTGATCTTATGTGTTCAAATATTCACATCTGTATTCAAATATCCTAACCATTCAAATATTCAAAGAGCTAATTCAGAAGTGCAAGCTTAAATCAAATTTCACTGCAGCGTTTTTGTGTAGAATGATCCCAGATAGGGCTGAATAGGAAGACACTTAATAAATACAAAACAAGTTAAAGGAAAAATAAAATCATTTCAAACATTTTAATCACAAGACTGAAACTATTTGAGAAATGGAAATTATGCCCTCTTAAAATCTGTTATTTTATTCAGCTATACACTAACACCCCCCAAAGTATCTATAAAAACTAAGCTGTAAACTCTATATTTTAGGACACACATGTTGTTTTCAAAGTGAAATTCTATTTATATATCAAAGATTGTATATGATTTAATGTGTAAGAATGCTTAATTGTGAGCAAGATAATCATAATAATCCATAAAAGAGTTGAAAATAAGCATTTTCAAAAAGAAATATTTAAGCATACAGTTGGCAGAAAATACCAAATACTCTTCCTATGACTATAAATATTAATGGGAAATGACTCACAATCCCATAAAACACTGATAATCATTATTAAAAATTAATTTTTGTAATATATGTAAATATATATGTATATACATATATTAAGAGAAAATTTTTTAAACCCACATTTTATTATATATAGGTTTAACATTTTTCCACATAGCTTTTATTATAAACATTTTTCTATGATATATATTTTCTATTGCTTGATTTCAAAGATGCTCTTCTTTAAATTTATCTTTATAATTTCCCTACTACTGGACAACAAGGAATATCTGTGATTATTATAAGTAAACTGATATGATTACACTTATGTTTTAAATACAAGTCTTTAAGTGCATCTGGGATTACTCCTTTAATGATATAGTCTTTAAAGTATAATTATGACTAATAATCATTTTTAAAGTCCTTAATAACTTTTGCTAAATTGATTTCTGGAGAGTTTGCACAAATTAATAGTCCCACCCCATTTTCATTTAAGTAAAAATGAAATGTAATCATTTAAATGTAAATGAAATGAAATGCCATCTTCCTGTGATGAATTTTTTATTTTCTTTATTGCTATTTATTTATAACTGAGTTCTGCACAACTCTGTCTACTATATTCTTACAAACACTTTCACAGTATTTCAGAATCCCATCTCTTCAGTGGAAAATATCAGATAAGATGTAATTTTCACATTTGAAGAAAGGCTTCTTATAATTTAGATAATACTGTATAAAACATTTAATTCTTAAAGAAAAAATACAATTGTCCAGTAAAATAAAAATGTCATAATCAAGCAAAGGTTACTTCTGTGAGGTTCAACAACTCCTCTTTCCTCCGTGTGTGTGTGTGTGTGTGTGTGTGTGTGTGTGTGTGTGAAATCATCTTTCTCAATACTTAAAGCAGTATGAGATAGAGAGAAGGTATTCAAATTTTTGTTGTATCAATACTTTGACCAGGAAAGCCTTTTAATAAGTTAGAACACGTTATTTACTTTAAAACCAGGTCAAAATATCTTATATATTAACAAAATAAATAAACATAAGGCCTTTTTTAGTTGCAGATACTAACAAAGCACCTGGTTGAAGGGAACTTAATATGACAAGATTTCAAAAGTTAAATTCAAATTAAGGTCTGCAGAATTAGCCCAGAATTCTTCAACAATCAATGTATCCTTTGATGAGAGGAAACTGTTAACTTCATCACTGCCCTCTGCCGGTGGTATTATTTTCCTTTACTTTTTCTTCCATGTACTGAATATTTGCTTCACAAAATTACTTCTGACCTGCCTCTATACTTAAACAGTCTCAGCTAAAAATAGCCTAGCCATCTGGAATTCCATAAGGCTTATAGGGAAAAAATTGTGTTTCAATGAAGAGCTCTGCATTGTTCGGAGTACACCTTCAGAGTTTATCTGAGTCTGATTTTAGAGGGACTCTGTACCTATCATTGCCTTTGAGTTCTCTTACAAATCTCTAAATGATAGATTACCGATAGCAATGCAAAAGAATTATTCACTACAAATGCAAATAAATTCTGTCAGGTAGAAATACAAATGACCTCCCTCCCTCACTGCAGAAGGAGCCTGTTTTGTGTCCTTTCCAAATTTATTACAGTAGTACTGATCTAGAAATGTCTTTTTATAAACTCTTCTTTGATCTAGTTGTAACACCTGACTGGTTCTCTCATTGACAATGATGTTAATAATCTTTAAAATTCATTCATTTTATACCTATATGAGATAATAATCTTTAACATTTGTCCATTTTATATCTATCTATATATATATATACGAGAGACAAGATTTCACTTTTTAAAAACATTCTTTAACAGGGTGAAGCCAGACTAAATTTTCCCCCCACAGATCAATTTAGAAATAAAATGATGTGGGCCTGAAGACAAAAAGATTATATCAAAAGGCAAAAATCATTTCCTTAGGACAAGTCTGTATTTACCAAATACTTATATGTACTTGTTATGATCCTGACCAGTTTCATGCGGAAAGAATCCTATAAAGAATTATGCCTGTTTGCCCTGTGATATGGTGCTGCTTAGAAGGAGGTTATTAATTAGGAAGAGAGGAGACACAGAGAGAAGAAAGAAGAGGAGGAGTGAGGATAGAAGTTAGAAGAAGGTGAAATTAAAACAAAACAATCTTAGATAAGTGATTAAATTCTTAACACATTAATGGACAACTATCATCATTTATTTACAAAATGAATTAACTGCGTAAGGATGATTGCTGTGAATACTGTGCTGACAGAACAGATGCAAAAGCTATCTCTGGAATCAAGTTTCTTCTAGAAGGGATACAACAGTTAGGGGAAGAAGCAAGTAGCAAAAAGTGATAGGTAATTTACTCCTGCTTTGTAAATCAACTCCTAGTGGTTCACTAAGGCTTCTACATCTCATTTGACCAATATGACAGCTACTATACAGCTAACTTCAAAATCTACACAGAACACATAAAAATAAAAACTCGTTTTGCAGACATCATTATCTAAAATATAAAAATAAACTGAAGTAATAATGTTAGCTTTTTGATCCATTGAAAATACACAAAACATTATGTATTTTACGTTGAAGTTCCTTAAAGCTCATTACAATGTAAAATACTTCTTATATAATAATTTACAAATGAAGCTATCACTTACTCAGAATACCAGTTTCTTTTTACTACACAAGCAGTAAAAAAAATACAAATTTTTGAATTTGTGCTATAAATAAGGAAAACAACTGGTCACCCACAAGGCTCAAGAGATTCCTTGCATTGCCTTTCTTCCAGAATATGGGACCTTTCAAAGAAGCAAGCAAAGTAATTTCCTGTTGCTACTGAACTATTTCTGACTCCTACTATTATGCCACCCAGCAGACATTTCAATCTGGAAGAAGGTAGAATCCTGGGACTAGATAAAGGATCTGCTTGTAGCTTCAGAAACACAGGTTTACACAGTTAACTTGGAGGAAAATTTAAAGTGAACAGGGATCAGCTGACATACAGAGAACATGATAGGAAAGAAAAGGATTCAAGAGAAAAACCATGAGCCTTCAATAAAAATAATGATTAACAAAGATTAAACTACTTTGGACAGAATAAAGGTAATACTTAGAGTTTGCATTATGTTTTACAATTACAATGGACTTGAAGACAGAGTGTGTAATTTAATGTACATAACAATCCTAACAATCAGATAAAAATACACTCATCTTACAGATGAGAAAGCAATACTCAGGAGTTTAATTTGCTCAAAGTAATATAGCTTACAATGGGTAAAGCTGCACTCAAAATATAAGCTGTTTTAGTAAGTCATTCATTCATTTATTCATTGATTTACTCTTGGTGTTTATATGCCTATCTCCTCAACATATCATACATTTCTTTACCGTAGAGATTTTGATGCACTATTTTATTTCTATACGCAGAAAACTTGCAAAAAAATTTGTTGAATGAGTGAATAATTTTACTTAAAAAAATAAAACGTAAAATATGAGTAGCAAAGAAATATGGGAGTTTTCCTTAGCTAAAGATGAATCAACCATAAGACAAACTTCATGATTTGAAAAAGAAAACAAAGTTTTAAATGTATATCTGCTGTAATACAGATAAACATAAGATTTATATATGTGCAAAATTCCCTTAATTACTATGCTAGATAGAATTTTTTTTTCTTATACTTAAAAACCTTGGGCTATGTTAATATAAAATGTTTTTTTAAACTTCTGCCCCAAAAGTTATAATGAAAACGCAGTTGGCAAAAATTTTATCAAACCTTTCATTGTATATGTATGTGTATCTGTGTATCTGTCTAAATGAAAAAAAAAAATGCATAATCCTTAGCAGGATAAAAAATTCTCTGTGCTACAAATGTAACATTCTCAAAAGGCTATGTCCTGGTAACTATCATAATCCTTTAAAAATTGTTTATATTCTGATTAAAAATCACCATGCTCCTATATTCCCACAAATAGTTCATATGGTAAAGAAATCAGTAAACTTACTTTTATGCGTAACATCTTTAACATTTGCTCCCCTTTCTGTGCTTGTGATTAAATGTAACATTTTGAAATCCCAAAGTTCTGAGAAAAACATAAATCCTTGTCTCACAGCTGCTGTTTGACTCTGGAAACACATGCATTTTCTTTTCAAGCATCTACCATCAAAACTCCCAAAGGGCTTGGACTGGAGAACACCTGCATCTCTTCATTTAGTTCCAATAACAGAGCCTAAACTCCAAAATTACAAAAATAGACGCTCTGTTCAGCTGTAGTTACATTTTGCCCCTAATTCCCGTGAACAAAAATGCTAGGAGCATGAAATCATTCAGGCAAGCTCTGTCATCAAGAGGATAAGATTTTTTGCACCAGAAGCCCAGTGGGAACATGATAGAAAACTGGCAGCAATCACAGATAAAGTACATAGTAAAGTCCTCGGGGAGCAGAGAGGAAATGTAACAAGATAGATGGGTATAATTTTTACACGTTTATGCCCAAACCACAAATGTGAATTGTCTTTAATTGCTACAATATATAAGCATTCTGACTCATGTATCCTGTCAAAAATACTAAAAATATAACTTCAAGGCAATTTACTTAATTCTACATTATGAGAAGAATTTTTTTGAGCAACAACAAAAAACATTTCTCCCAAATTAAAATTTACAATCCAAAATATACTGTCTTCGTTTTAAAGATTACTTAACAATCCATATCCTAACCAACCAACTAAAAATGGTGAAAGAAGAGTGTGTGTGTTTGCTGGTATATTTTAATCAGGAAAGAAAACTATCTCCCCAATTTAAATATGAGTTTCCAGAGAACAGAATTGTGACTGTCCTTCCCAAAAACTACAATCAAAAGTACATATTTTATGGGTAGAATATAAAATAACTTTTAATACAGGCCAATCTAGTAAAGATAAAATAATTTCTGAAATTGATTAAAACCAGGGAATAGAAAGTTCAGCTTAAACTATCTTATAAATTAAATGACATTTTAAGGTACAGTTGTTTTAAATGATTTTTTATATATCCTCAAAATCATTTAATTCTGTTTTTCTAGTACTAGAAAGAAATAGTTTTTTTGAGTTTTATATGTTAAAAGCAAATACAGCATGTTCATCTTATTTGCAAAAGTAACTACAGCCTGATTTTAAAAGATTATCATCTTCCTTAATGGTGAACAAAATCAATTAGATGAAATTTTCTAGGAATAAATGAAATTAATAAATTTATTAACATTACAAAATACAGAACAGTGTCTTAACAGTAGCTTGTGTGAAAAACTCTAATTTCCAGCGGCACAAAAGTTCAAGACAAGTAGTAACTAAATAGAAGTTCATTAATAAATACCTGGAAAATACACCATAATTTGTGCTATGTGAAGGATTGTATTAAATTTTAAAAGAGACTTTTTCAAACATGGCATGGAAGTATGAAGGCAAATCACATGGAAGTGACTAAATTTATTCTGTTTATCTTGGACTACTCAGTTTAAAAAAAAAAAAGTTTTGTGGAACATCTACCATATGCAGGGGAGAAAGAAGGTGCAATTAACCTAGTGCTTAAATTTTCATCATTAAGAGGTATGTAGTGCCATTAACTGGAGAAGGCAAGGGCACCCCACTCCAGTACTCTTGCCTGGAAAATCACATGGACGGAGGAGCCTAGTAGGCTGCAGTCCACGGGGTTGCTAAGAGTTGGACATGACTGAGCGACTTCACTTTTACTTTTCACTTTCATGCACTGGAGAAGAAAATGGCAATCCACTTCAGTGTTCTTGCCTGGAGAATCCCAGGGATGGGGAAGCCTGGTGGGCTGCCATCTATGGGGTTGCACAGAGTCGGACACGACTGAAGCAACTTAGCAGCAGCAGCAGTGCCATTAACTGAAAGTGAATGATGTAGTATCAGGTGGGATGAGGGAAACTACACTGAGTTTTGCTTTAAACATGTTAGGCAACAGTAAAATATCCACTGGGCAATGTTCAAGAGGCGGTTAAAATTTGGAGTTTGGCTCTCAAGAGAAAATAAATGGACACAGAGATAAACACATAGGGTTGGCTGCTAAACACACACACACACACACACACACACACACACACGCACCCACCCACACACACACACAGTTGGTTAAATCAAATAAACAGAAGAGGACTGGTCACACTATCAAAAACAACATATACTCAAGATACAAAGGAAAGAAACGCATCTGAGGAAGGAAATGAAGATGGTTCAGTAAGGAGAACCAACAGACTATATTGCACTAGTGTCAAGAATTGTGAACTATAATGAATGACGTGGAAGACAGGAGACTCCTGAGTCAGACAAAGGACTATATTACTCATGGCCCAGCAAGCAGCATGAGTATCAACATATATATTTATATAAGTTCCTTTTGCCCTCCAGTTTCACAGAGAAACAACAAAGATGTATCCGGGTAGATGACTTCACATGCAGTGGAATGCATTATAAGAAATGAATCCTGTACCTGAAACTAATTCAACACTGTAAATCAACACTACTTCAAATAAAAAAAGGAGAAATGAACCCTGTGTTGAGGAACCAAATCTTTTATAATGGGCAGTAAGCAGGCACTCCATTGGCTCCAGAGGGACCCTGGATCTATCTCTCAATACTGTTCACTATATAAATATCCTTTAAAAGCTAGTCCAGAATAAAGAGCAGTCATTGTCGCCATTCACAGTATGTACAAAAAAGCAAAAGATATCAGGTGTTATAACTTCTGAGGGCCAAGAGAGATGAAGGTTTCAATGGAAAAGGTATGATCATACATAAATGCCAATGAAACATAAGATAATAAGTTTTGTCAGGTATATATAGGGTTGATTCCCAGGTGGCTCAATGGTAAAGAATCCACCTGCCAATGCAAGAGATGCAAGAGACACAGGTTTGACACCTGGGTTGGGAAGATCCCCTAAAGAAGGAAATGGCAACCTGCTCCAGTATTCTTGCCTGGAAAATTCCAAGGACAGAGGAACCTGTCAGGCAGGCTATAGTCAATGGGGTTGCCAAGAGTCAGACACCACTGAGCACACATGTGCATGCACATACTACACACACACACACATTATTTCATGTCACTTATAAGACTAATAAATGGAAACTTCAGTCCAACAAACTGAGGACATAATACTAATCATATCTGTTTACCAAAGAAAGATACTGGTAGGTATTCTCTCCAATGGGGGGTGGGAGGTGTGTGTGGGTGTGTGTGTTGGTGGGTGTGTGTGTGTCTGGAGAAGAGGAAGAAACAGGGAGAAAAGAGGGTAGATGCTTAACATGTATTATATTAAGAACCTACTATTTATCTGTCAAATATATTCATACCCTTGACCATCTGTCATAATAATCCATGTATTCATTCACTCAATAAAAGATTTTCTAAGAATTTCCTATATGTCAGGAAATTTTAGGTACTGGAGATAAAATGATAAGCAGCCAGTGACTAACTCTGTCCTCGGAGAACTGTCAAATGGTGAAGACAGACAGCATTCAAATCACACAGCTACATAAATACTACTGTCATTAAGTGCTATGAAAGAAATATACAGTGAATTATGAAAATGAATGTAACAGAAATACTTAATCAAACTGGGAAGGCGAGAAGAGAAAAAGCAGCCTTCGGGCTTACTTGAAGATATCGTAGGTGAGCTAAGACCTCAACACTAAGCTGAAATTTGAAGAGGGATAAGTTAAAAGGGTAAGGACCGTTTTAAGAATCCCAGACAGAAAAAAAAAAAAAAAAGAATAGGCAAAATCATAATCACCACTGAGAAATTTAAAGAAGGCCAAGAAATCTGAAGCACAGAGAAAAAGAGGGACATAGCAAAAAGGCTGCTAACACTGACTCATAAATTGGAATGACTGTCCTGTCAGTTCCCTTTGATCCTAAACTGATAGTATTTTGTAGTCATTTTATATTCCTAAATAGCAGGCACTTGAAAATGTATCTATACATTAGGATCAGATTAACAAAGACTAAGAAAGAACTTTTTAACAAGCAGAACCTGCTATAAATCATAGGCAAAATATAGCATATAAAGAAGAGCTAAAGTTTATATTTAAAAAAAGAAAAGACAAACTGTTGAGAACCTATTTTAAAATATTTTACATACACAACTTATAGTCACCACATACTTCTACTTCTGAAGGAAGTGAAGAAGAATCTAGTCTCTCTATTTATCTATACAAATGTAAGTAACAGAAGTGCCACTGATTCCTGTGAATAGTAGCAATGAATTCAGAAGGTGGGCTGCACTGGACTCCCATAGGAGCTTTTAGCTCCTTCGCTGGAATCAGCGCCAGTCAAATAGAGAAAGTGATCAAGAGGGGAGAAGGAAAAGATAAAATGGAGCTGCTAAGACTTCAAAGACAAAGCACTCCTGTGACATCATGGAAGTGTGGCTCTTTTGATAGTATTTAAGATGAAGTCAGGGCTTTCCAAGTGACTAAGCCATAGAGAATCCAACTGCCAATGCAGGAAACAGAGGATGAATCCCTGGGCTGGGAAGATCCCCTAGACAAATAAATGGCAACCCACTCCAGTATTCTTAACTGGAAAATCCCATGGACAGAGGAGCCTGGCAGGCTACAGTCCATGGGGTCACAAGGAGTTGGACACAACTTCTTGTGACTAAACAACAATAAATATGAACTAAAGAAGGAGATTCTCAAAGTGAAAGTGGAGAGTGAAAAAGTTGGCTTAAAGCTCAACATTCAGAAAATGAAGATCATGGCATCTGGTCCCATCACTTCATGGGAAATGGATGGGGAAACAGTGGAAACAGTGTCAGACTTTATTTTTAGGGGCTCCAAAATCACTGAAGATCGTGACTGCAGCCATGAAATTCAAAGGCACTTGCTCCTTGGAAGGAAAGTTATGACCAACCTAGAGAGCATATTCAAAAGCAGAGACACTACTTTGCCAACAAAGGTCCGTCTAGTCAAGGCTATGGTTTTTCCTGTGGTCATGTATGGATGTGAGAGTTGGACTGTGAAGAAGGCTGAGCGCTGAAGAATTGATTCTTTTTAACTGTGGTGTTGGAGAAGACTGTTGAGAATCCCTTGGACTGCAAGGAGATCCAACCAGTCCATTCTGAAGGAGATCAGCCCTGGGATTTCTTTGGAAGGAATGATGCTAAAGCTGAAACTCCAGTACTTTGGCCACCTCATGTGAAGAGTTGACTCATTGGAAAAGACTCTGATGCTGGGAGGGATTGGGGGCAGGAGGAGAAGGGGACAACAGAGCATGAGATGGCTGGATGGCATCACTGACTCGATGGACGTGAGTCTCGGTGAACTCCGGGAGTTGGTGATGGACAGAGAGGCCTGGCGTGCTGCGATTCATGGGGTCGCAAAGAGTGGGACACGACTGAGCGACTGAACTGAACTGAAAGAAGGAGATTCTCAAAGTTAAGAATGTATAAGGCTGGGTGGTACAATGTTTACAATATGGATGTTAAGAATAAAAGACACAATAATAAATAACCTGTGGAATAGACAGTGGAAAAATATTACATTTAGAAGACCCATATTCAGATTCTTTGCTTCAGAAACATTTGGACAATTTCAAGCCTCTTTGGTGGAACAGACAGTGGAAAAATATTATACAGTTAGAAAACCCATATTCAGAATAAAAGTCTGACTTGTTAAACATTTGGACGATTTCTGAGCCTCAATTTCCTCCTCTGTTAGACAAACTAAATTTGTTGTGCTGAAAACAGTCTTATTTTGTAAACAAAATGAAAAACTTACATGCAAGTGATTTATAAGTTTCAAAATACTGTGTCCATAATAAGTTTTATTAATACTGTTAATACTTCTTTTAGTCAATTATATTTAATCCCATTTAAAAAGTTGTTCATTTTCTCACATTCTGAAGTCACAGTCGAAAAACTCTGCCTCTTTATCCTGAGTGAGCTTCTCTCAAAACTCACTTCCTAATATATTCAATAATATTCACAACACTATCTGGTCCCCAATTTCAATAACCCCTTTCAATTTAGGAGCATATGCACAAAAGCAGTTGTCTTCCACACAGGATACCGTGATAATCAGAAGCCAATCAGAATGATCACCAAATTCCTCTAAAATACACCATCTGCCACATTCCAAAACCTCTCATTCAAATTATATAAATCAATCGAAAAGCACATTAACAACCTCTTTTGGACGGTCTGTCTCTAAAAAAGACAGCAGGGATTACTTGTGCTTCCCTTAATTGTTCATCTAGAAGAGTTCAGAATTCTATCCAGAATCTTTTCCCCCTCCTGAAGCAAACATTAGTAATGACTCATGGGTGCTCCAGCCTCAAAAACCAAAGAAAAGCAAATACAATCATCACTTACTTGCTCATTCATTCAGTAAATATTCGTTGATAGCCTACTATTTGTGGGATATTGTTCTAGACACTAGGAATACATCTGTGATCAAGAAAGACAAAAAATTCCAGCCATAATAAAACATTAAATTCTAACAGCAGGAAAAAAAAAAAGCTCAACAAGACAAATCAGTAATTTATATATTATGACAGAGTGTGATAAGAAAAACTTTAGAATAGTAAGAAAACAAAATGTGTTAGTGTGAATGTGTGTTTAGTCACTAAGTCCTGTGAGACTCTTTTGCAACCCTATGGACTACAGTCCGCCATGTTCCTCTGTCCATGGGATTTTTCAGGCAAAAATACTGGAGTAGGTTGCCATTTCCTTCTCCAGGGGATCTCCCTGAACCAGGAATCGAACCCGCATCCCCTGCATTGGCAGGCGAATTCTTTACCTCTGAGTATGCACAAATATGCAAACAAGAGAGAAAAAAGTTTTTATATACAGTGGCTAGGAAAGAACTTGCTGAAAAGGTTATATTTCAATAAACTTGTAAAGGATTGTTAATAAATTATTTCTTCATTTAAAATTTATTTACAACTTGTTTATACCATCAGTCATATACACACACACAGATAAACACACACCCTCTAAACTTTTTTACAGGAATGTGAGATTAATATTATTTTAGAAATAGCTTTTAAAAATAATACTTATGAGCTCTCTTATAACCATATCATAACTACCATATCATAAATACCTAAGCCATGAATGTGGGTGGCAGTTCCCAAGATGGATGGAAAATTTAAATTTAAAAATACCCTAAATAAAGTATGTGAATGTAGTTTAACTAAAAACATATTTTAGGATTAAAACACACCCAAGGAATATTTTCAAAGAACCAAATGCATGATCATATTAAAATTTTACATGCAAATCCATAAACATATCACTAAATGTAACACTTATATTGAACATTAGATGAATCTCCTCAAAAGAAGAAAAAATAAAAAAGTTTATCTTAGAAATATCATATGTATAATTTTTACAGTACTTTACTTTTATATAAAGGTTCAAAATGCAAATATATATTGAGATCCTGAATATGCATTTAGATTACAAAAAATAATACAAATACTGTTATTAGAAAGATCAGAGTATTATCTAAATATGCTTGATTCGGTTCATTCTAGTGGTACACATGGCAAAACAAAAAAATGAAGAGTCCCTATCCTATGTAGGAACATACAGTAGGGACTTCCATGGTGGTGTGGTGGTTAAGAATCTACCTTGCAATGCAGGAGACACAGCTTCAATCCCTGGTTGGGGAACCAGAGATCTCACATACTATGGAGCCACTAAGCCCATGAGCCACAATGAAAGATCCCATGTGACGCAACAAAGCTCCTGCATGCCTCAACTAAGATCTACATACCCAAATAGATAAATTATTTTTATAAACTATTAAAAAAAAATGTGCAATAGATTCTAGTAACCTTAGTTCCTTCTTAGGTATCAAAATTCTAACCAGATGGTCTAGTCATTCTAATAACATTTTAATGATTTAATGATATGAAAACAAAACCTACCAAAAACTACTATTTGGACAATTATAAAAAGGAGATTCTCCAATAGCATATTCAAAGAATAATGATTAAATAGGCATTTAAAAAAAGCATGATTTAACCACTAATCATTTTTCCCAATGAAGGGGTAGATGATCCACAAAGGCTAATTCTTGCCCACCTCCTGTTTTGTGAATGAAGTTTTACTGGAACACAGTCACACCATTCATTTACCTATGGCTATCTTTGGTCTTCCCTGGTGGCTCAGTAAAAAGAATCTGCCTGCAGTGCAGGAGACCCAAGTTTAGTCTCCAGGTTGAGAAGATCCCCTGGAGAAGGGAATGGCTACCCACTCCAGTATTCTAGTATTCTTGTCTAGAAAAGCCCACGGACAAAGGAGCCTAGCTCTGCAGTCCTTGGGGCTGCAAAGAGTCAGACAGGACTGAGCAAAGAGTCAGATAGAACTTGCACTTTTTCACGGCTTTTTTTGTGTGCTAAAACAGCAGAATGGAAACAGAGCCCATATGGCCCACAAAGCCCAAAATGTTAGTAAAATGTTTAGTAAAATGTTTACCACCCCCTACCTTAAACTACTGGTAAAGTCTTCAACCCGTAAAGGATGGGTAGTGGCCTCATCCTTACATTTTTTTCCTTAGGGTTCCACACTCATCCTCATCAAGATGAAAATGTCTTTGTGAGGAGTTCTCTTCAAAAGAATGTTGATTCAGGGGTTCTCAGACTCACCTTTCAAATACTAATTTCCAGTTTCTAGTGTGGATGTCATTCAGCTACAAAGGCTACTATATCAAATTCTGCTTTCAAATGGTTTTGCATCCCTGCATATGTGCACTGCTTCAAACATTCAGTCCATATAATCTCTGTCTTCAGTTCAGTTCAGTCACTCAGTCGTGTTCGACTCTCCGCGACCCCATGAATCAGAGCACACCAAGCCTCCCTGTCCATCACCAACTCCCGGAGTTCACCCAATCTCTGTCTAGCTAATTACAAATCTTTTCATGGTTTCTGCTTTGAACTTAGTCAAAGTGAACTTACTTTGAACTCAAGTTTAATACATTTTCTATAAGCTACAGTATTTGTTACATATTATTAATTGAGTTCTACTCTTAACGCAGCTATCTGAAATCACCTCACTGGCCAATTAATTCTAAAGAAGAAATTCAGACCACTGATCCTTTAAGAATATCTATCTAGCTATTTTATCTCCAGCATCATTGTCTTGGCTTTACTAACGACATAGTGACTAACTGAACTCACTGCTGACGTCAGGCTCTCCTTACCAACCTCTTTATCCCCAGGCTTCACTGATCCTTCTAATATCTCCTCTCATCGTGAGAGGTGTGGATCTGCTATTACGGTAGTGAATAAAATGAAATAGATTCTAGGCAAAGAATTTCTAAAAAAAATTAATTCTAAGAAATAAGAGCCTTACTTCTGTGTGTTTTTCCTTTTTTTACACCATCAATATCTTTTCCCTCTTGTAAATACACAGAACGCTCAAACCCCTATTTTAACATGGCAAACTATGGGTCACAAAGTGCTACTATCCCAAGAAAAATATTTTCTCTTTGCAACGTTTTAAATTTCTTTTACTCCTTTCTATGTATTACATGATATATTTTAAAATTCAGTTGGATTTAGTAGTGGCTGAACCTGAAGTTAACTGTTATACATACAAAGAAATTATCTCTTAATAAAATAGAATAAAATCATTATTGTTTGTAAATACATCATTTATCAAAAATGATACAAAATACTTCATTTGAATTTTCAAAGAGGATAACTGCAGGGTGTATCCCAATGGACACAAATGAAAAAAAGAGGAAGAATGGATGAAAATGAGGGGTGGGGGGGAGGGAAGGTAAGGAAAGGAGAGAAGGAAAGAAAGTGCCTTTTTTAAAAGTCTTGCTGGAAAAGAAAATTCAAAACAAGTGAATAATGGTGTACTTACCGGAACTGTGGCAGTAGTCCATACACTGTGGAACCTGGACTGTGAAGGCTATCAAATCTGGAGCTAAAAGGGATTCTGGCTTTCTGCTCTCATTGAGCCACTTGCTGCTATGAAGGTCTTTAGTGTCAGAAGGACCCTGAAGCAATGGAATCAACTTCTCTTTTCCACTGTCACCTGAACAGACAGATGTATGAAAAAGAAGGTTATCAAAAAAAATATATAGGAGTAGCCTGGGGATGCTTGATTTTAAAGTATACTAACAATATAAAATTTCTATTTACACTTGGTAATTTTAGTTGTACATTTAGTTATATTCTAAAAAGTATGACTGATAAATTAAATGCATTTTTAACTCTTAAAATGTTTTAGTATTTACTTGATGAAGGTAGAACACATTCAGAAAAGCTTATAAAATAAAACAACATGAACACACTGTATTGTAAATATTCGAGGGAATCTGTACCTCTTTAAACTTATCTAGACATTTAATCCACATTGGAAAAAATTAAATAACAAATAGTTTAAGGAAAATACTATGAAATAAAGTATTGGAAGGAAGGCAAAGTCAATTACAACCTTAAGTTGAAAAACAGCTGCGGTTTCTGTTTAATTTCATTATACTAGCAACATTTTAATTTAATTTTTAAGTGTCATATACATCTATACCTCCTATTCTACCCCAAAAAGTATAAGAATAAACTTTCCTTTAATTTTTCTTCCCTCATAACCATTCTTAAAACCATGCAATATATTTTTTTCTTAAGTAAAAATTAATTTATTAATGTCAAGAAGTATCATCCTGGCACAATTAACAATTTTTTTCAAGTAAAATAAAAAAATTTAAAACCTCTGATTCATAGGAACAATGAGTAAATTCTTGTTTCAGTAACGCTCCTTGTAAAACGCAAGGCCAATTCTCCTATACAGGCAATAAAGTTTTACACGGTCCAGCTGCACATACCTGGGGCTTTGGCACAAATTTTTATTGATCCCACGGTCCCAGAGGCACATTTGACCAATGATGTGCTGCAGTACTTCAATTCAACATTCTGGATTGAGCCCTCAAGAGTTGGCAGGGGATTCTTAGATTTCACACCTAATAAAAGAAAACTGCAAATGTACTAGCCGATTGAATTTAAATAATTTTTATACTCCTTCACCGAGGCATTTAAACTTAATTATACTTTAATTATCTACCTCAGATGTTCTTACAGTATTTGTGTCAGGCTTCACAGTTTAGTGTTTAGGAGGTAAAATGATGCAATTTTAAAACAAACAGGTTGAACTCTTAAAACTATACTTATGCAAATTTTAAACAAATAAGTTGTTTAAAAATATGGATACTAAAAAAAGAATCACATTTGGTTTTAGAATATAGAGTAAGATTTTCAATTTGAAACAAATTTAACTTATAAACTGACTTTCACTTATGCAGAGACATTAATTTTAGCATGAAACTACCTGTATAAACAGACTCCTCAAAATACCGTGGTCAGGTAGGATGCAAAGAGAGAAACAAGATAGCTCAAAACAGCTCCTAAGTTAAAATACAATAGCTTATAAGCAAAATCGATATGCCAACTGTAGCTAAAAGAAACTAAAGGGATTCTATATCAATTAATAAAAAAAAGTGAGCATTATCTTTTCTACTGTATGCTACTTGCTGAAGGACATAAAGCATAGAAGCAAACAATTACCAAGACATAACTGGTAGGGAATATGTAATTCAAAGAGGAGAAACTCATTTTGGCCCTGAAGCCTAGGTAAGAATTCAAAAGGCAGAGAAACCTTAAGAACATTACACTAACATTATTGTAAACAACAAAAAATGATGATAATGTGAAGAACTCTAATCCATTAACATATGCCAAAGGACTGTGTGTTATCCACACATTTTATACTATCCTCAAAACAGGGTGGTAATAAAAATGCCATTGTTCTCTCATTTTTACAAATTGGGATACACTGGATTAGAGGAGTTCAGTAATTTTCTCTCTGCACAGTCCTACAGCAGAGGAAGAACTGAGGTGTTTAACACAATTTGATCTTAACACAGAAAACTTCATCACTCATTTCACCAATACTCATGAAAAGAGGCTTTCTTTTCCCCATTCCACATTCCAATCAAATATGTATCATCCTTCACATGTGAAACTTCATGAAGGAGAACTAAGTATGAAGAATTAAGAAAACTATGAACTTTTATGACAGATACATTAAACATTATACCAAAATCTTTGATTTCAAACTCCCATGTGTTCAAGAAGCCTATAGAGTCTTTGTGAAATGTGGCCCAGGAAGCCTGCAAATTCACTAAAACACTACATGGTTATGCACTAGTTAAAGGACATCATCTTGAGAAACATCTCTCATATACTAATCTTTGCTTCAGAAGAAACTCTAAATTTGCTCATTTCTATTTGACTGTTACAAGAACATGTAACAATTTGGTTGCTATTTCCCAATATTCACCACTTGAACCTATTATCCTCATAGCAGGAGTCTAAATGCTATGTACTTACATCTTTTCTATGATTTTATCAGCTTTTATCAAATTCTCAAAATCTATGAACCAACAAACTAAGAAGTTGTATTTCAGAAAGTTAAACGATGCCTACAATATGACATAAACAGAGCAGTAACAGTAATAATAGTAATAGCAGTAGTAGCAGTAGTGCTAATTACAGCACCTAACATTCATTGAGCACTTAAAGTGCCATGCACTACATCTAATTTGCTATTTTTATTCATATCAAAAGACAGAAAAAAAGACGTAGCTATTACTATTCTATCTCATATTCAGGAAAACCAAAGTTTAGAGAAGTAAGGATTTTGCCCACGCTCAAGTCAGAAAGTGAGGAGGCTTGGATCACTTCTCTCCTCCTAAGAAAGGAAGCTGAGCTACCTCAGTGTATTTAACATCTACTGTGGATGCACAAGTTATAATCAGTGATAATTTACCCTGTGCCAATCATTATGTTAAGTGATGAGAGGGATACAAAATGGAATAATACCTTATTCTAATTCAAGCACCCAGAGTCAGACTCTTATTCTACACCAGTTTTTTTGGGAAAAAAAAATTGAAGAATCTAGATAATAATCAGGAGGCAAGAGCAAATGAAAGATTCTCTCAAGGGCGAGAACTGAAATAGTTCAGTTGGCTGCAAAACTAAAAATAGACAAACATGGCTTTTTTAAAAATTACTTTATAAACTGCTTCTTTTACAAAGTTTACACCAAGTTTAGGGCTCTACCTTGAATCTCAAACGAAAGGTCTAAGTCTTTGTTAGTATCTATTCTGTGCTGTATATATTGATAAGATTCTGAAGAGTATTATCAGAAGAGCTGTAATGTATAGCACAGGGAATCATACTCAATATTATAATAATCTATTATTAGATTATTACAATAATCTAATAATCTATATTATAATAATAGAAAATAATATATATTTATCTGCATCACTGTGCTATATACCTGAAACACTGAAACAACACTGTAAATCAACTATATTTCAATAAAAAATAATTTGACTGAAATCTCTTCTGATAAGAATGACATACATGTATAAAGCATCTTATTTTAGATTATAACTATCAAGAATTCATTTTGCTTTTTAATTATCATTAAATTTCTCAGATATTTTTAAATGTTTTATAAACTAAAACATCCCGTATAGTTTCTCTGTAAGAAAATTTTTTTCCTAAATTTTTTTTTAATTGCTCAACCTCAGATTTTTTAAAAGATAATTATAGTCATCTCTTGATACACTTCAACAATGGAGAAAAGCTGCTAATAAAAAATAACCTTAGTAATATAATTTCTGAACCTTAAGTGATACGATGTTCAACATGGTTCATCAGTTGTGACAAATATACCACCCTGGTGAGGGATGTCAATATTGGGGGAAGCTATGTAAACTGATACGGAGGCAGAAGCTGTATTGAAAACTTCAGACTTCCCCTTCAATTTTGCTGTGAACCTAAAATTGCTCTAAACAAGAAATAGTACTCATAAAAATAATTTAAAAATAAACTTGGCTTATTTCCACTCTACCATCAAACCAAAATTTGTAAAATACCCCAAACACACGCACTAGGAAGAGATAAAGGAAGAGTCTTGGCAATGAACAACTCAGGGCACCCCTCACATTGTTTTCAAGCTACATGAATGCTGCTTCCTAAAATTGTGAAAGGAAATCGTCCTGTTAGGAACACGAAATGGTGAAACAAAAAGGCCAAAAACTCTGAAACTGAAAAATCAAGGCTTCAGATATAGGTAGTATTATGTATTTAGTAGTTATGTGGCTTAAGGCAAGCCACTATTAATTACTGTTTCACGTGGAGGCCAAAGACTGCAGTTATTGTTCAAGGTATTTGACTCTGAGAAATCTGAATTTTATACGGAACTTAATTAAAGGGAAGAGGTGCAAAATTTTGGAAAGTTGTATAGTCATCTGATATGAGTCAACAGAACAATTACAGACAGTGACAGTATCTTATATTTGACATAATGACTTCACAAAGCAGTGTCGTATGCATTTACTCAAATATTGCTATCAAAATCTACTAGAGGAAGGGAAGAAGGAATCCTTAAGGTACTGCAATTGAAATACAATTTCACATGGTATATACTATCAATAGAATAACCTAAAAATACTGAATTTTCATAATACAATTTAGTATAAAATAATACACTGTTATTTCTTGTCCTTTTAGCATTTTTCTGAATGATATTAACTCAACACACAATCTCAGTCCTGTGGTACACCATTAATTCAGATTCTCTTCCCATCTTCTTTCTCTTTTTTAAATTAATTTAATTATTTTAATTGCAGGCTAATTACTTTACAATATTGTAGTGCTTTTTGCCATACATTGACATGAATCAGCCATGGTATACATGTGTCCCCCCATCCTGAAACTCTCTCCCACCTCCCTCCCCATCCCATCCCTCAAGGTAATCCCAGTGCACCGGCCCTGAGTGCTCTGTCTCATGCATCAAACCTGAACTGGTGATCTATTTCACATATGCTAATATACCTGTTTCAAAGCTATTCTCTCAAATCATCCCACCCTCACCTTCTACAGAGTCCAAAAGTCTGTTCTTTATCTCTGTGTCTCTTTTGCTGTCTTGCATATAGAGTTATCGTTACCATCTTTCTAAATTCTCTATACATGCGTTAATATGTTGTATTGGTGTTTTTCTTTCTGACTTACTTCACTATGTGTAATAGGTTCCAGTTTCATCCACCTCATTAGAACTGATTCAAATGAGTTCTTTTTAATAGCTGAGCAATATTCCATTGTGTATATATACCACAGCATTCTTACCGATTCATCTGCCGATGGGCATTCAGGTTGTTTCCGTGTCCTAGCTATTGTAAACAGTGCTGCGATGAACACGGGTACATGTCTCTTTCAATTCTGGTTTCCTCAGTGTGTGTGCCCAGCAGTGGGATTGCTGGGTCATATGGCAGTTCTACTTCCAGTTTTTTAAAGAATCTCCACACTGTTCTCCATAGGGCTGTACTAGTTTGCATTCCCACCAACAGTGTAAGAGGGTTCCTTACCACCACACCCTATCTAGCATTTATTGTAGACTTTTTGATAGCAGCCATTATGACCAGCGTGAGATGGTACCTCATTGTACTTTTGATTTGCATTTCTCTGACAAAGAGTGATGTTGACCATCTTTTCATGTCTTTGTCAGCCAACTGTATGTCTTCTTAGAAGAAATGTCTGTTTAGTTTTTTGGCCCATTTTTTGATTAGGTCGTTTATTTTTCTGGTATTGAGATGCATGAGCTGCTTGTATATTTTTGAGATTCTTTGTCAGTTGCTTCGTTTGCTATTTTCTCCCATTCTGAAGGCTGTCATTTCACCTTGCTTATAGTTTCCTTCATTGTGCAAAAGCTTTTAAGTTGAATTAGGTCCCATTTGTTTATTTTTGCTTTTATTTCCATTACTCTGGGAGGTAGGTCATAGAAGATCCTGCTGTTATTTATGTCAGAGAGTGTTTTGCCTATGTTTTCCTCTAGAAGTTTTATAGTTTCTGGTATTATGTTTAGACCTTTAATCCATTTTGAGTTTATTTTTGTGTATGGTGTTAGAAAGTGTTCTAGTTTCATTCTTTTACAAGTGGTTGACCAGTTTTCCGAGCACCACTTGTTAAAGAGATCGTCTTTTCTCCATTGTATATTCTTGCCTCCTTTGTCAAAGATAAGCTATCCAAAGGTGCGTGGATTTATCTGAGCTTTCTATCTTGTTCCACTGATCTATATTTCTGTCTTTGTGCCAGTACCAAACTGTCTTGATGACTGTAGCTTTGTACTATAGTCTGAAGTCAGGCAGGTTGACTCCTCCAGTTCCATTCTTCTTTCTCAAGATTACTTTGGCTATTCGAAGTTTTTTGTATTTCCATACAAATTGTGAACTTATTTGTTCTAGTTCTGTGAAAAATACCATTGGTAGCTTGATAGGGATTGCATGGAATCTATAGATTGCTTTGGGTAGACAGTACACTCATTTTCACTATACTGATTCTTCTGATCCACGAACATGGTGTATTTCTCCATCTATTTGTATCATCTTTGATTTCCTTTATCAATGCTTTATAGTTGTCTATATACAGGTCTTTTCTTTCTTTAGGTAGATTTATTCCTAAGTATTGGAGAAGGAAATGGCAACCCACCCCAGTATTCTTGCCTGGAGAACCCAGGGACGGCAGAGCCTGGTGAGCTGCTGTCTATGGGGTCACACAGAGTCAGACACGACTGAAGCGACTTAGCAGCAGCAGCAGCAACAGCATTCCTAAGTATTTTACTCTTTTCATTGCAATGATGAATTGTTTCCTTAATTTCTCTGTTTTTTCATTGTTAGTGTATAGGAATGCAAGGGATTTCTGTGTGTTAATTTTATACCCTGCAACTTGACTATATTCATTGATTAGCTCCAGTAATTTTCTGGTAGTGTCTTTAGGGTTTTCTATGTAGAGGATCATGTCATCTGCAAACAGTGAGAGTTTTGCCTCTTTTCCAATTTGGATTGCTTTTATTTCTTTTTCTTCTCTGCTTGCCGTGGATAAAACTTCCAAAACTATGTTGAATAGTAGTGCCCACCATCTTTTTTATCCAACATAATTCTCCTAACCTCACAGACATGTTAACCCCTCAGTGTTCAGTATGATCATTCAGATAAATTAAAACATAAACTAATGAGAATAACCTGTATATCTGAATGGAAGTAAAACATTAAGGATCAAGTGATACATAAGTTTATTTCTGTTTCTGCCTTAATTTTTAGGGTCCAATACCAACAAAGAAATGAAAATGGAAAGATAAGAGCTAAAAGTGAAACTCTTAAAGAGACAAGCAGTGTCATCAAAATTTCAGAAGATCGATATTGATGAACAAGTAGCAACAGGATGACTTACAGAAAAGTGCTTGTGAGTTACCACATTAAGAAGCAAGTTGATTGGCAATAAGCCCAGGAAAGGTAAGAATTAAAGAAGCCACGTAGTTCCGAGGGCAGGAATACAGATGAGGCCAAAAAGATGACCAGTGACTGAAAGTCTATCTAATGACCACAGATCCTTTGCCTTAATCCATGCAGCAATGCAAGTATCCCACTCACATCCCAACAATGGAGAAGTTGAACCAGAAGAACAATGAACTAAGGGACACTAAAAAGGAAAGAGGTGCATACTAAAAATGGGAGACTATCTAAAAATGAATATAAAGTAGATGTAATGAATAATGAAATCTTTTCTTTTACTCTCTAAGAACCGTGAATACTAGAGTTAAAACCTGCAGCAAGGAAATGGAAGGATTTCTATGAAAACTGGCCACTCCAAGAAAAGTGAACCACAGATACTGATAACTCATTATCCCCTCACCTCCGAAAACATGAATAAGTGTCCAATACTCCTAAAATGACACCTGCCATTCAGTAAGCTTCAACCTTACAAACAGGTTTCCAATTTATTTTCCAATTTTTAGCTATATAAAATTTATTCTACAATATGAGGGATCACCAGAAACTAGGCATAAATCACTAAAATGAAAAGTAGAGATAAAAAAACAACAGAAAAGGAACTTCAGGTAAATAGATACTGGGATCAGAAAACTTAGGTAATAATAATTATACTATTATTTTATATTTATCATGATAAATATATTAAGTTATTAACCCCAAGGATAAAATTACATAACAAAAACATTTAGACAGTATATTTCATATATACATGCCCATAACATATTAACACTGAATATATACTTAAGCAAAACCTGTGATATAATTAGATGACTTAGGAGAACAGAAGAACAGAGCCTATAGTAAGTACTGCCCATAAAAGCTAAATCCTCTTGATAGGCTGGATAATACCATCCCACCATCACTCAAGAAGCCTGAATCCTAATCCCAGGATCTGAGAATATGCTATCTTACATGACAAAGGAATATTAAGGTAAAAAAAAAAAAGAATTAAAATTACTAATAAGCTACTTTGAAATATGGAGAGTATCCCACATTATCCAGGTGGAACACATGTAAACATCAGAGTTTTTAAAAATATTAAAAGAAGGCAGCAGAAGATAGGAGTCAGAGAAAGACATGTCATGACAGAAGCACTACCAGAGAAATGCATTTTGCTGGCTTTGAAAATGGGCGTAAGGACTAGACCAAGGAATGCTGGTGGCCTATATAAGGTGCAAAAAGCAAGGAAATGGATTCTCTCCTAGAGGCTTCATAGAACACAACTCTACTGACACCTTGATTTTAGTACAAGAACATTTTAGACTTTAAACTACAGAACTGTAATAAAACAGTAAACTTATGCTATTTTAAGGCATTAGGGTCACTGTAATAGATAGTATGTATAGATAGTATTATAAAATCTAACTAAACATGAAAAGATAAGAAAACTTCAATATAAGCATTTTATTTAGAAATTTAGAGGTAAATAACTAAGAATCACCCATTCCAGTCCATTTTAGTTTGCTGATTCCTAGAATTTGCCTTGATATCAATAACTTCAGATATGTAGATGACACCACCCTTATGGCAGAAAGTGAAGAGGAACTAAAAAGCCTCTTGATGAAAGTGAAAGAGGAGAGGGAAAAGTTGGCTTAAAGCTCAACATTCAGAAAACTAAGATCATGGCATCTGGTCCTATCACTTCATGGGAAGTAGATAGGGAAAAAGTGGAAACAGTGTCAGGCTTTATTTTTTTGGCTCCAAAATCACTGCAGATGGTGACTGAAGCCATGAAATTAAAAGACACTTACTCCTTGGAAGGAAAGTTATGATCAACCTAGATAACATATTCAAAAGGAGAAACATTACTTTGCCAACAAAGGTCCATGTAGTCAAGGCTATGGTTTTTCCAGTGGTCATGTATGGATGTGAGAGTTGGACTGTGAAGAAAGCTGAGTGCCAAAGAATTGATGCTTTTGAACTGTGGTGTTGGAGAAGACTCTTGAGAGTCCCTTGGACTGCAAGGAGATCCAACCAGTCCATTCTGAAGGAGATCAGGCCTGGGTGTTCACTAGAAGGACTGATACTGAAGCTGAAACTCCAATACTTTGGCCACCTCATGCGAAGAGTTGACTCACTGGAAAAGACTCTGATCCTCGGAGGGATTGGGGGCAGGAGGAGAAGGGGATGACAGAGGATGAGATGGCTGGATGGCATCACCGACTCGATGGACATGAGTTTGGGTAAACTCTGGGAGTTGGTGGTGGACAGGGAGGCCTGGCATGCTGCGATTCATGAGGTCGCAAAGAGTCGGACATGACTGAGCAACTGAACTGAACTGAACTAAGAATAAGCCACAAATGATTGCCTCTAAAAAAACAGTGGAGATTGTAAGGACCCACAGAACTGCCCTTTTTGTTACAGGCTTTAAAAAATGATAATTTAATAAAATAAAACAAAAGGTCACTCAAACAGGCTGGACTCATTCCAGACACACAAAAATAAAAAGAATCACAAGATAATGAACAAAGAGTAAAAGTTTCTGTAGAGGAAAAAGGCAAATTCTTTTAAAACACACACTGAAAGAATTGTCATCTTAGCAAAGTTATTAGAGCACATTTTATAGTAGCGAAGAGCTTCTAAATGGTTGATAGTGTAATAAAAACTAAGCATTATCATTTCAGGGGAAGAATAAAAGGAGAAAGCAAGATAAGAGGGAGATTTATTACATGAGAGGGAAGTGGAAGTCTCAACAAGAGTGCGCAAGCAAGGACAAACAGGTATACCAAGAAAGCTAGCTAGTTCTTGGTAATTTGGGATTCTGGGTTTACATTTCTAAAGGCTTTCTTTTTAAAAAAACATTGCCAGAGTTAAGGGTATATGCCAAAGCAAATATTAATATTTGTGTTTACTATTAAATACCCAGAGATGTAACCAGTCTACCCAGGATCACATTTTAAGTAAACTTGTTAGTTTGATGGTTCCTAGACCATGAAGAAATTAAGATCTGAGCGCTGACAGGACTGTGGTTACAAATTCACAGGGAAAACACCCACCGTCTTCCACATTAAGGCCAAAACAAAGAAGTTTCTTTGTTAAAACGAGAGTGGGACAGATTTTTAAAACACTCCATCTTTCTACTAGTCCTTAGAAGTTATGAGCTCAGGAAAATGGAAATCACTTCCCAATTCCTCCTTTTTGGTCTCCACCCCTTTCTGGTGATTAAAGGCCAAGCCCACTGGTAACTGAGTTGCCAAAGCCCATTAGGATAGTCAGAGCATGAATACCTGTTTCCCACTCTAGTTTTCCATTCCTCCTTGTTAGGGGATTTTTTTCCTTTCTTTCTCACAGGTTCAGCAGTTCACTTACTAATAAGAGTTGTATGTGTTATACATTTTCCAGCATGGGTGTTCAAAAAGGAAAGGATTTCAGGTAATTATCATACCATGCTACCAGGCATAGAAGTCACATCACGCTATGCCTTATGTTTCTTAAGTAAATATACACCATAATTGAACATTTTCCTCCCTAGGATTACACCCACGCTAGATGAGGAAGCAACAAGTAGTTTTTGAGGTTAAACACTAGAGGTTATGCAGAGATACAAAGTACATTATAAATCCCAAAATGTACTAGTTTAACAATTTTGTTTCCATAATTACAAAGTGGGTATAATTCACTAGCTACCTTACAGAATAGTCCTTGCAGAAATTATAGCAGAGTATCTGGCATGTTAGGATTCAATAAATGTTAGCCTGTATATTCTCACTGTTACTATCACTACCAACAATACAAGCTTATGGGGGAAGCTCAGTTTATACATAAGGAGTAATAAGGGAGTTTAATAAATCACTACACTTTTATTCTAGTATAAATTCTGCCATCAAATAGCTGTATAATTTTGGATTTAAAGTCTCTATGATTCACTTTCTTCATGTGAAAAAAAAGAACTGCAAGGAAATCCAACCAGTCCATTCTGATGGAGATCAGCCCTGGGATTTCTTTGGAAGGAATGATGCTAAAGCTGAAACTCCAGTACTTTGGCCACCTCATACGAAGAGCTGACTCATTGGAAAAGACTCTGATGCTGGGAGGGATTGGGGGCAGGAGGAGAAGGGGACAACAGAGCATGAGATGGCTGGATGGCATCACTGACTCGATGGACGTGAGTCTGGGTGAACTCCGGGATTTGGTGATAGACAGGGAGGCCTGGCGTGCTGGGATTCATGGGGTCGCAAAGAGTCGGACACGACTGAGAGACTGAATTGAACTCAACTGAACCTTTCTTTAAGCTTTAAAAGCCAATGATTAGCTGCAGTGTAGGAAATTAAAGATTGTATAACAGGACCTGGAAAGGAAAAGTGGCCTTTGACAGAACAATATTGTGATATACTATCAGCATTTTTTAAAGGCAAAGAAAAATTACACTAAATGGAACTGTTATGTTTCTGTATATATGATAGAAAAACTATGAACTAGGTAATGTCAGCAACTTTAATGAAAGATGAGAAAAATAAAATTTTCAAAAATACAATTTACAGATTGATATTGCAAGAATAACTTTTGAAACATTTTCTACTTCCCATTAGCCTCTAGAGCTATACTGTCAGATAAAGAACAATAATTATTACTTTTTGAGACAAATAATAAAGTGGTACATTATTATATTTGGTTATTCTATACATAAAAGTTCTTAGTTTGAATAATAAAATAATTTCTGTTATGATCATTCAGTATTATACCCACAAAAGAACTTAAAAAAAAAATCTGCTTCTTGGATTAGGTATTTCCTAACACATATGAGATGGAAATACATGAAAATAAATTCTCATTAATAACTACTGGTAGAAATATCTAAAGAAGGACTACTGTGTAAAAGTCATAAAGATTTTTTAATAAAAAATTTTTAATTCTGGAAAAGGATGCTAAATTACTAGCTGGCAAAATAAAAGACATCACAGTGAAGGGCAAAGTGTTAGTCACTCAGTCATGTCCAATTTTCTGAAACCCTATAGACTATAGCCCACCAGGCTCCTCTGTCCATGAATTCTCCAGGAAAGAATATTGGAGTGGGAAGCCTTTCCCTTCTCCAGGGGATCTTCTTGACCCAGGGATCGAACCCAGATCGTCCTGCATTTCAGGCGGATTTTTTTCACTGTTTTAAGGAAACGTGTGTTTGTGCATGTGTAAGTGTACGTAGAGGTAGGTGGTAAAGGGCACACCAATATGAAAATAAATACAACATTCAGTCCCTCTGCACAGGAAAAGATCGTTCTTCTTCCTTTAGTTTAATTCTGCCATAAGGCACTGTCAATTCTACCACAAGTCAAAGTGCCCAGCCAAATATCCAACCACTATGAAACCTTGACTCTATCAAGCATTCTTTTACTGTATGAACTCTGACTGCATACAACCAAGATTCATTCTTCCTATTTCAATCACTCACCTCCAAGGACAAAATCAAATGCCTACTACGTATACCTCTGGACGTTTCTCACTGTCAAAAGCAATCACTCAGGCTTGAGGATGCAAGCTTTTGTCTGCATCACCTAAGGATGATCATCTATTAATGGTTCTTCATGCATAGCACTGACTCTCATGTCTCATTCACTCACTGATTCACTACATTTTACTAAACACTACTATACACCATGCACAGTCAAGGATTATAGGGATAAACAAGATCAATTCAGGCTCATCTCTCATTAAATCTACAACCTAGCTGAATGAATAAATAAATCCATGAATCAGTGAATGATAAAGAATACAAAAGAAAATTCACCTAAACAGGAAATGTAAGCAATAAAAAGAAATATGACAAAAGATCAATTTTGCTGTAACTAAAGAAAAGTGAGTTAAAGGAAAAATGAAAATTTAAGCAACAGCATTTAAAGTTGTTGAGGTTTTATTAAAACAACCATTATCCTTCATTACCAGTGGCATTACATATTCATGGAATAATTTGAGAGAGAAATACATTACTTGTTAAGGTTTATAATCCATAACCAAGTAATTCACTCCTGGGAATTTATCTCAAAGAAATAATTAAAAAGAAGGAAAAATGCTGTATAGCAATATTAATTACAGCAGCAAAAGTCAGAAAACACTTTAAATGTCAGAAGAGGAGAATAGTTAAGTGTATTATGAAACAACAATATCTCATTATTAATTTAAAAACCTGTGTTACTTGATGTTTATGTGAAATATGCAAAATGTATCTATATGAAATGTTAAACAATAATAGAATATAATACAGTGCATGCAACATGGTTACAACAGTGAAAATAACACATGGAAAAATATTAGAAATTAAATAGAAAGTGGCAAAAAACTCCATATATAATCTAAAAATTGACCTACTAATCAGTTTCGAAGCTTTAATACCTTCATATAGTAAATAAGGGTTCATATTAAAGATCGCAAACAAATCATACTCTACAACAACTGTAGGTAGACTCTGAAGACGATGACAAAAAAAATCCCCCTACTAATTCTGGCATTTATATCCAAAATTACAAGTTAAAGGAAAGACAACAAACAGAGGTCAATATGTAAATTTACAAATAACACTAAGCTTTCCAATAAATAATCCAAATACAATAAAAAGTAAGTAACTGAAGATCTCAAAAGTCTAAAATACACAAGTAGAGTATGGTGTATAATCTATAAAAATACTGAATCATTATTTTGTATAATTGTAATAAAAAAGAAAGAAAAGGAGGGAGATGAGTTACTTTACACTGTTTTGTTAATGAAACACAAACAAAAAATACACAAGTGGAGGAGAAACAGAAATGATAGTCCAATCTATACATAAATTGGACTCTAAGTTATTCATGAATCAGTGCAGGCCACATCCCTAAATAACAAACATTACTATTGCCAAATTCAGAGTAAAATATTCTGTCAGAGAGTTAGGTATGTTTAGGCTAGGAAATAATAGCATCGACTCATAGTCACATTCACCCTTATTCTAACCAAAAAGAAACATAATCAAGACTTTTTAAAAGATATTTCTCAGTTCATTATAGAAACAAACTAGTTTCACTTACAGGAAGACATAATAGATTTTCTCCTATTTCTCATGTGAAGGACACCTAAAATCCCATTATTATATATAAAACAAAAATAAGACTCTGAAAGATGGAAAGAAGGCAGCCCATCAGTTAGGGACCTCAGGATCCAAAGACAGTCACAGTGGTGAGGTGCATAAGCTTTGTTTTTGCCTCACATATTCCAGACTGGAAGCTGAAGAAGCCAGCAACCCATGAAGGCCAACAGGTACACATAAAATTTATTAACAAAATTTCACTCTCCCTAGCCAAAGTAACTGAATAAAAAGCATCAGCAGCAAGACAAAAATCTCACAGATAATAACTGCTCTACTCCAGGTAAACACCACAGAAAAAACTGTCGTCCCAACTCCCACCATACTAGCAAAGGTCTACTAGACTTCTACTTTCAACATGCTCTAACAAGGAAACCCAGTGCTCCAACCTGAGTAGTACAGAGGAGACTTAATAGGGAACATGGACTTCCAACCCAACCCAGCAATAAGGAGGCACCCCTCAACTTTCCAGGGTGGGATCAAAGAAGCCCTTGCAGAGAGTTAGGACTTTCACCAACCTCCAGCAATAATAAGCAACTCTACTACCACCACCACGGTATCAGTAGAGACCTCATGCAGAACAGCAATGAGGTCTTGTGATCCAATCACTGCAAGCCAGAGAATTATAACTGGAGTTCTGTATAAGAGCTAGAATTCTCACCCTGGGCCAGAACTTACCGTCCACTCCACCAGCCTTAGATACCAATGCAAGTCTAATGGAAAACCCGGACTTCTACCTCCACCAGTGAGTAACAAGGGTACACATTCCCTTCCACAGTTGGAGCATCATCAGATGAAGCTGTATAAACTAGAAAGTTTAAATAAGATCTGCTGCTGCTGCTGCTGCTGCTAAGTCGCTTCAGTAGTGTCCAACTCTGTGCAACCTCACAAACAGCAGCCCACTAGGCTCCTCTCTGCTGCTACTGCTGCTGCTAAGTCTCTGCAGTCGTGTCTGATTCTGTTCAACCCCAGAGACGGCAGCCCACCAGGATCCTTGTCCCTGGGATTCTCCAGGCAAGAATATTGGAGTGGGTTGCCATTTCTTTCTCCAATGCATGAAAGTGAAAAGTGAAAGTGAAGTCACTCAGTCATGCTCGACTCTTAGCGACTCCATGGACTGCAGCCTACCAGGCTCCTCCGTCCACTCAAATGACAGTAATTTTTGTTTTTGTTTTTTTTACTTTAAACCACAGCGGGAAGTGGCACAACATTTTTCAACTGCTGAAAAATACTTCAGGATTTGAAGGGAGAAACCAGACATTCTCAGATGAAGGGAAAGTAGGAAAATTTGTAACATGTAGACTTTTCCTAAAGAATAAAGTAAGTTCTCCAAGCAAAAAGGATTTAAAATAAGGACCTGTGAAATATTAGGAAAAAAGAATAAAATAAAAATAGGATACATATTAACAGACTTTTATTCATTTCTTGAGTTTTCTAAAATGTTCCATGTCGAAGCAAAAGTCATATGTGATGTGGTTTTCAATATACATAGAGGAAATAATCGAAGACAACTATATTATAAACAGGAGAGGTTTAAGAAACAAAGGTAAGTATGCTTTCTGCACATCAGTTGAACTATAAAAATGACAATACCAGTAGACTACAGTAAGTTAGATATTTGAAATGTAAACCCAAAACAACCATCAAAAACCCTTCACAAGGTACACTCAAAATGACTACATGTAAATCAAAATGGCATTCTAAATAACATTCAAGTAACAAAAGGCAGGAAAACAGAGACATTAGAAACAGAGTAATCAAACAGAAAGTGAAACCTGAAAACTAAAACGGCAGACTTAAGGCCTAATCAACCAAAGGCGACCTGAAATGTACATGGTCTAAATCTAGCTAATAAAAGACAAGATTGGTCGAGTGGACTAAACACGATCCAACCATATGCTATCTATGAAATCTCATTTCAAAGATGAGGTAAGAGTGTTGAAAGTAAAAGAACAGAAAAGGATAGATCACAAAATATTAATCTAAAGAAAACAGAACATAGTGACACATAATTTCACACAATTACATGGCTAAAACGAGAGACAATCCAAAGTACTGGTGAGGAAGTGGAGAAATTTTTGACACACTTACACTGCTGGTGGGAATGTAAAACGATGCAGCTGCTATGGAAAACAATTTGGCAATTCCTCCGAGAGTTAAAGAGGTAACACACGGTCCAGCAATGCCACTCCAAGGTGGCACACGAGAATTCAAAACACACATCCACTCAAAAGCCTACCCAAGGATGTTCCCATAACAGCACTGCTGTTAATATTCAAAAATAAATGCCAAGATATGGATGACCCTTGGAAACACCACACTCAGTGGAAGAAGTCAGCTAGAAAAGGTAACATATTGCATGATTCCACTCAGAAAATATTGAGAATAGATAAATCCATAAGAACACATAAATTAGTGGTTGCTGGGGGCTGGAGTTAAGTGGAATGGGGAGTTATCAATAAAAGGATATGGGTTTCTTTTCAGGTGATAAAATATGTTTTAAAAGTAGACAGTGGTGATGGTTGCACAACTTTATGAATACAATAAATACCTCTAAGTTGTGTGTTTAAAAATGGGTAAATGGTAAATATTGTGTGTGAATTTAATCTCAATTTTTTTAAAAAAATAAAAAAGCAGGAATGCTTAACATCAGATACAATAGACTTAAGAGATGAAAAAACAGTAACATAGGAGATACTCCAAAAATACCCAGCAATCCTAAATGCATACGAAACTAACAGCTGAAAAACTGTAGTACACAGCTGATAAAAAGAGAAATAAATCCGCATTTCTAATTGAACACTTCAACAGTTCCTTAACAACAGAAAGAAAAAACGACAATATCAACAAAGCTATAGAAGATGGAAAAAAGTATTACCAATCAATAAGCTCTCTGTGATATCAAAGAACAAAAGAAGAAACGCTCTTTGCACGTGTCTACAGAATATACACTTCAATAGACCATAATACGCTGAGCCATAAAGAAGCTCAATAAATTTAAAAGAACTGAAGTCAGAGTTTCTTCTTTGACCACAAGTCATTCAAATTAGAAATCATAAGAAAAGAATAATAGGGAAATCTCCAATTACTTGGAAATTAAGCAGATCTAAATATTCCATAATTTAAAGAGGAACACTCAGGAAAAATTAAATTTATACATAGAACTGAGTAAAAATATGACATATCAAAATATATGTAACACAACTAAAGCAGTACAGAAAGGAAATTTTATAGCAGCAAATGTACACACTGGAAAAAGTAAGTAAGTCTGAAGTCAATAATCTAGGCTCTCACTCAAAACATAGAAAAAGGAGAGAATGATAAGCTGAAAGCAGAGCAGAAATTAATGAAGTTGATTTTTAAATAACTGTTTTTTAAAAAATAATTGAAATTGATAAATTTGCAAAAGGAGGAAAAGAGAGAAAGGGATCATAAATTGCCAATATCAGAAATGAAACAAGGTATCACAACAGACTACAAACATCAAAAGGTTAATGAAAAATACTACAAACAAGCCTGCATACAACATGTGACAGCTCTAATGATACAGATCAGTAAGTCAAGAAAAATGCAAAAAACACCAAATGGTAAATCCGGGACACATGGAAAGTTTATCAAATCTTTGACGAAGAACTGGATGTCCCTTCAAAACAATCTATTCCAAAATAAAGAACAGAAGGAAACACTTAATGAAGCTAGAATTACCCTACTTCCTAAAAAAAGACATTGCAAAAAAAAAAAAAAGGAATATTATATACAACTATTCCTCATTAATATACATGTGAAAATACACAACAAAACATTACAAAAGGAATTCAGCAATGTTTGTCATTATATAACTATAAATAAAAAATATAAATAAATAATCATGACCAAGTGGAATTTATTCCAGGATTGGCTTTTTAGTTCAATATTGAAATATCAATGTTATCCTCCATAGTAACTGGCTAAACAATAAAAATCATAATATCATCTACTGATGTATAAAATTACATTTGACAAAATTCAACACCCACTCATGATAAACACTTTCAAGGAAACAGGAATAGAGAATTTCTTAACATTAGAAAGAGCATCAACAAAAACAACTTAAATTACTTAACAGTGTAAAACTCAACGTTTTCACACAAAGATTGGTACAAAAGCGAGGATGTCAGCTCTCACCGCTGTCTTTCAACATAATGGTAGAAGTTCTATCTAGAGCATTACAAGAAAGAAAAATAAGAGGTACAGATGAGAAAGGAAAAAACTGAAAATGACTCATATGTCCTTCAATAGATAACTGGCAAAACAAACTGTGATAAACTCATACCATGGAATATGATGCAGCAGTAAGACTTATCTAATTATACACACAACAATGTAGATAAACATCACATATCATATGATTCCTTTTTCTTGGTATCTCCATAATAGGCAAATTCACTGGAAACAGAAAGCAGATTAGAGATTATCAGGGAATGAGGCAAAGGAGAGACTGTGAAGTGATTACTCCAAGGGGAAAAGATGTTTTGAGAGAGTGATGAAAAGGGTCACCACATTGTAGATACACTAAATACCACTGAACTATATACTTTAAAATTGTTAATTGTATATTATGTGAATTTCACTTCAGTAATACAGAGAAAGAGAGGAGAGAAAAGTCAATCAAAAGAAAAGGAAAACCCACTGGCTCACATATTTAAAATTGAAAGGAAGTTTGAAAAGTACCCATTTATTATCTTTTCCATCTCCCTTTTACTTCATGTTTATGAAAATTCATTTGTGGAAGAATGTTCAGTGTTTAAACTATTAACAGGTGCTTATTCTAAGAGTACAAGTTAAGAGAAACATAGGCATTTGTATATGTAGGTGGAATCAATAGAAATCTTTACAGGCTAATCAATATACTTTTTAATCACTCATGATGTTCAGCAGTTTGTTGTAGAGCTATCCTAAAAAGAGTTATTTTATATTCCAAAGGTTTATCACATTTTTAATGCATATAAAACTCTACAGTTCTTAAAGAAGGAACACTAAAAATACAGTGAACTATTACTTAAGAAATTCTTTGAAAATACTTTTAAAATACACTTATCTTTAAAAATAAGTTTGTTAAGTGGTGTTTCTTTATCATTAACTAGATAAAAAGAAAAACTACAGAACTATTCCAATGTGTCCCTGAAAGTAATTTTTCATAAGCAAGTCAGAGAAAAATTTCACATACTATGTAACACTTCTGACAGGTTATTACATCAAGAGAATATTAACCTTCACTCCCTGACTCATTCAAGAAATGTTTGCAAGAATACTTTGAGCCTCTTTATCTGGTCAAAGCACTAGAAGCTAAGTGGTGTCTGTACAAACCAATCATTTCACCAGCAGTTTTATATTTCTTTAAAGCCTCATATAAAAAGCACCTGCCTGAAGTGAGTAATGGAGTTTTACATTCATTGCACTTAGGAACAGCGTATGTAACCTATTCCGTTTTCCTCCCTGGTGGAATATATTTCAGCTTATATTGCACAACACATTACCAATGCATATAAAGACTCTCTGATCAGCCATTTGGACTGCAGTCAGCAACCTGCCTGAGTGCTTTTTTTCCCCTGCCCTAAATAACATACTCACTTAATTCAACAACTCAAATGAAAAAATCTTTTTAAGATGGTGATCTTACTTTCTTAATAAATACATAACACATGTATATGAATTGACTGTATTTGGAATACAAATGGTGAGACACAAAACTTAAAGTTTGTGAAGTAACAGCTGAAAACTAGTTGAATAAATCAATCCAGGGGAATAAAACAGAAGACTGTATGGGATGTCTTCCTGGTTTTTTTTTTTTTTTTTTTGCCTGAGCAACCTACAATTTTAAAATTACTGTAACCACACTAAAAACTTAAGTTAATTTTGACCCATTAAAGGTCTGGAAATAGGGCTAAACTGTTATTAAAACTGAATCACTTGCATATCTGCCAGACCCCAAAGCATTTTCAAGACATACATACCCCAATCATTGTTGAAATTTGCTGAATATGAATGAAGGAAAATTTTTAAAAGAGCAACAAGGATAAAAATGTCATATGCTATTTAGTAGCCGTTGTTGTTTACTCACTAAGTTGTGTCTGACTCTTTTGCAACTCCATTAACTGCAGCCCACCAGGCTCCTCTGTCCATGGGCTTTCCCAGGCAAGAATACTGGCATGGGTTGCTATTTCCTTCTCCAATGGATCTTCCGACCCAGCGATAGGATTCTTTACCCCTGGCCACTGGTGAAGCCATGTTATATCTGAGATAGATTTAAAACTCAAGTACAACAGATAAAAAGAACAATGAAGACTGAAAGGAATTACAGAAATGGAAAAGTAACAGAAATGTGCAATGATTTTAAGATTATGGCTTGGTAATATTGTAAACTATTATCAAATCTGTTTTAACATGTTGCAATATTACAAATAAATAAGTAAAAAATAAAGAATTGAAAGTGTCCAAGGCAAAAGCTCCTCGCTGCCCCTTGCTGGTACACTCATGCAATAACCTAAAGCCAACAGCATCAATTAAAGAACATTTACTTAGACTCAAATATGCAAAATTTTAACCATAGTAAGTGTTGAGGTATTCAAAGCCTGTAAAATATGGTACCTAACCTCCAATCCTGGAAAATCCCATGGACGGAGGAGCCTGGTAGGCTGCAGTCCATGGGGTCGCTAAGAGTTGGACACGACTGAGCAACTTCCTTTTCACTTTTCACTTTCATGCACTGGAGAAAGAAATGGCAACCCACTCCAGTGTTCTTGCCTGGAGAATCCCAGGGACGGGGGAGCCTGGTGGGCTGCCGTCTATGGGGTCGCACAGAGTCGGACACAGCAGCAACCTCCAATAGATCACAATCCATTAGGCAAGAAATGAAAAGATAATAAAAAAATTTGGCCCATTCACCAATTACCTCAAGTAGTAACATGAAGTCTAGAACACTGGCAAAGCTGTGATGATCAGGCTCAAACTTGAAGCATGATTTGGCAAACTTTTTCTATAAACGGCCACATAGTCAATATTTAGCCTTTGTGAGCAATAAGGTCTCTGTTGCATTTATTCAACACTTCTTATTGTAGTAGAATAGAGCCACAGACAAAAACTAAGCAAAGAACTCAACAAACCCCGTGTGTACCAGAGAAAAATAGGCAGTGGGCTAGATTTGGCCTGTGGGCTATTCGGAGCAGTTCTTGACCCTTCCATCTGTGCTGGACTGACATAAAAAGGATTTTGTGTTTGTTTTTTAATTATCAAGATCTAACTCCAACCTCAGAGAACTCCATAGTAAGAGGTCTGGTGCAGCCTACAAAACAGCATATTTTAGAAATTTCAGCTACTGCTAGGGGACAAAGTTTTCATATGAAAAATATGCAATACTGAAAGATTTGTGTTCTTGCACCCATCAATTTTTGACCTAAGAACAGAGAGGAACAATGGTAGGTGACAGCCTATAGAGATTATGAGGCTTATACTCACAAATAACCTGGCATTAAACATCAGTATATTTTAATCAAAGAAATCTCTGCTTTCCCATGTCCACTGAAGCATTATTCACAATAATGAAGACATTAAAACAATAGGTGTCCATCAACTGAGGAATGGATAAAGAGGTATGGTGCATGTGTGCATGCATGTGTGTGTGTACATGTGTGTGTGTGTGTGTATAATGAAATTATCATTCAGCCATCAGAAAGGAAATCCTGATGTTTGCAATAACATAAATGGACCCTGAAGGAATTATGTTTAGAGAAATAAGCCACACAGGCCAAGAGAAATACTGTTATATTATCAATTATATGTGGAAACTTATTCAAAAAAATAGCCAAACTAATAGACTTAAAATTGGCTGCCGGGGGCAGAAGAGTGGGAGAAATACGTAGAAGTTTATAAAGGGATACAAACTTTCAGCTACAAGATGAATAAAATCTCAGGATCTAATGTACAATACAGTAACTACAGTTGATAACACTAAATTGAATAACTGAAATTTGCTAAAAGAGTAGAATGTAAATGTCCACATTAAATACGTACATGTGTGCATGTGTGTAAACATGTGAAACGTGATGTATATATTCATCCTTTTACAACACATATGTATATCAAATCATCACAACTCTCAAATATGTAATACACCAAGTCTTTCGATTTTGTCAAGTATATCACAATAAAGCTGAAAAAAATGAATGATATTCAAATAATAACCACGATCAAGTTATATATAAAATAAGCTACGAGGCAATATTGACAACATGAGGGATACAGCACCAAGGTAACTATATATAAGTATATATATACTTATATATAATCTTTTTAAATTGTGAATTACTACATTGTACACCTGTAACTTATATAATACTGTGCATCAATTATACTTCGATAAAAATAAATAAAAAGTTACTAGTGTTAGGTAAACAGAAATAAGAAAGACTAAAATACATATATCTCTTCATTTTGTCCAAACTCAAAAAATAAATCAAAATTGTTCTAATTCCTAAGTCAAGGTACTTGGCAAGGAAGGACTGTAACCACTAAAGAAAATCAGCAAAGTAGACTGAAACTTACAGAACCAATAATATATTCATTCTAATTAAATACTGAGTTCTTAGTATTCAAAGAAAGGTGGCAAATGCCTGGCAAGCAACTAAGAGCAAGACAAACACTCTCAAAACAAACAAACACACACTCTTCCTCTCCTCAAGATGTTGAAACTGTAGGAGAAAACAGCTAAGTTTTATTGAACCTTTAAATATGTGCAAGACAACATGCACAATGCTTTATATTACTTTTTCTAAAATAATACAAAAAGAACATGAGTACTTATTAGTATTAGTATTATTATACTACTTACTAATAAGTGTAAGTACTTTTTAGTACTGTCATAGCTGAAAAACTGAGTATTTAAGAGGCTAAGTAACTAGTCCAAGGTCACATAATATAACCAAACCGGAACTTGAATCCAGTTTGACATTGACGATTACGTTCTTAAATACTATGTTACAAATGTTCACTATCCATTAAAAACACTTACAACACTAAAGGGATTGTGAAATGGGATAAAACACAATGAAATGAGAGAACGTGGAGAATAATCAGTTCAGTTCAGTTCACATCAGTTCAGTCGCTCAGTTGTGTCCCACTCTTTGCGACCCCATGAATCGCAGCACGCCAGGCTTCCCTGTCCATCACCAACTCCCGGAGTTCACCCAGACTCACGTCCATCGAGTCAGTGATGCCATCCAGCCATCTCATCCT
Organism: Bos indicus; assembly: GCF_029378745.1. Classification (NCBI taxonomy): domain Eukaryota; kingdom Metazoa; phylum Chordata; class Mammalia; order Artiodactyla; family Bovidae; genus Bos; species Bos indicus. The sequence goes on from NC_091773.1 coordinate 65,366,639, forward strand.
CTGTCGTCCCCTTCTCCTCCTGCCCCCAATCCCTCCCAGCATCAGTCTTTTCCAATGAGTCAACTCTTAGCATGAGGTGGCCAAAGTACTGGAGTTTCAGCTTTAGCATCAGTCCTTCCAAAGAACACCCAAGACTGATCTCCTTTAGGATGGACTGGTTGGATCTCCTTGCAGTCCAAGGGACTCTCAAGAGTCTTCTCCAACACCACAGTTCAAAAGCATCACTTCTTCAGTGCTCAGCCTTCTTCACATCCATACATGATGACTGGAAAAACCATAGCCTTGACTAGAAGGACCTTTGTTGGCAAAGTAATGTCTCTGCTTTTTAATATGCTATCTAGGTTGGTCATAACTTTTCTTCTAAGGAGTAAGCGTCTTTTAATTTCATGGCTTCAATCACCATCTGCAGTGATTTTGGAGCCCAGAAAAATAAAGTCTGACACTGTTTCCACTGTTTCCCCATCTACTTCCCATGAAGTGATGGGACCAGATGCCATGATCTTCGTTTTCTGAATGTTGAGCTTTAAGCCAACTTTTTCACTCTCCTCTTTCACTTTCTACAAGAGGCTTTTGAGTTCCTCTTCACTTTCTGCCATAAGGGTGGTGTCATCTGCATATCTGAGGTTATTGATATTTCTCCTGGCAATCTTAATTCCAGCTTGTGCTTCTTCCAGTCTTTGCGAACCCATGAACTGCAGCATGCCAGGCTTCTCAGTCTATCACTATCTTCCTGAGTTTGCTCAAACTCATGTCCATTGAGTCAGTGAAGGCAGCCAACCACCTCATTCTCTGTCACCCCCTTCTCCTCTTTCCCTCAATTTTTACCAGCATCAGTCTTTTCCAATGAATCAGCATTTCGCATCAGGTGGCCAAAGTATTGGAGCTTCAGCTTCAATGCGAGGATAACTTTTTTAAATGTTTAAGTCCTTGAATTTGTTTTTTCTCTATAAGAAATTTTCTTGTCTACCTAAAATAGATCCTTATGTACTGAAAATGTGATATATCCAGAATACGCCACTTAAAAAATCTACATTAAGAAAGTTTCAAGGAAAACACTAATATTTTAAAAAGCAAATTCTAACATTCATGAATTAACAATTAACTCTAGAAGTCAAAATGTTTATTATAAAAACTATACAGGTTCATATTTCACTGTTTATTATCAGTAATTCTTAATGCAACTTGAAACATTTATAATCTTGTAAGTTTCAAAGAATTATTTTATTACGTGGCTTAATTTGTGAGAAAATAGCTTATATGAATGCCAGTTGTATTTCTTTGGAAAGACAAATGTAAACCTATTTAGTGATCTGATTTTCCCTTTCATCTTGTCTCTAGTTTCTGTGTAGATTTATAATGTTCATTGTTTCCAATTTTAACAAATCACCTAATGGCAGAAAGGAAAATATGTTAACCTTGGAATTATTTGCAGTTGGAGAATTCCCTTTTGTCTGGCCCATACAGAGCCTGCAATCTGTTTTAAACACAGATTGTCTGTCTTTCGTCTGACAGCCACCAAGCTGCACAAATTACTTTCTGCCTGTTCACCTGTTTGCAGCTGCGTCTGTGGCTAAAGATTCTGCCGTTTGACTTGAGCAACCACTTCAGGATTGATGACATGTGCTGCTGATAAAGTGAGCAATTTGAAGAAATTACTGGCTATAGTTATTGAAAGACATCTGGGCATGAGCTGAGAACTAGAAGCCTTCAATCATGTGCTTGCAACCTGCAGTGGCGGCAACTGTGTTTGAAGTGATACCCTACTAAAAAGAAGTTGGCCCTGGCACTAAATAACCAAGTGATGTATGGAACATAATCTCTCAAATGAGTAATAAAAGGTTTGGTCCTTTAGCTATACAAATTGGAGGTTTGGTCCTTTCTTTAAAATATTAAGAAAAAATATAAGGCAACAATTAATCCTTCCCATTTCTATCCTTTTCTGAGTTAATTTTACAAACACCTCTTATTTCCTACTTATTTCAAATTGCTATTACTATTGCTACTAAAGAAAAGGCAAGCATTTATTGAATACCTACTACAGGCTCCACACCCTAAGCCTAGGAACAGATTTACATCTACTACCTTATTAATACTCAGACCAACCTTATTAAACCAGAATTACTATTCCTTTTCTCTGGTAGAAAAAGTAAAGTTCCAGGAAACTAGCCTCATGTCACACAACTGTGAGTAACAAAGCTAGGGACTGTCTATCTCCTGATCAACAGCTCATTCAACTGTACTATACTGCCTTCCTGTTTTGCCTTTTTATTTTTTTGGGTGGGGGGGTGGGTGGAGGAGGCGGACTTCCTGTCTCCTGATATATATACTTCTGATGTGTGATTAATTGTACATTTTGTCAAAACCATTCTATGCCTCAGGTTAGCCATTTGTAGATGTGATTTCGATTCTCACCTTTCTGTCTCATTATATAAAACTTTTTCCAAATCATGCGGTCTTCATAAATTCAGAAGCCTGATTCAATCAAAATCCATGCTTTTAACAGTAAGGGATAATGCAAAAAGCTCAGACCCTTGTCATATTTCCTGAAAACCAAAGTTCAAGTAAAATCATGCTACAAATAGTAAATGCATGTCCTTTTGTGACAAATTTACACCTACTATTGAAGAAAAAGAAATAATGCCTACTAAGGTGTTGCTTAAATAAAAAGGGATTATTTAAAATATTAATGAGTTTGATGATATCAATAACAATGAATAATTTAAAAGACATATAAAACATGAGCACAAATATATGGCACTGTCTGATAGGCAGTTCTACAGAGTCAGAAAAAACAAAAACTATACCAATTAATGAAGAATCAATTAGTATCACTATAGTTCAATGTACAAATGTAAAACACACATTTAGTATGTTTCAAATGCAAAGTTGTATAGAAGATTATGGGCTAACATTTGTATAGCATTATCACATTTGTCTAATTAAAATTAATATGATTTTGGATAAGCATTTAAACCCCTTTTCTCCATTTGCAAACGGTAATGAGCCAGTACATGTCATATTCAAGATAAACCTATTCAGAGATCATAGGCAAAGCAAAAACAGATATAACCATTCAGATGACCAGTTTTCATGCAATGTCTAAAATTCTTAATTTATAGACATAATTAAATATAGTAAAAATCAATAATTTGAAAATTGTTCATTTGAGAAAAATAAAAGAGTCTGTTAATACTAGAAACCAAACTTTGAAAAAATTTATTAGCTGGTAAGCTATGAAAGTTCTCAGAGAAAATGACTCCAGCAAACACTAATCTAAAATAATGTCAAATATAAAAAAATTCTGCAGTTAATACATAAGAATGCTAATTTGCTTTTCCAACTATCAAATCATTATTCTTGTTTAGGGTGGACATATTAAATAAAATGTATTTCTTCATTTTGTTAGAGGGGACATGTTCTTTTAAAAAGCCTCTCTCAAAAATTCTTTTGAATAACTGGCTTTTCGACTACTTTTACATTGGTGTTTAAATTTCCATAGGGTTGGAAAATATCCCTGTAAATAATGCTTTTTTCAGAAAAAATTTAAATACATTGGTAAGAATGCCACCCAAAATACACAATCATTTCAACTTGTTAAAATTTGAGGATACTGAAGAAATAGAAAGACCAAAGACTTGAGGTAACTGTATAAATTTGGTCTTCACATTTCAGTATTCATAAATTGAATTAAACACAGACCTGACTGACTCTAGCCACAAAAGAAGATATATACCAATGATTATAATAAATCAAGCCTTATTTATGTATATAATGATATACCAATAGTAACATTCTTCTACACAAAGATACACAATCTAAGTTACCATCCTCTTTCCTAATCATGTCATGAGTTCATATTTTTAATAGCACCTTTTATTTTAAAAGACTTAAGTCGTGAGAACATTCTTATGTACCACTTCATAACTTTGACACAAAGTACGTATAAAAAGATTAAACTTTATTTGGTATAAAATCAGTTGGCAGTTTTACATCTGTGCATGCAACATAAATACCCCAGCTGGCATCTCAAGCACACACACATATGGACTTCAAAACAGAAACTTCCTTATTTGCAGCACTGCCAGGGTAATTTTGTATCCTCTGCATACTACAGCTATTTGTCAGGCCCCTGCAGGTGTGCACTGCACATAAACACACAGCTGTAGTCCAGCAAGCCAAGTGTTCCATCAAACACATAAAGGGAACCTCAGCAGTCGGATTAGTCATCCCTACAACAGGTCCAAGGAGAACAATATGGGTTAGTATTTTTGGAAAAAGCATGGATAGGAAATTTATGATTATGCTAGTCTTACCAAATAACTGGTGGATTGTGTCATTTTTAAAGATACGCCTACTTATTAAGTCTTTCTTAGAAAGGCTGCAAAAAGTGGAATTTGTTTTTTAGTTTTAAACATAACCAATAATCTATAAATGAGTTTATGAAGTTCAAAATGTGAAAAAATTTTTCAAATTCATTTCAGTTTTTGGCAGTTAATGCAGTTGAATGCCTTGGAAATAATATTTACAAATCATAATCACTATATCTTAAAACACTTATCAGTTCTATATTTTTATAATTCTACTTTTCAATTCATAGGTATTTTAAGATGAATTTGCTAATGCACGTTATTTGTGTCCAAAATTACATTTGACATTTAACTATCAAAAGTTACATGCTGTTTTAATATTAGACTGTGATCAAATATTTACTTCTCAAATATGATATGAAAGTATATCAACCTACAAATGGCAGGGGAAATAAATGAAAATATAAAACATGATCATTTTGCAATCAGGAGAAAGCTCCCAACAAAATTAAATGTGACCTTATTCATACTCTTTAAAATACCAAGTAAGCACTTCAAGCAGTTGATAATTATGACTACTTTAACCACATTTCCCCCGAACTGCCCCAAGTCCACCTGGCAGTTGACAAAACATGAAAGATAACTTAGAAAATGAGCTTGAATGCATTATGCCTAATATACTAATCTTCAGTGAACTTGAGGTCAGAGAGTTAGTAATCAAGGAACACTAGCAGTCTCTGACATGAAGGAACTCACTTTTTCTCATATCTGGAAGGTATAACAGGACGTTAGAAACTACAAATTAAACCCTTCAGCATGAAACCTAACTTTATTAAGTACTATCCTAGTTTAGCTGAGCCACAAAAATAGGATCTAATGTAGGAACAGAGTTAAAGGGTTTTCATCACAATGAAGGAATCTGTTTTCCTTTATCTTGCATCTACTTGAGATGATGGATGTTCAGTAAACTTACTGTGGCAATCATATAATGATGTATGTAAGTCAAATCATTATGCTCTAAACCTTAAACATACTATGCTGTATTGTCAATTATACCTCAATAAAACTGGAAGGAAAAATAACAGCAAAGACTTGAAAACTGTCCCAGTTTTATAAGTCAGGCTGGCTTGAGGCTGACAGGTATTTCTATATACATATAAAACATTGTCCCTGAGAAAATCTACTCTCCTAGCAAGTTCAATGTTCAATACAATATTGTTGTCTAGAACCACTACACTGTACACTGGCTCTCCAGGACTTATTAACCTACTAGTTTCAAGTTTCAGAGAAGGCAATGGCACCCCACTCCAGTACTTTTGCCTAGAAAATCCCATGGACAGAGGAGCCTGGTAGGCTGCAGTCCATGGGGTCGCTAGAGTTGGACACGACTGAGCGACTTCACTTTCACTTTTCACTTTCATGCATTGGAGAAGGAAATGGCAACCACTCCCGTGTTCTTGCCTGGAGAATCCCAGGGACGGGAAGCCTGGTGGACTGCCGTCTATGGGGTCGCACAGAGTCGGACACGACTGAAGCGACTTAGCAGCAGCAGCAGCAGTTTCAAGTTTGTACCCTTAAACAGAATCCCTCCCACTTCCCAACTAACCACCATTTTACTGTTTCTATGAGCTCTGGTGACATAGGTACTAGATAACACCACAATGGCAGTAATACTGCAATACATAAACACATTAATTCAATATGCTGTATACCTTAAACATAAATGTGTCAAATATATTTTATTAACAATATTTTTTAAAAAATGAATAAAGTATGAAAAGAGACAGCAAATGTGGAAAAGATGTAACAGTTTCTAATTAATTAATTAGATTGCTTTATAGTAAATTCTCTCACATCTTATTCTTTTCTGAAACTATAAATAGGAAATACTTGGAATTCAACCTGGATCCCAATATTACTGACGGGTCCCTGAGGTGTGATTCATAGCTCTTTAAAGCTTCCTAGTAGCCTTAAATGCTCCAGGCTAGATCCAGCTGAATTTTGGTTCTGAACCACACAGTAATTCTTTTTCAGCAATTCTATCTCAAACATTTACATCACTACCTCTTGGCCCAAAATACTGTCATCAAGAAAAGTGTCATAAGCTGAGAGTGAGTAAAATATCTTGGCCTTTAATGTTCACAATAAAATACATTTAAAACAAATTTTAGTTAACAGTATCTGTTCCAGTTATTTATGGCTGTGGAACTATTCCAAAACTCAGTGGCTTAAACCAACAATCTATTTTTATCTCGTACAGTTCTGTGGATTTTCTGGACTCATCTGGGTGGATCTCGCCTGTCTTGCTCTCATGCAGCTGAAGTCAGATGGTGGCTGGGACTGGAGTCATCTGAAGATGCTACTGAGCTAGTGATGCAAATGGTTTCATCATTCGCGTGTCAGACACCTTAGTCAAAACAACTGAAACAACTGGGGACCAGGCAGGCATCTCTTTCCCTACATTAGTGACTCCAGTTGGCTACCTTGGACTTCTTCACAACATGATAGTCTCATGGACACCAGACTTTTGACGTAATAGCTGACTTCGATCAAAGCAAATACTCTAAGTGATGCAGGCATAAAATGCAGAGCTTATTACTTAGTCTCCGCTGTCTACAGTATCCACTTTTGCCACAATCTATTAGTTAAAGGCATCATGGGGCTAGGCTGAACTCAAGGGAATGAACAGACACAATGAAACTGAGAAGGATAGTTCATAGCTATCTTTAGAGACCGGCAACCACTTCATAGCAATAAAATCGTTTTAAAAGAATCTGAAAAACAATGGATATATGTATAACTGAATCACTTTGTTGTACACCTGAAATTAACACAACATTGTTAATCAATTACACTTCAATATAAAATAAAAATTAAATTAAAAAAATTTAATTCCTCTTTTGCTAGCAATCTGCTAAAGTGTTAATATTTTATAATTATTCTGTTATTTACAATGATATTACATGATATTAATATGCACAGATTTGATTATGAAATAGAGTGACTTCCCCAGTGGCTCAGATGGTAAAGCATCTGCCTACAATGTGGGAGACCCAGGTTCAATCCCTGGGTTGGAAAGATCTCCTGGAGAAGGAAATGGCAACCCACTCTAGTATTCTTGCCTGGAAAATCCCATGGATGGGATTTTCAGTCCATGGGGTTGCAAAGAGTCGGACACGACTAAGCATCTTCACTTTCAGTTTCAATATGCATGGATTTGATTATGAAATAGAGTGACTAAGAGACAGCAAGGTATGATATAAATTTATTTCAAGTTGCTTTTCCTGACTCCACAGAGATTTAATCTATACCCAAAATTAATTCTACTTCTGTTTCTATTTTTCAACCAGCCAAATACTGGAAATTTTCCTCAGTTACAAAAAATGATCAATCTTTATCTAAAAGTTTGTCATTAAGCTAAACAAATCATATCTCACTTGTTTAAAAGTACTACACTTAGTAAATAATTACTAGAACTTTTAAGAGAGCCTTTATATGGGTCTGGGGAAAGGGGATAAATTATAACAGACAAATAGCCAGGAATCTATGCATGAACAAACACACACAAGTGCACAGAAAACACACAAGAAAAACCACGAAGGGCATACTAGGCCTGTTCATGGGAGTTTAACAGCAATTCTGAAACTGCTAAGAGCTAAATTAAAGGAAATGTTACCCCCAAAATTAGAATTTTCAGGAAACAACAGAATGACGTAAGGATGAGAGTAAAGGAAATGAGAATAGTTCAAGTTTTTATGTAATCGGTAGGGTGATGTTTTAATCTCTTCCGCATTAAAAAAATACTTTAAAAAAAAATGAAAAGACAAAACTCTCCTATAATTACATGGCTTTTTTAAGTTTATAAAGAAGGAGGCCTAAAATACTGCATCCTCCATCTCACCCATGTCCTACACTTGCCCAAGAAGTAACAACTCGCACTTCTTTCATATGAAGAAAACTTTTTGCACAGAAAACTATCAACCACCTACATATATACTTATTATCCATCCATCAGTAATACACACATATGCATCCACGCATGCAAGTACACACACCAATTTCTTAAAAATAAAGATGGCATGGTGCTATACATATTAGTCCGAAAATTACTTTTTACTTAGAATCAACCAATCTATCCAAATATTTTAACACAAGACTATTTTTCTGGGCTCCAAAATCACTGCAGACGGTGACTACAGCCATGAAATTAAAAGATACTTGGTCCTTGGAAGGAAAGTTATGACCAACCTAGACAGCATATTCAAAAGCAGAGACATTACTTTGCCAACAAAGGCCCTTCTAGTCAAGGCTATGGTTTTTCCAGTGGTTATGTATGGATGTGAGAGTTGGACTGTGAAGAAAGCTGAGCACCGAAGAATTGATGCTTTTGAACTGTGGTGTTGGAGAAGACTCTTGAGAGTCCCTTGGACTGCAAAGAGATCCAACCAGTCCATCCTAAAGGAGATCAGTCCTGGGTATTCTTTGGAAGGACTGATGTTGAGGCTGAAACTCCAATTCTTTGACCACCTGATGCGAAGAGCTGACTCATTTGAAAAGACCCTGATGCTGGGAAAGATTGAGGGCGGGAGGAGAAGGGGATGACAGAGGATGAGATGGTTGGATGGCATCACTGACTCGATGGACATGGGTTTGGGTAGACTCTGGGAGTTGGTGATGGACAGGGAGGCCTGGTGTGCTACAGTTCATGGGGTCGCAAAGGTCGGACACAACTGAGCGACTGAACCGAACTGAAGTAAATGTAAAAAGCACTACATATTGCACAGCTTACCTTTATAGTACTCTGCTATAATGGATGAATTACCAACATGCCATTGAGAGAAAGAAATCAGATACGAAAGACTCTATGCTACATGACTCCATTCACATGAACTTCAAAAACAAGCAAAACTAATCAATGGTGACAGAAATCTGAATAAGAACTGCCTCTAGAGGTGATCAGGAATGATTTGCAAGGGAACATAAAGGAACTCCTCATTACCGAGCCTGAAAAATTCTGAAATTATTTCTGGTTCTAAAACATAGAGCAAGACCATTTATCAACAAATCATCTGATATCTTTGCTTCTTTTTCTTCACTTCCAAGTAAATAACTCTCAAAATACTAAGTCATTATTTTCAACACTTGGAAACACTGGAAGAAACTGAGGTTCTCAGAGGTCAAGTAACTTCACCAACATTCCATGACTAATCAAGTAAAAGCCACATTCAGAATTTAAGCTTTCTCAGTCTTAATTCACAGCTATTTTCCCTTGCATTTTACAACAGTAATTTCCAGATTGTATTATGAATTTTATTGGAAGTTTTCAGCTGTTCTCTCCAAGAAAAAGTAGTAGGAAAAACAAAGGCAAACCTACATTTTAAAACTGAGGGGCTTAAAAAAAATAATATAAATTATGAACTTAAAATAACTACAAAATCTCCTTCAAGAGGTAATAAACTTTAGCTGCTTATAACACAACTGATGCAATGAATTGGGAAAAAGCAGATAATGAGACAAAATAATTGGAAAATTATGCTGTAATTCAATCACATTGATGACATTTTGGTCATAGATTTATGGGTAACTTTTCATTTTATGTTTTATAGTAATTTCCATATTTCACATTTTATAGTAATTCCTATGGTCTATAACCTATTTTTGTTTAAAAAAAAAAAAGAATGTAAACTGTTACATATCTTCAAAAGAAAATTCATTAAGCTGAAATTCACATCCTCTTTGACCTACAATCTCACATTTTAAATTCATCTCATAGAAAGAAAATCAAAACTGTAGAGACTTGATATGCAAAATTCAGTTCCGTCACACAGTCGTGTCCACTCTTTGAGACCCCATGGACTGCAGCAGGCCAGGCTTCCCTGTCCACCACCAACTTCCGGAGCTTGCTCAAACTCATGGCCATCGAGTCGGGGATGCCATCCAACCATCTCATCCTCTGACATCCCCATCTCCTCCTGCCTTCAATCTTTCCGAGCATCAGGGTCTTTTCCAAGGTGTCAGTTCTTCGCATCAGGTGGCCAAAGTATTGGAGTTTCAGCTTTAGCATCAGTCCTTCCAATGAATATTCAGGACTGATCTCCTTTATGATTGACTGGTTTGATTTCCTTGCAGACCAAAGGACTCTCAAGAGTCTTCTCCAACACCACAGTTCAAAAGCATCAATTCTTCGGTGCTCAGCTTTCTTCACAGTCCAACTCTCATATCCATACATACATACATCCATCCATACTGGAAAAACCACAGCTTTGACTAGATAGACCCCTGTTGGCAAAGTAATGCCTCTGCTTTTTAATATGCTGTCTGGCCTGGTCATAACTTTCTTCCAAGGACCAAGCGTCTTTTAATTTCATGGCTGCAGTCACCATCTGCAGTGATTTTGGAGCCCAAACAAAGTCTCTCACTGTTCCCACTGTTTCCCCATCTATTTGCCATGAAGTGATGGACTGGATGCCATGATTTTAGTTTTCTGAATGTTGAGTTTTAAGCCAATTTTTCACTCTCCTCTTTCACTTTCAGCAAGAGGCTCTTTACTCCTCTTTGCTTTCTGCCATAAGGGTGGTGTCATCTGCATATCTGAGGTTATTGATATTTCTCCCAGTAATCTGGACTCATTCCAGCTTGTGCTTCATCCAACCGGGCATTTCTCATGATGTACTCTGCATAGAAGTTAAACAAGCAATATAAAGCCTTGACGTATTCCTTTCTCACTTTGGAACTAGTCTGTTGTTCCATGTCCATTTCTAACTGTTGCTTCTTGACCTGCATACAGATTTGTCAGGAGGCAGGTAAGGTGCTCTAGTATTCCCATCTCTTTAAGAATTTTCCACAGTTTGTTGTGATCCACACAATATATGCAAAGTTATTCTGCACCAATACAACTAGTAGCAAAAAAGGGGAAACAGTCTATATGTTCATAAAGAGGGCAATACCTTAATAAATAATAGAAGTTTTATATTATAAAGCAGCATGAATATATTTAATAAAAGAAAAGTTATATTACTGTAATACTGAAAAAATAACCATAATATGGTATTAAGTGTAAAGTGCAGGTTACAGAATATGCATATGGTTTTGCTGAAATACACACACATACTCAGTGCAAACCTACAGATGTGGTGTTTTTCTCTCTTTATGCTCCTAATTTATCCCCCCCTCTCTGTCCACTTTGGTAATTATAAGTTTGCTTTCTGTGACTCTATTTCTATTTTGTATATTTATTCATTTACATTACTTTTCAGATTCTTCATATTAATGTTATCACATGGTACTTGTCTTTCTCCATTTCACTTACACCACTTCTCTACCTCCAGCCATGTTGCTGCAAATGGCAATATCGCATTCTTTTTTATAGCTGAGTAATACTTCATTGTGTGTGTGCGTATTTATATATATGAATGTATATCACGTCTTCTTAAGCGAAGTTCTGTTCATAAGCATTCGGGGTGTTCTCACATCTTGGATGTACTAAATAGCGCTGCTATGAAAAAGGGAGTGCATGTATCTTTTCAAATTGGGTTTTTCATTTTTACTGGAAATATACCCAGAACTTGGATTGCTGGATAATATGGCAGCTCTATTTTTCGTTTTTAAGGAAAACTCCACACTGTTTTCCACAGCGGCACCAACTTACATTCCCACCAACAATGTCAGACAGTTGTGTTTTTCCACACCCTTTCCAGTGTTTAATATTTGCAGACTTCTTGATAATGGATGGCTACTCTGACCTGTGTGAGGTGATACCTCATTGTGGATTTCATTTCCAAGTCTCAAATAGTGTTTCTAAGCATCTTTTCATACGCCTGTTGGCCACTTGTATGTCTTATTTGCAGAAACATCTATTTAGGTCTTCTGCCAACTACTTAATTGTTTGTGGTTTCTCTTGATACTGAGCTGTATGAGTTCTCCATGTATTTTGGATAATAAACTCTTGTCAGAATGATCATTTGCAAATATTTTCTCTCATTCCATATGTTGTCTTTTTGTTATGTTTTACAGTTTCTTTTGTTGTATAAAAAGCATGTGAGCTTAATTAGGTTCCATTTGTTTACTTTTCCTTTTATTTCATTTGTCTTGGGAGACCGATTTAAGAAAATATTGCTATGATTTATGTGAAAAAATAATTTAACCATTGTTCATCTCTAGAAGTTTTATGGTTATGCACTATGTTGTATATGTAGGTCTTTAAACCATTAAGAGTTTCTATCTGCATACGGTGTGAGGGAATGTTCTAATTTCACTGATTTACATGTAGCTGTCCAGTTTTCCCAACACCATTTGTTCAAGAAATTGCCTTTTCTCTATTTTATATTTCTGCCTCCTTTGTCGTGGATAAACTGACCACAGGTACATCCGTTTACTATGGGTTATCTGTTCTGTTCCACTGATCTATTTTTTTGGCTGTACCGTGCTGTTTCAATTACTATAGTTTTTATAGTACAGTGTGAAGCCTGGAAGGATTATGCCTTCAGCTTTGTTCTTTCACTTCAGGATTGCTTTGGCAATTCTAGATCTCCTGTGATTCCATATAAATTTTAGAATTATTTTTTCTAGCACTGTGAGAAATAATGTATTTGTGGGACTGCATGGTATCTGTAGATGCTTTGGATACCATGGTCATTTTAACAATATTAATTCTTCCAATCCAAGAGCAGGGAACATCGTTCCATTGCTTTGAATCATCTTCTGTTTCCTTTACCTGTGTTTTATGGTTTTCAGCATATAGGTCTTTCATCTCTTTGGTTAAGTTTACTCCTAGGAATTTAATTTTTTGGATGTGACTTAAAACAGGATTTTTAAAATTTTCTCTTTCTCATATTTTGCTATTAGTGTAAAGAAATGCAACAGATTTCTGAATATTAATCCTGCACCTTGCTACCTTGCTGAATTCATTTGTTAGTTCTAATAGGTTTGGGGTAGAGACTTTAGGGTTCTCTACATAGTCATGGTATCTACAAACAGTGACAGTTGTACCTCTTCCTCTCCAATTTGGATACTTTTTTTTTTGACTGCTGTGGCTAAGACTTCCAATACTATGCTGAACAGAACTAGTGAGACTAAGAATCCTTGTATTGTTCCTGAATTTAGCAGGAAGGCTTTCTGACTTCACAATTGAGTATTATATCGGTTGTGGGTTTGCCATAAATGGGCTTCCTTGTGGCTCAGCTGGTAAAGAATCAGCCTGCAATGCGGGAGACCTGGCTTGGGAAAATCCCCTAGAAAAAGGAAAGGCTACCCACTCCAGTATTCTGGCCTGGAGAATTCCACGGACTGTATAGTCCAAGGGGGTACACAGAGCTAGACACGACTGAGCGACTTTTGCTTTCACTTTGCCATAAATGGCTTTTATTATGTTGAGGTATGTTCCCTCTATACCCATTTTATGAGACTTTTTATCATAAACGGATGCTTAATTTTGTCAAATGGTTTTTCTGCATCACATGAGGCAATCATGTGGTTTTTGTCTTTCCCTTTGTTAATGTGGTGTCTCACAAAGATTGACTTGTATATGCTGAACCATCCTTGCATCGCTGGAATGAATTCAGCATAATCATGATGTATGACCCTTTCTATACATTGCTAGATTTGGTTTAATCATATTTTGCTAAGGACTTTTGTATCGATATTCATCAAAGAACTGGCCCAGTATTAATTTTAACTTAATAAAAAATTTAAAGGTAAAAAAAATAAATGCCTAAGCTTTCTCTTATGAGTAAAATAGAATCAAAGAATAACCAAGATTAAAAACAAACTTACTTTTTTACAAAGTTAGTTAGAAAAACATAGTGCTATATTGCAATATTTTTTAATTGACTATTTTTCAAAAACCAAATTGACAGTTTACCAGAGATTATTAAGATTTACTTACTATCAGGATATGTCACTGGTGGAAAGCCAGATATACCAAAGTAAACTGTACAAGGTAAATAAATGTAAATTATTATTATTTAGACTATTAAATATTTCAGACTTTTCTAGTAATATTGCTCATTCTTATTTTTCCAACGAGTATAATAATAAACAAAAAAGCTTATAACACAATTTATTCTGGAAGGTATCTACCCACTGGATGTTTCTGGAAATCCAAGATATATCTAAAACATACTCTTACCATTCACTGCTGCTGCTGCTAAGTCAATTCAGTCGTGTCAGGGATATTATGCATTTTTAACATAATGCTATTCATTCTTTAACATGCAGTTAATCTCAGTGCTTAAAACTATTTTTTAAACTATTTTCATTTTAAAATGAACTGAAATAAAGATAAACTGGACAAAACCTGTCAATCTTAACATGAAGAATTTGCACATTTTGAACTGTTCTTTTAAATTTTTCATGAGAAATTAATTTCTTATAAAAGTTTTATTTTTTCTTATTTGAATCTGAATCTTATTGTAAGCAAGTATCCCTTGACTTCCTTTTTATTCAACTAAAATAGTTTCAGAATATATTTTTTAAAAAATCATAAAATTTAATTTTACTAGTTACCAGATCCAGATTTACCCATCTTTAAAAGCTCAACACAGGCATCGTTTTTCCACCTAATTGCCTCATGGCCACTAGTTCTCCCCCATTCTAACCAGGCAGAACAAAGAGGTAAGGTAATATTTAAGCATTTAATAAATGTTTCCTGAATTTAAAAACTGATAAATACTAGAACCAGAATCCATTCATTTAAAACATCTATTTTATGCATGCTAACCACAGACATTGTCTTTTCCTACAGAAACTGTCTAAAAATCAGAAGTGACCAGGAATTATGATAAAATATGACAGTATGATGGGAGAAATATAGGGTATATTTAATTTTTATAGATATATATTGGAGTGTAATATCTAAATTACAGGTGTAAATATACTGACTAAAAAGTTTTAAACATTACACTACATTTACAGTTACTTTAAAATATTGGCTATATTCTTCTATTGTACAATATATCCTAGTAACATATTTTATACACCCCCTGCCCCCTTTCGTCTCTCCTCATAGTCTATTCTCTAAATCTGAGTCTGTTTCTTTTTTTTGTTATATTCATTAGATGGTTCTTTTTCCTAGATTTCATAAATAGTGATATCATAAAGTATTTGTCTCTGTCTGGTTTATTTCATTTAACATAGTACCTTCCAAATCCATGTTGCTGCAAATGGCAACATTTTATTCTATTTTTATGACTGAGTAGTTTGTGTGTATTTGTCATGTTAGTCACTCAGTTGTGCCTGACTCTTTGCGACCCCATGGGCTATAGCCCACCAGCCTCCACTGTCCATGGGATTCTCCAGGCAAGAATACTGGAGTGGGTTGCCATGCCCTTCTCCACGGGGTCTTACTGACCAAGGAATTGAATCCAGGTCTCCCCACATTGTAAACAGATTCTTTACCATCTGAGCTATCAGGGGAGCCCATATATGTGCATGTGTGTGTATATATATACACACACACACTACATATTCTTTATGCCTTCATCTGTTGGACACTTTGGTTGCTTCCGTATCTTTTTAACTATAAATAACACTATTGTGAACATGGGGTGCTTGTATCTTTTAAAATTAGTGCTCATTCTCACCACTTTCATTCAACTTGTATTCAAAGTGTTACCAGTGCAATCAGACAAGAAAAAGAAACAAAAGGAATTCAAGTTGGAAAGGAAGAAGTAAAACTGTCACTGTCTGCAGACGGCATGTTTCCATACATAGAAAATTCTATGGAGATCACCAGGAAACTATTAGAGTTTATCAATAAAGTCTATAAAGTTGCAGGATACAAAATTAATATACAGAAATTTGTTGTATTTCTCTACACAAAAAATAAACTATCAGAAAGAGAAATGAAGGAAAAAATCCCATTTACCACCGCATCAAAAAGAAAACACTTAGGAATAAACCTCCTTATACCCTGGAGTAGGAAATGGCACCACACCAGTATTCTTATCTGGAAAATTCCACGGGCAGAGAGGAGCATGGCAGGCTACAGTCCATGGGGTAGCAAAAAGTTGGAGACAACTGAGAAACTGAGCACACCTGCGTGCGCGCACACACACACGAGGAGGTAAAAGAACAGAACTCAGAAAACTACAAAAAACTGATGAAAAAAGCTAAAGACAACACAAATAGATGGAAAGATATACAATGTTCTTGGACTGGAAAAATTATTATTATTAAAATGACCACAATAACCAAGGTAATTGACGGATTCATTCAACTGGAACCATTGGAACTAATGGAATTTTACACAGAACTAAAACAAATAATTTTAAAATCAGCATGGAAACACCAAAGACCTCAAAATAGCCAAACAATCTTGAAAAAGAAAAACAGAGCTACAGGTATCATTCTGCTTTCAGACTATACTAGAAAGCTACAGTAATCAAAACAGTATGATACTGAGGCAAAAAGATACACGTATCAATGGCACAGAATAGAAAAGCCAGAAATAAATCCAGTACTTTTGGTCAATTAATTTATAACGAAGGAGGCAAGAATATACGAGAGAGAAAAGACAGCCTTCAATACATAAAGCTGGGAAAACTAGATAGCTACATGTAAAAGAATAAAGTAAGACAATTCTCTAACATCATATACAAAACATGAACTCAAAATGAATTAAGACCAGAAATCACTTCTAGAGATTTCTAAGACCAGAAACTTCTAGAGGAAAAAATGGGCAGAACACACTTTGACATAAATCACAGCAATAACTTTTAGGATATATCCCCTAAAGCAAAAAACAAAATAAAAGCAAACAATAAACATTTAATTAAACTTTAAAGCTGCTGCACAACAAAGAAAACCACTCACAAAATGAAAAGACAACCTAAATGGGAGAAAATATCTGCCAATGATATAACCTACAAGTTCATATCCAAAACTTATAGCTAATACAACTCAACATCACATAAAAACAAACAACAAAATTTAAAAATGGGCAAAAGACTTGAACACATATTTTTCCAAGGAGGAAATGCAGATGGTCAAGAGGCATATGAAAAGATGCTCAACATAGATAATCACCATGGAAATGCAAATCAAGTCTACAATGAAATATCACCATTTACACTTGTCAGAAGGACTTCACCAGAAAGAACTAAAATAGCAAATGTTGGTGAGAATGTCGAAGACAAGAGAACCCTCATAAACTATTAATGGGAATGTATACTGGTGCAGCCACTGTGGAAAATATCACACAGGATTCGCAAAAAGCTAAGAACTACCATATGAAATAGTAATTCCTTCTCTGCGTATATATCCATACAAAAATAAAAACACAAATTTGAAATATGAGAAACGCTGGGCTGCAAGAAGCACAAGCTGGAATCAAGATTGCCGGGAGAAATATCAATAACCTCAGATATGCAGATGACACCACCCTTATGGCAGAAAGTGAAGAGGAACTCAAAAGCCTCTTGATGAAAGTGAAAGTGGAGAGTGAAAAAGTTGGCTTAAAACTCAACATTCAGAAAACGAGGATCATGGCATCTGGTCCCATCACTTCATGGCAAATAGATGGGGAAACAGTGGAAACAGTGTCAGACTTTATTTTTCTGGGCTCCAAAATCACTGCAGATGGTGACTGCAGCCATGAAATTAAAGACGCTTACTCCTTGAAAGGAAAGTTATGACCAACCTAGATAGCATATTCAAAAGCAGAGACATTACTTTGCCAACAAAGGTTTGCCTAGTCAAGGCTATGGTTTTTCCTGTGGTCATGTATGGATGTGAGAGTTGGACTGTGAAGAAGGCTGAGCGCCGAAGAATTGATGCTTTTGAACTGTGGTGTTGGAGAAGACTCTTGAGAGTCCCTTGGACTGCAAGGAGATCCAACCAGTCCATTCTGAAGGAGATCAGCCCTGGGATTTCTTTGGAAGGACTGATGCTAAAGCTGAAACTCCAGTACTTTGGCCACCTCATGCGAAGAGTTGACTCACTGGAAAAGACTCTGATGCTGGGAGGGATTGGGGGCAGGAGGAGAAGGGGACGACAGAGGATGAGATGGATGGATGCCGTCACTGACCTGATGGAAGTGAGTCTGGGTGAACTTCGGGAGTTGGTGATGGACAGGGAGGCCTGGCGTGCTGCGATTCATGGGGTCGTATAGTCGGACACGACTGAGCAACTAAACTGAACTGAAACTGCATTATTGTAGTAATCAAGTAACAGAAATTAATTATGTATCCCTATGTGCATGTGTGCTAAGTCACTTCACTCATGTCCAACTCTTTGCAAGCCTATGAACAGTAGCCCACTAGACTCTTCTGTCCATGGGATTCTCCAGGCAAGAATACTGGGGTGGGTTGCCTTTCCTCCTCCAATGGATTTTTCCAACCCAGGGATCAAACCTGTGTCTCCTGTATCTTTAGCACTGGCAGGCAGGTTCTTTACCGCTAGTGCCACCTGGGAAGCCCCATAGTATAGAAGGGTATAAAGTAAAAGTCTCTTATTTTGCCCTCCTCCACTAATAATCTTAATTCCACTCCCCAAAGGCAGTCATTATTAATATTTTTGGTATATCTTTCTAGGCATTTTGCTATGGATATCCAAATATAATAATATACTTTAAAATATACACACACAAATATGATCACATTATAGTATTCGTTTGCAAACTGTTTCCCCCATTTAACAATAAAAACAATCTATAGTGGGTTTGTTTTTACGTATCACCACAAATGGGTATTCTTCTAAGGTAATAAAAAAAAATAAAACCTCTAAGGATTTTTAAATCTGATTAATTCTTTCATTAGAATTTAATATGGAGAAATAGGAAAAACCATTCTATTACTGAAATTACTTATACAATGCCATCCTTAACTGACAACCTTTAGTGCCATATCCCTAACAGGGTGTCCCTATTGTCCAAAGACATTCCTTACACTTTTTGTTTTAATCGTGACTTTTTATTAATGTTTATTCATTTCTTACTGACAGTATATTTCTATGACTTGGTTACCTCTTAACTAAAATAAGCCTATTATTCTGGTCACTTGTTCCTACCATTTTATACAAGACTTTAATTACTACCCCTGCATTGGCAACATATTGAAAAATAATTGTGATAGAATTTTAGAATTATACTTTTAACTTCATAGCAAATTTTAAAGTTCTTATCAACTAATCCAAAAAGTATCTGTAATAGCAAACACAAAATATTTGCATTTATTATATATATATATATAAATCTCATTTACTATATAAGTTAAAATAACCATAGGACTGGAATTTTTTATAAATGCTTTATGTATAAGACAGTTGACACAGCATCATGAAATGGTAAGGGTTTCCAAAATATTCTACACACAAAATTTCAATTCTTTTTTCTCCATTCTCTACTTGCCTTCTTTTAGCAATATACATTATTTTATAGGGTGAATGTAATAGGTCATAATGATAATTGCTTACTGAGTTAGAAACAAATTCTTGTAATTCATCTGTTCTCTGCTTTAGGAAACATGGTAAAATCATCAGTTTCATACCTAAAAGTCATTAAGAACAGATTTTAGAAATTCCATTAAACTGACATCAATAAATGAATTATATTAATGTTAATTAATATAATTAATATATTAGACTTATCATTAAAGCAAAATCCATGAGATCTATTTTCCAGGCTTTAGATAATGCCTCCATGGTACACTTGGCCAATAAAGGTAGATAAAACAGTAGTGTTTTTGAAGCATCAGCATATAAATGCCACTGTGGCTTACCACATGTGGGAGGCACACCACATTTGATCTCAGTTAATTAAATTAAACCCAGTTCCTGTATTGTTAAAATATGCCTTGTATTACTTATTTGGATACCACACAATTGCTTATAAACTATAAAAGCTCCATCTCCACCTTCTCTGTTGCATCTATTGGCAATGGAATCAATAAACAGTTACCAGAATGTTCCACCGCAGCCAAAGCTAAAAAGCAAAATTTATTTATGTATCACCCTCCTCTATTTCAGTTAGTGCTTTAATGACTATCTTAGTCATCAAAGACCTGAGAGCAGATATTATAAGTACTGATGTAAGGGGAAAATGAAATAATATACAGAAAATGTTTTCATGATACTCTTCTTTGTATGGAAGTTATGTTAGAAGGTACTTCAATTACTTTTTTTAAAATATGGATGTAAGGTAGTAAGGAGAAAAACATCTGGCAATGGTTATGATTGAACATGCGTAATATATAATCTACTAAATTACTAATTAAAATAGAAACTGGCCTCTGAAAATTTGTAGAATGGAAATGCAAGATTTTGATGTTAGAAACTCTTTCTTCTAAAATTACCCAATATTCTATATACCCTTGGTAAACTGATTTATATTTTAGGCACATAGAAGGAGAAAAAGAAAAAGTTTACTATTTTCCTATTGTTAAAAAAAAAAAGCATATTACTCAGGTCTAGTCAAAGCCATATATCCTCATAACAGAATGAATTTCTGAAATATTAATAATTATTTCAGTAAAAATTATCACTATAAATTTTTATTAAGCATTTTAAGAGCTGACTTTTAATTGATAGTATAGTATACAATTTCTCATTTGGTATCAGCTGCTAGGTTATTTCTGTAGTCTCTAGTCTGCACATACTCAGTACAAAATATATGTTCAACTGTAGACAGGCAAACAGGATTCCTTTGGCTAACACTGTTGATGCTGATCTTTTCACCAGGCTATTAAGTTTTCTTACATCCATAAAATAATTACACTTCCACAGAAATGGCTAGAAAGTATGCCTGTAAAAGTCTATAATTTTGATCGGGAAAACAGAATGTGTTATGGATATCTTACAGTTCTTTAATACCTTCTTCTTTTCACACTCATTATATTTTTTCACTATTATAATCAAAGATAATTTTCTTAGATATGAGTTAGCACCATTTTGAGTTATCCCTCCTCAAACATTCTGATTTCTGTGTTTAATCCAACCTTGTAAGATGTGAATTCCCATCTTGAGATGGGATCATATCTTGAGAGACTTGGTGCTAAAACTAGAATATTAAGAAAATTTTAAAGTTTTATTAACGCGAACACATTAAAAAGCTATAGATTCCAACTTCTATTTTTATTAACTCTTTAAGAACGTTTTTAACTTAGAAAAATGAAAAGACCTTCATAAAGTTATCTAAATAAGGTATGATATTAATATTTCTGTTACCTATCAATCTCTACACCTAATCATTGAACTTTTAAAATAATAATTACTATTACACACAAAATTAACAGTGTTTAAAACCATTTGTACTTATAGTATTTTTCTCGTATAATGAATATTTATACTTCAACTCACTGACAGAGTTTCGACACATAAAACCAATGAGGAAATGCTCATTCTCGGTTATACAGAGAATGTTTTACATGTAATTGAAAGCGAAAATTGAGACCTTAATAATAAATCCAAGTGATATGCCTCATTTATTAAACTGATGCTGTTAGGCTGCAAGAATTTTTACACACAAATTCAAGAATGCCAAAAATGACACTGAAGTGGCTATTCTGCTATTCAATCTTTCAAAGACTGAGGCCAGAACTAAAGCTGAAGAGCAGATTTTAGATGAAAACCAAACTGAATCTGTACTTCCATACATCCCTAATAAACTAAAAACTAGAGCTTAAAATCAGAGTGAAAAGAGTGACAATTTATACTTATAGAACAATGGTGGTATACCAAACATTTTGCATTACTTCCCTTGCTTTTCACCATAGGCCTATAAAAACAGGTACCACTGGTCTTCCCCATTCTACAGAGAAGGAAACTGAGTTAAAGAGGTAAAGAGACTTATCTAGGTCATGTGGTTAACAAATGGTGGGGCCAAGCTTCAAACTTTAGTACTGAGAAAACACTTTTCAGAAAAAACTAAAACAATGTTCAGCAAAAATAATACAAGCCTTAAATAAGAATCGTAAATAACTAAAATCATCCTATATTGGACAAGTCAATAATCTGAGCGGAGATAAGAGTCCTAAAAATTCCTGTGGGAGGAGGGCAAACTTCTGATAGCAAGAAAAATAAGAGCAGCTCTGGAAGCCAGCAACATGCAGGTCTCTGCTATATGCAAGAAACCTGGGATCTTTAAATTCTGTCCTGCACTACACCAGAGAGTTGTATGGATTCAGTAAGGGACTAGTTAAACTTTAAAGACTCACAGCACATTCTCACAAAGAGTTTCAAATGCCTAAATAAAATTCCAACAAAGAAGTTTATTTGTGTTTTTTACAGAGCTAAGAATAGGCAAAAAGAAAAAAAAAAAAAGGTTCTATACATAGCTAAAAACTATAATTAATATGACTTGTAACTGAGTATCAAATAGTCACTTAAAAACAAGAGAACTGATTAATGGGTTACTATAGAAATAAAAGAAATCAGTAAAAACAGACTCTGATAATGGAAATGTGTTTTTAAAGGATGTGGGTGTGTATGTATGTATCTTTTCAGCAGATATTATATTATACCATTGCCAATATAAATGTAAAAGAATCCTCCAACTGACTACATGGTGTATCAAAAGTCAAAAGTCAAGACATATTTGCACCATTACTACTAAATGTGGAAGCTGGTAAGCAAAAGTAAACTTTCAAATCGTAAGTCAAATTGTGTCATTCTTCTGCTTAAAACCCTCCAATGACCTCCCATTGCAATTAGAACAAAATCCAAAGTCCTTACTGTGGCTTGCAAGGCCTTCCAACTCTCTGACCTCATTTCCCTTCCTTCCCTGTCCCTCCCTGTCTCCCTCTCTTTTTCAGAACTTTGCAGCCAAAGTGGCCTTCTTTCTGTCTTCTGTGCCAAACTGTTACCCTTCAGTTCAGTCGCTCAGTCGTGTCCGACTCTTTGCGACCCCATGAATCACAGCACACCAGGCCTCCCTGTCCATCACCAACTCCTGGAGTTCACTCAGACTCACGTCCATTGAGTCAGTGATGGCATCCAGCCATCTCATCCTCTGTCGTCCTCTTCTCCTCCTGCCCCCAATCCCTCCCAGCATCAGAGTCTTTTCCAATGAGTCAACTCTTCACATGAGGTGGCCAAAGTACTGGAGTTTCAGCTTTAGCATCATTCCCTCCAAAGAAATCCCAGGGCTGATCTCCTTTAGAATGGACTGGTTGGATCTCTTTGCAGTCCAAGGGACTCTCAAGAGTCTTCTCCAACACCATAGTTCAAAAGCATCAATTCTTCGGCGCTCAGCCTTCTTCATAGTTCAACTCTCACACCCATACATGACCACTGGAAAGGGGCTTTATAATCAATGTTCCTTTTGTTTGGAATATTGCTCTTTCAGATCTTTTCCCTACATGACAAGAGTGACATAACTGCTTTGCTGACCAGACCCATGTCTAGCACTACTCCTAGCACATGTGTCCAGTGGTACTTGGGGCTTTCCTCACAGCTCAGTTGGTAAAGAACCTGCCTGCAATGCATGAGACCTAGGTTTGATTCCTGGGTCGGGAAGATTCCCTGGAGAAGGAACTGGCAACCCACTCCAGTATTCCTGCCTAGAGAATCCCCATGGACAGAGGAGGCTGGCAGGGTACAGTCCATGTGGTCGCAAGAGTCGGACACGACTTAGCAACTAAACCACCACCGCCACCAGTGATAGTTACTGAATGAATGAATGATTAATACCATTCCAAGACCCAAGCCATCTTTGTGGCAGACACGTATCTCACCTTAGGTTACCCTCCAACAAAAGACACACTGCCCAGCTGTATGGAGTGTGGTTAGCCAACAGCCTCCAGCTGGGCTTCTTTAGAGTCTTTTTCAGCTCTCCAATGAAGGACGCACAATCTTCCCTGGGTATCAATGGAACATTGGTTCCAAAACCCGCACTCTCTCAGCCCCAACAGATATCAAAATCCACAGATGTTCAAATCCCTTACAATCGACCCTCCCTGTCAATGGGTTCCACATTTGCAGACTCAACCATCACACAGATCAAGTAGCACTTTGCACCCAGTGCAGCAGGACTCCTCCAACTTTGTTCCAGAGGTTCCTGACTGGATTGGTAGAGACGTGGTCAAGTCAGCTTCACAACGTGAAGACTGGTTTGACCACTCCTGCTCCCATTCTTTTCTTTTCACAGGTGTTACTCTCTAGAAAACAATTTGCAGTCCTAACTTCATCTCAATGTCTGCTTCCTGGAGAATCCAACAAGCACAGTTTCCATTTCAAAACATCATTCTTTCTACCTACAAATTAAAATGTTCATTTTTAACGGTGCACAAACATTCATTTAATATCAAGCATCTGATGAAATAACTACCCACCACCCTCATTCCGCACTAATGTTCACACTCATAGCCACATGCCACTTAGCAGATTCTTACCTTACATATGTCTTAGTTAAATGCTACCTCCTCTATGAAGACTTCAAAACCAATTAACTGATCTTTTTTTGTGTCTCTCTTTTCAACATACAGCAGTACCTACTATACTGTATTATAACTATCTGCTTATTTATGTATGTTTCTCTATTAAGGATGAAACTCTTTTAATCTGTGCCTGCCTCATCTTAATAACCCTAGTGCCATATAATGCACCTGGTTCAAATACAGTGTTCTATAAATTTCTTGATGAAGACAGGAAATGAACTAAATGAACTAAAGTAAGAGTAATTTTAAAAGATACACCTTTAAAACCATATGACTTTTACTTAAATTTAATCTATAAGCTTAATTGTGGTCAGCATACTGAAGCCCCAAGCATCCATACATTCTAAAAATAACTTTTATTATTCTTAGTGACTAAACTTCCTTGTGTTTTCAACAGGCAGTTACTGTTAAAAATTGAACGGTATTATGCAGTTTAGAGGTCTATTCATTCTGCACTTTTTAGGACACTTCCTTACCAATAACATATTAGTTACCAAGGAAAAATGAAGCACTGATTTTTTTTATAACTCATTTAATTTCTTTTCAACTTCATATAACCTATCAGTTCTCAATTACACTCTCCCAAGAAGGAAATGGCAACCCACTCCAGCGTTCTTGCCTGGAGAATCCCAGGAACGGCGGAGCCTGGTGGGCTGCCGTCTATGGGGTCATACAGAGTCAGACACGACTGAAGTGACTTAGAAGCAGCAGCAAGACAAAATCAGGCCAAACATCCCTAGCATATAAACATAAAAAAAATACTAAACCACGAAACACACAAATAGACACAAAAGAACAAAGTGTCTAATAGAAAAGCACTTTATAAATGAGAAAATTTTCATTTTGAGAGTTGTTTAACACCAATGGTTAAGTCACACTAATTTTCTTTTTAAAGTCAGTGAGCTAAAATGAGCAAGAAGCATTACTAATCTACCCAGTAATCATAAAATAGGTGAACAATTTAAAAATGCTAGTATTTTAAAGGAAGGCTAAGCCTCCCATAGGAAATAAAAGTGGAAATGAGTCCAAGGGAGAAAATGGCTTGGTTCCACACCCTTAAAACTGCCTACAGCAATGCATCAAAAAAAAATAAAATAAAATAAGCCCCCAGAGTCTGGGTCAGCAGCATAGTGTTACAACTTAAGCATTGGGTCATCAGTGGCAATGGTAGGCTGATTACGGGCTGAGGTAATATATTTACTTACTATAGTAAGGAACTGTGTAACAGTACCGCCAACAGTACAAAGAGTTCTTGTGTGGGTAACGTGTACAAAGAAATACTATAACCATCTGCTTACATTTTAACATCTAAATATGTAACATACCAGAACAATACTTTAAATAAAGAAATAAACACAGATAAACTATATTATAAATACTATTAGTTCAACTTGTTATAGAAAAAATTCATTCAGCAATCTACTAATTATATTTTCTGACAAAAAAATTACTTTATTTTTATTACTCATTAAAATCTGATCCTAACTGAAACAACATTCCTCTAACATAATGGATAAAAATTAAAATACCATGTTAATAAAAAAAAAAAAAAAAAAAAGGCAGTTTTACAAGTAACGAAGCCATCCTCAAACACAAATAACAAAAAAATTGTTAAACTTTTATGGCATTAATAGTTTAACATTGATTTGTCTTCCTATTTAACAGGCAGTTACAATTAGTGGAATAAATGTACATGAATTATATCATTTGAATTACTGTTCAAAGCTCTTAGGAAATCGATTTTGCACCTAACCAAGAAAAGAATTGGGGCTTCCCAGGTGGCACTAGTGGTAAAGAAACCACCTGCCAATCAGGAGACGCAAGAGATTCAGGTTCAATCCCTGGGTCAGGAAGATTCCCTGGAGGAGGAAATGGCAACCCACTCCAGTATTCTTGCCTGGGAAATCCCATGGACAGAAGTGTTTGGTGGGCTACAGTCCATGCGCATGCAAAAGAGTCAGACATGACTTGAGCACACACTATTGATCAGGGAAAGAATTAGGGTGAAGATGAATCGTACTATATTTGTGTTCCCAGTGACTGGCACAAAGAGTGACACACAATGGTGCCCACAAATGTTTACAAAATGCAAAAATTAATAAATATACTAAAGTCATTTTTTTTTTGGTAAGGATTAAAAAAAAAAGTCTTTAAACCAAGAAAATATTACCAGTACCAATACTCTTGATTTTAAAAATCACTATACCCATTCTATAATACATATTTTGGAAAAGATTGATATTAAAAATCATTACCCAAAGTACGATGTCCAAGAGTCACAAAGTGTCCTAAACTTTAATTCAGTATTTCTTGGAATATTTTGCAGGAAAATAACTTTCAAAAATATTAATATGTGTAAAGATGCAAAATGCTTTATCTAGTAAATTAATCACTTAAATTTCAAGTGTTAGTGTGGTTTTTTTTTTTGGTTTTTAGTCACTAAGTCATGCCCAACTCTTGTGACCCCATGGACTGTGGCCCATCAGGCTCCTCTGTCCATGGGACTCTCCAGCAAGAATACTGGAGTGTTCAAGTGTTAATGAATTCCCAAAACATTAACTCAATGGAATAAAATTCAATAATTCAATTAAAAAAAACATTTTTGAGGCATATACTATATATCTGGCATCATGTTAGACAGCTTACTTGGGGAATATAAAAGAAGTATACATAACTCAAACTGAAGGCTATGAAGCTTCAGTTAAGTCTGAAATGAAAAGCAGTGGTTAAGCAGATAAGAAGAAGAAATAGGTGGGAGGGTAAAAAAGTTGTTACACCAAAGAGGTATGGGAAACGTGTATTTGGGCACCTCGTAGTTCAAAATGGCTAAAGGAAGAGACTTGAAGAAAGATTTCAGAAATGAGTCTGAAAGATCATAAAATGATCTTGGACTGACATGCAAACAAGTTCCAATTTTATCATGTAGACAGATGGAAAACCCACCGAAGGACATAGTCAGAATTCTAATTTATAAAGATCACTGAGACTGCAATAGAGAGAAAGAACTGGAAAAGAGTAAGAGAAGGTAGAGTTCTTGGCTAAAGAATTAAATAAAACACTCGTCAGTGGATGGGTAGTAACTGAAGTTATATAGGAAAAGATTACTCCAAGCACTTCCTCAAGGTCAAGGTGAAAGACAACAGAGAAAAACCTACAAATCAAAAAGTGTTCTGTGTGTCAAATATGTAAAAACAAGATATAAACTGCAAAACATACACTGGATTCAGCATCAAAGCTGAGTGGAATGGCAACATGTATATCATTCTCAGCTACTTCTCTGTGAAAGGAAGAGGAAGATGAAATGAGAAGTTGAGAGGGTTCACAATCTAAGGAAATTTTCTTTCTATGCTTTCACAATGGAAAAAACAAAAGTAAGTGAACACCAAAAAGAAAAAATTTAATATAATGTTATAAAAGAAAAGCATAACATAAAATGGTATATACATAATAAACAGAACCATGTAAAACTTTATATACAGGGACGTGGGTTTGAAGGGAAAATGGAAAATTAAAAACAGTCATGTTTTACTTGTGGTATTTTTCTTTTTATGATTTCCTTTAATGTTGTCCTATGCTGTAACAATTTTAAAATGAGCAAAAAAGAGAATAACACTCTATACATCTCCTCACCAAATCCCATGATAATGTTAAAATAATTAACGAGGGATGGATAATTTTATGATTAATCACTTAATGAAAAATATATCCATGATTCAATCCTAGTTTTCTAATAATCATCTAATTCTAAAATCTGCATTCCTAAAAGTGATCTGGTTGTTTCAAAACATCTCAGTTCTATAAGACTTCTATGTCTCACTAAACTTGGAAAATATGAGGCAAATGACATATTAACTTAAACAATCATAAAAATGCTTAGAAAGTAAAAGCCTCATTTAATGAAAAAAACTTCGAAATGTTTCCATATGTTTTTATGAAGTATTCTTTCTCTCACTAAATGAACACATTCAAGATTTCATTTCTGGCTTTGTTTCAGAAAAAACCCATCTGCATAGTACGGCACTTACAAGTACATCTCAGTCATGCAATAGTTATGTCACAGCTCATATATCAAATAAAAATCACATTCAAGCCCACACAACCTCACAGACCCAAAGTCTTCCTTTCTATTACAAGTATTCCTGAGAGAGCTTTCACTGCACCTCGCTGCTGATGTCACATGACTTTTGTTAGGAAGTTAAATCCTAAAACTAAAATATCAAACAGTTTGGAATACAGTTGTGAATGACCTAAAAAAAAAAACCATTTTCCCCACTTATAAAGTATGAATATTTCCTTTTCACAAAAACAGGTGCAGAAGTGGTGAAAAAAACTATACCTCACCACACTGTGATCCTTTTAATACAGCATTATTTCATTCTATTAAAGGAATGATAAAGTGATAATGCTTCATTTAATACTTAGAATAACCTTGATAGATACTTTGAAAGCATCTCTATTTGATCCCATATATGTATATATGGAAACCTATTCATTATAAATTAGAAATATTTTACTATCTGGAGTTTTCATATTTTACTATCATGGAATTTCATGTATCTGTATACTAACAACATCACTGCTACCCTATCCATGTGTCACTTATAATACTAGATACTTAATAAAGTAAAGAAGCAGTACTGCACAGTGGCTAAAAGCTTGAAAACTGTCAGAACACATGGACTAATACTCAAGCTTTGCCACTCATGTGATCTATAACCACGGGCAAGACAATCTCTCTGAGCTTCAGTGTCTCATCTGCACAATGGGACTAATAACAGTATCTTCTTCTCAAAGTTGTTTTGAGAATTAAATGATTCAATAGATGACAAGCTCTTAGAAGAGCCTGGCACACAATAAACACAAAATAAGTAACTAACTAATACTGTTGTTAATATCTTCTTTTAAATTTACCCACAGTTTTTTATGTGTACCACATGTAAAATTAGATAGTCAGTGGAAATTTGCTGTATGAAGCCGGGAGCTCTGTGACAACCTACTGGAGGGGTGGGAGGTAGGGGGGAGGTTCAAGAGGGATGGGACATACACATACCTATGGCTGATTCATGTCAACATATGGCAGAACTCAACACAATATTGGTAAGCAATTATCCTCCAATTAAAAATAAATAAATTTAAATTAAAAAGACTTAAAAAAAAAGCTTCCAACATACTACTGAAAACCATCTCCGATACCAACAATGATATTGAACTAGTAACGGCCATCTTTTGCAGTACACATTAAAAACTGTGCCTTTAGGGGCAAAATCCATTCAAAGGAAATGGAGATATTTAAATAACTGACATACTATGATCACACTGATAACTCCTGTAAGCGAGATACACAACGATTTCTGTAGAAAGGATTAGAAAACAAGTAAACAATGCGATGCCATTTCATGAAGTCTTGTCATCCTGTTCCCTTCCAGCTTTAGAGATTTAAAACCCCACTGGTTCTTCCTTCCATAAAAGTAAATTCCTCCAAGTTTTTTTCTTATTTATTTCATTTATAGAATTAGGAAACCTTGAAACTTTCAGAAAACAACCTAAGACATATTTTATTATTACTATCAAATAATTAATAATAGTAGCTACCAATTACTACACCAGACATGTTGATGAATGCAATTTATCACAACAAAACCATGAAAATGTACTATTTTCCATAGTTTACAATGAAAAACTAAAATTTTAAGTATCAAAGCAACATGTCTAAGATTCCACAACTAGTAAACAGAACTAGGTAAGAAGGAGCTGGGTGAGAGAAGAATTTAAACTGCAGGTCCTGACCATGCTGTACTGAACTAGCACAGAGCCAAGAATCTAACTACACCAATGTTTCATTGATCAAAACATTTCTGATACTCCTTATGTACAACTACATTTATTGCCTTCAAGTCATCCTTCTGACTTGTCCTAATGATGACAAATCTTTTTCTTTTGAGGCATGAATCTGAATACTGAAAGAAAGAAAGAAATACAGGTCAGCGTGAAGAACAGTGAGTAAGGTTGACACTGGATTTCAACAAATCTTTATTTTCTAACACAAGGTATGGTACTAGATATGTATTCAAGATGACATTTTGTTTCTCTGACACTGTCTTTAAAAGAAAAGGAAGTGTGTATTTAAAACTAAGGTACTAATTCCCTCAAACGTCTGCTAAACTGGCTACTAAAACAATTTCAAAGAGGTTTTCAAGATCTGTGAACCTAACAGTACCTATGGATTGGAAAGTACACCAGAAGAATCACTTAGAAAAGCAAGTCATTTGGATATATAAGTTTTGTTTTCACTATAACAGAATAAGTTTTAAAGATTTATTCTTTACAGAATACTCATTAATAGTCTGTGATTTTTTTTAAAAACCTGTAACATTATTCTTTTGTTAGACTTTTTTCATTTTTCTTCCTCTTCAAAATAGTTCATTTAAAACTGTTCAGTATTTTTTAAAAATATTTTCTAATGTATAGTGAGCAATACTCAAAATTCTGATCACTAAAGAATAAAATTAAGAAGTTTCTCAGTTCTTCCTTATGAATTCTTTTTATTTGGAATCAATCCAAAATCATGTTAGCTCTTTCACCATTGTACTAATTCATGTTCAAGCTCCGGCTTCATACTCCCTTGCTACTGCCAAGTCACTTCAGTCGTGTCCGACTCTGTGTGACCCCACAGACGGCAGCCCACCAGGCTCCCCCGTCCCTGGGATTCTCCAAGCAAGAATACTGGAGTGGGTTGCCATTTTCTTCTCCAATGCATGAAAATGAAAAGTGAAAGTGAAGTCGCTCAGTCGTGCCCAACTCCAGCGACCCCATGGACTGCAGCCCGCCAAGCTCCTCCATCCATGGGATTTTCCAGGCAAGAGTACTGGAGTGGGGTGCCATTGCCTTCTCCTCATACTCCCTTAGGCAACCATTATAGCCCATAACTTCTCTTGCTTGTTTCAGTCAAGTCTTTGCTATCTAATTTTATAACATTTTTTGTTTTTTTAATTTTTTATTTTAACAAGCTTTACATTTAGAACAGTTTTAGATTTACAGAAAAACTGCAAAGACAGTACAAAGAGTTCTCACATTTAACATCTTACATTATTATGAAGTATTTGTCAAAATTAGTATTAATTTTATTACTTTCAATCCAAAGCACATTTTAACCTTTTATATTCCTTCCCAGTCTTAGAGACCCACTTTATATGAATAATTCTGATCAGTTTATAAATAATACCTATTTAATGTGCATATATTTTTCATTCCTTCTTCCACAACATCAATATAAGTAGAAATAGGTCTAGGTGAAATTCCAATTAATATATCTCTGATAAAGATGCCAAGCCATCAGTATTTATATTCTGCATTAGACAACAATAGGTATTTGTTAGGATTCATATTGGTCAGAAACAGAAATCCAACTTAAACTAGCTTAACCCAAAAGCTGAGATTAATCAGTTTATAGGACAGAGAGAAGAGCTAAAACTCAGTAGTGATAAGAAAAGACAAGGCCCCAGAAACAACTGGTACCACGGTCACAAATGACTCCAGAAGTCTGTCTCCTGGATCTCTTTAGATCACTTTACCTTTCTGCACTGATGTTTCAGCACCAAGGCAGTTAACAAAAACAATAACTCCCAATTCCTACATTTTATGTCTTCTACTACTAGAAAGAACTAATCTCATTTTCTCTGGTTTCAAGTTCAAACTCCCAGAAAAAAAGATTCTGACTGGTGTGACTTGGAAACTCATGGACTTTGAAAAAGTAGGAACCCTAAAACACTCAGTAAAGTGGCCAATCCCTACATCAAAAGAGCAAATCAAAAGCATTTTTAAATGATATAAATGAGTTTATTTACAAAACAGAAACAGACTCACAGATTTCAAAAACAAACTTACAGTTACCAAAGAGAAAACAAAGGGGAGGGAATAAATTAAGAGATTAATAAACACACACTACTATATAAAAAATAGATAACCAACAAGGACCTACTGTACAGCACAGGAAACTCTACACAATATTCTGTAACAACCTATATAGGAAACAAATTAAAGAAAAATTAATGTATGTAATGCATAACTGAATCACTTTGCTGTGCACCTGAAACTAACATAACATTGTAAATCAAATATACTCCTACAAAATTTAAAAAGAAAAAAAAAAAGCATACCTGGCTTGGCCCTCCCAGCAATTTCGATTTACATGAAAAAGTGGCAATTACTGCTAGAGTCGGACATGACTGAGCGACTGAACTGAAGGAACCTTAACCTCCACTTCTGCAAATGAAGGAAAGCTGTAGGCTATAGTGGGGTGGGGGGGTGGTGGCTCAGAGGGTAAAGAATCTGAGCGCAATGCAGGAGACCCAGGTTTCATTCCTCAGTAGGGAAGATCCCCTAGAGGAGGGCATGACAACCCACTCCAGTACTCTTGCCTGGAGAATTCCATGGACAGAGGAGCCTGGCGAGCTGTGGTCCATGGGGTTGCAAAGAGTTGGACACGACTGAGTGACTAACACTAACACATTTGATACACAGGGGTTCCCCCAAATGCCTCAATCTGATTTACTGATGGTTCAATGAAACTGAAACCTAACAGTGTGCACTATGCTGCTGCTGCTGTTCAATCTTAGCTCCAGCAACGTGTAAACTAGCTCAGCAGCAGGATTCAACTACTGACCCCTGGGTTCTTGC
Organism: Bos indicus; assembly: GCF_029378745.1. NCBI lineage: Eukaryota > Metazoa > Chordata > Mammalia > Artiodactyla > Bovidae > Bos > Bos indicus. The sequence continues at coordinate 65,399,988 of NC_091773.1, forward strand.
CAATGGCCTACCTATCTGTCTGCCTCTCAGAAAACTAGAGACTGGTGAATTAAAGGCTAAAGGTTAGCGACCACAAATTATAGAAAAAAGAAACTATAGGAGGGAAACCCATAAGAAAAAAAATCACAGATAATCAAATCATATGGGTTACTCAAACTGATGCCTGCAGCAGAGACTCTTTCACTGTTGAGCTCAACTAGAATAAATGTGCACCATCCAGATTGCTACCACTGCTGCCTGAATCCATCATTATATCAGACATGGCAAAACATTCATAATCATGGATTTTTGGCATAAAGTAAAAGATTCTGTTCCTAATGTAGAGGTCACCATAATATGATCAACGCATGACCCCACAGTCAACCAGGTTATAATGTCGTGATGGCGGTCACACTGCACAAGGTGCTGCCATCCCATCCCTGTCGAGCCTACTCCTGGCAAATGCACTACATCAGACTTTTAAACCCTAATTCTCAGTGTGATCAGCTAACACCAGCTATACCAACGTGGCCATCAAAACTAAGCTGTTCTATGTTCAAGACCATTTACCAGCTAACAATGGTGGGCCTTCTATTATAAAGGGCACACAACAGGTCAAAAGTTGGAATATTTGATGAACATTCCATGTCCCTACCTAATCCCCAGGCATCTAATATTGTTGAGCACTGGAATGGCCTCCTGATAACTCAACTAAGAAAGATTTCTGACTCCACCTCTTTCACCTTCTTTAGGTCCACAAAATTCAGTAAAGTAATATGGTCAACAAATGCAGCTGTCCAAACACAAAGTTCATCTCCTCTTGACCACCTCCAGGGTAATAATCTGGAAAAAAATAGTGAGGACTATAAAGACAACAGAGCTCAGCAAACCCTCCATGTAAAGGGCTAGAAGTAATTATTTAGACTTTGTGAACCACATATGATCTCTGTCACATTAGTCTTTATTTTTACCCCCAATCTTTTAAAAAACTGTAAAACCACCACGGTCAGTTTATAGGCCTTCTTTTATTGAAGACCACAAGCCAGATCTGATTCAGGGGCTTGTTTACCAACCTCTAGTATATACATTTGAAACTTCAGGATTCTACTCTGAACATTCCTAGGTAGGATGTACCTTACTTTCCTCTGACAGCAGTCCCAAGCAAGCCTAACTTGTGTACCATCCAAGTAGCAGCCCAGCCAAAGGAAATCTAGGGTTCAAATTTAACTATGGCCCAGCGACCTGGATTCTCTTATTTTACTGATATGTTTATTAGACAAAAAACATTTTATGAAAAGGACCAGACAGTATTTTAACTTCTGTGACTCACAGTCTTTCTATTACAATTACTCAGATCCAGCACTTGAGTGCTAAAGCAGCCACAGACAATAAGAAAACAAATGGGTACAACCAGATTTGCCCCAAAACAAGTCAAGCTGCTGGTGGTTTTCTCTTTCTATATGACAGAAGGAAGGGGAAGCGTAATAACTCTTCCAGCTCTATTTCTATCCTGGAAGGACTTGCATAGAAAATGGAGTCAACTCATATGCCTTTTACAATAGTAAGGTTATATGGTTCATATTTATGCTGTTTTGTACTCTGAGATTCAACACTATAGGACACGAAAACAACCATATACACTATATCTGAACAGTTTGAACTAAAAACGATACCTTAATTTGATTCAAATAAAAAATATTAAATGCTTGGTATGTAGTAAATCACATACCCAGAGATTGGAAAATATATTACCTCATTTAATCATCCAAATCACCTTCTGAGGTACTATCATTACTAGACATGGAAATTAAAATTCAAACATACTGTATCCCTAAACATGTTATGTAATGTCTTAATGTTCCCATTTCCTCATTTGGAAAAAACAGAATAACTATTTATCTAAGAAAAGTGCTTCTAAGTAATATATGGGTTAATGCATACAAAGCACTTAGAAAGGTACACACAATATCCCCTTATACATGAACAATTACCATTACTATTATAATTTATTATTCAAAGGGGTATACAAAGACTACATTTTAATAAATCTGCCAACTGATCTCTTATACTTGTTCTGACCACTTACTCAACATTTTTTGAAATAAATAGCAAATTTTGTGTCACTTCTGCCCACAGACTAGTTACAACACAATATAAAAGAAGCACTTATATGCTATTTTTCAGTTGGTTACTTTTCCTCAGTCAATATATAATTTAAAATTTGTGTTTACTACATTAAAAAAGTAAAAGTAGGTGAAATTAATTTTAATAACATTTCAAAATATCTAAGTTATTATCATTTAATATATCTAATATATTATATATCTAAGATATGTCTGCTGCTGCTGCTGCTGCTAAGTCGCTTCAGTCGTGTCCGACTCTGTGTGACCCGAGACGGCAGCCCACCAGGCTCCCCCGTCCCTGGGATTCTCCAGGCAAGAACACTGGAGTGGGTTGCCATTTCCTTCTCCAATGCATGAAAGTGAAAAGTGAAAGTGAAGTCGCTCAGTCGTGTCCGATCCTCAGCAACCCCATGGACTGCAGCTTACCAGGCTCCTCCGTGCTAGGATTTTCCAGGCAAGAGTACTGGCTAAGACTACCTAAAATATATGATATTATCATTTAATATTTAATCAATGCAAAAAATTGTTATTTTTACAAACTTTTATTTTACTAAAAGTTGAACCCAATAAGTATTTAGCCATCTCAGTTCAGACTAGTCCCATGTGGGTAATAGCTATCATATGAATATCACAATTCTGAGTTATTAAATACGTAATTCTCAAAAAAGTTAAACAAATTTCAATCTTTCTCCCTTCTCCTCTTCCTCTAGCACTCCTCTTTCCTTCTCCACCCAAATTTTAAACTCATCCATTCATTCATGTGATATGCTAAAGAATATATTCCTCTGGAAATGGAGAAAGACAAATAAACAATCTTAATACAATTGGAAAGTGATCTGAGAGCTCCCTTTAGGAGAACTGAAGGAGAAGGTAAAGAGATACAGATGGATGAAGTCTAAATTGAAACACCAAAGGTAAGTCAGGCTAAGCAAAAATGGGAAGGACATGACAGGCAAAGAAAACAAGGAAAAAGTCCTGAAACAAAAGAAGTTTAGAGCAGCGATCCCAACCTTTTTGGCACCATGGCCCAAATTCACAAAGATAATTTTTCCATGGAAGTGGGGGTTGGGTTGGAGAGATGAAGGTTTCAGGATGATTCCCATAAGGAATTCTCAACCTAGATCCCTCGTACGTGCAGTTCATGCTTCGATGAGAATCTAATGCCGCCACTGATCTGACAGGAGGCAGAGCTCAGGTGGTACAAGTGACGGGGAGCTGTAAATACAGACGAAGCTTCTCTGGTTCACCCACCACTTACCTCCTACTGTGCTGCCCAGTTCCTAACAGGCCACCAACCTATAGCGGTCAGTGGCCCAGGGGCTGGGGACAGTCCCCTGGTTTAGAGTACAGACCTGAAGAACAGAATGAAGATCAATGCAACTTAAACAGAATAAACAAGGATAACTGTTGCAAATGATTTGCCCCATCAGGCATTCAAATTTTCCCTACAGGAAACATGAAAAAAAAATAACTTAGAATAAAATCATAAATAGTTGTCTACTTAAAACTCATTCCCCAACTTTGCTCAGGGTAGGAACATATCTAGCTAACAATACTCAGTACTCACCTCCCTAACTAGAATAAAAAGCAGATGTTGACAGGTAATATAAATACTGTTTTAAGAACTATGCATAAAACACTTAACAGTAGCAAGTTTAAGGCTGCTAACTTTAGCAAGGCCTACTTGGGAAGCTGTTCCTTGACTGACAGCATCTGGGAACCCTTATTACCTTTATTCTCTGTTATCAGTATGGTTTGCTCTACTTAAGACTTTTATACAAAAAAAAAAAAATTATATAAAACACCTGCTTTCCTTCTGGTAGTCGGGAATTTTGTAATGTGCTAGATAAGAGGTTGCTTGAATGAAAAGACTCAGTAAAAATCTGGGTCACTGAATCACTAACAGGCTTCCCTGAGAGAAACAGTGCATATATTAGTGTATATTTTGTTGGTAGAGAAAAGCAGTTCAAGTGTACCTTCACAGTAGGTAGAGGGCTTAGAAGGAGGGTTGTGTATGAATTTCAATTCTAATTTAATCATTTTTCATAGTTAATTTAAATCACAGTATTCTCTTGCTAATAATTATCTTCCATAACTTATCAATGATTATATTCTTTAAGTATCTTCTCTGGTGGCTCAGTCAGTAGAGTCTGCCTGCAATGTGGGAGACCCAGGTTCAATCCCTATGTTGGGAAGATCAACTGGAAAAGTAAATGTCAACCCACTCCAGTATTCTTGCCTGGAGAATTCCATGGACAGAGAATTCCTAGTGGGCTACAGTCCATGGGGTCACAAAGAGTCGGACATGACTGAGTAACTAACACTTTCAATTTCATATTCTTTAAGTGGTTGACTTTTCTCATTCACTAGCAAAGAGAGGTCTCGAACTCCTATCTACACTACACTACACATTATTCTATCCACACTACAACATTATATAGATAATTTGGGGGGCAGGGAGGAGGGGTAAGGGAAGAGAGATGACCTTAAAAACGGGTATTATTTATAGACTATTTACATTCTGAATGCTCACTCAAAAACACAAAGGAACACTTACATCTTTAGACATTCTCAATAGAAATCAGTAACCTCTGGAGATAAAGCAGAACAAACTGAAACATGGCATCTGGCCTCACGGACCCTATTTTCTATTTCAAAAATCTTCTGAACAAGTGACATCTGAGCCAGGCTCTGAAGGTTAAGTTAATATAAGTAAGTGAAACAGAGGGAGAAAGACATTGCAGAAGGATGGAAAAGCTTGAGCAAAGCCCTAAGACAAAAAGAAGCATAGCTATTTTGAGAAACTGAAAGGTTAATATAGAGCCAGATTTGAGTTTTCATACTATTAATAGGAAATCATTGAAGGTTGAGTGCTAAAATCATATCTGAACTTTCCAAAGCTTACTCAGGCACATGGTAAGCCATGGACTGGAAGAGGAAAAAGAAATGATGGAAGTTGCCCTAAAGTAATAGAGGTAAAAATGGAGCGAAATAGATGTATTATAAATGTACCTAGAAAATAAATTTGACAATCCTTGGTGACTGATTTACTACGGGTATATGATTCAACAAGGTAAAAAGTATCAATTATTGTAATGGCATAATTCTACTTAGCATGAAACACTTTAACAAAACGGTGCTTAAAAATGAAAAAAGTGACATGGAAGCAACCTAGGTGTCCATCAGCAGACGAATGGATAAGAAAGCTGTGGTACATATACACAATGGAGTATTACTCACCCATTAAAAAGAATACATCTGAATCAGTTCTAATGAGGTGGATGAAACTGGAGCCTATTATACAGAGTGAAGTAAGCCAGAAAGAAAAACACCAATACAGTATACTAACACATACATATGGAATTTAGAAAGATGGTAACAATAACCCTGTATGCGAGACAGCAAAAGAGACACAGATGTATAGAACAGTCTTTTGGATTCTGTGGGAGAGGGTGAGGGTGGGATGACTTGGGAGAATGGCATTGAAACATGTATAATATCATATGTGAAATGAATCACCAGTCCAGGTTCAATGCATGATACAGGATACTTGGGGCTGGTGCACTGGGATGACAAAGAGGGATGGTATGGTGAGGAAGGTGGGAGGGAGGTTCAGGATGGGGAACACGTGTACACCCATGGCAGATTCATGTTGATGTATGGCAAAACCAATACAATATTGTAAAGTAACTAGCCTCCAATTAAAATAAATAAATTTATATTAAAAAAATAATAATACTTAAAAATGAAAAAAGTTAGCAACAAAGACTATCTGAAGTATAGGACATCTTCTGCCTAATATGTGATTAAATGAATTTAAAAATTACATGGAAGTCTCATGAATAAATATACTAATTTTATCACAAAATTTCTATAAAATAAAAAATACAAGGTTTTAAAAAGGCACCAAATAAAGAGTACCAGGTTATAAACCTATACCAGGTCTTCCCTGGTGGTGCAGTGAATAGGAATCTGCCTGCCAATGCAGAGGACCTGGGTTTAATTCATGGTCAGGAAGATTCCACATGCCATGGAGAAGCTAAGCCCATGCACCACAACTACTGAGCCTGAGTACTGCAAGTACTGAAGCCCATGCACCTAGAGCCTGTGCTCCACAACGAGAGAAGCCACCACAATGAGAAGTTCATGCACCACAACAAAGAATAGCCCCCACTCCCCATAACTAGAGAAGACCTATGTACAGCAACAAAAACCCAGTTCAGCCAAATAAGTAATAAAATAAAACTTAAAAGCAAACAAACCTATACCAATGGTCAGCAAATTGTTTCTGGTAAAGGACCAGAGAGTAAAAATTTTCTAATTGTGAGCCATATGATTGCCGCTGCATTACTCAACACTGCCACTGTAGGACATAAGACGCCAAAGACAATATTTAAAGGAACAAGGCAGTTATTTTCCAATAAGTTTTTATTTACAAAAACAAGCAGGAAGCTAGAGCTGCCAACTCCCGATCTAGACAAAGAACACATAGAATATGCAAAAGTCAAGCCAAATGGTCAGATCAGATACCTGGCCAATGAGAAGCAAAGCAGTAAGCAGGCATATGCAATATGATCAGTAATTATCTTTTTAAAAAAAAAAAAGGTAAAATTGGCAGTCTGCAGGTATATCCTTCAAAAACAGTCTGGTAACATTTAGTGGAGAGTACCACATCCACAAGACTGAAGTTAAGGAAAAAGCCTCCAGAATCTATGGCAGTCTGGAAAGGGAAATTTATGACCTTAGTCTTTGATGAAACAAGGAATGGCCCAGCAGAACAGACATCTAGGAACTGAAATGGCAGTTTAACATGGAAGCTTGGACAACTCAAGGAGAAGTTAGGCAACAGAGCTAAGGCACATAGTCAGAGCAGGATTAACTGCACAGCTGAGCAGATGCTCCTGAGTCAACCTGGATGTGTATTTCTTAAATCATTCCCAGATTAACAACAGAATCAAACCCAGATGTGAGGCACAGATGAAAAAGCAAGCAGAGATCAAGTGGATGTGGCTATACAGAAAAGTAAGGTGGCTGCAGAGTATCAAGCAGGCTCTTAGAAAAATGAGGAATCACAAAATAGTTACTACTACTTAAGGGGAAAGAGCAACAAAACTAGGTCAAGTCAGATAATGGAAAAAAAAGCATTAGTTTTTTTACTGATAAGTTCTGCTTTCCTATTTACAAATAATATTAATCTAACAGCACATGAGATTTTCTAATGCTTTCTACTCATAGTCAATTAAATTTCAATAAAACAGAATAAAGCTGTATGTAGTTACTAATAAAATTTTTTGTAAGAGGACTATCTATTATTTACTTCTGACAATAAAATCTGAGGTAAATGTTATTATATTTGATACTTAAAACCAATGACTTATTAAATTTACATTACTTGAATATTTTCAATAAATTTATAATCCAGTTCTTAAAATTAAGTAATAACTGAAAGATAATTCATATGATCATCTAAATAATATGATCTATTGCAGCATATTAGATTTTATCAGAAAACCTCAGGACAAAAATAACAATAAAGAATAATGTGTGCAATCAAAGATCACATATTTCCCAGGTACACTGATACATCTTTGACGCAGTGTCCAAGTCTAGCTGTTACTAGGGTAATAATAAACAACTGTTTAACTGAGCTGATATATTAACCACAATATATACCACAAAAGAAAAAATAATTAATTCTTCCAAGTACTGGCAGAGGAAACGGTAACACTAATAATGAACATTAATATTAATGTTATACTTAAAATAGAAAAGAGATAATAAATCAGCCCTTCTTTTGGGGTGTGGTAGGGCATGAAGGCAAGGAATTTGAAGAGCAAGGTATGCAGGATTTGATTCAACCAGAGATGATGTATGAGGCTAGACAGAATGCTGGTCCGAAAGGGTTTTAAGTTTATCCTGAGAGCAATGGCGAGTCACTGATAATAAGAAACGGACTGATGAGGTTACTCTTCCTTTCTTGATGCATTTTTCAGGAAGGGTGAGGCCAGCAGTACTTTGGTAGCCAGATAAGGCTACTAAACACATCCGTGGAATGAAAGGATGGTTCAAAATATGCAAATCAATAAATGTGACACAATCACACTAATAAGAAAAAAAATCATACAATCATCTCGATAGATACAGGAAAAGCATTTGGAAAAATTCAACTTCCATTCACGATAAATACACATAAAAAACTAGGTAGAGAAGGAACATACTCAACAAAATAAAGGCCATAAAAGCAAACAGCTAACATCATCCTCAGTGGTGAAAGGTTGGAAACTTGCCTAAGATCAGAAACAACAAAAGGGCACCCACTCTTACCAATCCGACTCGATAATACTGGAAGACCCAACCAGAGCAAACAGGCAAGACACAAAAATCATATTTAGAAAGGAAGAACTAAAACCATCTCTATTTGCAGATTACATTATTTTATAGAGAGAAAATCCTAAAGACACACTAAAAAACTATTAATCTCATGAACAAACTCACCAAAGTTGTAGGAAACAAAACTGACATACAAAAATCAGTGAATCGGTGGCATTTCCTATATAAGAATGACAAATTATGTGGAAAAAAATAAAGAAAATGGTTCCACTTACAAGAGCATCAAAAACAATGAAATCTTTACAAATAAATTTAATCAAGGAGGTGAAAGATCTTTACAGTGAAAATTACAAGACATTGATAATGAAAAAGACTGAAGACAACCCAAATAAATGAAAAGATAGCCCATGTTCATGGACCTAAAGAATTAATAGTGTTAAAATGTTTACGCTACCCAAAGCCAACTACAGATTCAACATAATTTCTAAAAAGATTCCAGTATCAGTTTTTTTTCCCCAAACATAGAAAAAAAAAAACCTAAAATTTACATGAAATGACAGAAACCTCAACAGTCAAAGCAACCTTGACAAAGAACAGCAAAGCTGGAAGCATCAACTTTCCAGTTTCAAACTATATTAAAAAGCAACAGGAATCAAAAAACTATGGAACAGGCATCAAAACAGTTGTATGGAACAATGGTACAGAATCAAGAAAGCAGAAACGAACACAAGCATACTAACATTTGATAAGGGAGTAAAGAATACTCAAAATGATGGATGAGAAAACTGGATATTCACATGTTAAAAGAATAAAATTAGATCCCTATCTCACACGTTTTTGGATATAATACAAACACAAGCAACAGAAGCAAAAATAAATGAGTACATCAAAACTAACAACAAAAAAATAGACTTCTACACAGCAAAAGAAATTCACAAAAAGAAAAGGACATCTACCGAATGGGAGAAAATAATTCAAAATCATCTATCTGCTAAGAGACTAATATTCAATATATATTGACTAATATTCAATATAGAGAAAGACTTCATATAAATCAACGGCAGGAAAAAAATACAATTTAAAAATGGGTAAAGGAGCTGAATAGACATTTATCCAAAGAAAATATACAAATAGCAAACACGTACACAAAAATGTCCTCAGCATCACTAATCATTAGGGAAATGCAAATCAAAACCACAAGGAGGTATCACCTCATACTGGTTACACTATCATTAAAGAAGAGAGAAAAAAATAACAAATGGTGGCCAGGAAATGTGGAGGAAATGCTGGCCAGGAAATGTGGAGGAAAGAGAACCTTTGAGCAGTGCTGCTGGGATTGTAAACTGGTGTGACTATAATGGAGAACAGAATGCAAGTTATTCAAAAAATTAAAAATAGAACTATCATATGACCCAGCAAATTTTCTTCTGGGTCTATGTCGAAAGGAAATAAAATCCTACGTGAAAGAGATATCTGCACTCTCATGATCACTGCAGCATTATTTACATAGCCAAGATATGAGAACAACCAAAGTCTCTATCAACCGATGAATGGATAAACAAAATACGAAAATATGCTGCAAACACACATGGAATACTCAAGTTCAGTCACACAGTCGTGCTCGACTCTTTGTAACCCCACGGACTGCAGCACGCCAGACCTCCCTGTCCATCACCAACTCCCGGAGTTTATTCAAACTCATGTCCATTGAGTTGGTGATGCTATCCAACCATCTCATCCTCTGTCATCCCCCTTCTCCTCCTGCCTTAAATCTTTCTCAGCATCAAGGTCTTTTCAAATGAGTCAACTCTTCGCATCAGGCTTTGGCCAAAGTATTTGAGTTTCAGCTTCAGCATCAGTCCTTCCAAAGAGTATTCAGGACTGATTTCCTTTAGGATGGACTGATTTTATCTCCTTGCAGTCCAAGGGACTCTCGAGAGTCTTTTCCAACACCATAGTTCAAAAGCATCAATTCTTCGGCTTTCTTTATAGTCCAACTCTCACATCCATACATGACTACTGGAAAAACCATAGCCTTGACTAGACGGACCTTTGTTGACAAGTAATGGTCTCTGCTTTTTAATAAACTGTCTAGGTGGGTCATAACTTTTCTTCCAAGGACCAAGTGTCTTTTAATTTCATAGCTGCAGTCACCATCTGCAGTGATTTTGGAGGCCCCAAAAATAAAGTCTCTCACTGTTTCCATTGTTTCCCCATCTATTTCCCATGAAGTAATGGGACCAGATGCCATGATCTTAGTTTTCTGAATGTTGAGCTTTAAGCCAACTTTTTCACTCTCCTCTTTCACTTTCATCAAGAGGCTCTTTATTTCTTCTTTGCTTTCTGCCATAATGGAGGTGTCATCTGCATATCTGAGGTTATTGATATTTCTCCTGGCAATCTTGATTCTACCTTCTGCTTCATCCAGCCCAGCATTTCTCATGATGTACTCTGCATAGAGGTTAAATAAGCAGGGTGACAGTATACAGCCTTGTCCCTATTTGGAACCAGTCTGTTGTTCCATGTTCAGTTCTTACTGTTGCTTCTTGAACTGCATACAGATTTCTCAAGAGGCAGGTCAGGTGGTCTGGTATTTCCATCTCTTTCAGAATTTTCCATAGATTGCTGTGATTCACACAGTCAAAGGCTTTGGTGTAGTCAATAAAGCAGAAGTAGATGTTTTTCTGGAACTCTCTTGCTTTTTTGATGATTGAACAGATGTTGGCAATTTGATCTCTGGTTCCTCTTTTTCTAAATCCAGCTTGAACTTCTGGAATTTCACAGTTCACATACTGTTGAAGCCTGACTTGAAGACTTTTGAGCATTACTTTGGTAGCATGTGAGATGATTACAACTGTGTGGTAGTTTGAGCATTCTTTGGCATTGCCTTTCTTTGGGATTGGAATGAAAGCAGACCTTTCCCAGACCTGTGGCCACTGCTGAGTTTTCCAAAAGTATTCCACGGAATATTATTCAATCAAAAAAACAAAGGAAATTCTGGCATTTCTCTCTCTCTCTCTCTCACACACACACACACACACACACAAGAAAAGATGGCCCTTAAGGGCCATCTTAAGTGAAATAAGTCAAGAAAGGCAAATACTGTTTCATCTCACATATATGTTGAGAGTAGGAGAGGAGACTTCACAGAAAAAGAGACCAGATTTGTGATTACAACAGGCAGAGTATAGAGGGTAGAGAAATTGGATAAAGGCAGTCAAAAGGTGGGTAAGGAAACTGGATAAAAGTAGTCAAAAGGTGGGCTCCCCAGGTAGCTCAGCTGATAAAGAATCCGCCTGCAATGCATGAGACCCTGGTTCAATTCCTGGATCAGGAAGCTACCCTGGAGAAGGGATAGGCTACCCACTCCAGTATTCTTGGACTTCCCTGGTGGTTCAGCTGGTAAAGAATTTGACTGCAATGTGAGAGACCTGGGTTTGAGGCCTGGGTTGGGAAGATTCCCTACAGGAAGGCATGGCAACCCACTCCAGTATTCCTGGGCTTCCTTGGTGGCTCAGACAGAAAAGAATCCACCTGCAATGCAGGAGACCTGGGCTCAGTCCCTGGATTGGGAAGATTCTCTGGAGGAGGGCATGGCAATCCACTCCAGTGTTCTTGCCTAGAGAATCCCCATGGACAGAGGAGCCTGACAGGTTACAGTCCATGGGGGCACAGAGTTGGAAACCACTGAATGACTCAGCGCAGTCAAAAGATATATACTTCCACTTATAAAATAAATAAGGGACTTCCCTATAGCTCAAATGATAAAGAATCTGTGTGCAATGTAGGAGACCTGGGTTCAATCCCTGAGTCAGTAAGATCCCCTGGAGAAGGAAATGGCGATCCACTCCAGTATTCCTGCCTGGAGAATCCCATGGACAGGAGCCTAATGGGCTACATTCCATGGGATCACAAAGAGTTGGACATGACTAAGTGACTAGCACACACACAAACACATATAAAATAAATAAGTACTGGAAATGTAAAGCACAACATGATGACTATAGCTAACTGCTGTGTATTATATTTGAAAGTTGCTAAAGGAATAAATCCTGTAAGTTCTCACTGCAAGGGGAAAAATATTTTCTTTTTTTATTCTAAATATACAAGGCAACGGATAGTAATTAAACTTACTGTGGTAATCATTTCCCAATAAGTGAAAGGCAAGTCATTATGCTGCATGACTATTTTAACAATATTGACTCCTCCAATCCATGAGCATAAGTATCTTTTTCATTTGTGTCTTTGCTATTTATTTTATTAAATTATTATTCTGATTTAAACATCAAAAAGTCTTACTGGTAATTTTAATGCAAATTTAACTCAAGTATTTTTATTTATAGCCAAGGATAAATTAAGAATCAATACTTCTATCTAGAAAGAAAATTTTATCACAGTTCAAAACACATGTTTCAGAACGCACTGGACATACATGTTGAGGGAAGTAGTGAGGGACAGAAAAGGCGTATCACTGTACCTCAATCTTTTTCCTAAATGGTTAAAGAACTGTTCAACAACTCCAAAACCCTTTTTATATGCACACCTGGGAAGAATACCAAATCCGAAACTTTCCTCAGAGTTACACTGATGTGGTTTCAGACCAGATGTTTAAATGTTACAGTATGTACATTTTCTTCCCCTCTTCTAAGGCAGAAGTAAAGTAAGAGGAATATTTGACTTCACTCCACAAGAGACCTATTTAATAGTTTGGCGGTTATGTAAGTAAAGGTAGCTTGGCTAAGTCAATGTTGACGACATACAGAACGACATGATCCTAATGAGTTGGAAAATATTGGCTCTCATGAGAATAGACCAGATGCTACTGAGCTGAGAAAGCTACTGTATTATTGAATTTCATTTTTATGAGGTAAAATTTATTATTCAACCATTAAGGTATCCCACATGAAATCTTGCATAAAATACTTTTACAGTTACATTCTGGAAAGTAGATTTTTATTTTAACATTAAGACAACACTTAAATAACAGATTCAAATGTCCATTTGATCACCTTGCACATAGATTTTAAAGTCTGTAAGTAATTTCCCAACAAAGACCAGAGCTAGACTGTCAACAAAACAATGAACTATCTGAATAAAGAAAAAGAAGTAACAAGTCTTCGTTTCCCTGAGCAAACAAAAGCCATGTGTGACTTTGTATTTTAACCCTGAGCAAAAGGACAAAACTTACAACCTCTATGATATGAGCACCATCAGAAACAAACAAAAAAAATGTGTAAATCAAGATCTCAACTACTCATACTTACTTCCAACTTTAATATCTCTGCTTTATTATTTATAATTTTTTATTATTTTAACTAAATTCCCAATATTTTATATTCTTTCATTACATGATTTCTATGGAATAGAAAACTTTGATTATCTTACTTTTATTCTGGTCTTATCTACCAGAGTTTGGTAGATGTAACAAAAACAAATAGTAACAGAAAGGTCCAAAACCCTGGCTTCAAAAACTAGCTTACTTCATGAATATCTCTGGGACGATACATGAGAAATACACTGGATTGCTCTAAGCAAAACTTTTCACACCATGTAACGGAGGATACATAACCTGCCGACATCAATATTACAAGTAAGATAAACAAAAATTAATGTATGAGAAATATCAGCCTAAAAAAGGTGAGTCAATTCAGATTGTTCAAGTAAGTCTTATGGTATCCAGTCCCTGCAAAACGCAGCTCAGTAAAGGAAAAATGCATAGTAGACAACTGTATAGTATGTGAAAAGCAGATTAAAGGACACAGTTTCATATACTTCTAGCATCCCACTGCACTTCAATATTCTGTTGCTCCACTCCCGTTTGGAATCTCTAGTAGAAGAGAGAATACATGGTTCTTCACAGCTGACCAAGAGCCTGGAATAGCCTCTTGTCAACAACTATATTAAAAAGGCACTGATGTATAGAACAATCTTATGGACTCTGTGGGAGAGGGAGAGTGTGGGAAGATTTGGGAGAATGGCATTGAAACATGTAAAATATCATGTATGAAACGAGATGCCAGTCCAGGTTCGATGCATGATACTGGATGCTTGGGGCTAGAGCACTGGGACGACCCAGAGGGACGGTATGGGGAGGGAGGAGGGAGGAGGGTTCAGGATGGGGAACACATGTATACCTGTGGCGGATTCATTTTGATATTTGGCAAAACTAATACAATTATGTAAAGTTTAAAAATAAAATAAAATTAAAAAAAAAAAAACAGGGGGCACAATGCACAATCTCTTCAATAAGCTCAAACAAGACCTTACCTACATCTTGAATTCTGGTCTTCTTTTATATAGTTCACTACTTTGTTATCCTATTTATTTTCTTCCTTACTTTTTGAATGTACCTTTTCCCTATTATCTCCTCAGCTAAAACACTGGATCAATGAGACTCCAATTCTGACAGTCGTTACCTCGGTCTCCAAGAACCTCACACCTTACAACCACTTTCATAAGCAATATTCCTGGGTGTATGATGCCAGCAGACACCTATAGCCAGGACAAAACAACAAATGCACTCCACAAACAATACTGCATTTCACAAATACTCTAGGAGTAGATCAACAAATATTATCACCATTTTCTAAATAAAAAAGTTAATTGAAATAAAATGAAACAAATTGCCCTTTGTTTAGACATAAATAGATGATCATGCTATAATTCAGTAAATTTTAATAGTTGAAAACTAAAAATACTCTTATCTGAGAGAGACAGTAAGGCAGTCACTATACCAGGATCTATATGTAACAGATTAATATAACTCAATGCACAAAACTATATCTCTAACAAGCATTAGCACAGAAAGTTTTTCCTACTTATTTTAATAATTGTTAATTTTATTCTCTTTTTAAAAGGCTGAGAAGAAAAATCCAGTGTAGCTTTAAGAACATGTAGCATAATTCAATATTCACACAGATATTCACATAAAGAGAACATAGAGTCTATTAAAATAATAAATAAATGATACAGAGGCTATAAAGAAAATGCCTTTTCTTCCTTAAAGGGATTTGCAGTTTTGATATTTGAAACAAAATTTGATGTTTCATTTCTGAAGCACCATTATTACCTAACATTTAAAGACAAGTGCACAAGGCTGTTGCATATTCTATGACCCAGTGAAATCTATCAACCTAAAGTTACTTGATTTTACATATATAGACATGTTTAATACCTTCAGTTATTAAAAGAGAAAACGTTAATTAAGATTAAATAGGTATTTTTAAGAAAATAATGAGGTGAATAAAATAGTAAAATAACTCTGTACCTTTAAACCAAGAATAAAGGATTATTATTCTGGGCTTAGTTTTCTTTATATAAAAATGCTGCATAGGAAGTACAATTATTGCTCTACTGCTAAAAGGTAATGCTCAAAATCCTTCAAGGTAGGATTCAGCAGTACCTGAACCAAGAACCTACAGATGTAGAAGCTGGATTTAGAAAAAGAAGAACCAGAGACCAATTTGCCAACATCCATTTAATAAAAGAAAAAGCAAAAGAATTCCAGAAAAAGAGCTACTTCTGCTTCATTGACTACGCTGAAACCTTTGACTGTGTGGATTTCAACAAACTGTGGAAAATTCTTAAAGAGATGAGAATACAAAACTACCTTACCTCCCTCTTGAGAAACCTGTATGCAAGTCAAGAAGCAACAGTTACAACCTGTCATAGAACAAAGGACTGGTTCAAAATTGGGAAAGGAGTACATCAAGGCTGTATACTGTCACCCTAATTATTTAAATTCTCTGCAGAGTACATCTTGTGAAATGTCGGGCTGGATAAAGCTCAAGCTGGAATCAAGATTGCCGAGAGAAATATCAACAACCCAAGATATGCAGATGGTACCACTCTAATGGCAGAAAGCAAAGATGAACTAAAGAACCTCTTGATGAAGGTGAAAGAGGAGAGTAAAAAAGCTGACTTAAAACTCAACATTCAAAAAACTAAGACCATGGCATCCAGTCCCATCATTTCTTTGCAAACAGATGGGGAGGAAAGTGGAAACAGTGACAGACTTTATTTTCTTGGGCTCCAAAATCACTGCAGATGGTGACAATGGTCATGAAATTAACAGAAACTTGCTCCTTGGAAGAAAAACTATGACAATCATAGACAGCATATTAAAAAGCAGAGACATTACTTTATCAACAAAGGTCAAACAGTCAAAGCTACGGCTTTTCCAGGAGTCGTGTCTGGATGTAAGAGTTGGACCATAAAGGAGGCTGAGCACCAAAGAATTGATGCTGTCGAATTATGGTGCTGGAGAAGACTCCTGAGATTCCCTTGGACAGCAAGGAGATCAAACCAGTTAATCCTAAAGGGAATCAACCCTGAATATTCATGGGAAGGACTGATGATGAAGCTGAAACTCCATACTTTGGCCACCTGATGCGAAGAACTGACTCATTTGAAAAGACCTTGATGCTGGGGAAGACTGAGGGCAGGAGAAGAAGGGGGTAACAGAGGATGAGATGATTGGATGGCATCATCGACTCAATGGACATGAGTTTGAGCAAACTCCAGGAGATAGTGAAGGACAGGGAGGTCTGGTGTCCTGCAGTCCATGGGGCCGCAAAGAGTCGGACACAACTGAGTGATCAAACAGCAAAAGCACTGTACTAAGAATAAAATGAACAGAGTAAGATTTGGGGGGGCGAGATGGGAGCAAAAAACAAAGAAATAAAACTAGACACTTGGAAATCAGGCTTTTAAAAAATATTTTAGCTGATTAATTCAATGATACACTTTATATCTGCTTCATTTGATAAAAATAAGAAATCTTAGAAAAGAGATAAAAACTTCCTGACACATTTCATTTTCCTCAACTCCCTTAATCTCCAAAAAAATTAGTCCCAGATTATCAGGTTACAAATCACTTAACCTGTGATTACTTATCTATTCAATTTTTTTAAGACTATGGCAGAATCCTATCAGGAGAGAATGTTTTCAGAGTAAGAAATTTTAAATAAGATGCTTTTACATAGCACAGTCCATTCAATAAATTCAGAAAAGGAAATATTGAATTAATTTGTCAGATTGAATATTATACACTAAGTATGATCAAAAATTAGTATGAATTTTTAAGCTATCTAAGCAACAAAAACAAAAATTTTAAATAAAGGTAGATTAATAAGATGAGATGACTAAAGAGCCTTGTGATAGGGTGAAAAAGCTGGCTTAAAACTCAACATTGAAAAATAAGATCATGGCATACGGTCCCATCACTTCATGACAAATAGATGGGGAAAAAGTGGAAACAGTGACAGACTTTATTTTCTTGGATTCCAAAATCACTGCAGAAGGTGACTGCAGTCATGAAATTAAAAGATGCTTGCTCCTTGTTAAAAAGCTATGACAAACCCAGAGAGCATATTAAAGAGACACCACTTTGCCAACAAAGGTCCAAACATGTTTTTCTCATGTAGTCATGTACAGATGTGAGAGTTGTACCATAAAGAAAGCTGAGCGCCAAAGAATTGATGCTTTCGAACTGTGGTGCTGGAGAAGCCGCTTGATAGTTTCATGGACTGCAAGGAGACCAAACCAGTCAATCCTAAAGGAAATCAACTCTGAATATTCACTGGAAGGACTGATGCAGAAAAGTCCCTGATCCTGGGAAAAACTGAAGGCAAACGGAAAACAGTATGGCCGAGGATGAGCCATTTAGACAGTATCACCAACTCTATGAACATGAATTTGAGCAAACTCCGGAAGACAGTGAAGGACAGGGAAATCTGGCGTGCAGCAGTCCACGGGTCCCAAGAGTGAGATATGACTTAGCAACTGAACATCAAACAACAAATACTATGAGATACCCAACCAAAAAACAAAACAAACAAAAAACTCTGGAAGGAATGTCACAGAAAATAGAAATCTGATAAACAACAACAACAAAAAAAAGAATTAGTTAATTTCAAACAGTGATAAATGCTTCTGCTAAAGAACGGCTTCACTGTAGACGATTCAGGTGAAAATCTGAAAGAAAAGCTTTTGTACAGTAACTCTAATAAAATAATGGTCATATGAATGGTAATGACAAAATGTTTTAGTCCCTTAGGGCTGCTATCAGAAATTTATTTCTCTCAGTTCTGGATACAGAAAGTCCAGAATCAGTCTGCCAGCATGGTCACGGTCTGGTGAGAACCACCTCCTGCTCCAGACTACCTACTTCTTCATCTGTCCTCAGATGATAGCAGGGTTAAGGGAGCTACTCTCTGGCCTCTTTTAATATGGACACTGATCTCATGACTACACTCTCATGATCTAATCAACCCCCAAAGGCTCCACATTTCCTAATGCCATGACAATGGCATTAGAATTTCAACATATGAATTTTGGTGGGACACAAACATTCAGACCACAACACATAATTCAATCCAGTTAAAACAGTCATCCATTTAAAACATTTTTTTAACAAGATAAAATTCATGTAACATAAAATTCATCCTTTTAAAGTGCACAATTAAGAGGAATTTACCATATTCACAAGAGTGAAAACTTCACCACTATCTACTTCAAGAACATTTTCATCAATCCAAAAGAAACTCATGAAGTCATTCCCCATCCCTCCTTTCCCCAGGCTCTGGCAACCATTAATCTACTACTTCTCTCTATGGATCCGCCTATTCTAAGCATTTCATAAAACTAGAATCAAAATATGAGACTTTTTGCATCTGGCTTCTTCTAATTAGCATTAATATTTTCAAGGTTCATCCACATAAGATAATGAAGTATCAGTACCTCATTCCTTTTTATGTCTGAATAATATTTCATTGTAAAGATATAACACATTTTGCTTATCCATTCATCAGTAAGAGACATTTGTACTGTTTCCACCTTTTGGCTGTTAAGAATACATGCTATGTGATCTCCATTACATGTGGAATTTTAAAAGGTCAAATTCATAGAAGCGGAGGGCAGAATACTGTTTACCAGAAGTAGGGAAGTGGGGGAAATAAGAGATATTGATCAAAGAATACAAAGATGCAGTTTTATACAATGAGTAAATTCTAGAAATCTAAAGTACAGCATGATGATTTTAGGTAATAATACTGTATCATATACTGGAAATTTGTTAAGAGTAAATTTCAGGTGCTCTCATCATAGGAAAAAAAATGGTACCTATGTGAGAAGGTATGTTAATTAGTTTGACTGGTAATCCTTTCACTAAATATATAAAAACATCATGTTGCACACCTTAAATATATAAAATTGTTATTAAAAAATAAATACTTTTGGTAATTCCTGAGTGGTCCACTGGTTAACACTCTATGCTTTCACTTCAAGGGGCATGGGTTCAATCCCTGGTTGAGGAACTAAGAGTCCACATACTGTGCAGCATGAAGAAAAATAATTTTTTTAATTTTTAATAAAAATAAATCAATAAACACTTATGCATGCAAAAAAGGAAAAGATAACAATGCTATGAATTCATGTATAAGATGTTATGTAGTATGTGTTTTCAATTCTCGGCTACATATATATATATATATATATGAGTAAAACTGCTGGGTTATATCCCAGATGGCGCTAGAGGTAAAGAACCCATCTGCCAATGCAGGAGACCTAAGAGACCGGGTTTGATCCCTGAGTCCAGAGATCCCCTGGAGGGGGGCATGGCAACCAACTTCAGTATTCTTGCCTGGAGAATCTCCATGGACAAAGGAGCTGGTGGATTACAGTCCATAGGGGTGCACAGAGTTGGACACAACTGAAGCAACTTAGTATGCACACATATTAACTCTACATTTAACTTTCTGAAGAACAAATTGTTTTTCAAAGCAGTATCAGTTATTTTGTAAGTTAATAATTCAGTAAGAGGATACAAATTTCAAACAATTATACAAAGGAAAATTAAATGAGAAAAATAGCATTTTTTTAAAAAGTAGGTAACTAAAACAGTATAAAAGGAAATGAAACAGTAAGATGATAGAAACAAAGACAAAAAATACAATCACAAGTATAAATGAATTGAATTTACTAGCAAAAAGGCAGATTATAAAATTTGATCTAAAATATCTAGTTCTATGCTATTTCCAAGACATATACCTAAAGCATAAAAATATAGATAGGTTTTAAGTAAAATAATGAAAATAGAAGTATAGCAAAAACCAACCAAAGATAAAACAATTATAACTATGTTAATATGATAAAAATAGATATAATTCAAAAGACTAAGAAACAGAGTCACTACATTTAATAAAAGCATCAAATCAAAAAGAGAATATAAATATGGATATGTGTATAGGTGTATATACATATAAGAAGATCTGTACACTATCTCAGAGGATTTAGAGAATTCAAAGCCCTTTCATAAGCTAAGAATTTCTAAACAAATGAAACATCAGTCCTATAATCTCTTTATAGAATCCTAAAAATCTGACAAAAAACAACCATAAAACTTTGCATTAGGCAATGGCTATATCAAATGTTAAAAGGCTCTAATTAAACTGTGTCTTTTAAGAATTTATAAAACACTCCCCATAGTAAAGTCTGACCTTAAAACCTTAAAAAGCATTGTATAACAACAAAACCAAATTTATTTTACTAAATAAATAATGTATAAAATAACATCTTAAGCATAACTACACTTAATAAAAATACATCCTTTTATGTTACCAACAAAAGTAACTTTATTTGAGCTGATACAATGTAAAAGAAGCAAGGCTTCTCTAAGTTTTCCTATTTATGTATAAAGTGAGTGATAAGATGAAGATAATACTGGCATCAAAGTAAATTTTTAATTTTCAGTAGTTCATTCAGGGTGTAAGACTCAAGTTTTTCACATAAATAAAATAAATAACTTGCTTACAAATGCTAAAATACTGCAATTAAGAATTTTTTTCCAGCACTCAGTTTGAGTTCCCTGAATCATACAGCAAATGGCCACAGGCTATCTATTTTACATACTGTAATGTAACAACCCAGTGGGGTGGGATGGGGAGGAAGGTGGGAGGGAGGTTCAAGAGGGAGAGGACATATGTATACCTATGATTCATGTTGATGTTTGGCAGAAACCAACACAATTCTGTGAAGCAATTATCTTTCAGTTAAAAAAAAAATAAATTTAAAATAAAATAAAAAAAGGAATTTTATTCCACTCTACCAGCATAATCAAATATATTATATTTATAATTGACTTTAATCATTTCAAATATACACACTGATCCCCTCAAAAGTTGTCCAAGAATTTGAACAAAGACTTGGTAAAAAATAATCCCTTGCAAGTATAAAATATATCTACAAGTTGATAGCAGAGAACAAAAATGAATGACTTAACTCATATCTTGGATTTTCCACAGGAACTATAAATGCCTGCTTTCACAGAAATACACTTCAATTTAAGTTGATCATGCTATACAAATGAATTTGAATGATAAAATATTAGTCACTTCTAATAAGAGTTTTCCATAGACTTGTCAAGAAGACGGTGTTCTTACCTACAGTCTGGAAAACTTCATTCATCAAAGCTTCATTAACTGCTAAAGAGCTGACATTTCCACTATGAGACCAACTTTGATATATTGCTTGAAGCAGAAGTGTCTGAGCTCTTGTAGCTTGAACTGTGAGATTTGGAAGCTCAAAAATGCCTTCAGTTATAGCAATCTGAGATCTTTTGGTCCTGCATAAGAAAACAGAAAGCATAACAAACAATATATTAAGTGATATTTATTTTTAAAAAAATATGAAATAAAATTGCAAGACAAAAAGGTATCCAGGGACATTATTTTAATTAGAGTTCCATCAACGAGAAATGCAATTCTACTAACTTTATTTCAGAACCTGTAACAATAATAAAAAATACAAGCTAGAATAATGTCCACACACATATTCATACACATATATACTGCTCGAGCATTATACTTTAATCAAGTCAATCATCAAAAATAAAAATAATACTAATACTAATTAATTTACTACTAATTACTAGTACGAAATCCTTATTCTCTTTTCTTAAATTTACTTTCTGCACAATTTGGAAAGGTTACTTTCCATTCACAGTTATTACAAAATATGGGCTACATTCCTCATGTTGCACAATACATCCTTGAACCTATTTTACATCCCACTGTTTGTGTCTCCCCTTCTCCCCTTGGTACCCACTACTTGGTTCTCTGTATCTGTGTGTCTGCTTCTTTTTTCTTTTTTTTCTTATTACATTCATTAGTCTGTTGTATTTTTTTTAGATTCCACATATAAATGATATCATACAGTATTTGACTTATTTCAGTTAGCCCAGTATTTTTCAAGTCTATCCACATTGTTGCAAATGGCAAAATTTCATTCTTTTCTACAGCTGAGTAGTATTCCACTGTGTGTATATACACACACCACATCTTCTTTATCCATTCCTCTGTAGATGGACACTTGTTTCTATATCTTGGCAACTGCAAATAATGCTGCTTACGAACACTAGAGTACATTATCTTTTCAAATTAGTGTTTCTATTTTTTTTAAACATTTACCCAGGAGTTGAACTACTGGATCATATGATAGTTCTGTTTTTAGCTTTTTGAGAAATCTCCACACTGTTTTCCACAGCGGCCGCACCAATTTATATTTACTAAACCAAATTCAATAAAATTAAAAGGAATGAAATCATACAGAACATACGTGCAGATTATACTGGAATTAAACTATAAACTAATAGAAGTATCTGTAAAATCCTCAGATATTTAGATATTAAAAACATAAAATACACTGAAGAACAGAGCAAATGAAATTGAGAAAGTCACAGACAACTTTCGCAAAAGTATAAAATGATAGAAAAGGACATTGATATGATTGTCTGAAAAGCATAACCTAAAATATACATAATTGATACGCCTGGAGAAAACAACGAATAGAGAAAAAAAGTGGTATGGGCATGCATTTTAATAAAGTAACATGGAGGGACCAGGACTTTTCCAGAACTCCCCTTCTACAAAATTCCCGAACCTGTCCACTACAGACTAGTAAAAACAACCAGTGTATGGGGGCTACTTAACCGTACGACTATAAAGGGGTTTCAAGCAATACTCTATACTGATGAGACACTGACAGTCTCATGTTAATTGGTTACTTTTACATTTTCCAGGCAGGCTTTTTTTTTTTTTCCAACTCTCTGCAGACACTATTCTATTTGTTTTTCCACTGCGCTGTGCAGCATATGGGATCTTAGTTTCCCGACCAGGTATCAAACCCATGTCCCTTGCATTGAAAGCACAGATTCTTAATCACAAGATCACCAAAGAAGAATGCTTCCTGAAATGCTTCTAATTTCAGTCATCTTTAAAGTCAATGGGCTCCTTTTCTAGCCATTGGTATTGCAGCTAAGAACCATCTTGCTATTAATAATAAACCTAATATCCTTCAAAGTCAAGACTGGATTTTTACTTTGCAGTTCTAGGGTTGTGAAAAAACAAAAGAGCTACAATGCTACTATGACTTTGACTGTTTAGGTCTCATGTTAACCCTAGCTGGTATTCACGCTTCATAGTAAAGCTGTTCTCTAGAAAAATCTATAAAATCAACATATATTTATTAAATGCCCATGTATAGTAGTCAGGCACTACCTACTTAGGAAGTATCCCAGGTGGCACTAGTGGTAAAGAACCCACCTACAATGCAGGAGCCGTAAGAGACGCAGGTTTGATCCCTCGGTTGGGAAGATCCCCTGAAGAAGAGCAAGGCAACCCACTCCATTATTCTTCCCTGGAGAATCACACTGACAGAGGAGCCTGTCAAACTACAGTCCATGCAGTCACAAAGACGAGGACATGACTGAGGCAAGTTAGTACTGCTGCTGCTGCTAAGTCACTTCAGTCATGTCCGACTCTGTGCGACCCCACAGATGGCAGCCCACCAGGCTCCCCCGTCCCTTGGATTCTCCAGGCAATAACGCTGGAGTGGGTTGCCATTTCCTTCTCCAATGCATGAAAGTGAAAAGTGAAAGTGAAGTCGCTCAGTCATGTCCGACTCTTCCTGACCCCATGGACTGCAGCCTTCCAGGCTCCTCCATCCATGGGATTCTCCAGGCAAGAGTACTGGAGTGGGGTGCCATCACCTTCTCCACAAGTTAGTACTAGCCATTTTAAAACATCAATGAACAAAAGAAAGAACAATAAAATAAAATCCCAGTGTCCTCATTTTAATGGGGATAGGAAGCATTTTAAAAATCAAATAATAAACATAAACAACTGATTTAAGGAAGTTAGAAGACAAATGCCCTCAGAAATAGGAAAAGAAGAGCATGGAACAGGAACTACTGAAGAGGGAGCAATTTCATATACAGTGGGTAGTTGTGGCTCAGCTGGTAAAGAATCCACCTGCAATGTGGGAGACCTGGGTTTGATCCCTGGGTTGGGAAGATCCCCGGAGAAGGGAAAGGCTACCCACTCCAGCATTCTGGCCTGGAGAATTCCACGGACTGCATAGTCCATGCAGTCGCAAAGAGTCGGACATGACTGAGCGACTTTCACACTAACAGTGTAGATCTTATTAAAAGGAAAGGTTTAATTCCAAGCAAAACTTAAGCAGACTAGAAGGAAGTAAGTGACAGTTGTGTGGATTTCTGGAGAGTGATTCAGGCAGATGATTCAGGTAGAATCCTAAGGACAGAGGAGCCTATCAGGCTACAGTCCATGGGGTCACAAAGAGTTGGACACGACTTAGTGACTACACAATGAAAACAACATAATCATCCCTGCCCAATCTACCACAGAAACTAGAGTTAAAATTAATTATGTGCTTTGTCGCTCAGTCATGAGCAACTTTGTAAGCTTAACAGACACAATGTTCTCTGCTAGTAATTGAAGACACAGGGACTATCTTTACACAAAGAATTCAGAATCCAGTTGTGAGACAATAAACCAGTAATTAGAATTTAACAAAACAAATGCTGTAACAATGCTGAAAACAAGTTCCTGTGAGATACACTAAAATGGTTGAGGGAAAAGTGCAGTTGTTGTATTTAAGTTGAATCCTGAAGAATAAATAGGAATCATTTTAAGAGAAAAAATTATAAATTCATTAAAGAAAAAAAGATACCTCAATTCAAAAATGGTACAAAGATATACATAAAAAATGCACAGAATGTAAAAATAGAAATGATCCATAACCATGAAAAGATTCTTGAGCCTAACCAGTAAAAAGGGAAATTCAAATAAAGATAATGTATGACTTTAAGGCTTCCCTGGTGGCTCAGCAGTAAAGAATCTGCCTGCAATGCAGAAGACATGGGTTTGACCCCTTGAGGGGAAGATCCTCTGGAGAAGGAAATGGCAATCCATTTCAGTATTTGTGCCTGGAAAATACCATGGACAGGAGCCTGGTGGGCTACAGTCCATGGGTCACAAAAGACTCAGATACGACTCAGCATCTAACCAACAACAAATGATTCTTTTAACCTATAGGACTAACAAGGCCTCCCAGCCTCTAATTCATCTTTCAGGAATCTATCTGAAAAGAATTTTCCCATGAGTCTGCAATAATATTTACATAATGACAGTGTCAGCAGCTTATTTACAGTAGCCTGCGGGCAGGAATCCCTCAGAAGAAATGGAGTGGCCATCACGGTCAACAAAAGAGTCCGAAATGCAGTACATGGATGCAAACTCAGAAACGACAGAATGATCTCTGTTCATTTCCAAGGCAAACCATTCAATATCACAGTAATCCAAGTCTATAAACCAACCAGTAATGCTGAAGAAGCTGAAGTTGAATGGTTCTATGAAGACCTACAAGACCTTTTAGAACTAACACCCAAAAAAGATGTCCTTTTCATTATAGGGGACTGGAATGCAAAAGTAGGAAGTCAAGAAACACCTGGAGTAACAGGCAAATTCGGCTTTGGAATACGGAATGAAGCAGGGCAAAGACTAACAGAGTTTTGCCAAGAAAATGCACTGGTCATAACAAACACCCTCTTCCAACAACACAAGAGAAGACTCTACACATGGACATCACCAGATGGCAAACACCGAAATCAGATTGATTATATTCTTTGCAGCCAAAGATGGAGAAGCTCTATACAGTCAGCAAAAACAAGACCAGGAGCTGACTGTGGCTCAGACCATGAACTCCTTATTGCCAAATTCAGACTTAAATTGAAGAAAGTAGGGAAAACCACTACACCATTCAGGTATGACCTAAATCAAATCCCTTATGATTATACAGTCGAAGAAAGAAATAGATTTAAGGGCCTAGATCTGATAGATAGAGTGCCTGATGAACTATGGAATGAGGTTCGTGACATTGTACAGGAGACAGGGATCAAGACCATCCCCATGGAAAAGAAATGCAGAAAAGCAAAATGGCTGTCTGGGGAGGCCTTACAAATAGCTGTGAAAAGAAGAGAAGCGAAAAGCAAAGGAGAAAAGGAAAGATATAAACATCTGAATGCAGAGTTCCAAAGAATAGCAAGAAGAGATAAGAAAGCCTTCTTCGGCGATCAGTGCAAAGAAACAGAGGAAAACAACAGAATGGGAAAGACTAGGGATCTCTTCAAGAAAATCAGAGATACCAAAGGAACATTTCATGCAAAGATGAGCTCGATAAAGGACAGAAATGGTATGGACCTAACAGAGGCAGAAGATATTAAGAAGAGGTGGCAAGAATACACAGAAGAACTGTACAAAAAAGATCTTCACGACCCAGATAATCACGATGGTGTGATCACTGACCTAGAGCCAGACATCCTGGAATGTGAAGTAAAATGGGCCTTAGAAAGCATCACTACAAACAAAGCTAGTGGAGGTGACAGAATTCCAGTTGAGCTATTCCAAATCCTGAAAGATGATGCTGTGAAAGTGCTGCACTCAATATGCCAGCAAATTTGGAAAACTCAGCAGTGGCCACAGGACTGGAAAAGGTCAGTTTTCATTCCAATCCCAAAGAAAGGCAATGCCAAAGAATGCTCAAACTACCGCACAACAGCACTCATCTCACACGCTAGTAAAGTAATGCTCAAAATTCTCCAAGCCTGGCTTCAGCAATATGTGAACCGTGAACTTCCTGATGTACAAGCTGGTTTTAGAAAAGGCAGAGGAACCAGAGATCAAATTGCCAACATCCACTGGATCATGGAAAAAGCAAGAGAGTTCCAGAAAACCATCTATTTCTGCTTTATTGACTATGCCAAAGCCTTTGACTGTGTGGATCACAATAAACTGTGGAAAATTCTGAAAGAGATGGGAATACCAGACCACCTGATCTGCCTCTTGAGAAATCTGTATGCAGGTCAGGAAGCAACAGTTAGAACTGGACATGGAGCAACAGACTGGTTCCAAATAGGAAAAGGAGTATGTCAAGGCTGTATATTGTCACCCTGCTTATTTAACTTATATGCAGAGTACATCATGAGAAATGCTGGGCTGGATGAGCAAAAGCTGGAATCAAGATTGCCGGGAGAAATATCAATAACCTCAGATATGCAGATGACACCACCCTTATGGCAGAAAGTGAAGAGGAACTAAAAAGCCTCTTGATGAAAGTGAAAGTGGAGAGTGAAAAAGTTGGCTTTAAGCTCAACATTCAAAAAACGAAGATCATGGCATCTGGTCCCACCACTTCATGGGAAATAGATGGGGAAACAGTGGAAACAGTGTCAGACTTTATTTTTCTGGGCTCCAAAATCACTACAGATGGTGACTGCAGCCATGAAATTAAAAGACGCTTACTCCTTGGAAGGAAAGTTATGACCAACCTAGATAGCATATTGAAAAGCAGAGACATTACTTTGCCAACAAAGGTTCGTCTAGTCAAGGCTATGGTTTTTCCTGTGGTCATGTATGGATGTGAGAGTTGGACTGTGAAGAAGGCTGAGCGCCGAAGAATTGATGCTTTTGAACTGTGGTGTTGGAGAACTCTTGAGAGTCCCCTGGACTGCAAGGAGATCTAACCAATCCATTTTGAAGATCAGCCCTGGGATTTCTTTGGAAGGAATGATGCTAAAGCTGAAAGTCCACTACTTTGGCCACCTCACGCAAAGAGCTGACTCATTGGAAAAGACTCTGATGCTGGGAGGGATTGGGGGCAGGAGGACAAGGGGACGACAGAGGATGAGATGGCTGGATGGCATCACTGACTCGATGGACGTGAGTCTGAGTGAACTCCAGGAGTTGGTGATGGACAGGGAGGCCTCGCGTGCTGCGATTCATGGGGTCGCAAAGAGTCAGACACGACTGAGTGACTGATCTGATCTGATCTGATTAGGGAAATGAAAATCAATACCACACAGAGGGACTTCCTGGAGGTCCAGTGGTTTAGCAGTTTTATTGCAGGGAGTACGGGTTTAATACTCAGTCAGGGAACTGAGATCCTACATGCCACACATCGAGAAGACAAAAAAAAACAAAACACAAAGAGATACCACTTCATACCCACTAGGTTGGACATAAAAGGAGAAGGAAAACAACAACAACAACAAAATAACAAGTGTAGGCAAGGATGGGGAGGAATTAGAACTCTCAGACTTTGAAGTGGATGTATACAATAGTACAACCACTGTGTATAACACTTGACAGTTTATCAAAAATGTAAAAACAGCAACTGTATTGTCAGGTATGTAGCCAACAGAATTGAAAACCTGTTTACCTTAGAGTTCATACATGCATGTTCAGAGCAGCATTATCATTACCCAAGAAGTAGGCTTCTCTGGTGCCTCAGACAGTAAAGAGTCTGCCTGCAACACAGGAGACCTAAGTTTAATCCCTGGATTGGGAAGATCCCCTGAGAAAGGCATGGCAATTCATTACAGTATTCTTGCCTGGAGAGTCCCCACGGACAGAGGAGCCTGGCTGGCTATAGTCCATGGGGTCGCAAAGAGTTGGACATGACTGAATGACTAGGCACAGCACAAGAAGTGGAAAAGATGCAAAGCTACAATTGATAAATAAACAAAATATCCCTATACAGTAGTAGTATTTGGCCATAAAAAGTAATGAAGTACTGATACATGCCCAACATGGAGAAACCTTGAAAACATGGTAAGTAAAAGAAAAGCTCAGTCATTCAGTCATGTCCAACTCTTTACAACCCCATGGACTGTAGCTTGCCAGGCTCCTGTCAATGGAATTTTTCGGGCAAGAATACTGGAATCAGTTGCCATTTCCTTCTCCAAGGGAGCTTACCTACCCAGGATGGAACCTGCATCTCTGGCATCTCCTATATTGGCAGACAGATTCTTTACCACTAGTGCCACTGACAGAAAATGCCACATGTCGTATGTGGCAGTCTCTATCCAGAATCAGAGAGTCAGGATTTCTTTGTTGGAGTTGTGAAAATGCCCTGGAGTTAGATGGTGATGCTGACTGCACAACAATGTGAATATACTAAAAATCAGTGAATCAAACAGTTTAAAATAATTAAAATAGTAAATTTATATTATGTGAATTTTATCTCAATTTAAATTAAAAAACTCCCTGAAGTATTTGTCTCCATTAGCATGTCACATAATTTAAATAAACAGCTGAACATTAAGACATCTACATAGCCCTGTCCATACAACTCTCAAATACATAATAGTAATATGTGGCTCTACTTGGATTTGGCGTTCACTCGACAAACCTGGTCACATTTTGCCAAAAAATCAAAGGACTGTAATAAATAGACAGAGACAGATACGTTCTGAAGGGTTTGGCAGTCCAGTGGTTAAGGCTCCACACTTCCATTGCAAGGGGAGAAGGTTCAGTCCCTGGTCAGGGAACTAGATTCCACATGCCATGTGGTGGGGCCAAAAAGTTTTCAAAAAATTTAATAAATTTTAAAATGTACCAAATAAAACATTCCTTAAACCATGCAAGCAACATAATAGAGATAATATTAATAATACTAATTTGATAATATTAATAATTATTAATATTAATAACATTAAGTATTAATATTAATAGCAATCAAATGAGGGAGGAGAAAAAATAGTATCTAATTCATACATTTATATTTATTCTTACTGGTTTCTTTAGGTTTTCTAACATTGTGCCCATTATTTAAGTCATTTTCTTTTCTATTATTGCGGGTATAACAGTTGAGTGGTGGTTCTCTCTCTACTATGTTCTCAAATTTCTGTTCAAAATTCTTGAACAAAAAAACAAAAACACAACAGTTTACCAGTAATGATACTAAGTAAACAGAACACACATTTGGAAACCTACAATATAAATATGTATAATTAGCTTAATAATATCTATCTTTAGCCAGATATTCTGTGGTATTCAGGAAGTCCTATGGTGTAGCCAGAGCCATGTTCTTATAACTCTAGCAATAATTATTTATAAGGCAAAATTACAGTCAGGATTCTTTTTACAAGTGGGCCTTTACCATTTCATAAAAAATTCAGCTACTGTATATGGTAGTCTAACTTGCAAGCCATCATATGTCACATAAAATGATTCCCAAAAGGATAACACAGATTTGAATAAAAACTTAAACATATGCAAATTCAAAAAGATTAATTTATTCTATATTTTAATACTGCCCAAGGGTAGAAGGTAACGCTCTCCTTCAGGTTCAACTTAATTCAACATCAAAGGAAAGAATTTATACTTTGTACAAAAGCCAAAATTCAATAACAAACAAGTAAATTATAGCATACACGTAGGGAATGTTTTGTGATTTATTTTCCAGCTGTAACTGACTACAAATAAAATTACATTTTATTATATTTCTGCTAAATACTCCAGTATCATCTGAACTAAAACCATTTATAAATGATTTGGCAGATGGTAGAATATAGGATGTACCTGTTAGTTTAACAGTATCAATGAAGAGGGTTTTTTCTCTTTTATTTTTTTCAACTTAGAGATATTTCTAACAGGTTAATATAGAAAATAGGAAATATCCATGGATCCATTTCAACAAACACAATTCAGCAAACCATACCATTATACTGTATTTGCTTCAATTATTTTTTTAAAGAGATCAATAGATTTTATATAACTTTAAGCTATTTTGGGAGCTCATTAAAATGTCAATGAAAATGAACAATAAAAGTATAATCTTCCTTGTGATTTATACCACTACAAATTTATTTAAACTTTGCTTAAAACAAAACAGCTCAATAAAAGTTATACTAAAATTACCTAACAACTTCTGGATTTACTTCATATTTTTGAAATATCACTAAACCTACATTTTAACAGTTAAGTTCGTGAAAATAAAATAATTTATTTAACAAATGCCTATTTCACATATCCAGAAGTCCAAGTTAGAACATATGTTCATTTTACAGAATAGGTTTAAAAACTATCAATTCAAACATTACTCTCTAGGGAAAAATAAATCCTAATGTAACTAGTGGGATAAACAATTCATTAGAACTCAACTTGGACAAACTCCAGGACAAATTTAAGGAAAAAGAAACAAGTAGGTCTTGATTGTGCAGTAGCAAAGACTGAAAATGAATATGCCCTAATTAACAAACACTTTAAAAGATTCTGTCTGTATCATTTGCTGACAAATTACAATACAGAGCTGATAAAATTTTTGGACCAATCTGACATTTCTGTAAAGAAAATTCTTCCTCCAAAATTTTAAATAAAAAACATGGAAGTGGCTTTAAATACTCATGCAAAGGAATTAAACAATCCATTCACATTCATAGCAATACTATAAAATTTTTGCCATACGTACACTTCAGGACAATCATCCATTCTTTTAAAATCAACACACCTCACGCAATTGCAAGAATATCCTCAGCAACAGCTGGATCTAAAGATTTATACAGAGTCCCCAAATGCAAGGTCTGAACCTACAAAATTGGTTCCAAAAATGTATTTTTGTTATTACTCATATCCTGTACAGTAAAATAAGATTAGATCACTTTTTCCAAAATAAAATGAGTACAAAACTCACTAATTCAACTGAGAAATGAAAGCAGTTTAAAAAGCTTAGAAATTTGTATTTCATTCTGCACACAATGACTCTTTAACTTACACAATATATCAACACTCATGGATGAGAAAAAACTTCTTTACCTAAATGGTAGGTAAAATGAAAGGTTAAAGTCCCTCTTTCCTCCTCCTTCCCACTCCACTCCCCACAATAACCACTTTTTATGAATTCAGCAAACAGATCTACATGCCTCTGTCTCTTTATGATTCATAGACATATTTATAATTTTAATGAAGATATACATATATATATGTGTTATATATACATATATATATATATAAGCCTGCTTTTTATGACTAAGCAACGTATCTCAGCGATCAAGATTTTTCTACATAACTACATACTCTTCCACATTGGTCTTTTTAATGCATACTTGACATTCTGTTGTTTGAATCAAGATTTACATTCACTAGCCAGTGTATCACTTTATCAATATTCCTACAATATTAACTGCTATATTTATTTAATTACCACCATTTGACCATTTCACATACCTGCAAAATACAAATTATATTCTACTGAGATATGAGAACATTTTATCATTTTCCAAATTTTTGAAATATTTGGAACTTAAATATTAGATGACATATGGACAGAGAAAATGAGAAATAAAAGTTGTCCATCACTAAAATTAAAATTTAATGAATGTCTTATTGTAACATATAAAGTTCAAAATCTTACAATGAACTATAGGTGGTAGCAAACCAACAAAATACAAGAGAGCAAAATGTTGTTTCTTCAATAATCTCATCATCTCTCACACAAGTTAATTCAATATAGACAGGTCACGTACTTAAGCAAAAATGTTTACTTACAAAAAAAAAGAAGTGTGTTCATGCAATATATCTTATATACGTAATTAAAAACTTTCAAATATTATTTTGAGAATTCTGATAAGGAAAAAAATCACTAAAATTTTAGTTTAATTTCAGTAATTAAAGTCATTGGTTTTTGCTCTGGCCAAGAGCACATTTTACATATATTATGTAAGCACAAAGAATACAAATTTGGTCATCAGAAAAAAGCATACAAACTAAAATCTTGATCAAAAAATCAAAAACCACTAAAATGGCTGAAGAAATTAGCAACTGCATGTCAATAAGTATTTACTTATATTTTCCATAGTTTCAAGGTTTTGAAGATTAATGACCTCCATAGAAAAAGAGACAGTCCTTACTGAACTTAATGTAAAAAGGGAAAATGCTATTAAATAATCACCCAAAAAAGAAAAGTGTAAAAATCACTCCTATGAAAAGTACAATGCAAAGCAGGAAAAATAATCTGTTAAAAAATATAATAGGGGGATATGATCCAGAGAAAAGATCAATTGAGTCAGTATCTGAGGAGTGAGTAAAAATTATTTAGGCCACTGACTACTGAGACAGTACGGTGAAAGACTTGGCTTTTAAAAAAAAAAAGACACTGAAAAAGTCAAGAAGTTGGGAAGGGATAGAGAGGAAGATATTCAGATGAATCCAGACAGTTAAGAAGGGGTCAGACATAGAGGATATCACTGAAAGTTTTAAATGTTCTAATCTTTACAATAAAAGCTATGAGAAATAAAGTGTTTCAGGCAGGAAAACAATATAAATAGAACTTTCTTCCAAAAACAAATTACACAAATTTGGCTTCAGATGTATGTATTAGCTGGTAACCGAGAGTGAGTGAAGGTCACTCAGTTGTGTCCGACTCTTTGTGACCTCATGGACTATAGCCTGCTGGGCTCCTCTGTCCATGGAATTCTCCAAGCAAGAATACTAGAGTGGGTTGTCATTTCCTTCTCTAGGGGATCTTACCAACGCAGGGATTGAACCCAGGTCTCCTGCACTGCAGGTAGATTCTTTACCATCCAAGCCACCAAGGACTTAGAACTCCTCTCTAAATACTTAGAGAATCAAGAAAGAAAATACAAAGACCTGTATCTTACTCATATTGGGACTCGAAGGCCTACAACACAACAGTTCACACTTGACAGGTATCAAAAAAATATTTTTAGAGCAACTGAACGGGCCTTCCCTGGTGGTCCAGTGGCAAAGGCTCTGCACGCTCACTGTGGCAGGCCTAGGTTCCAGCCCTGGTTGAGGAACTAGCCACACATGCTGCAACTAAGACTCATTACAGCCATATAAGTAAAAAATTAAAAAAAAAAAAAAATAGCTGAAACTTAAAAAGCGCTGAGTAGTAACAGATTCATCTAGGAAACTGGAAATATTTTTACAGTTATAAATTATAATGAATACCATCAAAGCCATTATCAAAAACTCATTATTACCAACTACTATTAATGGCTCTATCACCAACACTAAACTAGACCTAGAATTAAACATCTAGAATAAGTGCATTTCTAGATATGGCAAAATTCATCTCTCTCAATCCACTGCATCATCTTTCCTAATCATCTGTTTCCATATCTATAACAGTCAGTCAGTTCAGTCGCTCAGTCGTGTCCAACTCTTTGCGACCCCATGAATCCCAGCACGCCAGGCCT
The DNA here is from genome assembly GCF_029378745.1 of Bos indicus. Lineage (NCBI taxonomy): Eukaryota > Metazoa > Chordata > Mammalia > Artiodactyla > Bovidae > Bos > Bos indicus. The sequence continues at coordinate 65,434,776 of NC_091773.1, forward strand.
CCCTGTCCATCACCAACTCCCGGAGTTCACTCAGACTCATGTCCATCGAGTCAGTGATGCCATCCAGCCATCTCATCCTCTGTTGTCCCCTTCTCCTCCTGCCCCTGATCCCTCCCAGCATTAGGGTCTTTTCCAACGAGTCAACTCTTCGCATGAGGTGGCCAAAGTATTGGAGTGCCAGCCTCAGGACCAGTCCTTCCAATGAACACCCAGGACGGACCTCCTTTAGGATGGACTGGTTGGATAGCCTTGCAGTCCAAGGGACTCTCAAGAGTCTACTCCAACACCACAATTCAAAAGCATCAATTCTTCGGCGCTCAGCTTTTTTCACCGTCCAACTCTCACATCCATACATGACTACTGGAAAAACCAGAGCCTTCACTAGACGGACCTTTGTTGGCAAGGTAATATCTTTGCTTTTTAATATGCTATCTAGGTTGGTCGTAACTTTCCTTCCAAGGAGTAAGCGTCTTTTAATTTCATGGCTGCAATCACCATCTGCAGTGATTTTGGAGCCCAAAAAAATAAAGTCTGACACTGTGTCCACTGATTCCCCATCTATTTCCCATCTTAGTTTTCTGAAAAAGAGGTTATTAAAAGAGGTAAAAATAACTGACTTGTTTATTTCAAATGTCGGTTGTGAGGTTCAAAGAAATCACTGTATGCAGTGGAATTAAGTCAAAATGTTATACAAGAGTATTATGATGCTGTTCTTAGAGATTTTCTTCTATGACAAACTATGCACTGTATGATCTTTTGAACACAGGGACCTCCAATGACTATTTGTTCCTATACTTGAAGTTAGTGCTCTTGCCTGGAAAATCCTATGGGCGGAGGAGCCTGGTGGGCTGCAGTCCATGGGGTCGCTGAGGGCCGGACACGACTGAGCGACTTCACTTTCACTTTTCACTTTCATGCATTGGAGAAGGAAATGGCAACCCATTCCTGTGTTCTTGCCTGGAGAATCCAAGGAAGGGGGAGCCTGGTGGGCTGCCATCTATGGGGTCCCACAGAGTCAGACATGACTGAAGCAACTTAGCAGCAGCAGCAGCAGCAGCAGTGTATTAAAAAAGATTAAATCACCAAACACAAGAAAGTAATTTAGGGGCAATTACTAAAAAAAAAATAAATAAGAAAAACCTTTAGACTAAATGTAGTGCTTTCTAACCATGATATTTCTCTTTTATTAAGGACACTGTATGCTAACAAATTAAAAGACGCTTACTCCTTGGAAGGAAAGTTATGACCAACCTAGATAGCATATTCAAAAGCAGAGACATTACTTTGCCAACTAAAGTCCATCTAGTCAAGGCTATGGTTTTTCCGGTGGTCATGTATGGATGTAAGAGTTGGACTGTGAAGAAAGCTGAACGCCAAAGAATTGATGCTTTTGAATTGTGGTGTTGGAGAAGACTCTTGAGAGTCCCTTGGACTACAAGGAGATCCAACCAGTCCATTCTGAAGGAAAGCAACCCTGGGATTTCTTTGGAAGGAATGATGCTAAAGCTGAAAGTCCAGTACTTTGACCACCTCATGAGAAGAGTTGATTCACTGGAAAAGACTCTGATGCTGGGAAGGGTTGGGGGCAGGAGGAGAAGGGGACAACAGAGGATGAGATGGCTGGATGGCATCACCTACTTGATGGACGTGAGTCTGAGTGAACTCCGGGAGTTGGTGATGGACAGGGAGACCTGGCGTGCTGCGATTCATAGGGTCGCAAAGAGTCAGACATGACTGAGCAACTGAACTGAACTGAATTGAATCTTTTATACCTACAATTTGGCAAAGTGTTGAAAGTAACCAAACTAAAACCCAAATCAAGATAAACAAAGATTTTACAAGTTAGTATTTGTACTAGAAGGTGAAGTGTTAGTTGCTCAGTCATGTCCGACTCTTTGCAACCCCATGGACTGTAGCCTGCACCTGGCTCCTCTGTCCATGGGATTGTCCAGGCAATAATACTGGAGTAGGTTGCCACTTCCTTCTCAAGGGGATCTTCCAGACCCAGGGATTGAACCCAGGTCTCCCACACTGCAGATTCTTTACCATCTGAGCCACCAGGGAAGCCCCTAGTAACTGTACTAAGAAAGATACAAAGAAAACATCAGATGAAAACATGCTCAGAATCAATTATATTAACTGTTAAATTTAAGATTCTGGACTATTATCCATATAAAGCCAATTGAGACATTATTTAAAAATTTAAAACATGTTATTTAAAAATCATTCAATCAAGACAAATTTACAGATGAATTAACGACATATTTAGGAGGAAAACATCTTTAATCAAAATAAAGCCTAGATTCACTTCTATTATTTTTCAACACTCCAAAAGAAATAAAAATAAAGATAAACTTATATGGATTTATATAGTAGCACTATTCTTTCTGATATGAACAAACTTACTTCAAATGCAATTTAGGTAAAAATTTCAACTTGAAATATAAGGCTGTAAATACATTCATCTAATTAAGTCAAATATGCAGAACAACAGTCAAACAATTTTTTTAATTGAAGTTAATCTTTTTTCAGAGTTAAACTACTATGCTTATTGTCACAAAATACATTAGAGTCCCATGATATCTCACATTAAAATCACATTTCTCTTTTCCTATTTTTATTACTCTTTGTAACTATCTTTTTAAAACATAAACCTAAGCAAAAAATGCTCAATGAAATCAAATGGAGATACATGAAAGTGTGTATATAAAATCTAGCTACAAAATCCTTTATTATGTAACTGAAAATGCTATTTGCCTCAGTCTCTGGCAGCCTTTTGAGCTAGAGAAACCCAGGAGCCCTGGTGAAGAGAACCAGTCACCTGACAGGTTTGAGTGAAGGATGGACAGCAGAGCAAGAAACAGTGGGCTGCAAGCTAACAAGCTGCCAGCCAGTCTCCCCTACAAGAAGGGAATCTATAAACAGGCCACACCTTTACTATGAGCTAGCTGCCCCCCATCAAAAGCTGACACACTCCAGGGGGAAGAAAAAGGGACTGAACAGAAGAGAGATTTTGGAAGAGGTGATAGAAAGGTTCCATAACTTGATTTTGCTGGTGGCTACATGACTACAGGTATCTGTAGAAAATCACTAAATTATTGTCATATAAATGTTGAACTTTGTTGCATTTAAATTATAGTCTAATTTTAAAATGAAAATGTTACTGAAAATACTGGTATAATTCATATTATAAACCATTAAAGAGAAGTTTATAAATCACATTCTACATAGCTCTAAAAAAGCTATGAAAGCTTGCTATGGTTACACAGTATTTTTTGGTGTAACCAGACCCCTAAGTATTTCTGTAATTTTTTAAGTTATGGGAAGTTTATGAGAATAAAACAAGAATACTTTGAGAAATAAATTATTAAAAATTAAGCATTCACCAAACATTATTCTTCCCAAAATGAGTTACAAGAAAATCATGAAACTTAAAAAAAAAAGACTAATATCTAAAGAGAGAAACGCTAAGAGTACTCATACCTGAATGCTTGCATTTATCAGAGTCAATAAAAACTGAAGATATTAAAGAATGATACATTTGACTTACATTTCTCTTTAGATGCTAGACTCTAAAAGAATATTGCTTTAGAATATCACAGCTTCACTTATTAAAAAAATTAAAGATGAACAAAAAAGGAAACTGAGTTTAGGTAGTTTGCCTGCCTTCTCTTCCTTAAACATTAATGAGACTGAACACACCTGTTTTTTCTCCATCCTCTTCAAAAGACAACTGATTTTTAAATACTTATAAAATTAATTAAATTCTAGTTTGGCTCATTTTAATTAGCATTTATTGAAAGTCAACTATATGTTCTTGGGGTGGGTATAAATGTAGATGTGAAAAGCAAAACCAGTCAAGATGCAAAAATGATATATAATGACAAGACCAGGCATTTTCAAAGTGAGTTAACTTACCTATATCTAGTAAAAAAAAAAAGAAAAAAAAAGGGGGCGGCGGGGGGGGAAGCCCAAGAATACTAGAGTGGGTAGCCTATCCCTTCTCCAGCAGATCTTCCTGACCCAGGAATCAAACCAGGGTCTCTTTACCAACTGAGCTATCAGAGAAGCCCCAATTAAAAAAAAAAAAGGAAAGAAAATGACCCACTACCAGCTATTCATCTCCCTGAGACTGACAAGTCTGGTACAGATTAAATTCTATATTTGTGAGTTTTAATACTAATAATCACAGAGCAAGAAGGAGTCCAAAACCACCCCCACCTTTATAATTTCCCAAAAATTATGGCAAAGGTTAATGTCTATTTAAGATGGAAGAAAAGGCTAATGACACAAAGGACACTCTTAGAACATCACAGTTAACAGCAGCAATTGTAACAAGGCTGTGAAACTCCTCATCCAATTCTGGAATTTAAATCTCTCTGGATAATAGCAAGGATAGTTATTTGTAAGTCTGACTACATTTTACTCAGGTAAAGAAAGTCACACAGAGATGTAGAATAAGAGATAAGTTAGTTGCTAACACATGCTGTGTGTCAAGGATAATCTTTAAAAACATTATGGTAAGGAAAGAAAGAAAGAAAGTGAAGTCGCTCAGTAATGTCCGACTCTTTGGGACCCCGTGGACTATAGCCCACCAGGCTCCTCCATCCTTGGGATTCTCCAGCTAAGAGTACTGGAGTGGGTTGCCATTTCCTTCTCCAGGGGATCCTCCCAACCCAGGGATCAAATCCAGGTCTCCCACATTGCAGGCAGACGCTTTACTGTCTGAGCCACAGACAGTCAGGCTCCTCCATCCCTGGGATTCTCCAGGCAAGAGTGCTGAGAGTGGGTTGCCATTGTCTTCTCCAGAGGATCCTCCCGACCCAGGGATTGAACCCGGGTCTCCCGCACTGCAGGCAGACGCAAGCCTGGAGAATCCCATGGACGGAGGAGCCTGATAGGGTTAGTCTATGGGGTCGCGAAGAGTGGGACACGACTGAGGGACTTCACTTTCACTTTATGGTAAGTAAAAGAAGCCAGAAATAGGATACCATATTTTGTATGATTTATTTACATGCCAGTAAAGATAAATATATGGAGAAAGAAAGTAGATTAGTGATTACCTAGGGTTGGAGATGGGGATTAAATGTAAATGGATGTAAGGGATCTTACTGAAGGGATGAAAATGTTCTAAAACTGACTTATGTTAACAGCTGCAGCACTCAGTAAAGTTACTAAAATCACTGAATTGTACACTGAAAAAGGGTGAATTTTATGCTGTATGAAGTATACCTCAATAAAGTTTTATTTTATTTTATTTATAAATTAAATACAAGCTTGCAAAGTTATTTCCATAAAAGGAGGTTTAAGGACGCAATCTTAACACCAACTTGCAATACACTCATCACTGGTGGACGGAACTGCTAACTTGGGGCCTGGATTCAAACAGACCTAAAACTGAATTCTAGCTTCACTATTTATATGTATAATCATTAAGAAACTAAGGCAAAGATATGTATAAAATGTGTACAGTAGTATCTATCTCAGGTTACATGAAGATTAAAGAGACAGTGCATATAAGACTCAGCACTACTCCTAGCACACATATGCTATTATTAAGTCTGTGTTACTAAAGTTCTCTCACAGACACATAAGTTGAAAAATAACTCCATACATGAATTTTTCAAATACAACTTACATGCAAATTAGAAATACAAGTACTTCCCAATGAATATAGAAAGCAACTGTTAGCATGAGCTGTGATGATGAAGTAGTGATATTCTGAAAATCCTGCAGAAAAAATTAACCTCAGTAATTTGTAGTCAAAGAATGTATCTTCACATGAACATATTTATTTTAATACTTTATAATAAAAAAATCTTTTAATTAGAAAGACTTTACAGATTACTGAGGTATATTTACACTAAACATTATAATGTAGAAAAGTGGAATTAAGAGTACAAAGCAAGAATGTAATTAAGTATCTGTACTTATAAATAGGTCTTAAAAGCCTTAACATAAACTAATCTCCATAAATATTGGAGATTATATACATGTTAAAATAACTGCTGAGAAATCAAATTTTTAGAAAAGCTAACACTAAGTTCATAATTATCAAATATACTCTACAAATCGTTCAATAATAACTGAAGAATGTTTTCAAAAGCTGGAAAATGGAAAAACAATAGATTCAGTTTATTAATTCAATTATTCTTCATTTATCTGTAGGAGCCTATATTTCAGTTCCAGTCACCATTTGCTTTACTACTAATTAGATGGTTTTCATTTCAAACATAATCATATATAAAATTAAACAGAAAAATACTGAATAATTTTAAAATATTATGCATCTCCTTCTAAGGCCCAAAACAGCAAAAAGGACAATTTTATAACTAGATTTTAGTTATATAAAATATACATATATATAAAAGACAACATAAACTGCCTCTTAAAGCAGTTTTTCTCTCCTTAAGATTCCTTTAACATATTGTGTTAAGTATTTTGTCTATTTTGTGTATTAGTGCATCTCTAGCCAGGCCCCTGCAATGCATACGGCACACAATGGGCATTCATCACTTATCTGTGGGATAGATCTGAATGAATAAATAAAAAACAATCTTTGCACAAAGGCAGACAAACACAGTGAAAAACCTCATTGGTATTTTTAAAAACTTGTAACAGACTGGGGAATACTGTTCAAAAACTGAGGAAAACATGCATCCTGTCTAATCTGGTCAGCCTTCCCTGCTTTAATCAACTTAATAAAGACAAAAAAAAAAAAAATTAAGCATTTTTTAAAAGTTCGTAGAAGACAAAAACAGTATGAGCAAGATAAAAAAGATTCTAAGAAATATGCAAAGAAATGCTTGATTTATAATAAAAAGATGACTGAATTAACAAAACAGGGCAAGTCACACAACACAGACTCCCATAAGATGGAAGATTAAGTTACATCATGCACAGAGCATCCAGCATGAGTCCACTGTTGTATGCCTGACCTGAGATTACAGTTCATATAAAAATACAGCACCTCAGTGCACAGTACTAGTAAGACCTAAGCATTTGCTACAAAGGAAGTTATTACAATAAAAAAGAAAAAAATTCAGCAAGTTATCCAAATCAAAAGAAAAAAACTATAATAAGAACAGTTTGTACTATGAACTTTCCAAATCAAATTTACCATATGATGTAATGGAGAAATTGATCAGATGGACTATTTTCATTGTGATCATGCTTAACCATCTCTAATGTGTAGGTTAATGAGATAAAAAAAAAAAAAACACACATATTTTGTTTCCTTCAAACCTATAAAATGTGGACTTACTCCTTGCTTAGGGTCTCACAAAATACAACATTCTTGTGTGTCTAATCTAAAATTTTAGGTAGACCAAAAAAAAAGAGTATTTTCTAAGGAAATTCAAAGTTCACACTCAAAATCAATCTATGAATTGAGCCAAGACAAATGAAGATTGCTGTATGTCTTACTGTCAAACTTCCCTAAGCTTCTTCAAAAGATCCATAATTTTTTAAGAACTGTATAGCTATTTGGAATAAAGTACCACTTTCAGATGCCATTCACACACTGCAATAAATTTGAATCTTACTTTGATGAAGAAAGTACACTTTGAATTAAAAACCTGTTATCAGCAATATATGTCCATTTCAAGAGGATGCGACAGAGCTACAAAGCAAACACGGCTAGATCTTTTCAGAGTCTAACATATGAATCCCAGTCTATCCTGAGATATTTAGCTATGTGACCACACACATCTCAGTGTTCATATCTGCTTGTATTTGTTAAATTCTCTAGCAACAGATTGTTAAACTCAGTGTTAATCTCTATCACCAAGGAAAAAATCTTATAATCAGAATAAGTGTCTTGGCTGAACTAACTTACCATTTAATAAAACCTCAAAGAGCTATATTTCAATATTCTCTTCAGTTTCAAATTGAATAGCAATGAACAACAGGCCTGTGATAGTATTTTTTTAATGAATAATACTCCCCAAAATAATTTGGATTCCTGTACCACTACCTACTTTTAAAAAGTTTTTGTAATTATTAAGTTCTATTCCTAATAACAAAAAGGTGACAAAACAAATATGCATATGGATTTCAAAATATGACCTATATATATGTCAACCCAGAATGGAAACCATGAGGTGTTTATAAATTCATGTTAAAAATAGTAACTAAGATCCCAACCTTCTTACTATTTTTAAAAACTTCTATGTCCTCCTAAAGATTATTCTGAATAAAAGAAAGTAATCAGTTGAATGGTCATTTAATTTAATTGACTGTTCATCTGTTTTGATTCTATTTTGCAGTACTGAGCTTGTCTATAATCTAAAGATTTGTAAATTCTATGGCAAGCACTATATCTACCTTTTGAAGAACTTAACAAATATATATCTTTAAAACATGTTTAAAATGAGAAAATTAAACAGAAAACTATCTCCCTATACCACAGAAAGTTATAAAATCATTCTGCAGAAAAACAATCTATTATAAGTAATAATCTCACAAACAGTAAAAGCAAAAAATACTGCAAAGATAAACTTGTAAACAACCCAAAGAAACTTGCAAACAACCCTAACAAATTCAGCTTTCTTCTCTTCCCCAAATTAGGTAGACTTATTCTAAAGAAACAAAATTAACACTTCTACTTGGCTTAAGCCATACCAATTCTTAAGAAAATATGTGTCAAATCTGAAAGTTAAAATTTCAAACAAAAAGCAAATGATATAAGAGAGATAAACACAGCTTCTGGCTTTGGAGTTAGATTAAGGTAGAGACGACTTAACATTAAAACGCAAGAGTCCCACAGAATTGGAGAAAAACTTTACAAAAGAACATCTATATAACAGGGGATTAATATACAGAATATATAAGGAACACCTACAACTCAACAATAAAAACTGTCCAATTTAAACATGGGCAAAGGACTTAAATATATACTTCTCCAAAGATTATTATAAATGGCTAGTAAGCACTTGAAAAGATGGAGGCGTGTAAAGGGGTTGCATGCAACAGATAAAAGGATTCAGAGGTACAAGCTTCCAGTTATAAAATAAATAAGTCATGGAGACATATATACAGTATAGGGTATACAATCAATAATAATGTAAAAACTTTATACAGTAACAGATGGTTACTAGATTTATCAAGATCATTTCATAATTTAAATGTTGAATCACTATGTTTTACACCTGAAAGTAATACAATATTCTATGCAAAATTACTTCAAAAAAATCTCTAATCATTAGAGAAATGCTAATCAAAACCACAGTGAGATATAATTTCACATTCAATATGATGACTATTATAACAAAATGGAAAATAACAAGAGTTGGTAACGATAGAGAAACTGGAACCTTTGTGCATTGCTAATAAGAATGATATGATGGTGCAGTCACTGTGAAAAACAGAATACCAATTTCTCAGAAAATTAAATATAGAATTATCATATGATTCAACAATTCTACTCCTATGTATATACCCAAAAGAGCTGAAAGAATGGACTCAAACAGATAATTTGCACACTCATGTTCATAGCAGCATTATTCACAATAGCTAAAAGGTAGAAATAACCCAAATACCCATTGATGCATGAATAAACAAAATGTGACATTTACATACAATGAAATGATTTCTCTCTCTCTCTCTTTAGTCGCTAAGTCGTGTCTGACTCTTGCGACCCCATGGATTGTAGCCTGCCACGCTTCTCTGCCTATGGGATTCTCCAGGCAAGAATACTGGAGTTAGTGGCCATTTCCTTCTCCAGGGGATCTTCCCCACCCAGGAACTGAACCACAGTCTCCTGCACTGCAGGCAGATTCTTTACCAACTGAGCTATAAGGGAAAAAACGGAATGAAAAAGAAGGAAAGGAAGGAGGGAGGAAGAGGGGAGGAGAAGAAATAATAGGCTACAGCATGGATGAACCTTGAAAACTTTATGCTAAATGAAGTATGTCAAATACAAAAGGACAAATATTCAATGATTCCATTTACATATGGTATCTAAAATAGTCAAATTCATAGAGACAGAAAGTAAAATAGTAGTTACCAGGAGCTGAAGGGAGTAATGGGAGTTACTGTTTCAATGGGTACAGAATATAACATTTCTGGAGAGTGGTAATACGAATGGTGGTTAATAGCAGCACAATGATATGAATGTACTTAATGCCACAGAACTGCACACTTAAAAATGGATAAAATGATAAACTCTATGTTAGGTACATTTCACCATGATAGAAATTAAAATAATAGTATTTTTAAGGTGTTGTGATACACTTGAAAGAACCCTGAATCAAGAAAATGAAAACCAAGAAAACCAAGTTGAGGTACTGATATTAACTGCTGCTGCTGCTGCTGCTGCTGCTAAGTCGCTTTAGTCGTGTCCGAATCTGTGCGACCCCATAGACGGCAGCCCACCAGGCTCCTCCATCCCTGGGATTCTCCAGGCAAGAACACTGGAGTGGGTTGCCACTGTGTGCTCTTAACTAAGTAATTTGACCTCGCTGGGATTCAGTTTTTTCATCTTTGAAATAAGAAGATTGTAGTAGATGATGCTGGTATTTCTTTTCAGTTAGAAACATTTCATGAAAGAATATTCCAGACACCATAAGAACCAAAGCTGGAAATCAGGCTGTTGCCACTCAAATGGAAATAAGAGAGTTAACATCTCAGCTACATCTTACCAGTTACATCTTACATTCTGTCACAGACAATGTTAATCACAAAAGCAGACAGATTATAATAAATACAGCTTTGGAAACAAAGGAACGAAAAAGATCTATCTAGAGTAACATTAAAAACACGCAACTCTTATGTTTCTGTGACCTCAAACTGGGCAGTTGAGCAAACACTGTTTTTAGCCCTGTGGGATGGGTTACTTACTCTGTTTACTAATAAATGTAACAGGCATTTTTGTTATACTTGAAGGGCCCAGCTTCCATTAAAGCTAAAACCACTTATTCATACGGCAGAGAAATGGCTGCTTCAGTTTCTATTTCAGGGAAGCAAATGATCAGTTATCTGCCCCACCTCTCCTCATCAATACCATGAACCTGCTAGCACCAAATCCTGTATTTTCTATTTAACACTGAACTCAAACACAGATTCCACGGAAGTATCTTCCTCCCACAAACAAACTGCTCAACAACTTCACTAGCCAAAACCATGATACCTTTGGCATTGGACTAAAAACGGATACTTAGAGGAATCCCTAATCTTGTAAAGAAATATGTGTTTTCCCCCATTACTACGAGTATGAAAATGGCTCATGATATAAATCAGCAAGCAATAATTATGAAGAAAGAAGAAACAAGAAAACAGATTTTGATTCAATATAAGAAAGTGCTTTACAGCTGCCCAACAATGACTATGGCTGCCTCAGAAAGGAGCTAACTCCCTGTGCATAAAATGTTCAATCATAGATGACCATAAATCAAAGCTATGTCATAAATATGACTCAGAAATTGACGTAATACCTAATATTTCACCTAACCCTAATAACTCCAATTCTCTGAGATCAGCAGCACAATAATATCTATTTACCATTAATTGCTACTAGAAAAATTCATATTAGTTATACTATCATAACTAGCCCCTCTACACATGGAAATCTGTATTAACTATAAGGCAAGATAATTAAAAGATAATGTAAACCTTCACTCCTTTCAGGTAGGGCAGGGATCAAGGACTTTGGATTAAATAACCCTCCGTGAGAATCCTTGTCTAGGAACTGTGTGACTTTGGACAAGCTATGTAACCTCTCTGAGCTTTAGTTTTGTAAGAGGGAACATCAACTTCACAGGGTTGTTAGGAAAGCGTTGTTAAACTAATTACCTAACACTCTATAAAAAAGTACAGTATTCTCTTTCAACTCCTATCCATTCTTTAATAACCAGCTTAAAAGGTATCTTCTGCATGACTTTCTAAGCCATTCCAATTTTTCACTGAACTTACAAAATTTATTTATGAGTAAGATCACATTTTTGAACCCACAATTATAGAAGAAAGTGAACTCAAAACTGTATTATGGTTGTAGTTTAATAAGCTGTATCAAAAAGAAATGGGACTAATGAATATTTGATTAACTCTATAACTATTTTTAAGTGTTCATATGGAAAATGTAGACATCCTCACTTGTGTACAAGCCTAAAGTAACTTTCCAAATTCTTCCCCCACTGTATTCATTCACGGATTTAATGGACTAAACCCTTACTGTTCAGACAACATTGTCACCTAGAAGCCTCTACACCCTAACTAGCTTCTTAAGAATTGGATATCTAACTGGTTCAGGCTTTAAAGCCCAACTCCAATGTCACTTCTCTGAAGTTATTCCTGAGGTCTTTGAGAAATTCTCTGATTTCTTTAAACAAGACATTCTGCTTAAGCCTCAATTTTGCAATTTAATAATAACTGTTTTCACATGTGTCTAGTGTCCTACCCTACTAGACTGTAAGTTTTTATGGTGAGGAGATATCTTTCAACTTCATTATATTATACTTGACTATTTCCTCAATCCCAACACTTGGCACACTGACTATCAAAACACAGAAAAATATTTAATGTCATCAAATGTCCCTTAATACACCTGAAACGTCTTAAAGGAAAGGAAAAAATGGCAAAGGAATAAAAAATATAAATTGACACAAACTTCAAGTACTTATTTTTAAATTAAAATTGCAGATCAAGAATGTGTAGATTGTCAATGTTCATGTAATGTAACACTGTATACTGACAAAAGCAAACAGTCTAAAAGTTACATTACACAGGATAGATGAATCTCACAAATTTAAAGTGACAGAGCCACCAAAAAAGGAATATATGTTGTATGATTCCATTTACATTAAAGCCAAGAATATACGCTATTAGAAATCAGGATAATGGCTAATATTGGAGGAGGATGGAAGAGAGAGGCTTTCAGGATGCTGATATTTTGTTTCTTGAGCTGTTTACCAAGCACTCACTTCAGTTATGAAACACCGTAAAATATGTACTTTTCTATAGGATATTAATATTTCAGTCAAAACATTTAAAAGAGTTGAAATGTATATCATTTCTCTATTTTGAGAAAAATGGCAATGCTAAGAATACATCTAAAAGCCTAAAATCATCATCACTGTAGAAACTTTAAAATTAACTATAACAGTAGACCAATGCTTAATTCTGCTAGCAATAACGATGCTCATACTTTACTGCCCTTTAACCAATCGCTTACTGCTCTTTTTTAAACAACTCATAACTGAAAAAAGAGTCAAGTGAAAATTTAAATTAACTGCTCAAAATTTATCCCATTAAATATTACTGGTCACTGTTTTTGTCACTATATTCAGTCCTGTTCCAAGAAACTAAAAGAACTAAAGTTTACCTGATACAAAATAATAAAAAGGCTTTTCTGAAAAGTTTATTTTTATATGTGTGAAAACTACATAATATAGAATGAAAAATACAATATAACCAAAATATTTTGGAAAAAAAAAATCTAACAAACTAAAGTTTTGTAATAGCTTGCTCACTGAGATTAAAATATTTTACCATGAATATTTAAATGGAAGATAACCTTTTTTCAATGTTATTTAATTCACATATTTTTAAAATTACCAAACCTGATTAATATTATTAGTTTCAAGATTCATACAAAATTAACATCCCAATTTAGAAATATTTTTAAAAGTATAAATTATTTTGCTGACTTAAAATCTAGATTTACATTACTAACATACCAAGTAAAAATTTTTCAGTGCACTATAAAATGCCTTTGTTTCAAAAGCTATGGCCTGTAGTGAATATGCTCTTCTCATTATTGCATGAAATACAAATAGAGCATGATAAATATGCTTTAAGAAATTCTGGAATGTGAATTTTAAAAAACCAAACAGCTTGTATTATCTGAGGAAGGGAGAGACTGTGAATGGGGACAGACTTGACATAATCCTCACTCCCTGCAACCATTAAACAAAATTCTCAGTTCTCCTATGATTTCTATTCCATAGAAGTATTATATGATATATTTTATCTGGTGCTTTAAATGCTTCATTTATCTAAGATATATTTCAACTTACTGACTTTTGTATTGATTACTTTCCATTTAGAGCTGCTAAAAAATATAGTTTATTTTGTATTTGCTAAGGAAAACAACTTAAAGAAACTATTTCAAAACAACATACTTTTGGAAAGCATAGCAAAAAATACCACTGAAATAATGGAGAAGTGGTCTTAACTGCACAAAAGCAAATCACATCCAAATAAATATTAGCATTCTGTGATCTCATGCTTTTAGTATTTAATTGGAATATTTTCATTCAGATGTCAGCAGATATATTTTAAACCAAATTTGGCAATATTCAGAGTAAAATCCTTAAAATCAGTACACATCCTTAAAATAAGCCTTACCTATTTAAATATTCATCTTTTTTCATATAGTCTATAACTCACTTTGGAAATTTTGGCTGCTTTATTTTTAAAAACAAGTATTTTCTACAGTAAATACGGCACTGTATCTAATAAAATTTTAGTGTCATGAATAATAAATCAGCAGGTACAAGAATCTATTAAAGTTAATATCAACTTATCAACTGGGACATATCCCATGGTATTTTGTAATAGATCAGAATATATAATTCTTGGCTCAAATGAAACATATGAACACCAATACAAAGTTGAAAAGTGCAATCTCTCACAATATAATAAGTGCCATATGAGGCATATGGATGAGGAATAATATGCCATATGAGGTCTAAGGACAAAATTAAACTTATCAAGAAAAATTAAGAATAAAATCATTTAACTGATTTAATTTATAGAAAAACTGGCTCCAAAACTCAGTTAACTTTAAGTTCTATATCTTTTCAATTTTCTGAATCAATAGGCAAATTCCTTTGAAAATGTTATAATTTACTTTACAAATTTCATTTTAACAGTTATGTTTTATTCAAGGAAATATATCTTTAACAAATCAAGTACTTTAAATAAAGAAGTCAAATCTATTTTTGAAAGGCATGTTGCTTTTCATAAATAACTAATGAAAATAAAATCCTACAATAATAAGCTTTCTAATTAGGATAAAAAAGCAAAGATGTATTTCAAATTATTGAAATAATTCATATTTTAAAATATAGACATATTTCACTAGAATATAATTTCATATATTTTCATCTTATTTCATACAGTTAATCATTTCTTTAACATTAAAAGCACTGCTTTCAACTGAAGGAAAAAAGGTATGATTAGTAACTACTGACTCTCTTTCTATAAATCTCTTTTAATTCAGGAAGAACGACCTCCAAATAAAGGAATCTAGTACTAAATGAAAGCAAGGGCTAAAATCAGTTTCTACCCAAATGCAGTGACTGTACACAGACACATCAAAAATACTAGATTTATGTCATAAGAATAAATGACATAACCACTTTTCTCAGTGGTGAGGAATATACATGAAATTGGTATTTAGTTTAAATACCTTGGTCTTGTTATTAATTTGCAACTTTAAAAAAAAATTTTGTATTCTCATTAAAAAAAAAACTTGCCCTTGCAGTTCCTATACAATGTGAAACAGCAACATTTTACTATAGCTGCAACATGGATTGATAGTTATTACCCCAACAACAGTTATCTCTACCACAAGTACTATAAACTAATTGATTTCAGACATTTAAAAGAGATTTCTAACATCACATTTAAAAAAAAATGAAGTATTAACTTCACATATTTTTCTAAAGTTTTGTATAAAACTAATACATTGACATAAGACAGATATGATTGTTTTTATCCCCTTCTAAAGTAAGTGAAAATTATCATAAACCACACTTTAACATAATACTTACCAGCATGTGGGTAGTTTCAGAAGTTTACCATAAAGAGCAGTGCTGAAAGAGGGAACAATTGGTACAGGTAAGCAGTAAGATCCCCTACAATCCAAAGACGTCAGTCCTGCCTGGAAACCAAATATCTGCAACAAAAAGAAAAGACCCAAATGTTCACAGAGACAAAGTTTTAATAAGCACAGGATGAAATACGTCAGTTTCAATTTGCTCTACAACAGCTGCACACTAAATATGTTCCAATGTCTTTTTGCACTTCCCAAACATCAACATTTTCTTTTATTCACTTTGACATTAACTAACTCAGAATTAAGAAATTTAAATATATAGTATTTCTTTCATATCCCTGAGAGATTACTGTTCTTTTGATCAATTTTAAGTTTCATATTTTATCTCTATACATAATTCTCACTTAGCATTTTACTGTCTGCTAAAATGTACATATTCTGTTAAGACAACTGATTACATTGTGCACATCACAGATATTAACAGTAATAAATTACTGTTATATCATTTTATGCCTCAAAGAACATTAACTACAAGGAAAACAATCTTAAAAGTATTTTTGCCTTCAACTTACAGTACACACACACAAAAAGGATATCCAAATATATCCTAAAAAATGTTACTTCTTTTCGCTTTCTTTTGTGAAAATGATAGGGATGAGGTTTTTCACCTCAGGAAATTTG
Source organism: Bos indicus (assembly GCF_029378745.1). Classification (NCBI taxonomy): domain Eukaryota; kingdom Metazoa; phylum Chordata; class Mammalia; order Artiodactyla; family Bovidae; genus Bos; species Bos indicus. The sequence goes on from NC_091773.1 coordinate 65,451,235, forward strand.
GTAAATGGCATGAATTACTTATTATATGTTTATACTTAAAACAAGTAGATCACACTCAAAAAAATATAAGCATTCCCTGAAATTCCTGAACACTACATTGCCTTAATAGGAAGAATCCATGTAATATCACATTTTACATGAAACACTGCAGAGAACTGAATATGATATTTCTTCTTCCACTATTTTCAATAAAGTAAATCTTTCAAACTGGAAACACACAGAGATACAAAACGAAGTTACTGTTTTGAACAACATGCAAAAGCAGTTTAATCCCAAATTTTATTTTTCATTATTATTTTTTATTCCTTCAGTTTATAAAGCACTAACTTTCTTACCTCTAGGATTAATATTAGCTCCTAAAATCTACACTGAAACATATTTAAAATACCTCAATAACCAATTTTCAATAAAAATACTTTCATTTAATGAATATAAACTAATAATCAATTTCTTAGAAAGCAGTATTAAACTACTTTCAAACAGTCTCAAAAAGCTATTGTGCTATCATTCATCAAGTTGACAATGTCAAATCTTTTCCTGTAAAGTCAGTTAGCAATAAAGTAATTTTTTGGAAAACAGGCATTAGAATGTCGCATTTTCAAACTGAATTTCAAAAGACCTACTTAATTGCTATCAAGAAAAATGAAAGTGATATACCTATTGATTCCTATAAATCCCACTATTAACCAAGATATAAGAAAGTATTGAGAAGACAAAAGCGTGTTTCTAATATTTAACTGATCAACTTTAACAATTAAGTCATCCCACACTTACATTCTTTGAAGACTTGCTCTAAGAAACACTATATGCAAAGAACTTCTGGGAACTGTACAGTTTCAGAATTTCACATTTCCTCTGAAAGACCCAGTATTTAAAGATTTCTGAAATTTATAATTATCAATACCACTTGATACAAAGTATGATTATTAAAACAATGCCCAACTGCCAAATATTTCTAAAGTACAAATCAGGGTAAAACTTTCTCAAACTAGATCATCTGTGTTCAACTAAGAACTCTCTCAAGCTCCTTTCTAATAGTCTATAAATGTCCCAACAGTATAATCACAGATGCTATCATTAATGTATTCAGATGGAAACTGGGTGTTGAGGAGATCCCCTGCTGGTTGTTTTCAGAACTGCAAAGGACTCTGGAGAAAGTCCTGAATATTATTCAGTAATTTTTTTAAGCTTTTACTAAATTTACGTACTACCCAGAGAGGACTCCAGGTAACATTAAAGTATAAACTATAGTGAAAAAGGGCCCATCTACCACATCAAAAATAATTATTTCAAAATAACCAATTTTCAACTCTTTTAAATCATAGCAATAAGACGCAAAGATTTGCAATACCTATATAACCAAATGACCTGTCAACAACATTTGGTCAAGATTACAGATACTTTATCCAGAAAAAGGGAAATCAGTACTGTATGAATTGAGGTTGTTTTCATCAGGACTGTTCATAAACTTAGAAATTCAATACAAGTACTTAACACTGCAAACCAATAATCTGAGGCAAAAACAATGTATGAAGCAATTAAGTGCAACTACTAATAGAAGTCTCAGCTGAAGGAAAGACCAACTTGAGAAAGATGACTTACATATCACGTTAAATGAAAAGTTAAACATGTACTGCCATGTCTTAAAAAATTCTATTAGAGAACAATTGAACTAAATCACCACTTCTTAAATAGGGGAAAATGAAGTCTAAAAAGCACAAAGGGCTTCTTCAGAATTACCTATTGCTGGAACAGCAATATGATGGTTCATTTGATTTAGCTCATCTATTAGCTCACAATTCCACTCTGCCTTACTTCCTCACCCTACCCCTTCCTTCCCCTATCCAAAAATATATGGTTGAGTCTCCACTTACTCTTAAAGGAAAAAAACAATCTTACCAATACCTCTCCCCTCCAACCATTAGTGAAATTCCATTTCTCATTTGGCATCAACAAAAATCTTTAAAGAGTAGGCTGTAAAATGCTACATTTTTTTCATTGCCTACTCATTCCTTAAGCCCTCTAAATCTAGTTTCTAGTCACGTATTCATTGAAACAAAAATAAACTTTGGACTGAAACTGATACCTTATGCAGAAAAACTAAGTATTTTCTCCCAATTTTTTTCCAACAAAATTTAAGTGAGGAAACAATAAATAATAAGAAATTTTTTCATCACCCAGATTTTTTAAATGAATATTGTCATGCTGTCACCTATAGCATTAATGAAATAAAAGCCTTCAGAATACATAAGGATGCTCGTAACTCAACAATAAAAAGACAAAAGAACTTCATTTTAAAATGGGCAAGATTTTAATATTTTCCAAAGAATATATACAAATGTCCAAGAACCACATGAAAAAAAAAACTGCTCAACATCATTAGTCACTAGGGAAATTTATCAAAACCACAGGAAGACACCAGTTCACAATCATTAAGATGATTAAAATCAAAAAGACAGTAACAAGTGTCAGTGAGGATGTGGGGAAGAACATTGAACCACTACTACTGGGACAGTAAAACAAAGCAAGAATCCCTTTGAAAAAAGTTTGGCAGTTCCTAAAAATGTTAAAGAACAGACAGCTCCACACCAAGGTATACACCCAAGGGTAATGAAACTTGTGTTTACACAAAAACTATACAGAAATGTTCATAGCTATCTTATTCGGAACAGCTAAATATTGGAAATAACACAATGTCCACCAATCAGATAAATGCATAAAAAAATATAGCACATATCCACACAATGTATTATTCTCTCATAAAAATGGAATAAAGTACTGATACATGTGACAACATGGATGAACTCTGAAAAACATTATGCTAAGTGAAAAGAAGCCAGTCACAAAAGACTGTACATTGTATGATTCCATTTATATAAAATATCCAGACTAGGCAAATACAGAGAGTAGATCAGTGTTTATAGAAGTATGAGGAGTAAATGGAGAGTAAATACTAATGCTTTCTTTTTGGGGAGTGACAAAAATGTTCTGGAACTAGATAGTGGTGATGGTTGCTTAAAATCATTAATTTCTATTCTTTAAAAAATGTGGCTTTATGGTATTCAAATTACCTCAATAAAGGTATTTAAAAATTAAAAACCTTACTACATAACTAAAGTTTACCTGAACCATGACCCTCACACTATGCACCCCACCACCCCCCATCATGCCTCGATCTTTCAGGAGATCAGAATGCATCCCGCTCTTTTATTACACATTTATAAACCCTTTTATATCTGACAATCTTTAGCACTATTTTATCTTCTTAATTTACATAAATGGCATCACATTATACATACTATTATGCTTCCTGATATTCCCAACAAAAACTATGCTACAGAGAACTATTCATGTGGGCATTTATAGACCTCAAGTTGTACATATCTGTATACGCAAAAATTTCTCTAAGACAAGGGTCAACTAACTACAGCACACAAGTCAAATTCCAAGCACTGTTTTTGTACTACCTACAAGCTAAGAATAAGTTTTATACGTGTATATTTACAACTGATTTAATGATTGGGAACACTAAGTTAGTTTACACTCCGATTGGGTAAATGCTATGGGTCTGGGTGGACTCTGGGAGTTGGTGATGGACAGGGAGACCTCGTATGCTGTGGATCATGGGGTCACAAAGTATCGGACACAACTGAGTGACTGAACTGAACTATCCCAAGAAAAAGAATTTCATTCTCCTCATTAGTAAAACTATATTACAAAAAGAGAGTCCTATCCTGCATTTTTAATTCTGCCAACTCAAATGCATGGAAATTTGTTCTCTTTATTTAAGTACCTATTCGGTATCCTAAATTTTGCCTCATAGCCCACAAAGCCTAAAATAGTATCTGAACCTTCAAAGAAAAGCTGGGCCCTACTATAGTATATATATTGAAAACTGGAATGGATGTGTGTTTTCAAATTTATGAAATCCTTCAAAATCCAAATGATACCAGTTATACATCCACCAGCCATATATGAAAGCACAATTCCTTGACATCTCCAGGGAGAGCTCTTTACTTGATATCAAATATTCCCAAATCCAAGAAAGTCAAAGGGTTTCAATCCTACTAGAAACTTCCTGATCTCTCTGAAGCATTTGCCATAGCTGATCCTTATGAGTGACAAGGCCTGTGTGTCTACGTGTGTTAGTCACTCAGTCATGTCCGATTCTTTGCCACCCTATGCAACAAGGCCTTAAATTTATCTATTTTTCTATAATTTACAGAATGCTTTCACTAATTTATTTTTTATATGCTTCAAACCTCAGATGCCTTGCAAATGTCTTAGCTACTTGATTCCACACATATTCAAAGATGGGTTTAGCATTTAAATAAACAGGACTTGATAAGACATATGAAAGTTCCATCTGTATGTTTCTTTCCATGCCAACTCTCTCAATTAATAAATGTCATTACATGCAGGGGGAAGAATATACTATCCTGTCACATAGTCAACAGATTCACATTTACATATACAGATTAAAACTTAAGCATGAGTACTTAATTGAAAATTAGACTTCAAAATGCCAAACACATGAAATAGACATTTAAATCCTTCACTATAGTATTTTAAGACTGTAATAGTGAAAATTAAACTGAAAACTTCCTCAAAGGTTATAGTAATCATTCCAAAGTAACATGAACTGCTATAAACTTTATAACAAATTGCTATTTTTAGCCAGTTCCAAATAGTCACAAAACTAAGTCTTTACCAAATCCTTAAAGTTTTAAAATGTACTAGTTTCCTGAAGAAGTATCAGAAATGCATTAAATTTTTTTAAATGCAATCAAATTATCAACATTCAAGGCTTTATTTTTAGAGTATTCAAAATTCTTAACATCAATGAAAAGTTTTTCTACATATACTATGCCCAACACTAACTTCCTGGGACATTTAACTTTTCCATTACAGCTGGAGTCAAACTAACTAAAATATAAACGACAACTAGATAAAAAGGGAGTGAAGACCTTTTCCCAAAACATAATTTTATCTGGACTACACTTTAACTTTTACACTTCCCTGGAAGTTCAAGTGAGCATTTAATATATTACCAATGACTTTTATGTCAGCATGAATGACAATCATATTGGTGACCAATAGCTTTGGTAATGGTTTTCCTTGAGGATGGGGCATGCCTAACTCATTTTTAATGCTAAGTATCTGCAATACAGAAAAAACTCAGCAGTTACCAAATGAATAAATCCCATGTAAGTATAATACCTTGGAAAGAACTGCCCAAAACTAGACTTGCTTTGATAAAACAGGGCTGATATTCTTAAAAATATAATCTGATATTCAAATTGTGCCAATATACCTCAGTGTATTAATTTGGGGGATAAATAAAAAAGTACAAGTGTAACATATTCTTTATGTATATAACTTTCAAAAATATCTTCTACTACTCTCCATATGACATAAAACACTTGTAATAGATCATTACAACAATGGCACCTAAAGAATCATACTATCCTGTGTCCACACCTCTTTAACACATAATACTGTCAACTCCTCCATCAAGGGAGGAGAATTTCATTCTCCATCATCTTAAAAATCAGCTTTGCATAGATATCTAAAAAATGTGCTTTCTCATTATACATGCTTTGAAAACAGTCAAATTTTAATGTCCTAAATCTAAATATGCCTGTAGGTGATATAAAACTAATATCTTTAAATTGGTTTCTCTTTATACAGACACAAATATTTAAGAATTTAAAATATCAAACTATCAAGCATGAACCAATAAAATCAAAAGTCTATTTTTGCAGTCCTCTAATTTTCATACTTTACAAAAAATTTAGTGCATTTTTAGTACTTATTCTTGAATTCAACTTGGCATAGTTTCCTTTAGTCCATAAAACATAATTAGGTATATGCTTTCTGGTATATGCTTTCTCTACTTAGATTACACGTCTGTTTGCTTAGTAAAAACACGTATTACTCAAAATCTGAGTTTACCTATTTCTAAGTACCTAGAGTCTGAGTGAACTCTGGGAGTTGGTGATCGACAGGGAGGCCTGGCATGCTGCGATTCATCAGGGCACAAAGAGTCGGACACGACTGAGCGACTGAACTGACTGACTGATGCTGTGAAAGTGCTGCACTCAATATGTCCGCAAATTTGGAAAACTCAGCAGTGGTCACAGGACTGGAAAAGGTCAGTTTTCATTCCAATCCCAAAGAAAGGCAATGCCAAAGAATGCTCAAACTACCGCACAATTGCACTCATCTCACACGCTAGTAAAGTCATGCTCAAAATTCTCCAAGCCAGGCTTTAGCAATATGTGAACCGTGAACTTCCAGATGTTCAAGCTGGTTTTAGAAACGGCAGAGGAACCAGAGATCAAACTGCCAACATCCGCGGGATCATCGAAAAGCAAGAAAGTTCCAAGAAAACATCTATTTCTGCTTTATTGACTATGCCAAAGCCTTTGACTGTGTGGATCACAATAAATTGTAGAAAATTCTGAAAGAGATGGGAATACGAGACCACCTGTCCTGCCTCTTGAGAAATCTGTATGCAGGTCAGGAAGCAACAGTTAGAACTGGACATGGAACAGCAGACTGGTTCCAAATAGGAAAAGGAGTACGTCAAGGCTGTATACTGTCACCCTGCTTATTTAACTTATATGCAGAACACATCATGAGAAACGCTGGGTTGGATGAAGCACAAGCTGGAATCAAGATTGCTGGGAGAAATATCAATAACCTCAGATATGCAGATGACACCACCCTTATGGCAGAAAGTGAAGAAGAACTAAAGAGCCTCTTGATGAAAGTAAAAGAGGAGAGTGAAAAAGTTGGCTTTAAGCTCAACATTCAGAAAACGAAGATCATGGCATCTGGTCCCATCACTTCATGGCAAATAAATGGGGAAACAGCGGCTGACTATTTTTCTGGGCTCCAAAATCACTGCAGATGGTAATTGCAGCCATGAAATTAAAAGGCGTACTCCTTGGAAGGAAAGTTATAACCAGCCTAGACACCATATTAAAAAGCAGAGACATTACTTTGTCAACAAAGGTCTGTCTGCTGAGGGCTATGGTTTTTCCAGTGGTCATGTATGGATATGAGAGTTGGACTATAAAGAAAGCTGAGCATAGAAGAACTGATGCTTTTGAACTGCGGTGTTGGAGAAGACACTTAAGAGTCCCTTGGACTGCAAGGAGATCCAACCAGTCCATCCTAAAGGAGATCAGTCCTGGGTGTTCATTGGAAGGACTGATGTTGAAGCTGAAACGCCAATACTTTGGACACCTGATGCAAAGAACTGACTCATTTGAAAAGACCCTAATGTTGGGAAAGATTGAAGGCAGGAGGAGAAGGGGACGACAGAGGATGAGATGGTTAGATGGCATCACTGACTCGATGGACATGAGTTTGGGTAAACTCCAGGAGTTGGTGATAGACAGGGAGGCCTGGCATGCTGCAGTTCACGGGGTCACAGAGTTGGACACAACTGAGCAACTGAACTGACTGACTGATACTGGATGTTATTACTTATTTATTTAAAAATAAAAGAGAGCGATGGAAAAGCTGAACAAAGTCTCCAACAATTAACTTTACATAACGTGATCTAAGGGGCTTCCCTGGTAGCTCAGCCGGTAAAGAATCTGCTTGCAACGCAGGAGACCCCAGTTCGATTCCTGGGTCAGGAAGATCCGCTGGAGAAGGTATAGGCTATCCACTCCAGTGTTCTTGGGCTTTCCTGGTGGCTTAGCTGGTAAACAACCCACCTGCAATGTGGGAGACCCGGGTTTAATCCCTGGGTTGGGAAGATTCCCTGGAGAAGGGAATAGCTATCCACTCCAGTATTCTGGCTTGGAGAATTCCATGGACTGTACAGTCCATGGGGTCACAAAGAGTCAGACACGACTGATCAACTTTCACAACTTGATTTAAAGTAATAAACTTTTCCTTTGCATTAAGAAACTAAGATGGATTCAATAACAGGAAAATGACTAAAAACAAACATGTTATCCCCACTGTGCAAAACACTGTCTCACATAAATATTCCCCTGAAAGAAATTATCAATTTTTTAAAACATCCTTAGTTTTAAATTTTCTCATTGCTTATAATCAATGATACATAAAATCTTCAAAAGTTTTAATTACCATTATCTTATAAATCCCAAGCTATTAACACCAAATAATCGAAGAAATCTTTAATAGAGACATCTTTATTTTTATGTTAATTATACTAAATAATGATTATATAGGTATATCTTATTTAAATCTCATCTAATGGGGTACTAATTATGTAAAATTACAACTCAAAAAAAAGTTTTTTTTAAAAGATGTATTTGATTCTCCAAAAGCCAACCACATACTAATACACAAGAAAATTCACTTTTCATACCTTAAGGTAGCAATGTGCATAGCAATAATGAAGCAGATTATCAGAAGGCTGAGTAAGGCTGCTGACCACATGCACCAACTGTTCAGCATACATCGGCACAGAATGTTCCAGATTAATTTTATCCACCAATATCTGAACAGAAGGCAAAGGCCGGAGAGACTGGAAGTTTGTAGTATTCATGAAGTTACTTGAGTTCTGGAAAATAATAATGATCATTTAATATTTCCAGAGAAATAACTGGTATGCCATGTCCTCTAGAGACACTTCAGAGTGACAAATAATGCAGTGACATCAAATTATCCTAGAAATGATGTCTTCCTATGGGACTCTCTTACCATAACCAAACAGAAACACCTTCTATTTTTAAGTACTCAAGTTGTGCCAATATTTAAGAAAAATAAAAAAGATTTAAAAGAAGGCCTATTTACTGCAAAATTATCAATACCCTTTTAGCTAGAGCTTTTTATTTTTTCAGTCAATTAGAATATTCAAACTACATGCCTCAGTACATTAAAAGTATTTTCTTAACTTGATAATTTGCCCCCAAATCCCAGATATTGCAGAGTTTTTTTCTTCTTTCTTTTATTCACATTTAGATGACTAAAGGACTAAGTGGACTACTCTAGACAATCTGAAAGACACTGACAATAAGCAAAGTTTGTAGGACAGAAAAATTTCTGATCCGTATTATATCTACTAATAGCAAACATGCTAAAGGCTCATAAAGTCCTAAGAATCTCAAGGTAGGCTTGGAATTTTTAGTGTTAACAGAATTTTTCTAAGCTTCGGAGTAAATGCAGATAAATTTCCACACATCCAGGGTATGAAATTCATTAGCAAGCCATCAACTATGGTCCTTGAACTTATTTCCATACCTGTAACTCTCAATGAGGAACAGTATGACCTCCAGCCAAAGGTATGTGAAAATATATGGGAAGAGCAATTTAATCGTTTTGTCCGTCTTTCATCATAAGAATAGGGGAACCATAATGGCATTTAGCAGGCACTGGCTAAAGATGGTAAGTGCTACATGACACTTCTCTAGCCCAAAAGGTCAACAGTGCCATTATTGAGGAACACTGTGCCTAAAACTAAGCTGGACATATAATTCTTCTTTTCTGACTCACAAATAATTTGTAAACCTTCATTTATTGAGCAATTACTATATTAAAGGACTTTATTTTGGATTATTAAAATATAGGATCCCCTGGTGGCTCAGACAGTAAGGAGTCTGCCTGCAGTGTGGGAGACCCGGGTTTGATCCCTGGGTCGGGAAGATCCCTTGGAGAAGGAAATGGCAGCCCACTCCGCTATTCTTGCCTGGAGAATCCCATGGATGGAGGAGCCTGGCAGGCTACAGTCCATGGGGTCACAAAGAGGCGGACACAAGTGAGCCACTTCACTTCACTGAGATATAATATACAGTAAGCATCCAAATCTTAAACATACAGCTCAACAAATTTCCATGTATGTAATCACCACACATTTCAAGCACACTAGTAGGGCCCCACCAGGGGCAGCCAATGTTCTCACCTTAATCATCACAGATTAGTTCTGTCTGTCCATCAAGTTCACTTGAACAAAATCACACATAAGTATATACTTATGTCTGCTTCTTTCATTCAACATATCATCTGTTAATTATCTACTGTTCACTCTTTGAGTCAACACTTATCATATGGAATGACTATTTTTATTTCTACTCATAACTCTTATCTTAAGCTCTACATTTTCTGATTCTAAAATAGCCATTCTATCCTTCTTCTGATTGGCAATTAAATTGTGTATCTTTTTTATCCTCTTTTTTCTAGCTTGTGTTTTCAGTTCCAGAATTTCACTTTGTTCTTTTTTTTAATGCAGTGAAATCTTATGAACTCTTCTTTTTTGTTTCTTTCTTCAACTTATTAATCATAGTTACTTTAAAATCCAAGTCTATACTATCATATTTTAATTTTTCTCCACTAAAATTTTCCCAGATGATCTCTTTACCCAGCAACACGATGAATAAATTACCAGTGGCTGACAGAGAGCAAATACACAAAATGAAATTAATGCATCTTAATTCTTTGCCATACCTCCACAAGCTCTTCTGATTTAAAGTTAGGACAATTTTTATTTCTGCAATCATTATGTCACCATGAAAAGAAATATATCCCCCAAAGTAATAAATTAAAAATAACAGATAATACTTTATATGTATATAGCAGACTCAGAAAGCAATACATTGGTTATGGACCTAAAATATTAAGCATCTAATAAGTAAGTGTTAACAAACACAGTAATAATCACTGGGTTCCTAATATGTGCAAAATGGTTTAGACACATTATCTCATTTAATATTCTAAATCATTCTAGGAGCTAGGTGTTTTGGGGGAACTGTTAAGCAGCACCCTGGCAATCTTAAAATCCAAGTAGACCACAAAGTAAGGCTTAACCACAAGAGACCTAATGGCAGAGCATCCTGTGATATTATCAAAAACAGGGGAAAATAGAACTGCTAAAAGATCATTTCTCACTCAATTTCTCATCTTGAGAAATGCTGCTATGGGAAAGTTTCTCATTAGCATCCCTCCTTCAGGGGGCTCTCCATCTACTCTTTCAGAGTACACTGTAAGGCTATATAACTGCTTGGCTGCAGTTTGGAACAGAATCCCTGTCAACAAGGTACCCTACCATGTGTGCTGAAGGTCAGGTGGGCCCTAGATTCAGGGTTGTCCTGAAAGGGACAAGATGAGCTGACACGATTACTGACTTGCTTTTGCTGTCTATGTAAGTAATTAACTATCTGAATCTATCTGAGACTTTTTGCTTCTTTAGTGGAAGACTATCAGCCTAAATGAAAACTTATAATTTTCTTTTGTTTCTCAGAAAAGGAAAACAAGGCTTAGAGATTAGATATAAAGCAAAGTGCTCGAAGGAGTCATAGCTTATACATGATCTGATATCTATGCCCATGTGCTTCAACATTTCTTCATAGAGCTTTGGCCTGAGGTTAACCTATCTAATTATTTATATGTGTTGTTTTTCAGTCACTAAGTCATGTCCAACTCTTTGTGACCTCATGGAATGCAGCACACCAGGCTTCCCTGTCCTTTCCCATCCTCCTATCTCCTGGAGTTTGCTCAAATTCATGTCCATTGAGTCACCAATGCTATCTAACCATCTCATCTTATTTCCTAAGAATTAACAATCATAGTTACACCGCTTAACATCATCATGGATAACTATATAAAAGATACTCTTTTACACAGCTTACTCTTACAATATCACAGGACCAACAATATGCATATATGAGAAAACAAGTCGTGAATGACAAAGTATACCTTTTCCCCCATAATAACAGGTAGCAAATGATCCAGCAAATTGAATTCAGCCATGAAAATTGTGAAGGTGCATTTGAGGAGAGTAACACTTGTATGTCGAGTAGGAATATATTCCTCCAAAGATGCCACTTCCTCAGGATTCAGCATTGTTTCTCTTTCATCCTTAATATCTAAAATGAAATAATAAAAATTCAATGAAAAATTATTTTTAAATAATTTCCTTAGTTAACTAACAAATTAATTAGTTCTCCAAATTTGAAGGTCAATCTTTTTCAACAATGAAGCAGCTATAAAATAGTGCTTCCTTTAACGAGAATAAATTACTTTGCTCTAGAAAATGTATGTCTTTGCTATATAAGAATGTATGTTTTCTATTTTTAAATATATATTAAATATGTTAAAAAATTCTTAATCTGTCATTAAAAGAACCATAGCTTCCTTTCATAAAAATACCATTGAGATAATATCAATGCAAGCCATAGACTACAAGAAAATACTTGTCACAGACAGATAGACAGACAAACACAGGTGTATGTACAAAGGATTTGTGCCTGCAACCTACTAAAAAATTTACAACCACCTAAAAATCAAAAGTAAATGAATAATTCAATGGAAAAATGGGCAAAAAAGCCTTGAATAAACAAAAGATAACATATCCAAATGGCCAAAAATTACATCAAAAGCTAGTTAACATCATTAAGATACCAGATAACCGCAAATAATGTAACAATGTGGTAGCCCTACACATCCACTGAAAAAGCAAAAACGAAAAAGTCTAAGAATACAAAAGTTGGTAAATATGCACCAGCAAAGTTTTTCTATAAAGAGCCACAAAGAAAATACTGTAGGTTTTGTGTGTTAGTTTAGTGAGTCACAATTATTCTATTCTGCCACTGCAGTATACAAAAGCAGCCACAGACAAAACATAACTGAATGAGTATGACTATGTTCCAATAAAATTTTATCTATAAAAAATGAAAATTAGATTTCATATAGTTTTCATGTATCACAAAATATCAACCTTATTTGTATTTTTTCCAATATTTGAAATGCAAAACCCATTATCAACTCATGAGCTGTACAAAAAGAGGCAGTAAGTCATAACTGACCAAACCCCTGATCAAGGGCAACTAAAGGTCTCCTGCACTTCTGACTGACATACACTTGGGAAAATAGTTTGGAAATACATACTAAAGGTAACATACATAATCACTTCACCTAAGTGATTCTACTCTTAAATTCCCAACAGAAATGAATACATATGTTTATCAAAAGGGATGTGCTAGAATTTTGGTAGCATCACTACCATAATAACCAAAAACTACAAACTAACCAAAAACTCATCATCAGTAAAATGGATAAGCAAGCTTTGGTATATTCAAAAAAGGGGATACTAAAAGGAAAAGAGAATGAATACCACAAACATAATGTAAACTAAAGTCACGGACAAATGAGTATACACTGTGTGCTTACGTAGTCATGAGTTCTAAAACATGCCAAAAGATACATACACTCCAGTGGTTAAGAATCTGCCTGCCAATGCAGGGAGCATGGGTTGAATCTCTGGTCCAGGAAAATCCCACACGACACAGAGCAACTAAGCCAGTGTGCCACAACTACTAAAGCCTGGATGTCTAGAGCCTGTGCTCCACAACCAGAGAGGCCACTGCAGTCAGATGCCTGCACACCATGATGAAGGATAGTCCTGCTCGCCGCAAGCAGAGAAAGCCAACATGCAGCAATACAGACAGACCCAGTACAGTCAAAAATAAATAAAATTTAAAAAAAAATTTTTTTAATAAAATATGGCACAATAAATCTAGGTTAAGTATGGAGAGTGTTTACCCTTGGGGGTCAGAGTAATAATCAAAAGAGGGCAAGGAGTATCCTGCAGTGCCGGTAAGGTTCCATATCCTGAACGGTTAATCATATAGATGTGGCTAAGTTTACAACATTCACAAAATTTTACCCTTAGATTTTGTGTGCTTTCCAGTACATATATTACATTTCAATGAAATAAGTAATAAAAAAAAAAAAGGAGTGGAAGAGAACTGCTGATTACTCAGAGTGAGAACTGCATGCATAAAGTCAGTTAGCAGCAGTTTCTTTACATAGGGCCTATTTCTGAAATGATAAACTGCTTCAAATAATTCATTTTACATAAACACATATATGCATGTGTGTATGTATGTGTGTATATAGCATAATCCAACTGTCAAAGAGATTGCAAATGGCTTTTTTTTTTTTTTTTTTACAAAAAAAATCTGAATTTTTAGTCAAGTGTATGGACTCCTTCTAGAGAACATATTTTCCAGCCTCCCTGGCTGCTGTGTACAAGGACACACTACTAAGTTTGGGTCAATGAGATGATTGAGCCATGTCATTAAATGAAACTACATACCTAATATTTTCTCTTACCCCACGTGATACTGATTAAAATTAGACACTGTAAGGTTGAGTCAATACTGAGCATGCAGGAGAGGTGTACCTCAGATGGCAGGAAAACAAGATATAAGGAATTCTGGGTGTAAGACAACGTCATGAAACAGTCACCCTAATCTCCTGGATTACCTACCAGTGTTGGCTATAACATGATAAAAATTAGTTATATACTCTTTTTTGTGTGAACATTAGTTTTCATTTCTCTATGTTAAATGCTCAGGAATGCAGTTGCTGGCTATATGGCAGCTGCATGTTAAGTTTTTTAAAAATCTGTCAAACTGTTCTTAGGAGTGGCTATACCATTTTATTCTTAGCAGCAATGAATCAGTAATCTAGCCTTCTTCACATCCTCCACAGCATTTGATGTTGACACCATTTTCTGTATATACTATCCTCAGTTCAGTTCAGTCCTTCAGTAGTGTCCAACTCTGAGAACCCATGGACTGCAGCATGCCAGGCTTCCTTGTCCATAATCAGCTTCCGAAGCTTGCTCAAACTCATGTCCATCGAGGCAGTGATGCCATCCAACCATCTCATCCTCTGTCATCCCCTTCTCCACCTGCCTTCAATCTTTCCCAGTATTAGGGTCTTTTCTAATAAGTCAGCTCTTCACATCAGGTGGCCAAAGTATTGGAGCTTCAGCATCAGTCCTTCCAATGAATATTCAGGGTTGATTTCCTTTAGGATGGACTGGTTTGATCTCTTTGCAGTCCAAGGGACTCTCAAGAGTCATCTAAAGCACCACAGTTCAAAAGCATCAATACTTTGGCATTCAGCCTTCTTTATGGTCCAATTCTCATATTCATACATGACTAGTGGAAAAACCATAGCTCTGACTACAGGGAACACTGTCAGCAAAGTAATGTCTCTGCTTTTTAATATGCTATCTAGTTTAGTCATAGCTTTTCTTCAAAAGAGAAAGTGTCTTTTAATTTCACGGCTGCAGTCACCATCTGCATTTGAATGGGGGCCCAAGAAAATAAAGGCTGTCATTCTTTCCATGGTTTCCCCACAAACTTGCCATGAAGTGACGGGACCGGATGCCATGATCTTGGTTTTTTGAATGTTGACTTTTAACCCAGCTTTTTCACTCTCCTCTTTCACTTTCATCAAGAGGTCTTTAGCTCCTCTTCACGTTCTGCCCTAAGGATGCTGTCATCTGCATATCTGAGGTTATTGATATTTCTCCCAGCAATCTTGATTCCATCTTGTGCTTCATCCAGCCTGAATTTCACATGATGTACTTTGCAAAGAACTTAAATAAACAGGGTGAAAATACACAGCCTATTTTCATTTCCAATTTGGAATCAGTCCGTTGTTCCATGTCTCATTCTAACTGTTGCTTCTTGACCTGCACACAGATTTCTTCAGTTCAGTTGCTCAATCGTGTCCGACTCCTAGCGACCCCATGAATCGCAGCATGCCAGGCCTCTCTGAGTTCACCAACTCCCGGAGTTCACCCAAACTCATGTGCATCGAGTTGGCGATTTCTTATGGGGCAAGTAAGGTGGTCTGGTATACCCATCTCTTGAAAAATTTTCCACAGTTTGTTGTGATCCAAAGAGTCAAAGGCTTCAGTGTAGTCAATGAAGCAGATGCTTTCCTGGAATTCTCTTTTCTATGATCCAATGGATGTTGGCAATTTGATCTTTGGTTCCTCTGCCTTTACTAATTCCAGCTTGAACCTCTGGAAGTTCTCTGTGCATGTACTGTTGAAGCCCAGTCTGGAGAATTTTGAGCATTGAGTGTGAGATGAGTGCAACTGTGCAGTAGTTTGAACATTCTTTGGCACTGACTTTCTCTGGGATTGAAATGAAAATTGACCTTTTACAGTCCTGTGGCCACTGCTGAGTTTTCCAAACCTGCTGGCATATGGAGTGCAGCACGTTAACAGCATATTTTATTATTTTAAATAGCTCAGCTGGAACTCTATCACCTCCACTAGCTTTGTACATAGTGATGGTTCCTAAGGCCCGCTTGACTTCATACTGAAAGCTATCTGGCTCAAGGTGAGTGATCACATCGTGAGGGTTATGTGGGTTATTAAGATCTTTTTTTGTATAGTTCTTCTGTGTATTCCTGACACCTTTTCTTAATATCTCCTGCTTCTGTTAGGCCCATCCTGTTTCTGTCCTTTATTGTGCACATCTCTACATGAAATGTTCCCTTGGTATCTCTAATTTTCTTGAAGAGATTTCTACCCTTTCCCATTTTATTGTTTTCCTCTGTTTCTTTGCACTGATCACTTAGAAAGGTTTTCTTATCACTCCTTGCCATTCTTTGGAACTCTGCATTCAGATGGTTATATCTTTCCTTTTCTCCTTTGCCTTTCACTTTTCTACTTTTCTCCACTATCTGTAAGGCCTCCTCAGACAACCATTTTGCCTTTTTGCATTTATTTTTCTTGGGGATGGTTCTGATCATCACCTCCTATACAATGTTATGAACCTCAATTCACAGTTCTTCAGGCACTCTATCAGATCCAATCCCTTTAATCTCCTTGTCACTTCATACTGTACAATCTACTGTACAAATTATAGTACAATTACAATTTGATTTAGGTCATACTTGAATGGTCGAGTGGTTTTCCCTACTTTCTTCAATTTAAGTCTAAATTTGGCAATAAGGAGCTCATGCTCTGAGCCACAATCAGCTCCTGGTCTTGCATTTGCTTATTGTATACAGCTTCTCCATCTTCCACTGCAAAGAATATAATCAATCTGATTTCGGTATTGACCATCTGGTGATATCCATGTGGAGAGTCATCTCTTGTGTTGTTGGAAGAGAGTGTTTCCTATGATTAGTTCATTCTCTTGGCAAAACTCTGTTAGTCTTTGCCCTGCTTCATTTTGCACTTCAAGACCAAACGTGCCTTTACTCCAGGTAATTCCTGACTTCCTACTTTTGCATTCCAGTTTCCTATGATGAAAAGGACATCTTTTTTGGTGTTCGTTCTAAAAGGTCTTATAGGTCTTTAAAGAACCGTTCAACTTCAGCTTCTTCAGGATTAGTGGTTGGGGCAAAGACTTCGATTACTATGATACTGAATGGTATACTGTCCTATCACTCATCAGTATGACTGACATGGAGCACACACTCAAACGAGCTGCAAAAAAAGAATTCATGAACATACCAAGCATTTATGGCACTGTGTTACGTGATTTTACAGGCACTAATCTTTGGCTGAAGGTTTTATTAGCTCTTACTTTAAATATATCATCTGTATTTGCGTGTGTGTGTTAGTCGCTCAGTCATGTCTTTGCGACCCCATGGACTGTAGCCCGCCAGTTTCCTCTGTCCATGGGATTTCCCAGGCAGGAATACTGGAGTGGGTTGCCATTTCCTTCTCCAGGGGATCTTCCAGACCAAGGGATCAAACCCAGGTCTCCTACAATGCAGGTGAAATGCTTTACCATCTGAGCTACTAGGGAAGCGTCATTCAAATAAACTTGCAAGAGATTCAAAATTAAGCCAAAACAAACCTGGTTTTAGTCTACTATATGGTTCATATTCATGTTCCAAGGCACAAACAACCATTTTTAAAATTCTGTGTACTGCACTGCTATCCAAGCGAAAATCAAGAGGACCTATAACAAGGCTTTTGGTAGATTTTTCCTGAACTGTTCCCAAATCTTCACTCTTCCCTGAAGAAAAGTCTTGTTGATTTGCAGAACCTACAAGAAGCAAAAATTCATATTAATATTGTAAGCATCAATCAGATATATCAAGTGTGTATTCTAACATTACTCTTATCTTTACAGCTTAGAGCTTAATGCCTTAAGAGCAATTCTACATCAGGTGGATACACAGAACCCTGCTGATCTATTTTTCTTTATACAAATGAGATGTTATCAACAAAGAAACCAGTTACTTTAAAAACCAATTATTCCTACTATCTATTTATTCTTATAAGATCTGCCATAAAACTAAAATTCTTGAAAAATTATTCTCTAACATTTAATTGGCCTATACCCAGTAACTCTGCACACAATACTATTAGGTTGACTGGGAAGTCAGATTCTGGAAGAAGTTGCATTTTACTACCATTTTATGCTAGAAGTTTCACTGAAAAATTGATTGCTTAAAACTACATATTCAAAGGTGACTTGAGAGTTTTATAATGACCATGGAAGTAAACAACAGGTATTACCCACTTTGAACTTTTTCCAGAATAAAATCACTATGGCCATGCTCCAAGGGTGGAAGCCAACTTCCTCAATCCCTTATCTGCCCATATATCAAAGAGGAACCAAGGTTGTTTTCTAAAGAAAATCTTGGCTCAACCTATAGGTATTTCCTTTTATCCAGTATGTCTACACTTACATTAAATATTTGGTTTTAATACATAAATTCACTATTTTAAGTGATAACATACAGTAAATTTCAATTCTTGAGTCTTATGTTTATTCAAACAAAAATAGGAAAGCAAAACATTCTAGCACTTTACTACTTTTAGTTAAACACAAAAATTTTCCATCTACATACACTTAATAACTTATTCAAAAATACATTTCCTTCACCAGAAGGGAAAGAGACACGTGTACCCCAGTGTTCATCACAGCACTGTTTATAATAGCCAGGACATGGAAGCAACCTAGATGTCCATCAGCAGATGAATGGATAAGAAAGCTGTGGTACATATACACAATGGAGTATTACTCAGCCATTAAAAAGAATACATTTGAATCAGTTCTAATGAGGTGGATGAAACTGGAGCCTATTATACAGAGTGAAGTAAGCCAGAAAGAAAAACACCAATACAGTATACTAACGCATATATATGGAATTTAGAAAGATGCTAACGATAACCCTGTGTACGAGACAGCAAAAGAGACACTGATGTATAGAACAGTCTTATGGACTCTGTTGCAGAGGGAGAGGGTGGGAAGATTTGGGAAAATGGCATTGAAACGTAAAATATCATGTATGAAACGAGCTGCCAGTCCAGGTTCGATGCACGATACTGGATGCTTGGGGCTGGTGCACTGGGACGACCCAGAGGGATGGTATGGGGAGGGAGGAGGGAGGAGGGTTCAGGATGGGGAACACATGTATACCTGTGGCGGATTCATTTTTATATTTGGCAAAACTAATACAATTTGTAAAGTTTAAAAATAAAATAAAATTTTTAAAAAAAGTACATTTCCTTCATTTCAGAAAAAAGGAGTCCAGCTCAATCTCTAGTTTCAGTACCACATACAAAAAAAAATTAAATTTATTATTCATACATTCTTAACAAGATGACTATATACAAATGGAAATGTCACAAATAAACATACAAAGTTAATCTTAAAACATATTTTATGATACACATAAATAATACTGAATCACATTACATATTAGGTGAAAATAACATTACCATTAAAAAAAAATCACTTTCCATAGATAAACCAGGTATTTCTAGACCTAAACCTGTTAGGATGAGGCAACTTGAAGATAATCAGAAGGACTATGGTTGCAAATCAAAATATTCAAAAACAAGGCAAATATCCTGCTTTTGAGTCCTGCAGGAGCTACTAGGCTTCTTTTAAAAACTGTCACTTCATAAGAAGACGGTTCTTTTAGACATCAGATTGTCTCTAAAACAATGAAGTCTAGAGGATTCTATTTTTTTTTTTTTTTTCAGATAATGCAACATGATTATAACGCAGTTTAAATTTAGATGTCAGTCGCTTATCTCAAAGGTAAAACTGTGACTGACTTTTAGCTGCATCTTTTCAGCAAGGTATTTTACTCATGCCCACCTCGATATGTTTGGTAATTCCAGCCCCCTGAATGTTTGGCTATCCTTATTAAGAGTAAAGATAATATCCAGTTAGCCTAAGGATAATGAAGGACTTGCCAGTCTGTCCATGGAGAATTTTGAGCATTACTTTGCTAACGTGTGAGATGAATCCAATTGTGAGGTAGTTTGAACATTCTTTGGCATTGCCTTTCTTTGGGATTGGAATGAAAACTGACCTTCTCCAGTGCTGTAGCCACTGCTGAAGTTTTCCAAATTGGCTGGCATATTGAGTGCAGCACTTTCACAGCATCTCTTTTACAGTTGAAATAGCTCAACTGAATTTCATCACCTCCACTAGCTTTGTATGTAGTGATGATTCCTAAGGCCCACTTGGCTTCGCATCCCAGGATGTCTGGCTCTAAGTGAATTATCACACCATCATGGTTATCTGGGTCATGAAGATCTTTTTTGCATAGTTCTTCTGTGTATTCTTGCCACCTCTTCTTAATATCTTCTGCTTCCGTTTTAGGTCCATATCATTTCTGTCCTTTATTGTGCCCATCTTTGCATGAAATGTTCCCTTGGTATCTCTAATTTTCTTGAAGAGATTTCAAGTCTTTCCCATTCTATTGTTTTCCTCTATTTCTTTGCACTGATCACTGAAGAAGGCTTTCTTATCTCTCCTTGCTCTTCTTTGGAACTCTGCATTCAGATGGGCATATCTTACCTTTTCTCCTTTGCTTTTCGCTTGTCTTCTTTTCTCAGCTATTTGTAACGCCTCCTCAGACAACAATTTTCCCTTTTTTGCATTTCTTTTTCTTAGGGATGGCCTTGATCACTGCCTCCTGTACAATGTCACAAACCTCTGTCCATAGTTCTTCAGGTACTGTTTATCAGATCTAATCCCTTGAATCTATTTCTCACTTCCACTGTATAATCATAAGGGATTTAAGTCATACCTGAATGGTCTAGTGGTCTCCTCTACTTTCTTCAATTTATGTCTGAATTTGGCAATAAGGAGTTCACGATCTGAGCCACAGTCAGCTCCCAGTCTTATTTTTGCTGACTGTATAGAGCTTCTGCATCTTTGGCTGCAAAGAATATAATCAGATTTCGGTATTGACCATCTGGTGACGTCCATGTGTAGAGTCTTCTCTTGTGTTGTTGGAAGAGGGTGTTTGCTCTGACCAGTGCGTTCTCTTAGCAAAACTCTGTTAGACTTTGCCCTGCTGCTTTCTGTACTCGAAGGCCAAATTTGCCTGTTACTCCAGGTATCTCTTGACTTCCTACTTTTGCATTCCAGTCTCCTATAATGAAAAGGACATCTTTTTTGGGTGTTAGTTCTCGAAGGTCTTATAGGTCTTCATAGAAACATTCACGTTCAGCTTCTTCAGCATTACTGGTTGGGGCACAGACCTGGATTACTGTGATATTGAATGGTTTGCCTTGGAAGTGAACAGAGATCATTCTGTCATTTTTGAGACAGCACCCAAGTACTGTATTTCAGACTCTTTTGTTGACTCAGGGTTACTCCATTTCTTCTGAAGTGAAAAGAAATTCTTACTACAGTAGCAGATATAACAGTCATCTGAGGTAATTCACCCATTCCAGCCCATTTTAGTTCACTCATTCCTAAAAATGTCGATGGTTCATTCTTGCCATCTCCTGTTTGACCACTCCCAATTTGCCTTGATTCATGGACCTAATATTCCAGGTTCCTATGCAACATTGTTCTTTACAGCATCGAACTTTACTTCCATCACCAGTCACATCCACAGCTGGGTGTTGTTGTTGCTTTGACTCCGTCTCTTCTCTGGAGTTATTTCTCCACTGATCTCCTATAGTATATTGGGCACCTACCAACCTGGAGAGTTCACTTTCAGTGTCCAATCTTTTTGTCTTTTCATACTGTTCATGAGGTTCTCAAGGCAAGAATACTAAAGTGTTTGCCATTCCCTTCTCCAGCGGACCACATTTTATCAGAACTCTCTACCAGGACCCATCCATCTTGGGTGGCCCTACACAGCATGGCTCATGGTTTCATTCAATTAGCCAAGGCTGTGGTCCATGTGATCAATTTGATTAGTTTTCTGCGATTGTGGTTTTCATTCTGTTAAGGATAAGAGGCTTATGAAAGCTTCCTGATGGAAGAGACTGACTGAGGGGAAACTGGGTCTTGTTCTGATGGGCAGGGCCATGCTGGGTAAATCTTTAATCCAATATTCTGTTGATGGGCAGGGGCTGTGCTGTCCAAACTATAGTGGAGATAATGAAGATAATGCGACCTCCTTCAAAAGGTCCCATGCGTGCACTGCCACACTCAGTGCCCCTGACCCTGCACCAGGCCATAGCCAACCCACGCCTCCGCCAGAGACCCTTAGACACTCACGGGCAAGTCTGGGTCAGTCTCTTGTGGGGTCACTGCTCCTTTCTCCTGGGTCCTGGAGTGCACAAGGTTTTGTTTGTGTCCTCCAAGAGTCTGATTTCCCAGTCCTGTGTAAGTTCTGGCAGCTCTATGGTGGGGTTAATGGCGACCTCCTCCAAGAGGGCTTACGCCCTACCCAGGCCTGCTGCACCCAGGCTCCTGCCCCCGGGGCAGGCCACTGCTGACCCATACCTCCACAGGAGACAGTCAAACACTCAAAGGCAGGTCTGGCTCAGTCTCTATGGAGTCTCCTAGTGAACACAAGGTTTTGTTTGAGCCCTCTGAGAATCTCTGGTGGATATGGGGTTTGATTCTAAATGCGATTTCACCTCTTCTACAATCTTGCTGAGGCTTCTCCTTTGCCCTTGGAAGTCAGGTATATTTTTCTGGTGGGATCCAACATTCTCCTCGGAGAAGCCAATGGCAATCCACTCCAGTACTCTTGTCTGGAAAATCCCATGGACGGAGGAGCCTGGTAGGCTGCAGTCCATGGGGTCTCTAGGCGTAGGACACGACTGAGCAACTTCACTTTCATGCATTGGAGAAGGAAATGGCAACCCAGTCCAGTGTTCTCGCCTGGAGAATCCCAGGGACGGGGGAGCCTGGTGGGCTGCCGTATATGGGGTCGCACAGAGTCGGACATGACTGAAGCGACTTAGCAGCAGCAGCAACATTCTCCTGTCGATGGTTGGTCAGCAGCGAGTTGCAATTTTAGAGTTCGTGCAGGAGAAGATGAGTACACGTTCTTCTATTCCATCCTCTCATCTCAGATGTGAAAGTCACTTAGTCGTGTCTGACTCTGAGACCCCGTGGACTATACAGTCCATGGAATTCTCCAGGCCAGAATGCTGGAGTGGGTAGCCGTTCCCTTCTCCAGGGGATCTTCCCAACCCAAGGATTGAACCCGGGTCTCCTACATTGAAGACAGATTCTTTACCATCTGAGCCACAAGGGAAGCCAAATTTGAACTACAGAAACAAATAAATGTCAAGTCACAACAAACCAAGAATTTTAGGTAAAATATTTATTTGAAGAATTCAAAATTAATCTCTTGAGAATTCAAAATATTTTCCTTAGGTTTATAAATACTAAAAATTCCACAAATTTCCTGTTTCAAGTAATCCAAGAAAGAAGAAAATCTGAACAGAGCAGGAACAAATGCAAGCTGTAGAGCTAAACTGCTGCTGCTGCTGCTGCAGCTAAGTCGCTTCAGTTGTGTCCGACTTTGTGCGACCCCATAGACGGCAGCCCACCAGGCTCCCCTGTCCCTGGGATTCTCCAGGCAAGAACACTAGAGTGGGTTGCCATTTCTTTCTGGGTTTAAATCCCACATATATGCTGTGTGATCTTGGCCAAGTTATGAAATCTGAATAGGACTGGCTTTTTTCTTATCTGGAAAATGGGAATATTGTTATCTACCTTACAGGGTTATTACAAAGATTAAATAAGCTAATATACGTAAAACATCTAGAAGAGTGCTTTCCATTTAAAATCATTCAACAAATACTAGCTATTATTATCACCATCACCATATTATAAATGAATATAGATTCACAATGAGAAAAAAAACATGAAAGCAGCTACCAAAAAGCAGGCAACGAATAAATGAACAGATTGTTGGGTGAATGAAAGAACATATCTTTAATGTACATGTGACACTCACAAGTTAAATTAACAGTGGATTTTTATTATTTTTTCTCAAAAAAATTATCTGCTCACACACCTGAGAAAGTATCTGTGTAAGCAGTAAACCAAAACGATGACCACAAATCTCAGAACAGCAGTTTCCCACAGTGAGGGAAGGAGAAGACTTGATGGAAGAGGAACACACAGGGTGCTCGCAGTGTTGACATCTCCTGTTACTCAACGCATGTGGGAAACACACAGGTGCTTATACGTCTTTGCTGTTCTATTCTGTACACAAACGTACAGAACCTTTCTGTGTGTATGTTATGATCTAACATTTTGTTTAAAAAGTTAAAAGATTATACAACAATGCATATTATTCACAGGAATGAAGTAAATGAAAAATTCAAAAGTTAACAAACGACCAGCATGTCAGTCAGAAAATAAATATGCATCCTAAGTAAATATAAAATCATGTGTCCATCTTTTAAAAACTTTAGAAACAAATACATACAAATAACAAAATTTTCAGTGTGAGGTTTCCTTTACTTGAAAGGCAGACTACTTCAAACTTCGCCTGCTCAGAAAATACCAAAGACACAGCACCTGCTGAAGACACCACACTAAACAAGAAGAAACCTACCAGCTTACTTTTGGCAACTACAATACAATTAAAATTTGCCAAGCTCTTAGAACAGAGACTTTGGAATTGCACTTTTATATACAATTATCCCTTGCTTTTCAAAAGTTAGCTTTAGGCCATTTTTCTTTTACAGAAGTTCTACATTAATACCTGTTCCCCTAATCAAAAGAAATCTGAAGAGAATTTTTGCTTTTACATAAAAAGGTGAAAACAGCATTCACCATTTGTCTCTCAGCAAAGCATTTCACAGGCAGCCCCAGCATGGAGAGGGGGCTCCAGCAAGCTCCTTCCCCAGGAACTACATACAGAATCTCAGTATCAAGCTGCCATAGCTGTGAACTGTGTCTGTTGAGTATCTGAGCTTTATCTCCGTTTATTTCGTGCATCCATTAACAAGGTCTGCACTAAGGTAACTGCTTCTTCATTTTATACCATTTTGGATTACCAGCAGTTTCCTACCAATGCTGTAATGGGAGAACCTGAAACATCTCTACCAATGTCCATGGGTACCTCAAAACACATCCTTTCCTCCAAAAATCTTCCTTTTTTGTCTCTGTCTTCTGTAATGATTATCACTGTCTACCAAGTAACTCAAGACCAAAACTGGGTCGACTATTTGAATTTTATTTTTAAATAAAGCAATGCGAAGGCAGTGAGGATTTTAAGCACAGAATTAAACTAGTCTGATTGCAATATGGATCATAGGAGGGCAAGAGTGGAAAGAGAAAGCCAGTGAAAAAGCTACTAGAATCTAGAGATGATAAAAGAATGGATGAGAGCATTAATGGTAGAACTTAAGAAAAGATAGATTCAAGAGAGAGTCTATAGAGAAGATGTGATGAAATGTTCTGAATGTTCTGGATGTTCTAGATGTTACGAGAGAGAGTGTGATGTGTGATGTGGATGATTCTCAGATTTCTGGCTTGCACAGCTAAAAGAGAGCAAGTAAAAATATTCCAATAAGAAAACCATGAAAATGGGTTTCCCAGGTGGTGCACTGGTAAAGAATCTGCCTGCCAATGCAGGGGACACAAGAGATGTGGATTCAATCCCTGGGTCGGGATGGTCTCCTGGAGTAGGAAATGGCAACCCACTCCAGTATTCTTGACTGGAAAGTTCCATGGACAGAGCCTGGAGGGCTACAATCCATAGGGTCACAAAGAGTCAGGCACGACTGAGCATACAAGAGCAACAGAATCATGAAAATAGGGGAAAAGTAGTAGGTGGGTATGTGTGTGTATGTTAGTCACTCAATCATGTCCACCTTGTGATCCCATTGACTGTGGCCATGAGAGTATCAAGGATTCAATTTTGACATTCAATTCTGAGATATTTATGAGACACAGAAGTGAAAGTGTCAATTGTGCATGGCATATATTTAATTCTACATTTTAAAGAGTAAGTGTGGACCAAAAATACAAATATGGGCTTCAACAACATATAGAAGGTACCCAAATCCATGAAAAAGAAAAGATTACTTCAGGAAGAGTTTAGGGAAAGAAGTGAATCCAAGATTTGACCAATGAGAACACCAACATTTAGAAATCCATTTTGAAAAGAGGAAGCAGAAAATTACTGCTCTTGCCTTCTGTTTCCATCTAACAAAACTTAACAATCCTTCAAGATCAACTCCTCTGTGAAGTCTTCAACACCACAAAGTAATCCCTTTCTCACTCGGACCTCTTTTAGCTGTCTGTTTATATTACTATCTCTAACATGCTATATTCAAATCATTTATTTAAGTGCATAAATACTATTTATTGCTTTCTTGAGAAATGCCTTGTTCTTCTTTGCATTCATAATATCTAATTTATTATCTAACACAAAGAGATCATGTATTAAAATATGAAAAATTAACAAAACATGGTGACCCTATTTCGACTAAGTTTTCAATATGAAAAAGAGTCAGAATAATAAGCACAACATAGTATAGTTAAATTTCTGAAATCATTTGATTGTTAATATAATGAATGAAACATAATAAAATAAGACTGTGTCCTTAATTTCCAGATAAATATATTTCTACTTTTGCTTCAAACAACAAGCTCCTTTTTTAATAAAAAGATCTATATAACCTCCAAAATGTATTTAAATACAGAAAAGGCAATGTTCATGCTCTTTGACAACATGAAATTTGATGTATCAGAATTTTTAATATGTGGTACATATTAAAAACTAATTCTAGTTAATAATACAAAATATAGTATTTTCAATCAGCACAAAGAAAGGACTAAAAATGTTAAGAATCTAAGAAAATTCTAACATGACATTAAACTATTCCCCAAAGTAACAAAAGATAACTCTGATGTTACAGAGTGCAATTAGTCTAGGACCAATTGATGCTAAAGAAGTCCTATTTTTGTTGTTGAAGCAAAAGCAAACATACAAGAAAGAAACCAGTACCTTTGCCAGTGGTGTTCTCCATTGTATACAGGTAATCCATGTAAAATGCCCCGAACCTTTGCATTCCAGCTATCTCAGTGTATGTCTCCTGCCAACAAAGCAAAGCGAACAGAACACACATTGTATAGCACAGACTACTGGGTTAAAAACCTGACAGGTCAAGAATCAGACATACATCCTTATGGAGAATATGTACCAACTCAAAAGATCACCAAAACAGAAAGAACAGAGGTTACCCAAAGAATTTACTTCTAAAAAAGGCAGTATTTACCTCTCCTGTAGACCACACAAAAGGACATCTATAATACTACTAGATAATTTCACCACTTAGTCAAAAATGTCTGGTTAATGAATACCTACCATGGAGTAGGGCAGTGTGGTCTTAACCTTTATCACCATCACAAAACTGTCTAATATATACTCTCAAATAGAGTCAATCATTAATATTTCAGCACACTTATATGAAACAGTTCAAACACTAAAAAATACTAAAATATCTTTAAATGTATGTTAATTATGCAGGTCAAAATTAAATTCTTTACTTTCAACTATAAAATTAAGTCTAGAAGCAGTGTAAATCACTAAGTCTATTACACTAATTTTTGGTACATTTTTTAAATTTTAAATTTATTCCATAAAAAGTACATTAATATAATCTTATATGAAAAATTCAAATAAGACTAAGACAAACAAACAGTAAAATGTGAAATTATTCACATCTTTTCATTAATTCCATACTTCAAAAGTAACTGAAATGAAAAGAAATAATTCTACATCTTTCTGCCATGACTATTTTAACAGTAGGGAATGGATAAATAAACTAATAGATACAGAAGCTGTATAAATATATTCTAGATGTTTGAATGAACAATTAGCATTCAGAATAGAATAGATTACTGGGAAAGAAACATGGCAAGCACAAGTATTCCACCCCAGCACAACCTAGAATTCAGCTCAAAAATACATGCTCTGACCTTATGAGTAGCTGCATCCAAGATAAATTCTGCACGAGTACCATTATTTTCTGGGCTTCGGTAATCAAACAATGAATTTGTGAGGTATGTCAAACCTTTTATACTCAAATTTTCACCACAAAGGAAGAAACAGGCTTCCTGGAAATAAATGCAAAATTTTTGAACAGGAGGAAAACTGTTAGAGAAAATAAAACGTTGGTTTTGTAACACCAATTCAGTAGTCAACAGAAATTATTACAACTTGAAGTCCTATAAAAAGACAAGGAATGCTGTCTTCATTTTCACTGCCTATTTTGGCAAAGAACATTTTAACAAACCAAAGAGGAACTCCAAGTAGCTGCCATAAACAAGAAAGAAGAAACATTTATGAATTGGAAAGAATTTGGAACTACTGTCCAGGTGTTAAGTACTACCAACTTTCTCAATTCCCCTGAGCTCTATAATTTCTTACAGGGGAAAACAGTAAAGTTCCTCTCTGAAGCCAAAGATATATGCAGTCTCACAGATTTTTTGGGTATAGTTAAACACTTCAATAAGCACCTCATTATCCCTGCATTCTATCCAAAAAAAAATGGAGAAACAGGGAGATTTTGACTTACGGTTTCACATCTATTGATATTCTCTTCAAAATCTTTAACGCCCATAATTCCTTTAAGGCATATGGCTCTGCAACCTACAAAACCAATCTGGCAATCAAAGAAAGGCTCTCCCATCATAAGGGCCTATAGAAGGAAAAGAAGGATTATGAATTTGGATTTCAACAAAAATGTTACAGGCTTTCCTTGTAGAATTTCTAAATCAGCTGAGACATCTTTAGGATTATGACCTTTCCAAATTTATTCTCCTCAGATTACAAACCCTATTAAAAAAAGAAGCATCTAATTTGTCTCTGTATCCTGAAACCTTTGTATCCTCAATGACTGGCACTGGAAGAACATTACATACAAGTCAAACGAAAGAATGAAAGAATAAGCTAATGTTGCATATTCCAGTAAAATCTTCAGTAAAGAATATTTTTTTCAGTCAATACTACTGAACCCCAAAATAGAAATACAAAGCTATAATTTTAAATATATAATGTTAAAAAAATAAATAAATATATATATAATTTATGACTTAAAAAACCCTGTATTTATTAAATATTAACCTTAAAGACCATTCCAAAGATTTCTGAAAGTACATTCAATGTTGATGGATTACCTCAACTGTAGTTCCTTCTTGTTCCCAACACAATACTTCTTTAGATTTTACTTTTTGAGGGCTGTAGTAACTACTCTCGGCTTGCATTTCAGTAAGCTATGAAACAATATAAGAATATTAAGTAAGTCAAATTAGTATTAAATGGCAATAAACTGTCATTATTATGATGAATTGATGGAAACAAGGCCAATTTTAAGATTCGGGAAATTTAAT
The DNA here is from genome assembly GCF_029378745.1 of Bos indicus. Classification (NCBI taxonomy): domain Eukaryota; kingdom Metazoa; phylum Chordata; class Mammalia; order Artiodactyla; family Bovidae; genus Bos; species Bos indicus. The sequence goes on from NC_091773.1 coordinate 65,480,565, forward strand.
TATTAAGCAGGAAAACAGGTGCAACAAAAACAGCTGTAACAGATTATCCATGGTATAAAGAAAGGTTGAAATGCTAGTCTAGTAAGATCATACAGAGAATATAAATACTTTACTTTTATTTAACTCCTTTTTGTTAATAATATTGCTTAAAAAGGCAAAAGCTATGTAGCTATAATAGTTCCATACTCATAAAATGGTTCATATATTCTGCGAAAAATTTATGTGTATTTTAAACTCATTCTATCTTTACTAATTTATTCAATCAGCTTTAGTTCAATCATTTCTAAGATTTCTACCAATCTGCACTTTTAAAGAAAGCTGTGAAGAAACACAGATTCAACAAAACTTTTTTAGTTCTAAGAGACAAACAGATCCAAGCGCTTTACTTTCAAAGTATGTAATCTCATGGTATGTGCCACAGACTCATTCAAGCATGCAAATACTTACTGAGCGTCTGCTCCATAACAAGGATTAACCTAGATGCTAACAAAACTATATATATATATATATATGTGTGTATATATATATGTATGTATATGCACGCTCACTTAGCTGAAACTCACGGCATATTATTTCTACATACTCAAAAATTACATAATTGAAATTATTATTAAAAGAAACTTTCTAAATGCCATGTGGTACCCTGCTTTGGATCATGTTACAAAAAAAGTCATGAAATTAAAGTCTGTAACTTAAGGGTAATGCACCAACACAGGCTTCCTAGTTTTGACAAATGTACTGTGATAGTGTCAGATATTAATAATACAGAAAACTGGGTAAGAAATGTATGTGAACTCTCTGTACTAAGCACCTTTGAATTTTCCTATATATATAAAATTATTCCAAAATAAAGATGTTACTTAAAAAAACAAAGGTATTCTGCTCATGTTTACTAATAATTCATGCTTACTAATGATTAATAAAGTCACCTTTATTCTTATGAAATGGATATATTCTTTGAACTTAAATGCAAAATCAAAGATAACATTTTTAAAAATTTACGTTTATGTCATATCGAACTTACTGAACTGAAAAGCCACAATTCTAAACATGATAACCTCTTGATAACCTTAGGAATCAAAAAATTATTCTCAAATTTTACAACAATAAGTTTTTACATAAGGCTTTATTTCTTGGATGCTCCTAGAAGTGGTATACACAATGCTGTCGTTTCAAAGTACAGTTCTATAATCTAAAATGCTTAAGTAAAATTGAATATTTTAGTTGATTGTCCTTCAGCTGTCTACAGTTATTGTAGCAAAAAAGCAATTAATTGATTAAAAGGACGCAAACATTACAAGAACAATTTTCAACATTACTTTTTAAATGCTACGTTTAATTTGGCATGATTTTTGTTGGATTGATATCAACTGTTCAGAATGCTAATGCAGAAACATGACCTTATTTTCTGACCAAACTATGAACCACAAATTAATTCCATACATTCTTCAAACCCAAGCTGAACAATGAATTCTAATGTTTTCCTCCTAAATATCAACATATTTCCCTTAGAGAAACAAAAGTGCTTTAAATTTAAGATATATTGACTAATAACAAATAACACCCAAAAAGTCTATAAAAGTTTTGTATATAAAATGCCTATTCTGACTGACTCAATTTAATACAATTCTTCTCATTAGTGAAGTTAATAGAAACATTACTAGAATAATTTCAAATTTAAAAGTAAACATATAAAAGTCACCAGAAAAGATAGTACTTTACTAGCAATCCTTGGCTTCACTTATAAACTTAAAATAAAAATAATTGCACTTGGATCATTTAAAACTGGCAAGACATCTAGCAACAATTTGCAAAAGTTGTTTTTCTGTTATATTTTTAAAGAGTTTGTTCTATCATTTTTATTTTTTTCAGATTGGCCCATATCTCTTTAATTTAAACAAAGCTGAATCAGTAAATTTCAGATGCAAAATTTGTTTCATAAAATTCAGAAATAATAAACAATAGTGTTAAAATAGTAGAGGTAACATTTACATTATTTATCATTTCTTTCCCAAACTATCCCCCTTCAAAAAAAAAAAAAAAATCTTTTAAATTAATCAAGCCATGACGAAACTTCTGTTGAAACTTATTCTCTACATTTTTGAGCTTTGTCAAATGAGAAAATATGGAATAGCTTTAATAAGAAAAATCTTCAAACACGACTTATTTTAAAGTATTTTTAATCTACCATCTGCTAGAGTTATAAATTATACAGCTTTACTACTAATTGAAAACGCGTATTTCAAGCAGTTAAACAATCTAAGGTAAATTGAAAACATCAGAGCAGAAATGATTTTTCATTGCTATATTTCCAGTATCTAACAGTTGTCTGGAACAGTATGTGTAATACTACTTCTACAGCCTAGACACATAAGTTTATCTTTTTCAGAAAAGTGCATCCATAGAAAAAAAAATCCACAAATAAAATCAAAGAAAAATAATCTAAAAGAGCGTCCAAAAATTTAGAAAAATGCTGTTAGATAAGCAGATGGGTAGATGGATAGATGCTGCTGCTGCTGCTGCTGCTGCTGCTGCTAAGATGACTATGTACCGATGCTGATGAACTAGATAATTTCCAAGAGCTCGAGATACTAGTCCTTTTTTAAGTTACTACTTACTAAGTCTTGTGTACTATCAAAAAAGAACAGCCACTATTTTCTGAAAAGACTAGTATTCCTTCATCTGTCTAATGGACATTTAAGTTGTTTCCATTTTTATGCCATTGTAAACAGTGCTTTTATGAAGATTCATGTACATCTACTTGTTTGAGTTCAAACAAAGATTTTTCTTATTAAAACTATTCCATATTTTCTAATTTGACAAAAGTTAAAAAGAACTCAATTCTTTTTACTATATAGCTAGGAGTATAATTGTTTGGTCATTGATCATTCTTCATTTAACCTTTTGAGGAACTGCCAATTTTCCACAGTGACTGCACCATGTTACATTTCCACCAGTCTTCCCATTTGTTCTAAATTAACAGAAATAGTATGGACCTAACAGAAGCAGAAGATATTAAGAAGAGCTGGCAAGAATACACAGAAGAGCTGTACAAAAAAGATCTTCACAACCCAGATAATCACGATGGTGTGATCACTGACCTAGAGCCAGACATCCTGGAATGTGACATCAAGTGGGCCTTAGAAAGCATCACTACAAACAAAGCTAGTGGAGGTGATGGAATTCCAGTTGAGCTATTCCAAATCCTGAAAGATGATGCTGTGAAACTGCTGCACTCAATATGCCAGCAAATTTGGAAAACTCAGCAGTGGCCACAGGACTGGAAAAGGTCAGTTTTCATTCCAATCCCAAAGAAAGGCAATGCCAAAGAATGCTCAAACTACCGCACAGTTGCACTCATCTCACACGCTAGTAACGTAATGCTCAAAATTCTCCAAGCCAGGCTTCAGCAATATGTGAACGGTGAACTTCCTGATGTTCAAGCTGGTTTTAGAACAGGCAGAGGAACCAGAGATCAAACTGCCAACATCCGCTGGATCATGGAAAAAGCAAGAGAGTTCCAGAAAAACATCTATTTCTGCTTTATTGACTATGCCAAAGCCTTTGACTGTGTGGATCACAATAAACTGTGGAAAATTCTGAAAGAGATGGGAATACCAGACCACCTGATCTGCCTCTTGAGAAATTTGTATGCAGGTCAGGAAGCAACAGTTAGAACTGGACATGGAGCAACAGACTGGTTCCAAATAGGAAAAGGAGTTCGTCAAGGCTGTATATTGTCACCCTGCTTATTTAACTTCCATGCAGAGTACATCATGAGAAACGCTGGACTGGAAGAAACACAAGCTGGAATCAAGATTGCCGGGAGAAATATCAATAACCTCAGATATGCAGATGACACCACCCTTCTGGCAGAAAGTGAAGAGGAACTCAAAAGCCTCTTGATGAAAGTGAAAGTGGACAGTGAAAAAGTTGGCTTAAAGCTCAACATTCAGAAAACGAAGACCATGGCATCTGGTCCCATCACTTCATGGGAAATAGATGGGGAAACAGTGGAAACAGTGTCAGACTTTATTTTTCTGGGCTCCAAAATCACTACAGATGGTGACTGCAGCCATGAAATTAAAAGACGCTTACTCCTTGGAGGGAAAGTTATGACCCACCTAGATAGCATATTCAAAAACAGAGACATTACTTTGCCAACAAAGGTTCGTCTAGTCAAGGCTATGGTTTTTCCCGTGGTCATGTATGGATGTGAGAGTTGGACTGGGAAGAAGGCTGAGTGCCGAAGAATGGATGCTTTTGAACTGTGGTGTTGGAGAAGACTCTTGAGAGTCCCTTGGACTGCGAGGAGATCCAACCAGTCCATTCTGAAGGAGATCAGCCCTGGGACTTCTTTGGAAGGAATGATGCTAAAGCTGAAAGTCCAGTACTTTGGCCACCTCATGCGAAGAGTTGACTCGTTGGAAAAGACTCTGATGCTGGGAGGTATTCGGGCCAAGAGGAGAAGGGGACGACAGAGGATGAGATGGCTGGATGGCATCACTGACTCGATGGACGTCAGTCTGGGTGAACTCCGGGAGTTGGTGATGGACAGGGAGGCCCGGCGTGCTGCGATTCATGGGGTCGCAAAGTCGGACATGACTGAGCGACTGACCTGATGTGATGATTCCAGCAGCGTCAAATCACTGTTCTGGTCAAATCACCAATAATTCCCACATGGACAAATCTAATGAATTCATTCTCACAGATTACTTACTCAGCCCATTATAAAACATTTATAAGACTTAGCTTCCAGACAGGCACTGTATTGGTTTTCCATCTACATCACTAGTCACTAATTTTCCAAATCCCTCACTGACTAGTCAAAAGCCAAACTCCTGAAATTCATCACAAGCTTAACCCTCTTATGTGCATATGTTCAGTGGTTTGCAACTCTGTGGGACCCTATGGACTGGAACCCACTAAGCACCTCTGTCCATGGGATTTTAAAGGCAAGAATACTGGAGCGGGTTGCTATTTCTTCCTCCAGGGGATCTTCCCAACCCAGGGATCAAACTCCTGTCTTCTGTGTCTCCTGCATTTGGCAAGTGGATTCTTTACCACTGAGCCACCTGGGTAGCCAATCCTCTCACAGTACTCTTCAGGTCAGAAAATGTGAACTCAACCCTTCCAGTAGCTCAGGAGTCATCCTTGGATCCTCTATTTCCTTTACATCAGCCAATAAAATCTAACAGGAAGTCCTGCATTCTTGACCTTCCAAACAATTGAAATCCAAAATTCAATTACTTTTCACACTTTCACCTGCTATCACCCTAGTCCAAGACATCATCATCATAATCTCTTGTTTGAAAATTGCAATCCTCTCTGATCTCCTTACTGCTGCTTTTGCCCCCTTATAACGTATTCTCAACACAGAGATGTAATTCAGATTTTCCTAGAATTACTATGCTAAAAATTGTCCAAAACCTTATCTCATCCAAGGTTAATGACAAAGTCCCTAAAGTGACCTACAAGGCTGGACAATTTATGGGCCTCCCCCAAGGCCATAACTTCTTTGACACGATTTTGTACTATTTACATGTTAACTCACTGTGCTCTGGCCCCACTGGCCTCCTTGCTGTTCCCTGAAATTTGGGGGCCTCTGTATTTGCTATTCCTAGAATATTCATTCTTGTGTGTCTGCAAAGCTTCCTTTTTCGCAATTCTATACTAAATACACACTTCCCCTTAAGGCTTTCCCTGATCATTCTATTTATTTATTTACTTACTGAAGTATAGTTGATTTACAATGCTGTGTTAATCTCTCATGTACAGCAAAGTGAGTCAGTTACACATATACACACATGTATTCTTTTCAGACGCTATTCCCATATAGGTCATTAAGAGTCCTGAACAGTTTCCAGTGCTACACAGTAGGATCTCATTAGTTTATCTGTTTTGTAAGTAATAGTGCATGGGCTTCCCTGGTGACTCAGACGGTGAAGAATCCACCTGTAATGTAGAAGACCTGGGTTGGGAAGATGCCCTGGAGGAGGACATGGCTACTCACTCCAGCATTCTTGACAGGAGAATCCCCATGGACAGAGGAGCCTGGTGGGCTACTGTCCACGGAGTCACAAAAAGTCAGACATGACTAAGCACACAGTGTTTATGTCAATCCCAATTTCCCAATTTATCCCTTCCTTACTCTTCCCCCCTTGGTAACCACAAGTTTGTTTTTTGAACATTTTGAGTCAATCTCTGTGTTGTAAATATGTTCATTTGTACCACTTTTTAAGATTTCACACATAAGCAATATCACAATATTGTTCTGTCTGACTTACATCATTCAGTATGAAACCTGATCACCTTCTTATAAACTACACAATTTCCTCCCATTTAGTGGAAGCATTCACTATTACTCTTTCCTTCTATTTTTTTCTACATAACCCTCATCATCAAGGGGAATATTATATATATATTATTTGTTTTCACTAACAATTTAAATTTTAAGGCAGAGGGATTTACATCTAATCTGTTCACTGTGAATCTCCAGAGCCAAAACAATGCCTGGTACGTAGATGGCATTAATGTAAGTTTGTTGAATGAATTAGATACTCTTCAGGAACACTGTATGTGTGATACTAAAAAGGCCCATCTAGTCAAGGCTGTGGTTTTTCCAGTGGTCATGTTTGGATGTGAGACTTGGACTATATAAAGAAAGCTGAGTGCTGAAGAACTGATGCTTTTGAACTGTGGTGTTGGAGAAGACTCTTGAGAGTCCCTTGGACTGCAAAGAGATCCAACCAGTCCATCCTAAAGAAGATCAGTCCTGGGTATTCATTGGAAGGACTGATGTTGAAGCTGAAACTCCAATACTTTGGACACCTGATGCGGAGAGCTGACTCATTTGAAAAGACCCTGGGAAAGATTGAGGACAGCAAGATCTAGATAATTTTAAAAAAGGACTCTTTTAAAGGGAAAAAAAGAGCTGAGCAAAGAGAGAAACTATATAAACAACTCTATATATATTTCTAGAAAATGGTACAAATGAATCTATCTGCAGGGCAGAAACAGAGATGCAGACATGGAGAACAGATGTGGACATGGGGGGATGGGGAAGGTAAGGGTACGGCAAATTGAGAGTAGCACTAACATATATACATATATAGGGACTTCACTGTAGCTCAGATGGTAAAGGATCTGCTGCAATGCAGGAGACCTGGGTTCAATCCCTCGGTCGGAAAGATCCCCTAGAGAAGGAAATGGCAACCAACTTCAGTATTCTTGCCTGGAGAATCCCATGGACAGAGCAGGCTGGTGGGCTACAGTCTATGGGGTAGCAAAGAGTCGGACACAACTAAGCGATTAACACACATATGTGCATAAAACAGGTAGCTAGTGGGAAGCTGCAATATATCACGGTGAGTTCAGCTCAATGCTCTGTGCTAACCGAGAGGGGTGGAATTAAAGGAGTGGAGGAAGGCTTAAGAGGGAGGGCATATTTATATACATATAGCTGATTTCACCTTTTTGTATAGCAGAAACACAACACTGTAAAGCAATTATATTCCAACAATTCAAAAAATGTAAAACAAGAAAAAAAATTGCAATGAAAGACAACACAGAGATGAAATAGTACCTGGAGGGATACATGAAGTATTGGGAGATTTTCTCATGTACATTTCTTTTTTAATGGAAACACTATGACATCTTTGTATGCCAAATGAAATATTCATAGGCAAAGAAAAACTTTCTTTAACGCTATTAAAAAAGCAAAGTGGAGAGGGCCTTAAGACGACAAAAAGAGACCAAAGTTCAGAGATTTCAGATGAGGGGACATGTAATTTTATGAAGTAAGGATAGTTAGACTCCATCTCACATCTACTAAATGTAAAATAAGCTAGATTCTTACTAGAAGTCAAAATTTAAGCATTAAAGTTGAGAGATAAACATTTAAAAAAAAAAAAAAGGAAACCTACTTTGAAAGTCACAGTTGCCTTTGTACAATAAAATCCTATAGAAACAATAGGATCTTTCAAAGTCTGTGTTTTTTGTTGATGTGTAGTTGATGTAGGATCATTCCCAAGGTAGTTTTCCTCGGCATCGTCATAATTCACAATGGCAGGGACAAATGACCAGGCCCATGATACCCATCCCTGTGGCTGGTCGTCCTCTTGCTGTGAATACAGCTCTTGGCCTTTGTACTGAGCAGGATACTGCATATCTATTCGTGTTTCATCTTCAGCACCTATCAAAGTAAAGTCATATTAAATAAATCAAGAGAATTAAAACAAAAGAACAATTAGGAATTTAAATTATATAAAAATGTTTCTCACATGTGATTCTTTCTACATATAAAGCATGAACAAATCATATACTGGTTATTATTATTTGAAACCAATAATTTAGCATTACCACTTTCAAGTTTCTATACATTATACTGGATCAATCTCCTTTAATACTACACAGTATTATACGGTGAGTAATTTATTATATACTTTTGATAAATTTTGCTAAATACAAAGAATAAATTCACTCTTTAGGGCTTCATTCATTAATTTAAACAACAACAACATAAAACTTACCTCCCAAAAATAAAGCTAAGGTGCTAAAAAAATGACTGTTTTCAGAAACATCACAAAAATGAAAGAAGAGTTCTTGATTTCCTGATACACCCAAAAGAGAAAGAGAATGGCAAGTGTTCCTAGGCAGAATGTCTCCTCTTCCAAAAAAAGGATTATCCCAAGGATGAAAGTAAATGTTATGATGAAATTATTCTTAATATGATATTAACAAAATACAAATTAATTATTTTCTTATTAGTGAATAACAGGCCACCTCAAGCGAAGAGTTGACTCATTGGAAAAGACTCTGATGCTGGGAGGGATTGGGGGCAGGAGGAGAAGGGGACGACAGAAGATGAGATGGCTGGATGGCATCACTGACTTGATGGACGTGAGTTTGAGTGAACTCAGGGAGATGGTGATGGACAGGGAGGCCTGGTGTGCTGCGATTCATGGGGTCGCAAAGAGTTGGACACGACTGAGTGACTGAACTGAACTGAACTTAACTGAGAGCCAGTCATCCTGGAATGTGAAGTCAAGTGGGGCTTAGGAAGCATCACTACAAACAAAGCTAGTGGATATGATGAAATTCCAGTTGAGCTATTTCAAGTCCTAAAAGATGATGCTGTGAAAGTGTTGCATTCAATATGTCAACAAATTTGGAAAACTCAGCAGTGGCCACAGGACTAGAAAATATCAGTTTTCATTGCAATCCCAAAGAAAGACAAGGCCAAAGAATGTTCAAACTACCACACAATTGCACTAATCTCACATGCCAGCAAAGTAATGCTCAAAATTCTCCAAGCCAGGCTCAACAGAGGTGAACTGTGAACTTCCAGATATTTAAGCTAGATTCAGAAAAGGCAGTGGAACCAGAGACAAAACTGCTAATATCCACTGGGATCATCAAAAAAAAGAGTTCCAGAAAAACATCCACTTCTGCTTTACTGACTATACCAAAGGCTTTGTGTGGATCACAACAAACTGTGGAAAATTCTTCAAGAGATGGGAATACCAGACCACCTGACCTGCCTCCTGAGAAACCCGTTTGCAGGTCAAGAAGCTGCAGTTAGAACTGGACATGGAACAACAGACTGGTTCCAAATTGGGAAAGGAGGATGTCAAGGCTGTGTATTTTCACCCTGCTTATTCAACTTATATGCAGAATACATCATGTGAAATGCTGGGCTGGAAGAAGCACAAGCTGGAATCAAAACTGTCAGGAAAAATATCAATAACCTCAGATATGCAGATGACACCACCATTATGGCAGAAAGCGAAGAGGAACTAAAGAGGACCTTGATGAGAGTGAAAGAGGAGAGTGAAAAAGTTGGTTTAAAACACAACATTCAAAAAACGAAGATCATGGTATCTGGTCCCATCACTTCATGGGAAATAGAAGGGGAAACAGCGGAAACAATGAGAGATTTTATTTTGGGGGGCTCCAAAATCACTGCAGATGGTGACTGCAGCCATGAAATTAAAAGACGCTTGCTCCTTGGAAGGAAAGCTATGACCAACCTAGACACCATATTAAAAAGCAGAGACATTACTTTGCTGACAGTGGTCCCTGTATTCAGAGCTATGGTTTTTCCACTAGTGATGTATGAATGTGAGAGTTGGACCATAAAGAAGGCCGAAAGTCGAAGTACTGATGCTTTTGAACTGTGGTACTGAAGAAGACTCTTGAGAGTCCATTGGACTGCAAAGAGATCAAACCAGTCCAACCTAAAGGAAATCAGTCCTGAATATTCATTGGAAGGACTGATGCTGAAGGTCCAATACTTTGGTCACCTGGTGCAAAGAACCCATTCGTTGGAAAAGACTCTGATGCTGGGAAAGATTGAGGGCAGGAGAAGGGGGCAACAGGGGATGAGATGGTTGTTGAGGTTTATGACTGTATTGCTTTTAACAAAAGCAACCTAAATCTGTTCTATAGTATTAGGTTAGGCCATGAACCACACTTCCTTTTAGGCTCATACTACTAAAAATAATCTCTAGGTGATGGTCTCTCATGGGCTTAAGTGAAACACAGAATAACAGTTTTTTCCTTCACTTAGTTTGTATTAGTTCTCTGTTTTCAAAATGTTATTGAATCTAACATCATTAAGTTGGATGGTATCACTGACTCAATGGATATGAGTCTGAGCATGCTCCAAGAGTTGGTGATGGACAGGGAAACCTGGTGCTTTGCTGCAGTCCAGGGGGTCACAAAGAGTTGGACACAACTGAGCAACTGAACTGAATTAGTGAATAACATCTTTCTTATTCTACAGATGAAAAAATCATAGCAAAGAACTTTTATTTGGTTATAAATGGGCAAACTAAGGATTTAAATTCCAACTACTGTAACTTATTCTACCTTTTTAAAGATAAAATCCATCAAGGTTCTTTAACATTATTCCAACAATACAAACAAAAGAGGCAGATCATCATGGAATTTAGGGGAGAAATTATTTTTATACAAATTCATGGTATAAGCAGCCACCAGCAGATTCACTCATCTACTCTTCACTGATAAATCTATATATATACATACTCAACTAAACATCATCCTCATTCAGATTCACTTCTAGGTTTTCTGGCAAGAAAAACTTAACTTTTTTAATCCTCATGACGAGATTTTTGGAATATCATAGACTTTTAACACATGGCTATAGACACCAGTCCATTCTGAAGGAGATCAGCCCTGGGATTTCTTTGGAAGGAATGATGCTAAAGCTGAAACTCCAATACTCTGGCCACCTCATGCAAAGAGTTGACTCATTGGAAAAGACTCTGATGCTGGGAGGGATTGGGGGCAAGAGGAGAAGGGGACGACAGAGGATGAGAGGGCTGGATGGCATCACCGACTCGATGGACGTGAGTCTGAGTGAACTCCGGGAACTGGTGATGGACAGGGAGGCCTGGCGTGCTGCAATTCATGGGGTCGCAGAGAGTCAGACATGACTGAGCGAATGATTTGAACTGATAGACCTCTTTCAGCTGGGACAAAACTTGATAAATAATAACTAGAGTACCTAAAATATAGTACCAAGAGACATTAGTCATTTTACTTCAACATAAATTAGAAAACTTGTAATTTCAGAAAATGTTTTATATCATCTTCATATCTTGCTATTTAACCATAAATACCATATAAATTTATACTGAGGAATAAATAAAGCTTATTATTAACTGTCCCTAATAAGATCTCAAATAGGGCATCATCACTGAATATCATCTTCGTAATAAAACAAAAAGTCAGGCCAGCTCAACCTAAGACCAGACTGGGTCCACAGAGCTGAACTCTGGACCTCTCTTATCAAAACCATTCAACAGAAGGAGTGTCCCACTGCTTGCTCTTCTGAAGCAAAAGAAACATCATTCAGAGAAGTCTAAGAAATCAGTCACTATAATTTACACTTATCATTAACTAATAATGAAGAGAGGTTTTTTATGAAAGATGCTTTTGAAGTTTCAAATCTTTGCTTACTCCTTTGTCAAAAGAATGAATTAGGACCTGGAGAAGAAAATTTCTTAAAATATTCTTTTCCTTTGAAATGGTGCATCTTAACATGGGACCCTTTGGCAGAATTCAGGAATTTCATAACTTTCAATGAAAAAATACATATTCAGTACTTAAATAAAATGAAGCATTCTTCTAATTATGAATGCAGGTAACAAATCACAGTTACATCACTAGTAAGTACCTTCAACTCTAAAACCTAAAGAAATCATAAATATATCAAATAACGTGAAGCCATCTCAAAACACTTTACACATGTCAGTACTTTGAAACTATAATAGGTATTAGACTTTCTGCTCTACTTCACTGTTCAACATGTTAATACTGAAGCACATATTGAAAAACAACAAAAAGACAAAATACAGGAAATAACAGTTTTCAGACACTGGACTTCAAGCAATGAAGGACAGTAAGTTCTGAGAGAGGAGAAACAACAGAAATGAGTTTGACTGGCCCAGCTTACTGTCTGGAATCGGTTTCTAAGCTACAATAAGAAAGAGGGAATCCAAGTAGAGCTCAGAATCTCACAGATGAGAAAACAGAGTACTGAGTGTAGGTACACTAAGGTGCCTAGAATTTGCAAAACAGATCACCCAACAAGAGGACCTGCTCAGAGAGAGCGAGCTCCTGAGCCCGCAGAGGGCCCCACTCCAGTCTTCACCTGAGTATTCATCAGATTCATATAAGGAAACTAAGGCCTTTAAAAGAACCACCAGAAAGGGGCAAAGAAAATACTCCCCAAGGCTTACAACTGGGAATAGTCTGTGTTCCTACCACCAAGAAAGAGAAAAGCTCTAATTCACAGAAAACCAGGTACAGTACTCAAAGGTGTAATTATCTCAGTAGTGGAATAAAATTGGGCTTAAGCTAATGGCTGCTAAAGGTTTTAGACCCCATCTAAAAACCTTTAAGGCAAGACAACTGAATTAAATTGCTTCCAAATAACTTAAAATGTTTTCTAGAATACAATATATCCAGCACCCAACAAAATAAAATTCACAATGTGTAGCATCCAATTATCAGATGTGCAAAGAAGCAGGAGGATATCACAATGAGGAAAACTAAAAGTCCACAGAAAAAGACCTGGTCTTTCATAGCATTAGTAACATATTTCACAGCATTAGTAAACAAAAACATTAAGACAGCTATCTGAATAAAATGATATTCAAAAAAAGCACATTATTTTTAATAATCCCAACTGAACCTCTAGAGATGAAAAATACAGTATCTGAGATGAAACATAAAGTAGATGGGATTAACAGCAGATTAGCTACAGAAGACTAGTTATCTTGAACAGAAATACAGACTATCAAAAGTGAAACCAGAAAATGAAAGGGAGAAGAAAAACATTATGAACAGAACATCAGAGAGCTCTGTGGAACTTCAAGCCGCACAATATATGTGTTATTCGAGTCCCCAAAGGAAGAGAAAGGGGAACTGAAAAAGATATTTGAAATAATGCCCCCAATTTTTCTAACTATATCTGAAAACTATAAACTCACAGACGAAAAAACCTTAAAGTACTCCAAGCACAAATAACATGAAAAAAGGACACGAAGACATTAAAATCAAGGTACTTAAAACTTTCCAAGAAAAGGTTCATTGGCTTTACCAGTTTGTCAAAAGAATCCATAACATGCACAATAGAAGGTTAAGAATTTCTGCTTTAGACAGCTGGGGAAAAAAAAACAATTCAGATGTGTTTGGAAGCAAGCAACCTTTTTCTTTACAAAAAAAAAAAAAGAGAGCAAACCTAATCATCTTCTTAGAACACATAAAGGAATAGACATAAAGTTTTAAAAACTGCATTCAATCAAAATTTAAAACTGCTCAAGAAACACCTATTCAAAAATGAATTAAGCAAGTCAGAGACCAGCAAAAATATATTCCCTAGGGGTATTTGACATGTATTGTCATTCTTGAATTCAAAATATATAAAGAACCATCCTTATACATAGCCAACTCACTTCGCTGGACAGCAGAAACTAACGTAACACTGTAAATCAACTATACTTGAATAAAAAAGATTAAGGAAAAAAGTCACCAATCAGTAAGGAAACTCAAAAAAGTTTTAAAAACAGGCAAATATTTAACAAATGGCACAAAGTCAGATATATTAATTGTCAAAAATCACAGAAAAAAAGTTCAAAATAATTGATCAGATCAGTCGTTCAGTCGTGTCCGACTCTTTGCGACCCCATGAATCACAGCACGCCAGGCCTCCCTGTCCATCACCAACTCCCAGAGTTCACTCAGACTCACGTCCATCGAGGGAGTGATGCCATCCAGCCATCTCATCCTCTGTCGTCCCCTTCTCCTCTTGGCCCGAATCCCTCCCAGCATCAGAGTCTTTTCCAAGGAGTCAACTCTTAGCACGAGGTGGCCAAAGTACTGGACTTTCAGCTTTAGCATCATTCCTTCCAAAGAAATCCCAGGGCTGATCTCCTTTAGAATGGACTGGTTGGATCTCCTCGCAGTCCAAGGGACTCTCAACAGTCTTCTCCAACACCACAGTTCAAAAGCATCCATTCTTCGGCACTCAGCCTTCTTCCCAGTCCAACTCTCACATCCATACATGACCACGGGAAAAACCATAGCCTTGACTAGATGAACCTTTGTTGGCAAAGTAATGTCTCTGCTTTTGAATATGCTGTCTAGGTGGGTCATAACTTCCCTTCCAAGGAGTAAGCATCTTTTAATTTCATGGCTGCAGTCACCATCTGTAGTGATTTTGGAGCCCAGAAAAATAAAGTCTGACACTGTTTCCACCGTTTCCCCATCTATTTCCCATGAAGTGATGGGACCAGATGCCATGGTCTTCGTTTTCTGAATGTTGAGCTTTAAGCCAACTTTTTCACTCTCCACTTTCACTTTCATCAAGAGGCTTTTTAGTTCCTCTTCACTTTCTGCCAGAAGGGTGGTGTCATCTGTATATCTGAGGTTATTGATATTTCTCCCGGCAATCTTGATTCCAGCTTGTGTTTCTTCCAGTCCAGCGTTTCTCATGATGTACTCTGCATGGAAGTTAAATAAGCAGGGTGACAATATACAGCCTTGACGAACTCCTTTTCCTATTTGGAACCAGTCTGTTGCTCCATGTCCAGTTCTAACTGTTGCTTCCTGACCTGCATACAAATTTCTCAAGAGGCAGATCAGGTGGTCTGGTATTCCCATCTCTTTCAGAATTTTCCACAATTTATTGTGATCCACACAGTCAAAGGCTTTGGCATAGTCAATAAAGCAGAAATAGATGGTTTTCTGGAACTCTCTTGCTTTTTCCATGATCCAGTGGATGTTGGCAATTTGATCTCTGGTTCCTCTGCCTTTTCTAAAACCAGCTTGAACATCAGGAAGTTCACAGTTCACATATTGCTGAAGCCTGGCTTGGAGAATTTTGAGCATTACGTTACTAGTGTGTGAGATGAGTGCAACTGTGCAGTAGTTTGAGCATTCTTTGGCATTGCCTTTCTTTGGGATTGGAATGAAAACTGACCTTTTCCAGTCCTGTGGCCACTGCTGAGTTTTCCATATTTGCTGGCATATTTCACAGCATCATCTTTCAGGATTTGGAATAGCTCAACTGGAATTCCATCACCTCCACTAGCTTTGTTTGTAGTGATGCTTTCTAAGGCCCACTTGATGTCACATTCCAGGATGTCTGGCTCTAGGTCAGTGATCACACCATTGTGATTATCTGGGTCGTGAAGATCTTTTTTGTACAGTTCTTCTGTGTATTCTTGCCAGCTCTTCTTAATATCTTCTGCTTCTGTTAGGTCCATACCATTTCTGTCCTTTATCGAGCTCATCTTTGCATGAAATGTTCCTCAGGGAAGTGCAAATTAAAACCACAATGAGCAACCACAACATATACATCAGAATGGCAAAAAGTGAAAAAGGACTGACAACAGCAAATGTTGCCCAGGATGTGAAGCAATTAGCATACATTGCTGATGGGAATGTGAAGTGAAGTCAAAGTGAAGTGAAGTCGCTCAGTTGTGTCCGACTCTTTACGATCCCATGGACTGTAGCCTACCAGGCTCCGCCATCCATGGGACTTTCCAGGCAAGAGTACTGGAGTGGGTTGCCATTTCCTTCTCCGGGGATCTTCCTGACTCAGGGATCAAACCCGGGTCTCCCGCACTGCAGGCAGACACTTTACCCTCTGAGCCACCAGGGATGCGAATGTAAAATGGCACAATTACTTTGGCGGAAAAGCCTGGTAATTTATTTTTTAAAAAAGTATGTAATAATTCTTCTGTTAGGTATTAAACCAAGAAAAAGAATAGCTACATGTCTTCAAGAGACTTTCAGAAGAATGTTCAGGTCATCTTCACTTATGATAACCAAAATGGAAATAACTCAAGCATTCATCAACAGGGTAATGTCTAAATAAACTATGTTACATTCATATGGCATAGTCATTCAATGTACTTAGCAATAAAAAGGAAACAAACACTGATATATATAACAATACAGATGAACCCCCAAATACAATGCTTTCAGAGCAGTGAAAATACTATGAATGATACCATAATGATGGATACATTTGTGCAAACCCACAGAATATACATCAGCAAGACTGAACTTTAAACTACTGACTCTGGGTGATAATGATGTAGGTTCATCAGTTGTGATAAGTAGAGGGATGCTGATAATGGGGGAGGTTATGCATGTATGAGAACGGGGATATATGGGAAATCTCTGTACCTACCCTTCAATTTTGTTGCAAATCTAAAATTGCTCAAAAAATTAAGTCTTAAAAAGTTTTTAAAAATGAAAAGTAAAAAAACAATATTATGCTTGAGGAAAGAATCCTTTCACAGGAGAATTTATACTGTATGTTTTCTATTTACATGAAATTCCAGAATCAGCAAAAACTAATGCATGGCTTCTTTCTTTTTTAGAGATTCAGAACAGGGTTTTCTTAAGTGGAAGGGGGAGTGGGCAGACAGTTGGAGGAAGGGAAGTGACTGAATAGTGGCATGAGATAACTTTTTGAGATATTAATGACACATATTTTGATGAGTGTCCCATATCACACAGGCATACACATTTCTCAAAACTTCTTAAATAGCATACTTAAATTAACATTTATGTGTTTTACCTTATGAATTTAACCTTTAAAAAGAAAAAGAAAAAGAACTGTCAATAAACATAAACTTTAGATAGGGATATACTGTTGAAATCTAGTGGTGAAGTACATTGGTGTCCATAACTTAACCGTGAAATGCAGCAAAAACTGGTTGAATTGATGGAGAGAAAGTGATGTTAGATGAACAGATACATGATAAGCAAATGTGATAAATATTCACTGTAGAATCCAGATGATGAGTAGATCCTACACATCTACTCAACCACATAGTGGCTGTTGATTGTATAATACTTTCAACTTTCCATATATTAATATTTGAAATTTACCATAATAGCATGGTGGAAAAAATGAACTGACCAGCTTCTGTATGCTAGGTTTTGTTCAACTAGTTTTTGTTCTACCAGTTCTGTCATATAACCCTAGGAACAGAACTGCTGGATAATATAGTAACTCTATGTACAACTTTTTGACAAACCAGATTGTGTACCATTCCCACCATCTATGCTTAAAGGTTCCAATTTTCCCACATCCTTGACAACACTTATTATGAGTCGTTTTTAATTTTAACTACACTGGTTAGTAGCTATAAAGCACTCATTGTGGTTTTGACTTGTATTACCCTTCATGACTAATGATACTAAGCATATTTTCACATGCTTGTTGGCCACCTCGATATTCTTTCTGGAAACAGCTCTATAAAGACCTTTTGCCCACTTTTTAATGGGGTTATTTGTTCCCAAGTTTTAACTGCCCTTTAGCTAAAGGCTCTAACTATGAAAGTCAATCATCACCTTCTCCAAATTTTTCCTGAGACTCAGACCAACACAAGTCAAAGCCTACCACTCCTTTCACCATTTTTCTACTTCCAATCGTTAATACCTCTAATATTAATAAGTCAAATATCTGCCATCCACTTAACTGTTTAAGTGCTTAACTAACTGTTTACATGTCTGTCCACTCCAATGTACATTAAGATTTTAAGATTTTAAATCTGTCTCTGTACTTTCCCACATTTCTTTATCTCTGCATTCTCCTACATTCCCAGCAATAATGTCTTACATACAAATAGGCTTTAGTAAAGGTATAATGAACTGAATAAGTGAAATTAACCCACTAAGTATCTTTCAATGAAGTATATACTTCAATGAGTAATGCTCCAATTAATTAACTAGGTATCCTCTAAAACATACAGTTAATTAGGTGTAATTATAGTTTATTATAGACTATCCTGGTAGTTCAGTCAGTAAAGAATCTACCTGCATTGCAGGAGACCTGGGTTCGATCCTGGGTTAGGAAGAACCCTGGGAGGACATGGCAACCCACTCCAGTATTGTTGCCTGGAGAATCCCCATGGACAGAGGAGCATAAAGGGCTGCAGTCCATGGGGTCACAAAGAATCGGACACGACTGAGCAACTAAGCACAGCACACACAGTTAATTATAATTACATATGATAATTAAGTATAAATAACTTAGTTAAAATAACTCAGTGAGACTTTATAGAAAAATTATCAATATAGCTGGTCCTTCAACAACAAGGTAGTTAGGAGTACAAGATGAAAATCCAGGTATAACTTTATAGTCAACTCACTATCATATTTATAGTTCTGTATCTGAGGATTCAACCAACCATGGATCATGCAGTTTTACTGAAAAAAATTTGTGTGTAAGTGGATCTTACACAGTTCAAACCCATGTGTTCAAGGGTCAACTGTACTATAACTTACTAGGAAATCTTGAGGCTGGACTATCCTTTTGTATAATGTATATTCTGAACACTTATACCTACTAGAAATAGTCAAGTTATTTTAGCATGTAGGAAAAAAAAGAATAATATGCAAAATGTAGAAAAGAAAAAAATCAGTGTTAAGCAAATCATCCCATCATATTAGAATACTATAAAACATAATCTAATGTTGTAGCTTTTCAAGTTTCACAATGGTGAAAACATTTGTAAGAACAATAGTTATAAAAACTTTGTTGTATTTACCTGTAACATTTCCCAACATATCTTTATTGTGACAAGTAGAATCTTCTGTTTCTCCATCTTTAAAATTTCCTATTTCTCCATAGTAAAGAGCAATTCCAAGTTGCATTATACGGATAAACATAGGCAACTGCTGATCAGTGATAGAAAGTTTCAAACTCTCTACTAAGGTATGAATCTGTATTTTGAAGAAAACAAAAGCATCAACAAAAGTATACTCAGAATACTATTTAAACATAAGTACAGAAATGTTAAGCCTTAAAATGGAGTACCATAGGAAAAACAGTGATGTCTCAATGTTTCTAATACTTAAGCCAAAATGACAGCTCTAAAATCTTAGAAATTTAAACAAATTTTCCTATGATGATCACTAACTTTAGATAGAAGCAATGTTAATCCCAACTATCTAAGTGGAAATAGAAATGATCATGACAAGATACAGTCACAATGGATTTCAAAATTACTTTTCCAAAAATTTTTTGTTAACAAAGTACCCATCCTATAATATTAAGAGTATAATAGTACTCCAACAAAAACCATAAAGATCTCTGTCACAAATAAGAATAAAAGTTTCATAATGTCATTTTATAAGTCGTTAATCCACCCTTTCCAGCTTATTAACCAAAAAGAATGCATACATATCCTAAAAACATATGTTAAGTGAGTAAACTACTAACACTATAACTATGGAAGTATGCACCTGGTAAAATAATTGTCAGATATAGAAAACAAAGGGAAAATATGACCAGGAAAATTTCTGAAACAAACTTTAAAAGAATTAAACATGGTATAAAATTTACAACATGAATTAATTATAAGTAAGACTAATTACTATCAATAGGACACAAAGTCAACAATCGAAGTTCTCCTTATAGAACAATACATCAATAAAATATAAAGACAAGCTCAATATAATAATTTCCTGTTGCTACATAAACATGGAATAAAACCAATTAAGCCATAAAGTAAGTCTTTTGGAAGGTTTATTTTAACTAACTGGTATTTGAGTGTCTATGAAACTTGAAAAAGTAATGGCAATCAGCATTTCTTTAGGGACAAAGGCACAAAAAAACTGTACTTCAAGGGAAGCAAATTATATGGGAAAGTATAAAATACCATACTCAATTATGAGTACAGGTTTTAAAAACTGACAAAAATCATACACCAAATAAACTACAATGAGGTAAGAAAACTGAGGAAGGCTTATGCAGGTGTGCAATGCAGGCCTGCGAAGCTCTTCTTAAATCTGACATTTATCTGCCACATTCTTTTAAATACCATATGGCACCAATAGCACCAGTGATAGCTGTCTTAGCAAAATCAACCTCAATCCTGTATGCACATATGTATGCACTTAGAATCTTATACACATAAACATACATACCTTTAAAATATAAAAGATATTTTATACATTATACATATAAATATCTTTAAAATCAATAAAGCTAACCAACAATAGGAAAATTGACAAAGACCCTGAATGAATTTTTCAAAAAAAATAATGGCCACTGAACATATTTTCAAATATCTAAGTTTGCTAATAATCAAATTAATATTAAATTGCATTATTTTTGCTAAACAAGTTGGCTTTTATATAAGTATGATCATATTTAAGGATAGTAGAGTATAACACAGGCATTCCCCTTAATGTTCATGAGCATATACACTGGTTAAACATTTCTGGAAGCAATTTTGTAGTTCAGATGACAGGCCTTAAAAGTTTAAACCCATTAATAAGATATTTGCAATTACAGAAATCATTCCTAAGGAATCAATCAGAGATGTGGTCAAAGATTTATGTGTAGACTTCCATTCCTCTGAAAAACTGTTAAGAAAAAGTAAATTTTCACTAACAAGGGGAAATGTTAAATAACACATCTGTATGCTCTGTATCTCGTAGATGATATAATCTCTAAAACATTTATTACTCACAAAAGATAGAAAATTACAAAAAGTCTACCCAAATACAAATAAATTCAAAAGTCACCTAATGAAACATATATGAGAACCTTTGACAAATAATTAGAGTGTCTCAAACATTTTTGGAAATTCCCTGTCTTTGAGATGATCAATGAGCTTAACCATGTCCATTTAAATACTTATTTCCTAGGACTAAGAGCACAAAAATGATGGTTCTAACTCAAAACACCAAATCTTATATCACAGTACTATTAATAAAAAACTGAAAATTTAATTTCAGTTAAGCATAAGTGGTACCACTCTCCTCTAATTTACCCACATCCTAAAATGTACAATTAAATCTGTATTAAAGATCAATAAAGAAATTTTTATATGGTAAGGCTTCCCCATATTCATTACTTGCTTTCAAAATATATCTTGAATTTACTCTTAACATTCCCCAACTTCACTGGTAGAGTCAAAGTCAAAGAAGGAATGTTTAAGTCCATTGTCCTGGGATAGGGACACAATTACTATTGAATCAACACTATTCCGTGCTTATATTTGTCTAAGAAGCTATACCTGTGATGGATTCATTTTGATATTTGGCAAAACTAATACAATTATGTAAAGTTTAAAAATAAAATAAAATTTAAAAAAAAAATAAAAAAAAATAAAACAGAAGGAAAGAGTAACAGAATTTAAAGAAAACAATGTGTCCTGTACAAAGTGTAAGGAAAAAAAGATACTCAAGAGTGAGCACCACCAAAGAAAAGTGGGTGGAATTCATGTATAAATTCAAAGCTACACAAAATGACATGTCTTATGTTTTAAAAGCACTATGTAAAAATAATAAATAATTTCTATAGCCACGCCAAAACAAGCACAGTGGTCAATACCAGTGTTCAGGCTTAGGACTGGCTTTTTCATTACAATACAAAAGCTTATAATTCAATAATAAAAATTTATTCCATGTGAAAACTTAGTTAACAAAATCACAAGTCACTGTGTAAATTCTTTTTCAAAGACAGATAAATAGGTAAGAGATAGAGAAAAAAAATTTTTTTTTGAGAAAATTTTTATGCAATAAAACAACACAAAATTTACCCTTAGAGAATAATGATACACACTAAAAATATTGGCCAATACCTGGAGAACAAATTTTCATGTGGATCAAAAGATATTACTGAAACATTCACATATTCTTAAGGTTTTAATCACATTTTGAAACCATAGACAGCTAAAATTCCCTAAACCAATAAACTAATAGATAAGCAAATTAAGTCTTATAAAGTTATCTAAGGAAAACAAGGGTCAGAAACTATTATCAGATGAAAAATTTATAAGGATTGAAATAAAGACTAATATTCAGTCCACCATCGGTATAAATAAACTTTTTGATATGATCTCCTCTATCTAATTGAAGAGAAAAACACTAACAATCAGCAGGAAAAACTAAAATGGAATCTAAGTCACAGGGAAAAAAAGCTGTCCCCAAAAAATCTTTATTAGAACACTAAATGGAAAAAAGTTATAATACATAACAAATAACATAAAAGTTATAATATGAACAAAACATTTTTACATTATATATTTGAGGTTAATTTCCTCATTGCTTTTTAACAATGATTAGTATGTATAACAATCAATAAACAAAGTAGAAACATGCAACTTGACTATTAGAAAAAGAAACACCTACTTTTATAACAGATGGCATCTTAGAATTTAGGTTATCATAAGTAAAATGCAGACGAGTTCTGAAGGAACACTTGTACAATAAAGGATCCTGGTAGAATTCTATTTTACCACTGGCATTTCGTTTATCAAGACAAACTGTACAGTCAGAAAAATTGATAACCTTTCTCAACACCAGATCAGTTGCTAAAAGAAAAAAGAGAAAAACATTTTAAGTAAAAAGTAAACTTAGAAGAAAAAAAAAAGGCAATTCTTTATTAGTATAACTAATAAAAATAATAGAAGAAATAAGATTAATAAAGCATTTAACTAGGACTGTCAGCACCTATGAATAGAACTTCACATTTAATGCATCACTGAAAGCTTCCAACAATATTATGAAATAGGCACAATAATCCCCATTTAATGTATGAAGAATCAAACAGAAGCCAAAGAAATGAAGCAGCTTGTCCCCAATTTGCTTGACTCCCAAATACAAATTTAAGACAAAGTTTATAAAAATTTATCTACATTTCACTATCTGCAATGGAATACTAAACAACAATAAAATTCTTGGAAAATCACATTATAAAAACATTTGAGTAATAGTCGCTTATTTAACATTTATTTCTCCACTGAAATACTGCTGTTCTCAAAGCTTGCATTCTTCAATATGGTAGCCACCATGAATACAGTATTATTTAAATTTACCTATGAATTAAAATTATATGGAAATAAAATTTCAGGTCCTTGGCTGCATTAGTCACATTGCATGTACTCAAAAGCCACATACAGTTAGTGGCTAGGGCACTGGACAGTAAAAAGTAAAACATTTCCATCATCATAGAAAATTCTAGTGGCCAACATGTTTTTAAATAATGACTAATGAGGAAATTACCAAATTACCAGTAACATTATAAAGTCTGTTTTCAAGGGAATAAAAATGGAAACAATTGCTGGTAGAGTATCAAACTAGAGAACAAAACCTTTAGAAAATTTATTCCTAACTAACAATAATTCCTTGGTAAATATCACGCTCAAATCTACCTAGTCAGTGATTTTAAGTTAGCAACTATCCATACACTATGGCCATGGCAATCTTCAAAACAATAAACTATATTTTAGTCCATTCTATTTCTGAGTACATCCTGGCAACCTCTAATTAATTCAGCATTTAATTCTGTTTTCTTCTTTTGGATTTAAGTTTTTAACATGTATAAAGAATATGTACATGTATGAAAATAGTAAGGTTTTATTAAGGAAATAAATTTTAAATTTTTTAGCTGAAAAAAATACAAACTTACCACATTATTTCATGTTATACAGTATATAAATGATTTAGTTACTATTATGTACATATACACAAATTAAAGAAATTATCAAAATAGGAAAGAAATTATCATAAGAAGAAATGAAAGAAACCCTCTAGTTGCTTTCTTCCCTCTCTTTATAATAATTATAATTCACTGAGTATTTGCTATTAGACACTACACTAAATCTTTTGCAGTCATTCTTTCTTATAATATTTATATGGCTCTGTTTAAAAGCTGTGGAATGAAGGCACAATAAGGGTAAATAATTTGTCTTGTCAGACAGTTTATAAAGAGCAGAGCTATAATTCAAACTCTGAAAACCTTACTCCAGAGCACATGTTCTTCTCCATTACGCTATAAAAATCACTTTATGCTAAAGTAATCATATTTCAAGGATATTCTAGAAAACATTTCTGTGAAAGTGAAAAGGATTAAGTTTTGAAAAATACTTTCCTAAACACTAATAAGAACTATCTTAAAAACATACAAAATGAATTCTACTTCTGGTATTTTTAGATAATGTGCTACAATCCAATCTATAAAATGAGAGTAATAATTATGCTGACCTAACAAGCACTGTAGAAAAAGACTCTGCATTAGTTTCAAAATGTGAATATTTGCATATCCTCCTAACAAACCCACTCCTAAGTACTATGTATGTCCTAAAGAAATGCTTACATGCATGGATAATGTTTTCAAGATTCATTCATGTTTTACCATACATGAAGACTTCATTCTTTCTTAACTACTCTGTTTTAATCCTTTAACTTCTGAAGTAGATACTGCTTCCCCTTTTAGAGGCATTGACAATATCTCAGAAACAAGCTTGGGTTTTTGCATATGCTCTTATTTATGCCTTACAACAGAGCTGTAATATCAGGATTATTTTTCATTTTTAAAATGTGAAGGCCAAACCCTAAAGAACACACTGCATTTCAGTTCTTCTAGTTCCTATTTTACGCCTTAACAAGGCAAGTTAGGAAACCCTGAGACTCAATTTCACTTTGCTTTCTTGTTACTAGGACTTAAATAAATGAATATACTACTAACAAATGAGAAAGGGTATGACTTTATGGAACTGTAATGAGAATCTGAGAAAATGAATTAAAATAATAATAACAGCAGCTCACTTTCTGAGCACTTACTATGTAACAAATACTTTTATGCTATGGTATGTATTTGAGGAAAATAAGAAACCACAAAGTAACTCACACAAGATCACACATCTCTATGAAGTTGGGAGAGTCAAGATTCAAACTCAGGTAGTCTAACTTTAGTGCCAGCGCCTTTAGCAATTAGGTACAATAGCAAATCACAGATACAAGGCGTTCACAATAGTCTCCTTACTGTATTTTCCAAAAATACCCACTCCCTACACTATCAGAACATGTATCAAAGTGTTGTGACTTATTTAACTATTATGTCTTCTAGCAAAACAGCAGCACTTTTTTCACAGCTGTATTTTCAAGGCTTCTCAACATGCCTACCTTCCATGTTGAAAATATATAAAATAATAAAAAGTATTTGGTAGTTATTAAAAATATATTATTATTAAATAGTTATTTTAATATAAGCAGAAGGAAAATGCAGCACATAATAAAGGAGGCTTTGTGATTTTCCAAACACCCCAAATATGCTCTGCAGTATACAAATCTAAAACATACATCAGATACACAGTTTTGCCATTACTGAACTATGTAAAAGCAACACATTCCTTTTCCTCTTTCAAAAACATTCAAAATTTTAATTATTATTCAATTTTTATTCCTTCAACCCACCGTACTGTAAAATATGACATTAACATTTGAAACAAGCATGAGATAAGAATAAAAATTAAGAGTATTAGAAAACAAGTCAGATTTCTTAATCTGAAGGTCTAATAATCTCCTATAATTGTATGCTAAATTTAATATATGTACATTTTTTTCAGGATGAAGATATAAAGCTTTCAGTAGACTTAGCAAAGAGGCTGGTGGACCAAAAAAGGTTTAGAATCCAAGATAAATGTTTCAACAGAAGAAAAAGAAAAACGTCAACTAATCTTGACATTTACTCACCAGAAATATCCATGAATGCACGATCCCACAATTCACCTACTGTATAGCATTCTGCGGATGTGATGTTGACTGAAAGGACAATATCATCTTCAACATATTTTAGTATCAGATTATTTATAACAATATTTACATTATTTACAACTCGTCTGATCAGACTCTGTACATAGCCTATAAAATAAGGGGAAAAATATTCCAATTAAATGTTAAATCAATAATTATCCTTAAAATATTACTGAACTTAATGTACATGAACAATGAGAGTATCATTTTGCATCTTTTGCAAAGATGAAACCAACATTCAGATAGGGAAATAGGCTTGCCAAAGAGTTAGTAAGTACCAGATCCTTCTCAACAAACACCCCTGCAAAGAAGTTCTGTATCATGAAGTTTCATGTACTAGAGAAATCATAGAAGCCACACCTTTTTAACAACATAATACTAGGTCTCATTCAAAGGCCATGTAATCTACAAGTACGTTGATTTCTGCCGGTTTTATAAACATTTTCTCAAATGAAACAATGTTACTGTACACTGATTATACAATATATAAAAAGAAAAGCTTCTTTAAAGTTATTTTTTCAGCTACCATCGTCTCTTCCTACTTTTAAATAGCTATTAAAATACTCAAAAATTAAGGCTCGAGAAAGGAAGATAAAATGAATTTGACTACTTCGACTTAATATTGTATAATAGTGAAATGGGAAAGGGAGAATATGACTGAGGAAGAAAATACAAAAAGTACTAAAAGAAAGAAAGGGAAAGAACACAAAGATGAAGACAAAAGAGAAAAGTAGGGAAAGAAAGAGAATAGATAAAAGCGTAACAGGAATTCATAATATCAGAAGTTTTTCACATAATAAGCATATACAGATATATTACTGAGGAATTTAATAGAAAATATAAATAAAACTAAGCATGCTGCTGCTAAGTCGCTTCAGTCATGTCCGACTCTGTGCGACCCCACAGACTGCAGCCCTCTAGGCTCCTCTGTCCCTGGGATTCTCCAGGCAAGAACATTGGAGTGGGTTGCCATTTCCTTTTCCAATGCATGAAACTGAAAAGTGAAAGTGAAGTCGTTCAGTCATGCCCAACTCTTAGCGACCCCATGGACTGGAGCCTACCAGACTCCTCCGTCCATGGGATTTTCCAGGCAAGAGTACTGGAGTGGGGTGCCATTGCCTTCATAAATAGCATTTAAAAAGACAGAAGAAAAAGATTAAAAACTATTAAAATGTATTTTCCACTATAAAATCTACATAAAAACTAATTTAAAATTTAGCTATTTACTTAAATAACTATCTGCTTATATTCTTTAAACCACAAGTTTACTGGACAAAACAGAATCAACTTCTGTTAGCGGCTGACATTAACACCTACACTGAAGCCTGCTCCAAGTTAAAGTTATTCAACCATAACATGCTTGCAAAAACCAATTCCTTCACTCACTCCCAATGGATACAAATAGAAAAGAAATGTACAATGACTAAATTCAAGTTTTTCTCATATTAGCAGCTTTTAAAGTGCCAATTATCATATGCCATAAAATTAACACACAAAATATCAGTAAGATTAAGGTTTCAGATATTATCATACCAGGGAAGATAGATGCTAAAATGATACATAAATTAAGCTTCAAAAGTAAATTTTAAGTATCAAAATGCTCACCCTTAAAAAGTTTATTTCCCTCATGCTATCACTATTAAATACAGATGTTAAAAATAAACAGCTTCTGAGAAGTCAAGAAGCATGACTAATACTGATTTTCCTATTTCTGAAAACCTGTCATGAATAAAGAATTCATAAAAACCACTTAAGAGTTCATGAGTTTTTATTGTGGGGGGAGGAAGAAAAAGGAGGGAGGGGCAGTGACTCTCAGAAAACATACAATGCAAAATAATGACAGAAACATAATACTAAATGTACTGTAACTGATAGAAAAACTGATGGATTTTTCACCTACATTTCAATACCTTCTCTCAGTTTCCCATTATACAAGCTGAGATGAATAAGCCAATTCACCACAGTAAAATAACCAAATATTTAAAAAGAGGGCTTCCCTGATTGCTTAGATGGTTAAAAAACCCACCTGCAATGGTGGAGACCCAGGTTTGATCTCTGGGTCAGGAAGATCCCCTGTAGAAGGGAATGGCTACTACCCACTCCAGTATTCTTGCCTGGAAAATTCCATGAACAGAGGAGCCTGGTGGGCTACCGTCCATGGGGTTGCAATAGAGTCAGACACAACTTAGTGACTAAAAACAAAAAAGCTTGTTTTACAAACCAGTTTTACAAACAGAAAGTATTTGCCCTAACATGGTCACTAGGAAACCAACTTGCTCAAAAACAGAAATTCCATGGTTGATGACTTGGTTACAGTACCTAAAAACTTCCTGATCAAGTTTTTGGTGTAAAATTTAGCTGGGGTTACTGAAGCATCATATAGGCAACTTATGCTCAAATAATTAAAGGAAAAGTAAGTTCTCTGTAATGTTCTTGCCTTTTTTGGAAGGCTGAAATTATTTCAAAATAAAACTTTTTTAGAAGGTTACGAATAAGAATTCCTACTGGTAATACAATAGAGAAGTTCAATAATAATTTTTAAAAATCTATCAGCTTTGGTAAGTAAAAGATAACTTAGGGCAGCTACTGTAGGAGCTAAGGAAAATAGCAATGAGTTGAAGATACTTATCAGTATTATTATTCAAGATAGTTACAGAAGTTATAAACAACTAAATTAGGGTACAAAAGAGAAATCAGTGTAAGTACTGACAAGAAGAACACAAAATTATCAGTACACGAAGATGACTGTTTTTTATATAGAAAATCCAAAAGATGTAACTGAAAAATACTGAGTATCGATCAGCTAACAAAATGTAAAAGTTAGCTTTTCTACATCACAAAACGACAGGAGAATAACATGGTAAAAAAATTGATAATTCCACTTAGTAATAAAAAATAAATAGCATTTTCCATCTATAAAAGATTCAAAAAAATACAATAGTAAAAAACAGCATTGGACCAAAAATGTGCTTGGAAGAAAAAACTGTGACATTTTTCACAGAGAATAATTTGGTCATACATGTCAAAACCTTATAATTATTCACAAATTTTGATGCTATAGACTAAACAGAGGTATGTGCAAAGATTTACATGCCAGTATGTTTGTCAGAGAATTTTACAAAACTGAAAATGAAAAATAACCCAAAAAACTAACAAAAGGGTTCAGGATGGGGAACACATGTATACCTGTGGTGGATTCATTTTGATATTTGGCAAAACTAATACAATTATGTAAAGTTTAAAAATAAAAAAAAAAGGGGGGGACTGATTAAACAAACTGTGGAACACAATAAAATACATGCTAATGATTAAAATAACAATGTGAAAAAGGGAACTTCCCTGGTGATCCAGTGGCTAGCACTCTGTGCTCCCAATGCAGGAGACCAGGGTTCAGTCCCTGGTCTGGGGAACTAGATCCTGCATGTCACAACTAAGACCCGGTGCAGCTAAATTTTTTTGTTTAATGTGAAAAAATTAATGTCCTTGAAACATGTTCCTAACATTAAAAAATGCAAATTACAAAAGAAAATGTATAAGTGTATGTGTATATGCAGCACGCACACACAGAAAAAACGTCTTCAAAGGTTGTACATCAAAATGTTAACAGGTTCCAGTTCTAAGTAACATAAAAGTAAGCATATTCCATTCTTTCTCACTGAAATAGCCACAAAACCTAGAAAGAAAGTATGGAGCATTTATTTCAGGACACTGAAAAGCAAACAACTAGCGTGAGAGGGGAAATAGAAAAATGAAAATCAGAGCTTACAAAGAAAAAACAAATAATAAAACTGTAGCAATCAATTCAAACATATCTGTAGTTATTCTAATTTAACTGTATTGTGGCCAGAGAGAATGATCTTTATGATAATGAATCTCTGAAATTTTTCAAGACCTTTTTAACCAAGTCTTTTTCAGTGGCTATAGATACCAAATGTGTATATCAAAAAAAATGTACACTGTCTTATCTGCTGGGAACAGAGTTTTATGTTTCTATAAAATAATCCTGTCAATTCTGGTATTTAAAGATCCAGTTTGGGGATTTTTTTGGGGGAGAAGGTCTGCTTGATCTACCACATTTCAAAGGTAGGTTGTTAAGTACATAAAAAGTCATCATATATTGTTTGGAGAACTGTACCTTTTAATATAACTCAGCATCTGGCCATCAATGTTTTTGCATTAAGTTTTATTTTGGCTGATTTTATTTTTGGATACTACTTGTCCACTAAGCCATTTCCCACCCTTTCACTTTCAATCTTTCTTACCTCTCCATTTTACCTTTGTGTGTCAGAGGACACACATACCTGGACATAATTGCTCCTTCCTTTTAATATCCCAAAAGCATTAATTGCGCTTCCTTACTTCTTTGCTCTGGTTTCACACTGTAGTTAGTAGTCTACAATATCTCCTATACAAAGCCATTAATTCTGAGGGCAAAGATAGCCTTCAACTAGTTGCTTCAGCATACAGCATACAGATTTAGGGAACTGAACAGCCTGCCTCCACTAAGCAATATTTTGAAATTCAATGTAGTCAGAATGAAGTAAAAGCTCTCCACTTATCACTTTTTTCTGTTATGAACAAAACATAAATGTTAGATATGGTAAAGGTTATTGACAAAATCATAATGTCCTTTTCAGTATATTAAAGAGAAAGAACACCTGTATGGCAGAAATGGCTAGCTACCCATCAATATTTGTGCTTCCCCTTTCAGAATACAGAACTGTTACTGAGATATGACTATAAGACATATATAACATCAATAAAAATAATTTTTCTCAATGAAATTTGAGAAGAATATACATCACTTTCAACCTGGGGATAGCAAGAAGTGGACAGGTCTTCTCCAGAGCATCCTCTTGAAAAAGCTGAAAACAGTACAATTCAAAACCTAGGTAGCACACAGCAGAGCCTCTGGATAAAGGGAGTCTGGGCTTCTGATCGGAGAAGGCGATGGCACCCCACTCCAGTACTCTTGCCTGGAAAATCCCATGGACGGAGGAGCCTGGTAGGCTGCAGTCCATGGGGTCGCTAAGAGTCGGGCTTCTGATACACTGACTTTATCTGGTACATAAAGAAAACATAACATTTTTGTCATGATAATCCCCTGAAATTTATGTTAATGTGTCCTCCAGTTAACATTAACTTAACTTACACAATTAGTCACTTAAGTTTTCCCTGAAAATGTTAATAAAAAAATGTTACAATAATATAAGCATAAAAATAGAAAATGTAAAATAAGCTATGCATTTCTTTTTCATTTACAACAAGGTATTCCTTAAATGTTCCAGAAAGGCACAGTGATGAGAGTTTAAACTGCTGAGCTTCTGCAAGTAGTTAAGAAATGATTGTGCTATCTTTTGAATAATACATTTCCATTTTTGGTTCAAGTTCTTGAAGAGTTAATACATTACAAATATTCTTAAATTATTTGATATATTTTCCAGCTATTATTAAACTCCCTACAAGAGATTATTCTTCAGAAAACCAAGCCCTAACCAGCCTAAGGTGACAAGCATTAAGCAAGCAAACACAGACACACAACACAGCTTCCATTTCATATTCAGTATTTTCTGCAGAAGACAAAACCTTGATTAAATGACTGCTAATTTAACAAGGTACACCTCCCGTATACCACAGGTGTGTGCATGTCATGTCCGACTCTGCAACCCCATGGACTACAACCCGCCAGTCTCCTCTGTCCATGGGATCTTCCAGGCAAGAATACTAGAGTGAGCTGCCATTTCCTCCTCTAAAGGATCTTCCTGATTCGGGAATCAAACCCACTTCTCCTGTATTAGCAGGCAGATTCTTTACCACTGAGCCACCTAGGAAGCCGTATACCACAAGTATTACAAATTATAATAAGGTATTTGTCATCTACATCAAAATATCTAAGTTGCCATTTTCTCATCCATAAAACAAAAGCTAGATCAGAGGCTTGCTGGTAAGTCAACTCAGTCATGTCCAACTCTGTGCGACCCCATAGACAGCAGCCCATCAGGCTTCCCCGTCCCTGGGATTCTCCAGGCAAGAACACTGGAGTGGGTTGCCATTTCCTTCTCCAATGCATGAAAGTGAAAAGTGAAAGTGAAGTCGCTCAGTCGTGTCCGACTCTGTGCGACCCCATGGACTGCTGCCTATCACGCTCCTCCGTCCGTGGGATTTTCCAGGCAAGAGTACTAGAGTTGGGTGCCATTGCCTTCTCCGAGATCAGAGGCTTAGCTGGGGCCTATTGAAAGACTTCAGTGAGTATGTGAATATCCTAAAGTGACATGCAAATTTTAAATGTACGTGCTGCTGCTGCTAAGTCGCTTCAGTCGTGTCCGACTCTGTGCGACCCCATAGATGGCAGCCCAGCAGGCCCCAGAGTCTCTGGGATTCTCCAGGCAAGAATACTGGAGTGGGTTGCCATTTCCTCCTCCAATTAAATGTGCATACATGGGTCTATAACTATTTCAAAAGATTTTCAAAGGTCCACATTCCAAAAAAGATAGCTAGCTAAACCAGAAACGTCTGAAGTAGCTTCTCCTTCTACATTTCAAGGACACTATGATCCTGATTATCAGAGTCTGAAAACTCTGTGATTTTGTGCAGTTGAGTTTTTGTGCAATGCAATGAATACATAAATGGCTATTAAGAACCAGACATTGTATTAGATCAGGGGCTGACCAAATGAGGCCGTGCCATGTTTTTATTAAGTTTTATTGGAACACAGTCACAAACATTAGTTTATTTACAGTTTATGACTGATTTCACCAGTACATCAGAAAAGTGGAATAGCTATAACAGAAAATATATGGCATGCAAAGCTTAAAATATTTAATAACTGGGTCTTCATAGAAAATATTTGCTAACCTCCATGACAGATGATGAATATCAAAGACATCTAGGTCACTTCAGACCCAGTGGGTATGATTTTTAATTTCTCTATACCCTAAATACCTGCACATGTATACATACATATACATATATATTCTGAGTAAAAAGGTAAGGAGAAAAGAAGAGACAATTATATGACAAAAGAAAAAGGAACTATGCACTGGAACACAAATTATCTGAGTTTCTTGACCAAATAAGTAGAAAAAAAAATTAATGAAAAAATATTTAATCAGAAAAAACACATCAGTTAATTAAGAAGCCCTGAATAAATTAAAGGACAATACCCTTAAAGCCATTTTAGAGAAAATGTAGAGGCAGTGCATCAAAGGCTGGCTTCTTACAATGACCTTCAACAAAGCCAAAGGCTGTACACTTTAGAAATCACAGGACTACAGAATCAATTAGAAGTGATCCCATTTCTAAGCTAGATAAAGTGCAGAGACTACTGAGGAAAGCATGAATGAAGAAAGAAAGAAATGAAACATCCTTAAACTTTCCCTCTAAATAGGAACTGTCAATATATCTTCCTGAGTATCTTAGGCCCACAACTCAACCTGTTATTATTAGCAGTTATTGAAGTTTCTGGTCTATATATTAACTGAAAGTAAATGTGAATGGTTCAAATCAGGCAGATTCAAACTCTTTTGACCTCTCTCCCAGCAAGAAGTATTACATCATAACCCAGAATAAGCACACATATGTGTAAGTCTCTTGAAATATGATTAACCTTTACTACATGCCACACACACTGAGATTTTCTAGTCTATGCTATATATTTTTTAAATGCTTTCCATGGCCCACTAAACTGCTTTCACAATACACTCACTGGTCAGGATGCATAATCTCAAAAAGACTGTTCCAGATAACAAGATCAGAAATTGCAAAAAAAAATGAGATATCAACTTGCTATTCCTTTCCTATTGGAGAGGTGCCCATCCTTCACGATACAAAACAATTATTGGCAACACCAAAACTTTTCTCAAAAAAGCAACTCTGAATCTACATAAATGTTTGAATTCCAAAATTATAACCACAGATGCTGGAAGAATAACTTTGCCCAAGAAATTTTGAGAACAGGAATTCATTTCTACCATGAAAGAACTTTAATATAATTTCCAGACAGGATATTATTACAGAAATGAGTCCACAAATAACCATATGAGTTAATCTTTAAATAAAATGATTTACCATTATCCAACCGGATTCTCAAATTATCCCTTTTCTTTCCTTTGGCAATATTAAGTTTAGCTGCTCTGCCTCCCAGTAACAGCCCAACAAGTTCAGTTACTTCCTAAAGCAACTCCTTTAACTGTGATTTATGTCAGCATGAAAAACGACTGAGTCCTCCTATTAGCTAAGGCAGAAAAGCACATTAACCCAAAAGCTACCCCAAGTAGTTCAGTAGAAAACAGCTCTGTTTTCTGACACTAAAAATAGGACATTTTATGCTACGTCTGTTTTTATGTTTTATACTTCTAAAAATAGATCAGTTCTCATCCTAAGTATCAGTGTAAATTCCAACACAGACTCTAAAGAATCATTAAAAGTATGGGACCTGTTTCAAGTACATGTAAGTTAGCCCATAGAAGATTTTTATCAGTGAAATCAACAACTGACAAAAGCTTTAAATTTTTCTTAAACAAGTTCTTTCCTAAAAGAAAAAAAATGTCATGAGACTCAACAGTTAAACCTAAAACTGATTCTTTGCCAGAATACTGATGGAGAGAGTTCTATACAATGAGTTGGCTTCAGAAGTTTTACAGGGATATGTAGTCAGAAATTTGGAGGGACATAGGGGTTGCTCATTTAACAAATAAGAATAAGCTATAGCTTAATTTAATTTACAGTTTAATTAAATTCACCAGGGATTTCTCCCAAGGAGTTAATAATTAAGTAAAAAATTTATCAAGTGCTATAAACATCACACTACTCTAAGAAGAATTAGAAACATTCAGAAGTAAAATAACTTCTTTTAGCACTTTCTCCAGCCATAGCAATTAATCTATTTATTCTAAAGCCAGAGGGAATAGTGAGACCTGTTAGGTAAAGTTCCTAAGAACACAAAGCATCAGTAATAACATCACAATAACACTAGTTAAATACGCTCAATTCAAATGTAATTTAGAACCTAAATTTGAGACAGGAGGGCTATGAAATGATGCAACTAATGCCAACCTCTTACAAGTAAAGTAGATGGTGCCAGAAGACAGTCAAAAAATAACTAGTTTGAATCCAGCAGAAAGCTTACAAAGCTTTGGGGCAGAAAACAAGTGTATACCAATGTCAGCTATACCTCAAAAAAAAAAAAAAAGTAACTGATAAATGAAAGAGAAGTGACTGATAACTGCTAACTGTAAAAAGGCAGCAATGCACCTTGGCCACAGAGCCATCATGTAACAATCACTTTTTTGTTTTGGGGGTTTTTTTCCTTTCATTAAATATTTATCAAGAAACTGTTATTTGAAAGCCACTACTCTTCCAGACAAATAAAAATTTTAGGAACTGAAAAGAGAGATGGTCTCCCAGTTACAAAACTCTATGATTCTGTTAGTGAATTTTACAGTTTTCAGAAACTGAGAACAACTTAGTGTCATTCCTTTGTTTATCAGGAAGCAAGAGGAATGAAGAGACTATACGTATTTATTGCTATTGCTATTGCTAAGTCACTTCAGTTATGTCCGACTCTGTGTGACCCCAGAGACGGCAGCCCACCAGGCTCCCCCGTCCCTGGGATTCTCCAGACAAGAACACTGGAGTGGGTTGCCATTTCCTTCTCCAATGCGTGAAAGTGAAGTCACTCAGTCGTGTCCGACCCTCAGCGACCCCAGAGACGGCAGCCCACCAGGCTCCTCCAGCCATGGGATTTTCCAGGCAAGAATACTGGAGTGGGGTGCCATTGCCTTCTCCGATAAGTATTTATTACTCAGAGGCAAATCATTGCTTGGAGAGGATGTAATAAAGAAACTTAAGGAATAATCTCAAGCAAACGAGTACCAAACCTTGAATGATTCCAAAGCTCTCACAAATGTCTTTCAATCTGTTCTGACGTTATGCAGCAAATGTACATATACTTTAAATACTTTATGACACTAAAAAATAGGGAAAATATATATTCTACAAAGGGCTACAACAATAATAACAATCAAAATTTTGGTTTTATCAATCCCCTTAGAAGTTACCTGGTGGCAAATCAGGATCTGTGGGAGTGGCCTGTTGAATTCTTCGGGGTTTTGCTGATGTTTTTGTGTTCTCAGTAGTACTACGGTTGGTAGAATTAGAACCACAGCTTTCATGGTCATCCTATTTTTATTTGGAAGAAAGAAAAGCAAAGTATCAATCACCATTCAAAAATTTTAAAAAGTTTTCTTGAATGTATGTAGGTTATTAAAATTGATGTTAGACTCTTCCAACTTTATTTTTTTAGCTATAAAAACCTATGTAACCAAAATTTTTGTACTTTGTACTCTTAAACAGCATTTTTAAAACAAGTAGTAGTTTAAAATCAGAAACTATTTCTTTAGTTGATATCAAAACAAACCACTTGATAATGTCAAATATGGCTTTAGCAAAAGAAGACAATTCAATTGAAGCTTTTAAACATTTTCCATTTGAAAATCTGAAATAAATGGTAAGGGTTTTAATTTTCACATATTTGTTTATATATTAAAACCCTCACCATTTTGTGAGTTGGGAATCCAAGCTGTCTTCTTAATCACATTTTTTTTAATTAGTAATTTTGTTTGTTTTAGTTTCTAAGTTGTATCCAACTCTTAGGGCTCCACTGTGGATTTCCCAGGCAAGAACACCTGAGCAGGTTGCTCTTCTCCAGATCTTCTGGACCCAGGGATAGAATCCAGTCTCTTGCATTGCAGGCAGATTCTTTTCCACTGAGCCACAGGGGAAACCCATCTTTTTTTCTTGGTAATAATTTATTTTTTGTTTGTTTTTTTGAAGTCTATTTTTTTAAGCTTTTTTTTTTAACTGAAGGATAATTCCTTTACAGTATTGCATTGGTTTTTACCAACATCAATATGAATCAGCCAGCCCACCTTTAAGGATTAATCTTAATCATCTTTAGAATTCTTGGCACCCATTTAACAATGTTCACTGAATTGTTATTATTCAGATTAGATAAGAGGTCTAACTAGTTTCTAATATGGATAACATAAAAACTTCAAAATATACATATTTTTGAAATTTACACAATACAAATGAGTACTCTTTACCTGACTTGATTCAACGAACATTTATAAAATGTTTTTATGTGTTAATCGCTAGATTTACAAAAGCAACTGTCCTCAAAGATTCCAGAATCTATTTGAAATACATAAAACCAGTCTACAAGAGTACTTTTTTGTTTACTTTCAAGTAATAGGAACACAAAGAGTCATTCTATTTGGAAGAGCCAGAGAGATCAGGTCATTAAAACTGAGTGAATGTTTTAGGTTAAAATCAGAGGTTAAATGGGGGGAAACTATAAATAGCACATACAAAGAATAATGATCAGTCAAAAGAAAAAAAAAAGCCACAATAGACAACATTTAAGATGGGAGAACAATACCAAAAGCTAAAGGCGGGGTCTAGTTCAATAAAAACGCAGTCATGTAAAGAACGATAGAGATGTTGTCAACCTTCATTCTATTTGATACTCAAGATTTGGTAATTAGGAGGAGGGTGCCAATAAACAAAAAAAAAAAAAAAGGGAGGTTTGGTAATCCAGTAGAGGGACAGGAGTGAGAAAAGTAAAAGAGTAGATCAAAGGGTGAATAACAAGTTAAGATGGAAAAAATAAGCATAGATTGCTCTTTCAAAAAAACAGGTATTACAAGGAGGAAATAGATGGGGTAGTAATATGAAATAAAAGCATCTGACATCACCTTATTCCTTTGGGGAGGTTAAACTAGCACATTCTGCTTGAGAGATGCCTATGAGGAAACAGATCAAATACCTCTCCAACACAAAGGGAAACTGATGGTATACTGTGCATCATTAACTCATTAGTCAACAATAAAACTATTTCATAATGCTTAAAAGAATGGTCATGAATTTAGTTTTTCTCTTATATATTTGAAGAGAAAATTTCAAGAACTAAAAGAAGGTTACTACTAAATTTACCATTCTAATACGATACTACAGGCAATAAGAACAGTGATAGGCCCTCCTTCAGGATACAAAAATGTTCTTCACTACAACCACTAACAGGATTATATAATAATAAAAATGAATCTTTTACAATATGGCATGACTTCAGATGCTAGTCATACATTAGTAAAAGAAAAAATTTCTGTCTGAAACTTTGTTACAAGCAAAAAATTGAAAGATTTGCTATAATAAAAAATGAAGAAAATTTGCGCACAAACTTGTATTCATTTTAAGTTAATGCAAAACAAACTTCACAGCATTTCATTCCACGAAACAACTTCACTATTCAATCTTTATAATGACATCTTCTGTTATTTTGGGGACTGTTATAGTCTCTAAATACTAAAAGACTACTACTGTGAATAAAACCTCACTGTAATTACTTTTAGTTCAACTTAGATCCTTAAAAATGTCTGTAGTCATACACTTCTGCACAATGTTAACATTAAAAGCACACTATTAATTTTTGAAACATATGGTTGTCTCAAAAGCCCAGAAGTAAAACATATTCATTAAAGAGATGTGAAAAAGTTCCAAGTGAACTGCCAAAACTAGCATAATTATGAAAATATTTAACACTGAAACCATCTGAAATCACATACTGTATATAGATTACAGTGATGTCATAATAAACATTCCAGCCAAAATGCACTAAAACTACTGCAGTCCAATAAATCTGGCATACACTAGATGACAAATACCTTAAAGCAAGAAGAAAGAACAAGTTATTTTATTTTTAAAAAGTTATTAGCAGCAAAAAAGGGTAAACTGCATAGATTAAGTATAAGTTTTCAAACAGTCTTTTAAAAAGTGAATAAAGCTTCCCTACAATCTTCACGTTTTTATCATTTAAAAGAAAAACAAACTAACTTTATTTATTTAAACAAAAATTTTAATAACTTAAAATTTCAGTGTGCCTTAAAAAAGGGCATTAATCTTGGTACCCATAGGAATGAAACAAACATTACCAAATACGTAAACACTTCTTTCTTAATTATGCTTAGGAAATCATGGGTGCATATATATTATAATTAGAAAATAATTCTTTTGACAATTTCAACTTGTTTTCTTTTCAATTACATTTTAATTGCATCAATTATAAGTGAGCTTCCATTCAAACCATGCCCCAACTAACTTAAAAATAAAGTAAAACAATTATAATATTTACTATTAACACTGGAATCATTAGTTTGAATTCATCATCTGCTTTTAACCAATATGACTATTACACATTTTAATTCATTGAAAGTCTCTAACTTCTAATAAAAGAAACTCTGTTCTCAAAAATACTAGCTAAAATGTTTTGAGATAATTTTTAACCCCAAACACATTACAGTTATATCTTTCTTATTTAGGTTACAATTTTTCCAAAATGTCAAGTTAAGTATATTTCATGGCAAAAGAATGTTGTCTCTTGGGGACCACATAGCTATTTCTGAAAATACTGCCCTTTGCTCCTCATGAAACAAGCAAGAATGTCATTTCCTTACAAAAGTTCCTAACAGAGGGAAAATGTGGCAAAACCCTGTATTTAAATAGATCCGTTACTTTCACACTGACAGATCATGGGATCATGTTGCATACTTTTCACCTTAGCCCTCGAAGGGCTAGTCAATTAAAACTGGAAAGCCATCAACTCCCGGATTCACAACAGTAGAGTAAGCTTGAGGACAAAACTTAAAACAGGTGACTGAATCATTCTAAGTCCTTGTTTTAGAAAAAGGTTAAAAGTAAGAAAGAGTTGAGGAAGGAGAGACCAAAAGACACAACCAAGAAGTGTCGTGTCTTGCATTCTTCAGCCCTGCAGCACCAAACTTGGGAGGCAGAGGACTAAGGCTCATCTGGCAGCTCTGGTCACTCCCGAAGAGAGTGTGAGGGCCTTGGAAACGAACTGCTGCAAAGCCCGTTAGGTAAGTTCACCTCTAACCCCTCCAGAAGCAAGTACAAAGACAACAGTCGCAAAAAAAAAATCTCTAAAGGTAAGCCGGTACTTTGGAGAGTCAGAGAGCCAAGGCAAGTCAGCAGTGCAGAGGGACACTTGTAGAACATGAGCTAGCCAGGAAAAATATACATATATATTACCTTCTGGGGTAAAATTGGGCATCTCTGGATCCCTTCTACTCTGATAGGAATATTAATAAACTTAACTTTAGTCATTTAAAAAAAAAAAAAAGCCAAGCCACCTCAGTAAAGGAGGTGTGTATACCTCCAGCCTCTTCACACATCAGCTTAAGCCCACAACAAGAGGCTGCTTCCATCTTCTCTGCAATCAAGGGTGTGACAGGCTGGGAAAGAAGAAGAGAGAGCTGATGCTCCCCTGCATTCTTTTACTGGAACCTCCCAAAAGGAGGGACAGCTAACCTAACAGGCCAAAACTGAACATACGCTAAGACATATTAGGCTACATTTTAACAGAGAAAGAGATCACTGTCCTAACTGTAAACACCTGTGTGGTGGAGCCACTCTTCTACCTGAGAGCCATGTTCCCCACATGACGTGATAACTAACCATCGCTCCTCTGGCCTTCTTTTCACATTCTCAGCCATGTAATCCAGGATACTGCCCCTTCCAGAGAACAATCAAACTCTACTGGTTAACAGCATAATGTTAGAAAAAATCTGTCCTTTATTACTGCCAATGACATTATTTTTCCTTCGAATCAGTTGGTATATATCATATAGGCAACTTCTCCCCTCTTTTTAAAAATCACTGAATTGAAGTGTTTAGACTCATCCTTAGATTTGGAATGTGAAATAGGCAGAAATTAAGGAAGGAGAGAACAAAAGTACATACAGAGGCATCCCAGCCTAAGCCACACTCCACCATCTAATATTTACCAAAATTCAGTAGGGATTGGGTGAGTGAGCCGATTAATGAAACTGCACTTTGTCTTCTTACATGTGTAACTTCCCTCAACAAGAACCACTTGATTTTTTTTTTTTTTTTTTAACTATCTGTTAGGCATTTTGAGAGAAAACAGGTAGTACAAATGGATGGTACTTATCCTGGTAGCCTTACTTATATGCATAAAAAGGTTAAGAGCAATTCAAGTTAATCAGCATTAATTACATAGGTCTCACACACACAAACGCAAAAATAACAGTAAAATTTACTGAGCATTTATACGTGCCAGACCTCCATTATTTTAAGGATGAGGAAATTGGGGCTTAAGAGGTTCTAAGCTCAAAAGACATGAAGGAAAACAGCTAGGATGAACGCCCAGATACGTCTTATAGAAAGCCCCTTCCATTGCTACTGATAAAAGACAGGAAAACAAAGAGGAAGAAAAAGAATGGCAGAGAGAGAGGAAAAAAGACACACAGGAAAAAACTTTCTGTTTATGGCGTTCTCAATGGGTTACTGGAGAAGGAAATGGCAACCCACTCCAGTACTCTTGCCTAGAGAATTCGGTGGACGGAGGAGCCTGGTGGGCTGCCATCTATGGGGTTGCACAGAGTCGGACACAACTAAAGCGACTTAGCAACAGCAGCAGCAGCAATGGGTAATGAGTATCAGTTCAAGAAATATAAGCTTTATTCTACATACTGAGGAGCCAATGAACTTATGAGTAGGAGACTAACAAGATGAAGTACTTTATTCAGGAATAAGAATCTTCAGGTAACGTGACAAAGCACAAAAGAAGACATACTAACAATTATAAAAATTAATAGGCTATTATTAGTCAGACAGGGAGTTGACTGTGGCTTAGATCATGAACTGCTTATTGCAAAATTAAGACTTAAAGAAAGTAGGGAAAACCACTTGGCCATTCAAGTATCACCTAAATTAAAAGCCTTAAAATTATATGGTGAAGTGACAAATAGATTAAAGGGATTAGATCTGATAGAGTGCCTGAAGACCTATGGATAGATGTTTGTAACATTATGCAGGAAGCAGTAATCAAAACCATCCCCAAGAAAAAGAAATGCAAAAAGGCAAAATGGTTGTCTGAGGTGGCATGATAAATAGCTGAGAAAAGAAGAGAAGCAAAAGGCAAAGGAGAAAAGGAAAGATATACCCATGTGAATGCAGAGTTCCAAAGAACAAGGAGATATAAGAAACCCTTCCTCAGTGATCAATGCAAAGAAATAGAGGAAAACAACAGAATGGGAAAGACTAGAAATCTCTTCAAGAAAAATAAGAGATACCAAGGGAAAATTTCAAGCAAAGATGGGCACAATAAAGGACAGAAACACCAAGGACCTAACTAAAACAGAAGATTAATTAAGAAGAGGCGGCAAGAATACACAGAAGAACTATACAAAAAAGATCTTCATGACCCAGATAACCAAGATGTTGTGGTCACTCACCTAGAACCAGCCATTCTGGGATGCGAAGTCATCCTAGATGGCCTTGGGAAGCATCACTACAAACAAAGCTCGTGGAGATCATGAAGTTTCAACTGAGTTACTTCAAATCCTAAAAGATGATGCTGTGAAAGTGTTGCACTAAATATGCCAGAAAATTTGGAAAACTCAGCAATGGCCACAGGATTGGAAAAGGTCAGTTTTCATTCCAACCCCAAAGAAAGGCAATGCCAAAGAGTGTTCAAACTACAGCACAACTGCAGTCATTTCACATGCTAGCAACCTAATGCTCAAAATTCTCCAAACGAGGCTTCAAT
Source organism: Bos indicus (assembly GCF_029378745.1). Classification (NCBI taxonomy): domain Eukaryota; kingdom Metazoa; phylum Chordata; class Mammalia; order Artiodactyla; family Bovidae; genus Bos; species Bos indicus. The sequence goes on from NC_091773.1 coordinate 65,523,310, forward strand.
ACTACATGACCTGAGAATTTGCAGATGTTCAAGCTGTATGTAGACAATAAAGAGGAACTAGAGATCAAATTGCCAACATCTGTTGAATCACAGAAAAAGCAAGAGAATTCCGGAAAAACATCTACTTCTGCTTTATTGATTACACCAAAGCCTCTGACTCTGTGTATCACAACAAACTATGGAAAAGTCTTCAAGAGATGAAGACCACCTGACCTGCCTCCTGAGAAACCTGTTTGCAGGTCAAGAAGCAACAGTCAGAACTGGATATAGAACAACGAACTGGTTTCAAATAGGAAAATGAGTACATAAAGGCTGTATACTGTCACCCTGCTTATTTAACTTCTATGCAGAGTACATCATGCAAAATGCTGGGCTGGATAAGCACAAACTGGAATCAAGATTGCCGGGAGAAATATCAATAACCTCAGATATGCAGATGACACCACCCTTATAGCAGAAAGCAAGGAACTAAAGAGCCTCTTGATGAAAGTGAGAGAGGAGAGTGAAAAAGTTGGCTTAAAACTCAACATTTAAAAAACAAAGCTCATGGCATCCAGTCCCATCACCACATGGCAAATAAATGGGGAAACAATGGAAATAGTGATAGACCTTATTTTCTTCAGCTCCAAAAGTACTGCATATGGTGACTGCAGCCATAAAATTAAAAGACACTTACTCCTTGGAAGAAAAGCAGAAAAACTATAACAAACCTAGACAGCATATTAAAAAGCAGAGACATTACTTTGCCAACAAAGATCCATCTAGTCAAAGCTATGGTTTTTCAGTAGTCATGTATGAATGTGAGAGTTGGACTATAAAGAAAGCTGAGCACCAAAGAATTGATACTTTTGAACTGTTGAGAGCCCCTTGGACTGCAAGGAAATCAAACCAGTCAATCCTAAAGGAAATCAACCCTGAATATGCACTGGAAGGACTGATGCTGAAGCTGGAGCTCCAATACTTTGGTCACCTGATGCGAAGAACAGACTCATTAAAAAAGAGCCTGATGCTGGGAAAGACTGAAGGAGGGAGGAGAAGGGGGCAACAGGATCAGACGGTTGGATGGCATCACTGACTCAATGGACATGTTTTTGAACAAGTTCCAGGAAATGGTGATGGACAGGGAAGCCTGGCATGCTGCAGTCCACGGGGTCGCAAAGAGTCAGACACGACTGAACAACTGAACAACAGCAATAATAGGTCATTATAATAGTTTAGAAATTAAATGATGCAGAAAATTAGCAATGAGAATTCTTTTAAAGGCTAGCACCTCAAACTCAATGGTAAAACAAAATTTGTGGAGCTTCCCTGGTGGCTCAGGGGTAAAGAATCCACCTGCCAAAGCTGGAGACATGGATTCAGTCCCTGGTCCTGAAAGATCCCAGGTGCCTTGGAGCAAATAAGCCCCTGCACCACAACGTTTGTGTCTATGCTCCAGAGCCCCGGAGCCACAACTACTGAGCCCACAAACGCTAGAGTTCACACTCTGCAGCAGGAGAAGCCACTGCAATGAGAAGCCCGCATACCATAGCTAGAGCATAGCCCCCGCACTTGCCACAACTAGAGAAAAGCTCATGCAGCAACAAGATCTAGCATAGCCGAAAATAAACAAAAATTATCTTTTAAAATGTCAGTCATTCTAATAACATTTTAAAAACTCATGGATTCTGCAACAGACTTATTTCCCCTAACCTCTATTCCTCAAAAAAAAAAAAAAAAAAAAACAGTCCTTTCTAATTCAGTCAATGAGTAAACATAGCTACTATTTTCTCAGTCTCCTAAGACTCCTTCTGTGTGCAGTCACTCAGTAGTATCCAACTGTTTGACATCCTATGGACTGTAGCCTCCCTGGCTCCTTTGTCCATGGAATTTTGCAGGCAAGAATAGTGGAGTGGGTTGCCATTTCCCACTCCAGGGCATCTCCCCGATTCAGGGATCAAAGCTGTGTCTGTTTTTCCTGCACTGGCAGGCAGACTCTATACCACTGCACCACCTGGGAAGATGGTATATCTGCCATAATTTTGCAAAATGACTACAATGAGCTTTTACAATTTCAAGTAGAGAGATCCCTGGTTAGATTTACTCCTAGGTATTTTATTCCTTTTGCTGTGACTGTAAATGGGTTTTCTTTATGTCTATGAAAGTTCATCATTAGTCTATAGAAGCAAATCAGGTTTTTGTATATCAATTTTGTAACCAGCAACATTACTGAATTTATTTATTAGTTCTAGTAATTCTCTGGTGGCATCTTTAATTCTTTATCTATAATATCATGCCATCTGCAAACAGTGACAGGTTTATTTCTTCCTTTCCAGTTTGGATTCCTTTTCTTTTTCTTGTCTGATTGCTGTAACCAGAACTTCCAATACTAGACTGAATCTTTGTCTTCTCTTGATCTTAAAGGAAAAGCTTTCAACTTTTCACCACGGGGTATGGGTTTTCACCACTGGTGTTGCCTGTGGGTATGCCACATATGGCCTCTATTATATTGAAGTATGCACTTTCCATAACCACTTTGTTGAGTGCTTTTATCAATAACAAATGTTGAATTTCATCAAAAGCTTTTTTCTGCTTTTATTGATATGGTCATATGATCTTTATTCTCCAATTTGTTAATATGATGTGTCACACTGATGAACTTCTGGATATCAAACCATCCTTGCACCCCTGAGATAAATCCCACTTGGTCATGGTGTATGCAATGTATTGTTGAATTTGGCTGCCTGATATTTGTTGGGGATTTTGCAACCATGTTATTCAGTGATACTGGGACAAAATTTTTGTGTGTGTGCTGTCTTTCAGTGCAATCCCTATCAAAATACCAACTGCATTTCTCACAAAACTAGAACTAACTCTAAAATTAGTATGGAAACACAAAAAAAAACACACAAAAAACCAAATAGCCAAAAAGGCCTTGAGACAGAACAAAGCTGGAGTTATCACACTCGCTGGTTGCAAGCTATACTGCAAAGCTTCAGTAATCAAAACAGTATGGTGCTGGACCAAAGACAGACACACACATCAATCGAACAGAGAACACAAAATAAACCAATGCTTCTTATATGGTCAACTAATCCATGACATAGGAGGCAAGAATAAAATCAGGAAAAACATCCTCTTTAATAAACAGTATTGGGAAAACTGGACAGCTTCATGCAAAAGAATCAAACAGGACTGCTTTCTCATACCAGATATAAAAATAAACTCAGAATGAGTTAAAGACTTAAATGTAAGATCTGAAACCATAAAATTCCTAGAACTCATAGGCAACACACTCTTTGACAGAGGTTTTGGCAATATTTTTTTTCAATTTGTCTCCTCAGGAAAGAGAAACGAAAGCAAAAAAACAAATGGGATGACATCAAACCAAAAAGCTTTTACATAACAAAGGAAACCATCAACAAAATGAAAAGTCAACCTACTGCATGGGAGAAAATGCTTGCAAAAGATACATGTAATAAAGAAAGGGTTAATTTCCAAAATATATAAAGAATTCACAAAACTCAATATTGAAAAAACAAATAATCAGATTAAAAATTAGGTAAAGGACCTGGGCATATTTTTTTTCCAAAGAAGACATACAAATGGCCAAGAAATACATGAAAAGATGCTCAACATCACAAATCATCAGGGAAATACAAATCAAACCTACAGTGAGACAGCATCTCACACCTGTCAAAATGACTATCATCAAAAAGACAACAAATAACAAGTGTTGGTGAGGATGGAGTAAAAAGGGAGTCCTCATGCATTGTCGTGGAGAGGGCAATGGCACCCCACTCCAGTACTCTTGCCTGGAAAATCCCATGGCTGGAGGAGCCTGGAAGGCTGCAGTCCATGGGGTCGCTGGGAGTCGGACATGACTGAGCAACTTCACTTTCACTTTTCACTTTCATGCATTGGAGGAGGAAATGGCAACCCACTCCAGTGTTCTTGCCTGGAGAATCCCAGGGACGGGGGAGCCTGGTAGGCTGCCGTCTATGGGGTCGCACAGAGTTGGACATGACTAAAGTGACTTAGCAGCAGCAACAGCATGCATTGTCAATGGGATTGTAAATTGGTCCAGTCACAATGGAAAACAGTATGGAGGTTGCTCAAAAAATGAAAAACAAAACTATCATATAATCTAGAAATTTCAATAGAGGGTATTTGCCTAAAGGAAACAAAAGCACTAACTTGAAAAGATATATGCACCCCAATATTCACTATACCGCTATTAATAACAGCCAAGATTCGGAAGCAACCTAAGTGTCTACTGATAGATGAATGGATACAGAGGATGTGGGACACACACACACAGTGGAATATTAGCCATAAAAAATTAAATCTTGTCATCTGCAATAACATGGGTGAATCCACACAGTATAATGCTAACTGAAATAAGTCAGATAAAGAAAAACAAATACCATATGATCTCACTTACATGTGGAATCTAAAAACAAAACAAAACAAAAAAACAAACAAAACTCGTAGATACCGAGAACAAATCATTGGTTGCCAAAGAGGAGGAAGGTAAGGGGTTGGCCAAAATAAGTGAAGGGGATTATCAGGTACCAACCCCCTAGTCATAAAATAAATAAGCCTTGGGAATGTAACATACAGCATAAAGACTATGGCCAATAGTTATGTAATAACTTTATATGGAGACAGATCATTACCAAATTTATAGTGATGGTCACTTTGTAATATAAACGACTGTCAAATCACCACATAGTACACCTGACACTAACATAATGCTGTATGTCAGTTATATTTCGATTTAAAAAACGAATAAAAGAAAGCAGCCATACACAATACTTAACTGTGTTTCAAAAAATCCTTATTTATAAAAACAGGCAGTAGGCCCACGAGCCATAAACTTTAATTACTCTTGCTTTAAAACACTTGCCTTAATAAAAAATACAGGATAAACAATAATTCAATATGAAATTGTTTGGAATCCAATATTTTCATTATATAAGACAAAAAAAAAAAAAGACAGACTACAATATATCTAACTAATACAATATGTCTAACTAATGAGGGACTCTTTAAAATATCCTGGGGGAAAAGTACAAACTTTTTGCCTGGCTATAGTACTGCTAAGAAGATAAGACATTTCTACCATTATCCCTTTTATAACTAATTTCTAACAAAACAACAAATATTGACTAAGAAAAAGAAAAGCAATTTTCAGTAAGAAGATAGCCTGAAGAAAATTCTATAGACCCAAAGGAAAAGAAATATAAGACATTTCTGAAGAAAATAATACAGCAAAAAAGCACATTCTAAACATATACAAAAGAAGTTGTTAAAATTTGGCTAACATGATAAAGAAAGTAAAATGTAAAACTTACTTGGAGAAAAACAGATAGAAGAGTGGGGAAACAAAACTGGATACATCTTTCAACCCAGGGAGCATTGAGTACATAAGAAGAATACATTTTGAGACAAATTTTCAGTAAAACACAGAAATTTCTCTAGTATCATAAATACATCTCAATAATACTAATGAAGACAATTAAGATTTTATATAATTGCAGTAAAGGTTGAGAGATTTAAATTATACTCTATAATAAGAATTTAAAAATTTTATATTAGCTAAGTACTCATATGATAATGCTTCATTTCATTTTTGCTATGAAGGGGATTCTGGTAGAACTATAGTATGAGTGTGCTGCTGCTTAAAAAAAAAAAAAGGAAAAAACCTCAAGAGCCATAATGTTTACTATATCTCTGTTTAAAGAGACAATTGTTTATTTTGTATTTGAAATCCCATAAGAGTATTCTCTAAGTATTCATACTTACAGATACCTTCAACAATGGTTAAGACCAGATCTTAATACTTTAATTTTTATAGGATAACAACATATTATCTATTAAGAACTTAAAATTAATGTATAAAATAATCTTGTTTTTCAGATAATATAATCTTTAACAGGTTAGAAAAATAAGAATCACAATATTTTGCTTCTTAAACATATATCCAGTCTCTTATTGACTTTCCTTTGATGGACAGGAAAATCCAGCTAATCAGACTGTTGTTGTTAGTCGGTCAGTTGTGTCTGACTCTGCGACCCCATCAACTGCAGCACTCCAGGCTCTCCTGTCCTTCACTACCTCCTGGAGTTTGTTCAAACTCATGCCCATTGAGTAGATGATGCCATTCAATCATCTCATCCTCTGCCACCTTTTTCTTTTGCCTTCAGTGTTTCTGAAGCATGAGTTGGCTTTTACCATCAGGTGGCCAAAGTATTGGAACTTCAGCATAAGCCCTTCAATTAATATTCAGGTTTGATTTCCTTTAGGATTGACTTGTTAGATCTCCTTATACTCCAAGAGACTCCCAAGAGTCTTCTGCAGCACCACAATGCAAAAGCATCAATTTTTAGGTGCTCTAACAACCATACATGACTACTGGAAAAACTACAGCTTTGACTATATGGACCTTTGTTGGCAAAGTGGTGTCTCTGCTTTTTAATATGCTGTCTAGGTGTGCCACAGTTTCAATTCCAAGGAGTAAGTGTCTTTTAATATCACAGTTGTAGTCTCCACTAGCAGTGATTTTGGAGACCAAGAAAATACAATCTGTCACTGCTTCTATTTCTTCCCCTTCTGTTTGCCAGGAAGTAATGGGACCAGATGCCATCATCTTGGTTTTTTGAATGCTGAGTTTCAAGTCAGCTTTTTCACTCTCCTCTTTCACCCTATCAAGAGGTTCTTTAGTTCCTCTTCACTTTCTGCCATTAGAATGATATTGTCTGCATGTCTGAGGTTGTTGATGTTTCTCTCAGCAATCTTGATTCCAGCTTGGGATTCATCCAGCCCAGCATTTTGCATGATGTTCTCTGCATAAGAGTTAAATAAGCAGGATGACATTTTATGTCATCAGTTCAGTTCAGTTCAGTCAGTCGTGTCCGACTCTTTGCGACCCCATGAATTGCAGCACGCCAGGACTCCCTGTCCATCACCAACTCCCAGAGTTCACTCAAACTCACGTCCATCGAGTCGGTGATGCCATCCAGCCACCTCATCCTCTGTCATCCCCTTTTCCTCCTGCCCCCAACCCCTCCCAGCATCAGAGTCTTTTCCAATGAGTCCACCTCTTCACATGAGGTGGCCAAAGTACTGGAGTTTCAGCTTTAGCATCATTCCTTCCAAAGAACACCCAGGGCTGATCTCCTTTAGAATGGACTGGTTGGATCTCCTTGCAGTCCAAGGGACTCTCAAGAGTCTTCTCCAACACCACAGTTCAAAAGCATCAATTCTTCGGCGCTCAGCTTTCTTCACAGTCCAATTCTCACATCCATACATGACCACTGGAAAAACCATAGCCTTGACTCAACAGACCTTTGTTGGCAAAGTAGTGTCTCTGCTTTTCAGTATGCTATCTAGGTTGGTCATAACTTTTCTTCCAAGGAGTAAGCGTCTTTTAATTTCATGGCTGCAGTCACCATCTGCAGTGATTTTGGAGCCCCCCAAAAATAAAATCTGACACTGTTTCCACTGTTTCCCCATCTATTTCCCATGAGATAGATGTCATGATCTTTGTTTTCTGAATGTTGAGCTTTAAGCCAACTTTTTCACTCTCTTCTTTCACTTTCAAGAGGTTTTTTAGTTCCTCTTCACTTTCTGCTATAACGGTGGTATCATCTGCATATCTGAGGTTATTGATATTTCTCCCTGCAATCTTGATTCCAGCATGTGCTTCCTCCAGCCCAGTGTTTCTCATGATGTACTCTGCATAGAAGTTAAATAACCAGGGTGACAATATACAGCCTTGACGGACTCCTTTTCCTATTTGGAACCAGTCTGTTGCTCCATGTCCAGTTCTAACTGTTGCTTCCTGACCTGCATATAGGTTTCTCAAGAGGCAGGTCAGGTGGTCTGGTATTCCCATCTCTTGAAGAATTTTCCACAGTTTATTGTGATCCACACAGTCAAAGGCTTTGGCATAGTCAATAAAGCAGAAATAGATGTTTTCCTGGAACTCTCTTGCTTTTTCCATGATCCAGCGGATGTTGGCAATTTGATCTCTGGCTCCTCTGCCTTTTCTAAAATCAGCTTGAACATCTGAAAGTTCACAGTTCACGTATTGCTGAAGCCAGGCTTGGAGAATTTTGAGCATTACTTTACTAGCATGTGAGATGAGTGCAATTGTGCGGTAGTTTGAGCATTCTTTGGCATTGCCTTTCTTTGGGATTGGAATGAAAACTGACCTTTTCCAGTCCTGTGGCCACTCATACTCCTTTCCAATTTTGAACCAGTCCATTGTTTCATGTCCAATTCTAACTGTTGCTTCTTGACCTGCATACAGGTTTCTCAAAAGACAGGTAAGGTGGTCCGGTACTCCCATCTCATTGAGAATTTTCCACAGTTTTTTGTGATCCACACAGTCAAAGGCTTTCAAGTAATCAATGAATCAGAAACAGATGTTTTTCTGGAACTCCTTTGCTTTCTACATGATCCAATGAATGTGGGCAATTTGATCTCCAGTCCCTCTGCTTCTTTGAAACTCAGCTTGTACATCTGTAAGTTCTTGGTTCACATACTGCTGAACCCTAGCTTGAAGGATTTTGAGTATAACCTTGCTAGCCTATGATAGGATCCTAAATAACATTTTTCCCCTTTTTTCTTGGCATTGCATTTACACCGTAAATATTAGAAACATTTTACTTACAGTTAGCAATGATACTTTCTATATTCCTGTAAAACAAATACAAATCAGAGATAAATAATGGTTCTACTAAAAAAGATAACTAAATTTGAGAATAAGATCTAACTTGAGGAGATATACAGTCAGCCCAGCTGAGGCAAACAGTAAAGCATGCCTGAGCTAAACAGTGCAATAACGTTGGAGATGTGAGTCTAACCTTCAGGAAAAGTTCAACAACTAGGGAGTGCAGATCAGGACCTCTGTGTAGGCAAATGTACAAAATAACCACCAACACAAAATAACCATCAACAGGAAATGAAATTCACGCCCTAAAATTATTCCATTTCTGGACAATGTTGCAAAACTTAATTCTTCACCAATAAGATAGCAAATCTGAATACTACAGTATTAACAATCATCTCAAACCAGAAAGTCTTTGGGCTTCCCAGGTGGTACAGTGATAAAGAATCTGCCTGCCAATCAAAGAGACACAAGAGACATGGTTCAAACCCTGGGAAGATACCCCGGAGGAAGAAATGGCAACCCACTCCAGTATTCTTGCTTGGAAAATTCCACGGACAGAGAAGCCTGGTGGGCTACAGTCCATGGGGTTTCAAAGAGTCAGACACAACTGAGAGCACACACATACAAACTAGAAAACCAAAACTTAAGATTTACTACGACTCCTAATAGATGACCACAGAACTCTGAAAGAATAATTCATTTATAGTGGTGAGGGAAGAAGCCATATTACATTGAGTTAATGAATGAGTGGATGCTGAGTAACTTGAGACAGGAAAAGACTATTAGGTCTAGAGCCTGAAAATAATAAAGTAGAATGAAGGTGGTAAAAGATTAAAAAAAAAAAAAAAAAAACACCTCCTATATTCAGGATACACAGTGCAAAGCCAGAGGCAAAAGTTGTTAACAGTGGGGAAAAAAAAAGAGTCCTTATCTTCAGAATATTATTTATGAAGGAGTATTTTTAAAATCAAATAATCTTTAAACTGCAAAATAATACAATGAGTAACTAATTATTTACTGGTATAAACAATGCAAGCGCTTTATATTTATTGTTCATAATCATCATAAACCTCCTATATTATTTCCATTTAACAAATGACAAAAATAAAGCTCAAAATTTTTCAACAAATAACATTAGAGTTTGTTAACAAAGTGTTTAAAGAGTTCATAAAAAGAAGCAATTACTTGAAGCTGTTTATATGTCTTCTACTAACATCTTTTCATCTTCTGTTGACCACCTTTCTCTCATTCCAACTCCTGCTATTATCCTCTTCCGAAAAAAAAACAGACACAGCTGCTACTAGACAAGCCCAACCACAGGCAGATGAGACAGATAAGATCCCAAAGGTTAAATCCAGAAATAAGAATTCTTAAGCAGAGAAAGTAGAAGACTTCTTCAAACAAAGGCTCAAAGAATTTGTAGCAAGATGAAATGCACTACAAAAAATATTTTTAAAAGTTCTTTAAGCTGAACTAAAACAATGGTAGATTAAAAACTTTGATCTACATAAAGGAATGAAGAGTGTCAGAAGTAACTATGTGAGTAAAATCAACAGACACTTTCCGGTTTTTAATTTCTTAAAAATTAATTAACTGCTCAAAGCAATCGTAACTATGATGATGATAAAGACAATGATGATGACGATGTAGTCCTGGGGTCTGTAACATATACATAAGAGTTATAACAAGACTAGCATAAATGATGACAGGGAATAAAGAGAATCATACTATTGTAAAGAATACTAAAAAAAAAAAATACGTCCATTATCCATATTAGTATTCGAAAGCAGACAATGAGAAGTTAAGCGTAGGGGAGGGAGGAGGGAGGAGGGTTCAGGATGGGGAACACAGGTATACCTGTGGCGGATTCATTTCGATATTTGGCAAAACTAATACAATATTGTAAAGTTTAAAAATAAAATAAAATTTTAAAAAAAATTCGAAAAAAAAAAAAGAAGTTAAGCGTGCATATTTGTCAACCCTTGAACAACCACTAAGTAAGAAAATGAAGAACATAGCGAATACAACAATAATGAAGATAAAATGGAATGCTAAAATATATACTCAATTCAAAAGAGGCAGGAGAAAAGGAAGAAAAATTAGATGGGACAAATTATAAATAAATAAAAAGACAAACCTAAACAAACAGAAAATTACATAATATGTAAATAATCTAACACACTACAATTAACAGACAGTAACTGTTATTCAGATTAGTAAAACTCAACTATAATCTAACTACAGAAAACTAAGTTTAGATATATAGACTCAGTACAGTTTCTAAAGATATGATACCCCAAGTTTCAAAAAGAAAATCAAGGCAAAAATGAATCAATCCAAAACAAAAGAAAATTAGCAGCATCTAATTAACAAAACAAAAACCAGAGAACTGTTGCATTTTATGAATAAAAAGGGAATCTAGAGACGACCTTGTGAACCAGACCAAAATAAAAAACTAGAAGCTGCAGTCTGTGTTCTTCATTATCTTTAATGCCAGCTAACACACTGGGATGGCTTAAAGCCAACAGGGGAAGAAAGAACTTGCAACCACCAGCAAGCTGCAATGTTTCATACCAGCTTCTTTTCCCCCCCAGCATTCAGACATAGAAATTACAGAGTCCACAGCACTGAACACTATAATTAGGGTTGTACTGGCACTTCTATTACAACCCCATATTTTCATTCATAACATTCTTAGAAAGTCCTTCACAAAACTAAAGCCTTCCTTTCTTATCTCAATCCCAATTTTCCTTCTTCTTAACATAGAAGAGCTATAAGAGATCAGCTCCTACAGTTGAAAAAAATAAGTAAATAAAAGTCTTCCCAGGGATAAAATAAATACAACAGAACCCCCACACCAAAAACAACACCTAAAGTGGCAAACAAGAATTAAAACTTTCTTAATGTTAAAAAAAAATTATCAAATCAAAAATCCACCTTATACCAAGTCTGGTTTTCATGCGGCACAAATTTCAATCTTATATACGACATAACAAAAAATTCTACTATATGTATATAAAATATGGTCTTCCCTCATGGCTCAGGCAGTAAAGAATCTGCCTGCAATGCAGGAGACCCAGCTTAGACCCCTGCGTTGGGAAGATCCTCTGGAGAAGGGAATGGCTACCCACTCCAATATTTCTGCCTGGAGAACCCCATGGACAGTCCCTGGTTGTACAAAAAGTCGGACACAACTGAATAACTAAAACTTTCACTTTTATTGTTTTTATATATATACACACATATATATGTGTGTATATATATAAAGAACTAGATCTTTACAACACATAGGTTTGTTTGTTTGTTTTTCCAAACATCTAACTAAAAGGAGTCCTCTTTCTACTACTTCTGATTAGGAAGCTTTAGACACAGGTAGAAGTTTAAGAAACCATGATTTCTCCTATTTCTGAGTTTTTAAGGCACAGAATAGAGTTTAAGACATATTTATCTTCATTTTCATTCATCTACAAGTTATCTGTGCATGTTCGTGGCTTTTGGTTTTTTATTTCAATAATGTTTTTAAATTATTCAAGTTATTTCACCTCAAAAACAAATCAAAATTTAAAACAAAGTAAATTTTACCACCTGGTTGTTCTAAGACTACAGACAGTATTTTCATACTAAAATTAAAATCATAAGCTACATATGAGATAACATTTTTTCCTTAAAACATTCAAGAGGGCTTCCCTGATGGCTCAGTGGTGAAGAATCCACCTGCCAATTCAGGAAACATGGGTCCAATCCCTGGATCCAGGAAGATCCCACATCCCTCAGAGCAGCTGAGCCCAAACACCACAACTATTGAGTTTGTGCTCTAGAACAGGCTGGATCCCTGGGTTAGGAAGATCCCCGGGTTAGGAAGATCCCCTGGAGGTACTTCTTTTTGAATGGAAAAAAAAATAATCCTCTGAAATAAATATGTAAAAATAATCTATTGAGAGTAACACTGACTTTGTAATTTATTCTGCTTTTTCCTTACTACAACTCTACAAATCCAATTACTGGTCTTCTTTCCACTCCTAAGTAAAAATGAAAACAATTCAAATTTCAGTATTTATTCGAGGTCCAATATGTGGAAATAAAGTAAAAATTTTCCTTAAAGTTTTCCAGTTTTGGCACAGAGATAATTGAGCAAAAACAATTAGAGGTAAATTTAACTGTCATCAGAAAGAAAGAAGTAGCAAATTAAATGTAATTTGCCTTTTTATAATCCCATCATGTACCTGGCATCATAGGAATTATGTATGCTAGAAGGCAGAACAAAAAAGTATGATGATGTCAAGCTAGATAATTTATACAGATTTCAAGAGTTTCAGTGGCATTTAATGACACATCTTTTTAACTAAGCAGGATAAACATTTAGAAATAGCTATTGCTTTACAAATGAAATGTCCTTTTACTGTATTAGATATAGCTACGCAAAAATGTCAGTACACTTCAGTTTGACAAAAATGTCAACTCTACACATAAATTAAATGTTAAAAATATTATTTGCTTTTTATCTTTACATATATAATACAAGGAAAATCCAATACCACAGAAAAACTTATGTTAATCTATTGTACACAATTCTTGATCATCTACATATCAATGCAGGGGAACAGCAGTGTTCAAATGCAATAGAATAACTAAGAGTATTTACATTTAATTTCTGATTACCTTAACTGACATTTTTTGTAGCTGTGTCTCTACCAACAAATTTGTTTATACAAATATTAAGCTTATTCAAAGTTCTCTAGAGAATATGAGAAAGCCAGAGATAAGACATAAAATTTTGTGCAATTCATCCACCAGTGGATAACTACATAAATATCAAAACTGAATTCTTCTACGGATTTTCATAAGGACAAAAGACATTTTAAAATACTGCTTGGGGTGGGGTGGGAGGGAGGGAAGTTCAGGAGGCAGGGGGAATGTATGTACATCTATGGCTAATTCATGTTGATGTGTGGCAGAAACCAACAAAACATTGTAAAGCAATAATCTTCCAATTAAAACATTAATTTAAAATATAAATAAAATATTGCTTACACTAAGTTTGAAGTAAAGGATATTCCGGTTAACCAATATACTAATGAAAATTGAGGATCAGGACTTTATTGGTAAGATAATGAAAACAGCGCTCAGAAAAATCATTACCTATTACCCAAGTCCATGAATGAACTGCTTACCGTATTTATACAGATGCTATGTTAATCAAGATATTACGAATGTGGAGAAGGAAATGGCAACCCACTCCAGTATTCTTGCCGGGAGAATCCCAGGGACAGAGGAGCCTGGTGGGCTGCTGTCTATGGGGTCACAGAGAGTCAGACATGACTGAAGCAACTTAGCAGCAGCAGCAGCAGAGGAACTACGAATAACTCAGGGAAGCTGAAATATGAGAAAAAAGAAAGTGACCCCAGAGTCTGGAAGACTGAAAAGATTGAGAAAAACTGTGAAAACAAAAGGAGGGTAGTCATTAAGAAATTTTAAGCCCAGTAGTTAAATAGTTCAGTTCAGTTCAGTCGCTCAGTCGTGTCCAACTCTTTGCGACCCCAGGAACTGCAGCACGCCAGGCCTCCCTGTCTATCACCAACTCCCGGAGTTCACACAGACTCAAGTCCATCAAGTCAGTGATCCCATCCAGCCATCTCATCCTCTAGCATCCCCTTCTCCTCCTGCCCTCAATCAATCGCAGCATCAGAGTCTTTTCCAATGAGTCAGCTTTTCCCATGAGGTGGCCAAAGTACTGGAGTTTCAGCTTCAGCATCATTCCCTCCAAAGAAATCCCAGGGCTGATCTCCTTCACAATGGACTGGATGGATCTCCTTGCAGGCCAAGGGACTCTCTTCTCCAACACCACAGTTCAAAAGCATCAATTCTTCAGCGCTCAGCCTTCTTCACAGTCCAACTCTCACATCCATACATGACCACAGGAAAAACCATAGCCTTGACTAGATGGACCTGTTGGCAAAGTAGTGTCTCTGCTTTTCAATATGCTATCTAGGTTGGTCATAACTTTTCTTCTAAGGAGTAAGCGTCTTTTAATTTCATGGCTGCAGTCACCATCTGCAGTGATTTTGGAGCCCCCCAAAAATAAAATCTGACACTGTTTCCACTGTTTCCCCATCTATTTCCCATGAAGTGATAGGACCAGATGCCATGATCTTCGTTTTCTGAATGTTGAACTTTAAGCCAACTTTTTCACTCTCTTCTTTCACTTTCATCAAGAGGTTTTTTAGTTCCTCTTCACTTTCTGCCATAAGGGTGGTGTCATCTGCATATCTGAGGTTATTGATATTTCTCCCGGCAATCTTGATTCCAGCTTGTGTTTCTTCCAGTCCAGCATTTCTCATGATGTACTCTGCATATAAGTTAAATAAGCAGGGTGACAATAAACAGCCTTGACGAACTCCTTTTCCTATTTGGAACCAGTCTGTTGCTCCATGTCCAGTTCTAACTGTTGCTTCCTGACCTGCATACAGATTTCTCAAGAGGCAGATCAGGTGGTCTGGTATTCCCATCTGTTTCAGAATTTTCCACAGTTTATTGTGATCCACACAGTCAAAGGCGTTGGCATAGTCAATAAAGCAGAAATAGATGTTTTCCTGGAACTCTCTTGCTTTTTCCATAATCCAGTGGATGTTGGCAATTTGATCTCTGGCTCCTCTGCCTTTTCAAAAACCAGCTTGAACATCAGGAAGTTCATGGTTCACATATTGCTGAAGCCAGGCTTGGAGAATTTTGAGCATTACGTTACTAGCGTGTGAGATGAGTGCAATTGTGCGGTAGTTTGAGCATTCTTTGGCATTGCCTTTCTTTGGGATTGGAATGAAAACTGACCTTTTCCAGTCCTGTGGCCACTGCTGAGTTTTCCAAATTTGCTGGCATATTGAGTGCAGCACTTTCACAGCATCATCTTTCAGGATTTGGAATAGCTCAACTGGAATTCCATCACCTCCACTAGCTTTGTTTGTAGTGATGCTTTCTAAGTCCCACTTGACGTCACATTCCAGGATGTCTGGCTCTAGGTCAGTGATCACACCCTCGTGATTATCTGGGTCGTGAAGATCTTTTTTGTACAGTTCTTCTGTGTATTCTTGCCAGCTCTTCTTAATATCTTCTGCTTCTCTTAGGTCCATACCATTTCTGTCCTTTATCAAGCCCATCTTTGCATGAAGTGTTCCCTTGGGATCTCTAATTTTCTTGAAGAGATCTCTAGTCTTTCCCATTCTGTTGTTTTCCTCTATTTCTTTGCATTGATCACTGAGGAAGGCTTTCCTATCTCTTCTTGCTATTCTTTGGAACTCTGCATTCAGATGCTTATATTTTTCCTTTTCTCCTTTGCTTTTCCCTTCTCTTCTTTTCACAGCTATTTGTAAGGCCTCCCCAGACAGCCATTTTGCTTTTTTGCATTTCTTTTCCATGGGGATGGTCTTGATCCCTGTCTCCTGTACAATGTCACGAACCTCATTCCATAGTTCATCAGGCACTCTATCTATCAGATCTAGGCCCTTCAATCTATTTCTCACTTCCACTGTATAATCATAAGGGATTTGATTTAGGTCATACCTGAATGGTCTAGTGGTTTTTCCTACTTTCTTCAATTTAAGTCTGAATTTGGTAATAAGGAGTTCATGATCTGAGCCACAGTCAGCTCCCGGTCTTGTTTTTGTTGACTGTATAGAGCTTCTCCATCTTTGGCTGCAAAGAACATAATCAATCTGATTTCGGTGTTGACCATCTGGTGATGTCCATGTGTAGAGTCTTCTCTTGTGTTGTTGAAAGAGGGTGTTTGCTATGACCAGTGCATTTTCTTGGCAAAACTCTATTAGTCTTTGCCCTGCTTCATTCTGTATTCCAAGGCCAAATTTGCCTGTTACTCCAGGTGTTTCTTGACTTCCTACTTTTGCATTCCAGTCCCCTATAATGAAAAGGACATCTTTCTCGGGTGTTCAGTTTACATTTTAGAAACATCACGCCCAGAGAGACGTATCAATGAGGACTAAAATAGATATATGCAAAAGAGATAACGTAACAGTAGAGTCCAGAGTAGGACAAATAACTGGATATAAGGGATGTAGAAAGTTCAGCATGACTTCAGGGGTGCTAGTTTGGATTAAAGGTAAAAAGTGAAATTTTTCACTGAAATAGGAAATATATAAGGAAGAAGAGATTTGAGGTTTAAAATAAAATTCAGTTTGAAACATCCTATGGAGATATAAGTGAAGGTCCATTTTGCTCTTGGTCTTGGAGCTCACGGGTTGAGGGGAAGAGACTGGACCCTAAAATAGTATTTTATGAATAAACAGTATATAATAATTAAATCTACTAGGGAATAAAATGATCCAAGGAGAGGCAAGGACTAAAATAATGAAAGCCTAAGAAACTCCAATTAAAACTCTGGGATGGGTAGCAGAAATGAAGCCACAAGAAGAGCCAGAGAAAAGGTAGAGAGAGATAGGAAGAGAACCACAAAAGCCACAAAAATGAAGTTTCCAAAAAGAGACTAAAAAGCAAAGATTTTGCAACAATGATATTATTAATGACCTCTGCCAAAATGTTTATAATGGCATCATGGAGGCAGATTCAGTGAAGAGGTATAAATATTAAGTCATAAATTAAAAAGGAATGGAAGAACATCTAGATTAGAAACAAACAAAACTCTATTTGTATTAATAGTTGACATGATTGTTAGAAAACAATTATAAGAAATCTACCAAAAAAACCCTCCTGTAATTAACAAAGGAAGCAAAGTTGTAGAACACAAGATCAATACAGAAAAGTCAACTGCATAACATAACAACAAATAACTGGAAATGAAAATAAAAACCACAATAACATTTATAAATACTCCAAAGAAAATAAAATATTTAGCTATAAATCTAGTAAAACATATACAGGATCCACAGGCTGGAAACACAATGCTGATGAAAGAAATCAAAGAAAATCTAAGTAATTGAAGAAACATACTGTGCTCATGGATTAGAAGACAACAGGGTAAAGATGTCAATTCTCCCCAAACCGTTCTGCACATTTAAGGCAATTTCTGCCAAACCTACAACAAGCCTATTCTAAAATTTGGAAAGAAAAGACTATTTCTAATAGAAACAATTTTGAGAAAGAATATATGCAGAGTATATTATGTGAAATGCCAGGCTAGATGAATCACAAGCTGGAATCAACATTGCTGGAAAACATATAAACAACTTCACATATGCAGACGATACCACTTTAACGGCAGAAAGTGAAGAGGAGTCAAAAAGCCTCTTGATGAGGGTAAAAGAGAGTCAAAAAGCTGGCTTAAAACTCAACATTCAAAAATAAAGGTCATTGCATCCAGTCCCATCATTTCATGGCAAACAGATGGGGGAAAAGTGGAGACAGTGACAGATTTTATGTTCTTGGGCTCCAAAACTACTGTGGATGGTGACTGCAGCCACGGAATTAAAAGACACTTGCTGCTTGGAAGGAAAGCTATGACAAATCTAGACAGCATATTAAAAAGCAGAGACATCACTTGGCCAACAAAGGTCCATCTACTCTAATTTATGGTATTGCAGTCTCGGAGAAGGCAATGGCACCCCACTCCAGTACTCTTGCCTGGAAAATCCCATGGATGGAGGAGCCTGGAAGGCTGCAGTCCATGGGGTCGCTAGGAGTCGGACACAACTAAGTGACTTCACTTTCACTTTTCACTTTCATGCATTGGAGAAGGAAATGGCAACCCGCTCCAGTATTCTTGCCTGGAGAATCCCAGGAATGGGGGAGCCTTGTGGGCTGCCCTCTGTGGGGTCACACAGAGTCGGACACAACTGAAGCGACTTAGCAGCAGCAGTAGTCATGTACCGATGTGAGAGGTGGACCATAAAGAAGGCTAAACACCAAAGAATTGATGCTTTTGAATTACGGTGCTGGAGAAGACTCTTGAGAGTCCACTGGACTGCAAGATCAAACCAGTCAATCCTAAAGGAAATCAACCCTAAGTATTCATTGGAAGGACTGATGCCAAAGGCTGAAGCCTCAATACTTTGGCCGTCTGATGCAAAGAACCGACTCTCTGGAAAAGACCCTGATCCTGGGAAAGATTGCAGACAAAAGGAGAAGGGGACAGCAGAGGTTAGATAGCATCAGTGACTCAATGGACATGAATCTGAGTAAACTCTGGAAGATAGTGAAGGACAGAGAAGCCTGCCATGCTTCAGTCCATAGGGTCACAAAGAGTCAGACACAACTTAGCAACTGAACAACAACAACAGTAGGAGGACTCACTCTTACTAATGCTAACCCTACAATAATCAAGACAGTATGTTACTGACATAGGAATAGATATATTAATCATACAGACAGTGTAGGAAACCTAGAAACAGACTCAAATACACCCAACTGATTTTTGACAAAATGGTAAAAACAATCAATGGAGGAGGTGCAATCTTTTCACACATGGTACTGAAACCAGTGAATATCCACAGGCAAAAAGATGAATGTCAAACTAAACTTCATACTTTATATTAAAATTAACTCAAAATGGATCACAGATTTAAAAGTAAAACTATAAAATTTCTAGGAAAAACCACATAAGAACTTTAAGATATTGGGCTAGGGAAAGAACTCTTAGATCTGACATTGAAACCAAAGCGCATAAAAGGAAAAATTAATAAATTGGACCTAATCAAAACCTAAACTTTTCACTCTGCAAAAGACCTTGTTAAAAGCATGAAGAGACAAATTACTGAGAGAAACTATTTGCAAATCACATATCTGACACAGACAAATCTTATATCTAGAATATATAAAGAACTCTCAAAACACTGAGAAAATAAATTAAAAAATAAGCATAAGACAAGAACAAATATTTCACTAATATATATGGCAAATAAACATATGATAAGGTGTTCAACATCATTATCCATATAAAAAATACCAATTAAAACCACAATGAGGGACTTCCCTGTTGTCCAGTGATTAAGAATCTGCCTGTCAATGCAGGGGACAGAAGTTGAATCCCTGGTCCGGGAAGATCCCACATGCCTCAGGGCAACTAAGCCCATGCGCCACTACTACCAATCCCTACCAGTCCCATTTGTCACAACCACTGAAGCCTGCATGCCCTAGAGCCTGTGCTGTGTGATGTGACAAAAGCAGCCACTGCAATGAGAAGGCTTAGCCCCTGCTCACCACAACTAGAGAAAGCCCTCATGTGGCAATGAAGACCCAGTGCAGCCAAAAATAAAAAAACTTTTTAAAACACAATAAATCGTTACTACATACTTATCAGAATGACTAAAATTAAAAACAGTGATAATAACAAATGCTAGCAAGGATACAGAAAAACTGGATCACTTATACACTGGTCACAGGAATGAACAGCGGGTATAGTCACACTGGAAATCAGTTTAAACAATTATTTTTAAAAATAAAAATGAAATTACTATAGGACCCAGCAATAGCATACTTGGGCATCTATCCCAGAAAAATAAAAACTTATGTAGGCATAGAAATTTGTACACAAATGTTCACAGTAGCTTTATCTCTAATAACAAAAACTAGAGAGTACCAAACCGCTGTTCAATGGATAAACGATAAATCTGTGGTATATCCATACAGAATATTGCTCAGCAATAAAAAGGAGCAAGCCATTGATACACAGCAACTTAGTTTTGAACTTGAAGGGATTTATATTAAGTGAAAAAATCTACACTCAGAATATTACATACTATGATTCCATTTATATTTGTTATTCTTGAAATAAAATTACACAAAATGAGGAAAGGTTAGTGGTTGCTAGGGATCAACAGGTAGGGAAAATGATAGTACAGTAAAAATGAGGCAGCACAAGGAAGCTTTGTTGTGATGATATACTTTTGTATCTCAATCACGGTGGTGGCAGTTTCACAAAATGACACGTGATAAATGCAAAAAAAAAAAAAAAAGGCAGCCAAACGAACTGAAGATATGCGCAAACAACATAACCAATAAAGGTTAATACTCAAGATATACAAAGAATTTATACAACTTAACATCAAAAACAACAAACAACCCAATTAAAAAAAATAGGCAGAGAACCTGGAAAATTTTTCAAAGAAGATATAAAGATTGCCAATAGACACATGAAGAAATGCTCCACATCACTAATTATCAGGGGAATGAAATTAGCAAATCCACAATGAGATATCGCCTCACACCTGTCAGAATGGTTATGATCAAAAAGACAACAAGTAACAAGAGTCAGTGAGGATGTGCAGAAAAGAGAACCTTTAAGGACTGTTGTGAATATTAGCTGATACACCCATCACAGAAAACAAAAAGGAGGTTCCTCAAAAAATTAAACTACCATATGATCCAGCAAGTCCACTCTTCCAAAGAAGAATAGTTTCCCAAAGAAAACAAAACACTAATTTGAAACAATATATGCACCCCTGTGTTCACTGCAACATTATTTCCAATGGCCAAGATATGGAAGAAACCTAAGTGTCCATCAAAAAAATGAATGGATATAGAAAATGTAGTATATACATACATATATACACACACAATGAAATATTACTCAGCCATAAAAAAAAATCTTGCCAAATGCCAACACAGACAGACCTAGAAGGCATTATGCTAAATGAAATAAATCAGAGAAAGATAAACACCATATGATTTCACTTATATGTGGAATCCGAAAACACAACAAATTAACAAATATAATAAAATTGAAACAGATGCATAAATACAAAGAACAAACAGATGATTGCCAGAGGGGAGGGATTTGGGGGAAAGAAGGTAAGATAGATTAAGAGGTATAGATTTCTAGTTATAAAATAAATCAAGGGGATATAATGTACAGCATAGGGTATATAATCAGTAATATTGTAAAAACTTTGTATGGTGACAGATAGTTGAGACTCATCCTGTGATCTTTCTGTAACATACAAAAATACTGAATCACTATGTTATCCATCTGAAACTAACACTGCAAGTTATAGTTCAAATAAAAATAATTAAATTAAAAAATACACATGAAAGTATAAATCTCACTGGTAAAGGTAAATACAGTACAAATATAGTATAGTACAAATACAGTAAATGTAGTGGATTAATTACCTATAAAGCTGTAATGTATGAAGGTTAAAAGACAAAAGTAGTAAAAAGATCACTATAACTAGAATAATTAAGTTGAGGGATACACAAGATAAAAAGATGTAAAACGTGACATCAAAAACATTAACATGAGGGTAGGTAAAAGGTAGTGCTTTTAGAATGTATTCAAACACGTTACCAACTTAAAACAGGTTGCTATAAACATATGCTGTTATACACAAGACTCATGGTAACCACAAAGCAAAAACCTACAGCAGATAAAGAAAAAATGAAAGGAAAAGGAAAGTGAAGTCGCTCAGTCGTGTCCAACTCTTTGCGACCCCATGGACTGTAGCCTATCAGGCTCCTCTGTCCATGGGATTTTCCAGGCAATAGTACTGGAGTGGATTGCCATTTCCTTCTCCAGGAGATCTTCCCGATCCAGGGATGGAACCCAGGTCTCCTGCATTGTGTCAACAGACGCTTTACCATCTGAGCCACCAGGGAACGAACTGAAAGGAAGTATTCAAATCACAAATGAAGAGGAAGAAAAAAAGGAAAAACTACAAAACAGCCAGAAAAAAACTAACAAAATGGCATTCAAATGTAAATGGACTAAATTCTCCAATCACAAGAAATAGTGTTGAAAGGATAAAAAACAAGACCTAACGATATGCTGCCTACAAGAAATTCACTTCAAATATAAGGACACACACAGACTGAAAGTGAAGGGATGGAAAAAGCTATTCCATGTAAATAGAAACAAAAAGCAAGCGGGGGTAGTTATGCTTTCATCAGACAAAACAGACTTTAAAACAAAGGCGGTAATTAGAAAAAAGGGCCTTACCTAGTGATAAGGGGTCAATCCAACAAGAATATGTAACATTTGTAAATATTTATACACCCAACATAAAGGGATTCCCCAGTGGAAGTAAAGATGCTACCCATCATTTATAGGGAACTCTGCCTCATTTTTCATAGAAAGAATTTACAGACAAAATCTAAACTATACTATCTGCTATCAACATCACCACCATCACTAACCTACAGCAGCACAAGTGAGGGAATCAGTAATAGTACCATAAATTCCACAACCTGAGTCAGCAATTCTGTTTTCCCTTCATTTCTGAAAAGGTAGTTGTTTTAGTCCATTTGGGCTGCTGAAAATGGCACCCCACTCCAGTACTCTTGCCTGGAAAATCCCATGGGCGGAGGAGCCTGGTGGGCTGCAGTCCATGGGGTCGCTAACAGTCGGACACAACTGAGCAACTTCACTTTGACTTTTCACTTTCATGCATTGGAGAAGGAAATGGCAACCCACTCCAGTGTTCTTGCCTGGAGAATCCCAGGGACAGGGGAGCCTGGTGGGCTGCCGTCTATGGGGTCGCACAGAGTCCGACACGACTGAAGGGACTTAGCAACAGCAGCAGCAACAGAACACCACTGATTGGGTAGCTAAAAAACAATAGAAATTTATTTCTCATACTTCTCATAGGCTAAGAAGTCTAAGGTCAAAGTGCCAACATGGTCTGGTGAGGGCCCTTTATCTGGTTGTCACTGTGTCCTCATATGGCAGAAGGGGTAGCGATCTCTCTAAAACCTCTTTTAAAAAGCACTAACTGAATTCATGAGGTCTCCACTGTCATGATTTTCGAAGGCCCTACCTCTTAATATACCACTATCTTTAGGGATTAGGATGTCAACACATGAATTTTGAGAGGACATTCAAACCATGGCAGCAGTCAACCAGATTAAACTAGCTTCAGATAAGAGAATTAGAGTGTTAAAAAAAAAAAAAAAAAGACATGTAAATATTGTTAATAGACTTACCAAAACTTCCTCTAGCCTAATAATGCACAGGCTTCAAGGACAAGATATGATACTCCTCTATTCTCTTAGCAACTATCTAAGCCAATAACCAATGTCCACTGCATCAAAACATTCAAGGAAAAAGAACAGGCAAGATTGCTCTGCAACTCCAAGCACTAACCAGGATTTAAAAGCATATACATTAACCCAAATCCTAGTTCTTTATCTCGCCTTAAATGGTATCTTAAAAGTTTGATTTAGGTTCAGAAGATTTTTTTTTTTAATTTCGCTTTTAGGAATAGCAAGTATCACTTATATAAACACCTTGCAAATGGTTACATTTAACAGGTCAAAAGATTTTGAGATTTTACTTTCTAGGTGGCACAAAGAGCAGAATAAAGAAGTACTTTAAAAACAGACTACTCGCCTTACATTGAAGGAGGTTTTTTTAATTATAAAAACAATGAACAGAGAAAGCATACACAATCAAACAGAGGAACTATGTAGCAAGTCTTGTATTTTACAGATGAGGTCCATAGAAGATAAACAAGAATATGCAAAAGAAGAGGAGCATATGCTGCTGCTGCTGCTAAGTCACTTCCGTCGTGTCCGACTCTGTGCGACCCCATAGACGGCAGCCCACCAGGCTCCCCCGTCCCTGGGATTCTCCAGGCAAGAACACTGGAGTGGGTTGCCATTTCCTTCTCCAATGCATGAAAGTAAAAAGTGAAAGTGAAGTCGCTCAGTCCTGTCTGACTCTGTGTGACCCCACGGACTGTGTAGCCCACCAGGCTCCTCCATCCATGGGATTTTCCAGGCAAGAGTACTGGAGTGGGGTGCCTTTCAATGTAAATTACTGGTAAGGTTTTCAACCTTGAGCTGTATGCTGGTTCCACACGTATTTTTTAGACTAGACTAGAGTGGACAAAAACAGCTAAATAAATAAACAAATCAGACCTGGATCACTAATGATGATGTGTCATGAATCAAATTCTGTGTCTTGAGTCCAAAAAAGAAAAATAAAAACAGTTTCAAGTCTGCAGGATCTAAAGGTGAGTATAACTAACACAGACCTATCTCTCAGCGTGAATAACAAATAATGCTTTCTAAGTGAAATATCAATATATTAAAATAATTCAGAGTGAACATCAAGATGACTTTACCTAACACACAACTTAGTCACCTTCACATCAAAAAAAAACTCTATAATTAAAAATGATCAGAGACATGTTAAGGCAGTATAACTATCACTGGAGTCACAATTATAAATCTTTTTTCCTAAGTAGTTTGCAGAGATTACATATCTTGCAATGCTTTTCAGTGCACTGACAGGTTAAAATAAAATCAACAAATGTTAGAATTTAATTGAACTTTACAAACTGCACATGCCTTTTTATCAAGAAATTTAGCAATATTTTTATAATGATTTCTAAATAAACCTCAGATTTCTTTCAAATTTTATTACTTTCTCATATATTAATAGTATTTTCAGCAGATTCATATCTGTAACTCTAAAAGGTCCCTTCATTTTACCTACTATCCCATGTTAATTTTATTTAGGAAGTATTTTCTTCATTATGCATTTGTAATAATTAGAAATAATATAAGTCAAATATGGGCTTACTCAATTTTACTAGTACATATATGATTTTTTAACTTAATTTCCTATTATACTAATCAAAGCGTAAAATAGGAAAATAAACTATTTTAAAATGTTTCCTCTATAATAATTTCACTAAAAAATTAACACCAGGGATGTCCCTGGTGGTCCAGTGGTTAAGAGTCTTGTGTTTCCACTGCAGATGGCCAGGGTTCGATCCCTGGTTGGGCAACTAAGATCCTGCATACTTCAAGGCACAGTCAAAAAAAAAAAAAAAAAAATTAATTCTAATCACCAGTATAAACTGAAGCATAACTCTCCAGGGGTGCACACTGCTGAATAATTTGTCCAAATGTCAACTGCAATTTTCAAAAATCCCTTCAAGCTCAAAATTTTAAACATCTGTAAAAAATACTTGTTTTGAGAGTGGTTTACACTCATGACACTTGACCTTTTGCTGTACACACCACAAAATTCAAGTCTCAAATACCACACAAGCAGGAAATCTGATCATTCCTGCAGTAGCCATATGCATGGTCCAATATCAAATATTAGTTCTAGGTTACGCTAAGTCATGTGTTACAAATCTTCTACTGAAACCTCTATAATTAGCTGTAATTTGCCTCTTTTAAAATGTGTTTCTTATGGGACATCTGGCCTTGAAAGTTCCACCTTCCCATTGAAAAAATACTTAAGTGTCTGGATTTTTTTTTCCACTTAATATAGAACACTGCATGGGTGGTATGACAAAGTCCAGACTTCTTAAAAAAATTAAATTTCAAGAACATAATGATTAAGAACCACTTAAGTATTACTAAATATAAATGTGGACTTCCCTGGTGGCTCAGACGGTAAAGCGCCTGTCAAATAAAATTTTGTTGCCCATAACTATCTATATCTCAAATATTTAAAGTTCACAAAATAGATTTTAATGAGAGTACAGCAGTGACACACTCATTTCCAGGAATTTACACTAGTTAAGTTGAAATGGAAAATAAAGGTTCAGAATTAAGAGATTTAAAAAAAGTTTGAGCCCAGTGAGTTCATATGGCACTCAAAGTTATCTACTTCAAGAAGGAAATGATCTTACCAATTTATAAATAGCCTTAACTCATTTCACAGAGATTAAAATTTAACAATACTCATCGATTCACTTGGTTCTAGAAACCCTTCCTTAAAACTGAAAATTAAATATGGGCTAAGGAATAAGTCATAAAAATGAAAGACTAAGACACTGCTTTTATACAGGATAAAAGTGGAAAAATCCATCACAACATCCTGCAGTCCAAACCTATTTGCTTCCTAAATTAGAAAATTTTTCACACAAACTCCTTAAAATCAGTATTATACCTTAATAAAAAAAAAAAAAAAAAAACACTGAAATGAAATGTAACATGGGTCAGAGAAGAAATAAGTCCAAAATACCAGTTTCTAATGACAAAATTTCAAAGATATAGTGAAATTTGGTACGAAGGTAAATTCAATATATTTTCATCTTCTCAAAATATAACTTTAAAACATTTCATCTCATTTAGAAATGTCATGTAAGGAAATAAAAATCATACAGATCCTCTGAAAGTTCAAAAACCTTCACCTAAAAATTGAACACAATCAGGCCCCATTTCTTATAGATATAGGTAATAAGCAATAAGCATAATCCCTACTAAAGCTATGACTAGATTAAGTAAGATTAATATGAAAATAACTGCTAGGATGTTTTATCCAAATTTAAGAAAACTCTTTTGCAATTAATTATGTTACTTTCATAGTTATGTTAAAAAAAAAAAAATTAAGTGTGGAACCAACCTCCCTGGTGATTGACTCTGCCTTCCAGTGCAGGGGACGTATACTCAATCCCTGATGGGGGAACTAAGATCTACATGCCACAGGACAACTAAGCCCACGTGGCACAACTGCTGAGCCTGCAACAGAGAGCCAGCGAAGCCAAAAACAGAAAAGTTAAGTGTATAAGCTAAGATTTGTTTATGTAAAAGCTGGCCTATTCTACAAGTTAAAGAAATAACAATTACTAATAACTATTAAATTGGTCAGGGCTTCTCTGGTGGCTCAGTGGTAAAGAATCTGCCTGCCAGTGCAGGAGACACAGTTTCGACCTCTGATCCAGTAAGATCCCATAGGCAGCTGAGCAACTAGGCTCACGCACCACAGCTACTGAGCCTGCGCTCTAGAGCCCAGGAGCTGCAACTGCTGGAGGCCACACACCCTAGGGCCTGGGCTCCACAACAAAAGAAGCCCGTCACAATGAGAAGCCTGCTCCCCACAACTAGAGAGTAGCCCCAGCTCGCCACAACTAAAGAAAGCTGACTCACAGCAATGAAGACCCAGAACAGCCCCCCAAAATAAAGCATTTTAATTGGTTAACATAAACAAGTAGGTTCAATAATTTACCTGTATTCCATCTTTAAGTTTCAAAATGCATTCCATTGTGTTGATGGTAATTACCACTGGTTCTGAACCCAGTTTTGTCCATGGTACATGGATCCTCAGTTCATGAATATGTCCACTTAAAAAAGTGAATGGTAATTTCAATTCCTTAAAACACAAAACATTAAATAAAGTTTAGTAAGAGCTTAATATTTTTTTTCATTCTAATATCCAAAATACTTTCTGAAAAGAGAAACAAAATTTCCAACACAAAAATATTCTAGGGAGGGTGGGATGAACTGAGAGAGTAGCACTGACATGCATGTACTACCACCTGTAAAACCGCTAGCTGGCGGGGGGCCACTGTGCAGCACTCGGAAGGGGGACAATCCAGTGGGGTGGGAGGGAAACTCCAGACGGAGAGGATACAGATATATACTTAGAGCTGGGTTACACTGCTGTACAGCAGAAACCAACACAACATTATAAAGCAATTACCCTCCAATTTAAAAAAATATAAAAAGCAATAAATTTAATCATATAACAAAAAAAAATTCAGGAAATTACTGTTCATCAAAAAGCAGCATCAAATAACTTGCTAAATTATAGTTACTGATGAGCTACAAAAACGTATTGTGCAAGTTACATTTAATAAGGCACTTAACCTGTCAAGGCCTCTGTTTCTTATTTTGCTAAATGGAAATGATAACAGAACAGGATTTTAGGGCAAGATGAAAGAGGGGAACTGAATTAAAGAAAGGAGAATGACCTGACAAAATAAACACTGATCAACTTTGAAAAAAAAAAAGTCTCGAACTTTACCTAAAGATTATACCTAGAAACTGTATGATCATAAATTTTAAATGTTTTATAACTGTTCCATTATTAAAAACATTAGAAATGAAAACACAAAGGTTACCACAACCACTTCATACTAAATCATTTCACCTTCAGATAAAATGTTATAAACCAAAAAAAAAAAAAGTAAAAATAAATTGCATTTGAACTGTATTTCAGTCACATTATTGTAACTATTTGTGAAAGTTAAAATAAATACTAAGCTGTTCCTTCATCCAAGAAGTATCCACCTTGGTTTAGCAACACAGCAGTAATGTAGCTAAACATACATATACAGACAGTACAGCAAAATGGTTAAGACCAATAAATCTGGAACCAGCACAAGTGGATTTAATCCTACACCTGCTACTTACCAGCACAATGACAAGAGGCAACTTGTACTACATCTCTGCATCTCAGTTTCTTTATCTAATGGATAATAGTAGTGTGTTTGGGGATTAAATCAATTAATTTACATAAAGTACTTAGGACACTGTCTTCCTCAAAGGCCATCAATATAAAGACACTATCTATTACTACAAATGTATAAGCCTCTTTTATGTCAACAAGCTTATTAAAGAGCAGAATACAAAAAAATCTATTGATATTTCTACTATTCTAGCAGAATGTCATGATTTTTTTAACAGTTCTCAATATTTCATTAATTTTAAAGATGCAGTAATTTCTCTAAGCATTGATCAATGGGAGAGATTATATTTTGATCAGTGTCTATAATGAATACCATGTTAATGAGCACTTACTGTATACCAGGCACTGTTTTAAGTACTTTACTCGCATGCAATATTTAATCTTTGTCAGAGAAAGCAATGGCAACTCACTTCAGTACTCTTGCCTGGAAAATCCCATGGACGGAGGAGCCCAGTAGGCTGCAGTCCATGGGTTCACGAAGAGTCGGACACGACTTAAGCGACTTCACTTTCACTCTTCACTTTCATGCACTGGAGAAGGAAACAGCAACCCACTCCAGTGTTCTTGCCTGGAAAATCCCAGGGACAGGGGAGCCTGGTGGGCTGCCATCTATGGGGTTGCACAGAGTCGGATACGACTGAAGCGACTTAGCAGCAGTAGCAGCAGCAAGAACCCCAAAAAGTAAATACTATTATACCCACTTTATAGATTAAAAAAAAAAATGTGAGGCACAGAAAGGTCAAATAACTTTCAAAAATAACTCATCTTAGAGAGACATGATTCAAAACTGGATATTATTATGCCGGAGCCCTTGTTCTTAAAACTACACTGCATCTAACTTCCTTTATGAGCAACAAGTACACTTCCATTGGTTATACATTCATTTGGATAATGTTTCAATGACATTTCCAAAATCTGAGGCACAGAAAGGTCAAATTACTTTCAAAAATAACTCATCTTAGAGAGCCATGACTCAAAACTGGAAATTATTATGCCAGAGCCCTTGCTCTTAATAAAACTACATTACACCTAACTTCCTTTACGAGCAACGAGTACATTTCCATTGGTTATACATTCATCTGGATAATGTTTCAATGACATTTCCATCTCTACCCCTGAGGTGTGTAACAATGATATATTCATGCAATGACTACCAAAACTTGCAATCTATGGGCAAAATTGGATTTTCCTAGGAGAAGTTAAAAGACACCTAAACCAAACTCAAGACCTTGTTATCACCAGAATACTACTAATCTTATCTGAATGACTAATTCAATGTTAACATAAGGGACAATATTCTATATTAAAACATGGAATTTTGAATCACATGGCCCATGCTGGTAATCCAACTGAAGTTCACTTATTAATCAACTCACTATAAGCAAGATCATTTCCATTTCCTCATCTCAGAGTTGCTGTGATAAACAAATGGGAACATTTATGCCTTATAAAAGGCAAAAGAAAATGTTGACTGTTAAAACAAGTAGGTCATCCTAAGGTAGCCAAAAGAAATGATTTTCTTTTCATTCTTTTTCATTCTTAAAATATATTGTACAACTTAAAAATATTTTATTTACTTGGAATTACTCAGGAAAACAATGCATCCCTAAAACAGAATATCTATGGCCACACAAAGGAATTGAATAGCTCTCATAAATCACATTGTAGAAAGACTATTACAAAATATCCTCACAGAAAAAAAAAAAAAAAAAGGGATACTTTAAAAATGAATGTAACAGGGCCCAAAAGCAAAAATAGATGAATAGGACTATACCAAACCTAAAAACCTCCAGAAAGCAAAGAAAACACTCAGCAAAACAGAAAGGCAATCATATGGGAGAAACAGAAACTATCTGAGAAGGGTTTAAAATCTAGACGACATGAACTACAGCAACTCAACAACAAAAAAATAACCAAATTTTAAAAATGGGAAATTGACTTGAGTATCAATTTTCAAAAGAACACAGACAAAAGGCCAACAAAGAGGAAAAAATGCTCACCATCATTAATCAGAGAAATACAAATCAAAACCAGAATGACAGGGCTTCCCTACGTGATTCAGTGGTAAAGAATCCACCTGCCAATGCAGGAGACACAGGTTTGATTCCTGGTCCAGAAAGATGTCACAGACCAAGGAGCAACTAAACCCACGTGCCACAACTACTGAAGCCCATGTGCCCTAAACCCTGTGCTCTGCAACAAGAAAAGCCACTGCAATGAGAAGGCCGTGCACCACTACTGAAGAGTAGCCTCCACTCGCCCAACTAGACAAAAGCCTGAGTAGCAACAAAGACCCAGCAAAGGCAAAAATAAATAAATGAAATTATTTTTTAAAAAACCCACAATGGCAGATTTCCCTGGTGGTCCAATGGTTAAAAATCTGCCTGCCAATGAAGGAGACAGGAGTTTCATCCCTGGTCCGAGAAGACTCCACATGCTGCAGTGAAACTAAGCCCATGCACCACAACTACTGAGCTCGTGTGCTGCAAAAAGAAAAGCCACCCCAGTGAGGAGCCACACACTGCAACTAGAGCAGCCGCCACTACTCTTGCCTCAACTAGAGAAAGCAGCATTCAGCAACGAAGGCCCACTGCAGCCATAAATCAATTACATTAAAAACCATAATGACATATCATCTCACATCTGTTAGCAGGGCCCCTATCAAAAAAAAAAAAAACAAGAACAAAAACAAACAAAAAAAAAAACCCACCACCACAGAAAGTAATGTGTGGTAAGTATATAAAGAATGTGTAACCCTTGTGCACTGTTGCTGAAAAGGTAAAATGGTACAACCACTACAGAAAATAGTATGGAGATTATTCAAACAATGAAAAACAGAATTACCATATGATCCAGCAGTCTCAGTTCTGAGTACACAATAAAAAGAAACCAAAAGCAGGATCTTGAAAACATACTTGTACAACCATGTTTTTTGCAGCACTATTCACAATAGTCAAGAGGTTACTACAACCTGATGTCCACTGAAAGACAAGGATAAAGAAAATGTGGTATATACATATAATGAAAAAAGAATTCATTTCAATCAGTTCTAATGAGGTGGATGAAACTGGAGCCTATTATACAGAGTGAAGTAAGCCAGAAGGAAAAACACCAATCCAGTATACTAACGCATATATATGGAATTTAGAAAGATGGTAACAATAACCCTGGTGTACGAGACAGCAAAAGAGACACTGATGTATGGAACAGTCTTATGGACTCTATGGGAGAGGGAGAGGGTGGGAAGATTTGGGAGAATGGCATTGAAACATGTAAAATATCATGTATGAAACGAGATGCCAGTCCAGGTTCAGTGCACAATACTGGATGCTTGGGGCTAGTGCACTGGGACGACCCAGAGGGATGGTAGGGGGAGGGAGGAGGGAGGAGGGTTCAGGATGGGGAGCACATGTATACCTGTGATGGATTCATTTTGATGTTTGGCAAAACTAATACAATTATGTAAAGTTTAAAAATAAAATAAAATTAAAAAAAAAAAAAAGGAAATTGTTACATCCTACAACATAGAATGAACCTCAAGGACATTGGTGCTAAGTGAAATAAGCCAGTCACAAAAAGACACATATTGTCTAACTTCACTTACGAAAGATACCTAAAGTAGTCAAATTCTTAGACACAGAAGTAGAACAGTGGTGGCCAGGGGGAGAGAGAAAAGGGAAGCTGTAGTTTCGTGGTTGGAGAAGGCAATGGCACCCCACTCCAGTACTCTTGCCTGGAAAATCCCATGGACGGAGGAGCCTGGTGGGCTACGGTCCATGGGGTTGCTAAGAGTCAGACAGGACTAAGCAACTTTGCTTTCACTTTTCACTTTCATGCATTGGAGAAGGAAATGGCAACCCACTCCAGTATTCTTGCCTGGAGAATCCCAGGGACAGGGAGCCTGGTGGGCTGCTGTCTATGGGGTCACACAGAGTCGGACATGACTGAAGCGACTTAGCAGCAGCAGCAGTTTCGTTGGTACACAGCTTAAGTTTTAGAAGATGGAAAGTTCTAGAAATCTGAACAATAATGTATATACAGTAAACACGACTGCCCAGTTAAAAATGGTTAAGATGGTAAATTTTATGATATCTCCATTTTTACCACAAAATAAAAATAAATTTAAAACAGGACTTCAAGAATTCTAAGTTAGAAGGCTGGAAAATTCTCTCCCCAAAAAGCAGTGAAAAAACTGGTTATTTTTTAACCACAAAGTTATTTTTAAAAAAAAACAGAAATTTCAGGGGCAATGAGGGAAGGCTACCCTGAAGTCATGAACCCGCTGGTGCAAGAAAAAGAACAGCAGACCAGCCAGAAAATTATCAGAGTAATCAAGAGAACAAGAAAGCCAAGGATGGCCTTGCTCTGACCCCATTTTTCCTGGTAACCTGGAAAGCTGTATGTATATGCCAGGTTGTGCTTACTTGGGCAACGTTGGAAAGACCCTTAATAATCTACTCATTCATGGCTGACCAAGAAGCCTTGTAAACATATGGATCAGATCTGTAAACTCCTTTGAAAGCATATCTAGTACATGTGTATGTCCCATACCAAAGAGAAGAAGAAGCCTTATTGGTTCAAAAGTTCTAACAACCTCTAGCCAATCACTTGCAGATGACTCAGTTATAGTGATCCAGGGGTAATCCCTAGAAATCCAAGCCTAAAAACAGAAAGAATGGAGAGAGAAAAAAGAAAACTGAGCACAGTTTTCAGAGATCACATACTACAGGGGAAAACAGACACCACAAACTTATCCCAGGCAAGTCACTAAACAACAAGCCAACAGCAACAACAAATATCCCCAGAGGCAAGAAATTAGAATGCAGAGTTGCTACAATATATTATGCAAAATGTCCAGTTTTCAACTAAACATTGTGAAACATGAAAAGTTTACAAAAGTAGTTAATAGAGACTATCTTTGAGGATGCTCAAATGCAGGACTTAAAACATTATAAATATGTTCATTATAAATATGTTAAATAATTAAAGAAATTACATGACAATGATTCATTGAATAGAAAATATCAAGAATGAGAAATTACAAAAAAGAAGCAAATGGAAATTCTAGAGTTGAAAAGAACAATAAATGAAATTGGGACTTCCTTGGTGTTTTCAGTGGTTAAGAATCTACCCTTCAATGTAAGGGATTCAGGTTCGATCCCTGGTCGGGAAACTAAGCCCATGCACCATTAACTACTGAGCCCCCACACCACAATGATAGAACCTCTGTGCCACAACAAAATATTCCACCTGCCTCACCTAAGACCCAACACAACCAAACAGATAAATTTCTTAGGAGTACAATAAATGAACTTAAAAATTCACTGAGAGACTTCAACATGAGATTTGAGCTGGCAGGAAAAGAATCAGCAAATTCATACCAAGACATATCAAAACAAAAGTTTTGAAAGTCTGGAACAAAAAGAAAACCTTGAAGGCAGAAACAGAAAATCAACATGTTACATATAAGAAAATTCTTCATAAGTTCAGCTCAGTAAAGTCGCTCAGTTGTGTCCAACTCTTTGTGACCACATGAACCGCAGCACGCTAGGCCTCCCTGTCTATCACCAACTCCTGGAGTTCACACAAACTCATGTCCACTGAGTCGGTGATGCCATCCAACCATCTCATCCTCTGTCGTCCTCTTCTCCTCCTGCCCTCAATTTTTCCCAGCATCAGGGTCTTCTCTAATGAGTCAGTTCTTTGCATCAGGTAGCCAAAATATTAGAGTTTCAGCTTCAGCATCAGTCCTTCCAATGAACACCCAGGACTGAACTCCTTTAGGATGGACTGGCTGGATCTCCTTGCAGTCCAAGGGACTCTCAAGAGTCTTCTCCAACACCACAGTTCAAAAGCATCAATTCTTCCGCACTCAGCTTTCTTTATAGTCCAACTCTCACATCCATATGACTACTGGAAAAACCATAGCCTTGACTAGACGGAACTTTGTTGACAAACTAAAGTCTCTGCTTTTTAATATACTGTCTAGGTTGGTCGTAACTTTCCTTCCAAGGAGTAGGCGTCTTTTCATTTCATGGCTACAATCAAAATCTGCAGTGATTCTGGAGCCCCAAAAAATAAAGTCAGCCACTGTTTCCCCATCTATTTGCCATGAAGTGATGGGACCAGATGCCATGATCTTAGTTTTCTGAATGTTGAGCTTTAAGCCAACTTTTTCACTCCCTTCTTTCACTTTCATCAAGAGGCTCTTTAGTTCTTCTTCACTTTCTTCCATAAGGGTGATGTCATCTGCATATCTGAGGTTATTGATATTTCTCCCGGCAATCTTGATTCCAGCTTGTGCTTCTTCCAGCCCAGTGTTTCTCATGACGTACTCTGCATAGAAGTTAAATAAGCAGGGTTACAAGATACAGCCTTGATGGACTCCTTTTCCTATTTGGAACAAGTCTGTTGTTCCATGTCCAGTTCTAACTGTTGCTTCCTGACCTGCATATAGGTTTCTCAAGAGGCAGGTCAGGTGGTCCAGTATTCCCATCTCTTTCAGAATGTTCCACAGTTTATTGTGATCCACTCAGTCAAAGGCGTTGGCATAGTCAATAAAGCAGAAATAGATGTTTTCCTGGAACTCTCTTGCTTTTTCGATGATCCAGCGGATGTTGGCAATTTGATCTCTGGTTCCTCTGCCTTTTCTAAAACCAGCTTTCATATCCGGAAGTTCAAAGTTCACGTACTGCTGAAGCCCAGCTTGGAGAATTTTGAGCATTACTTTACTAGCGTGTGAGATGAGTGCAATTGTGTGGTAGTTTGATCATTCTTTAGCATTGCCTTTCTTTGGGATTGGAATGAAAACAGATCTTTTCCAGTCCTGTGGCCACTGCTGAGTTTTCCAAATGTGCTGGCATATTGAGTGCAGCACTTTAACAGCATCCTCTTCCAGGATTTCAAATAGCTCAACTGGAATTCCATCAGCTCCACTAGCTTTGTTCATAGAGATGCTTCCTAAGGTCCACTTGACTTCACATTCTAGGATGTCTAGCTCTACATGAGTGATCACACCATTGTGATTATCTGGGTCATGAAGATCTTTTTTGTACAGTTCTTCTGTGTATTGCTGCCACCTCTTCTTAATATCTTCTGCTTCTGTTAGGTCCATACCATTTCTGTCCTTTACTGAGCCCATCTTTGCATGAAATGTTTCCTTGGTATCTCTAATTTTCTTGAAGAGATCTCTAGTCTTTCCCAATCTATTGTTTTCCTCTATTTCTCTGCATTGATTGCTGAGGAAGCTTTCTTATCTCTCCTTGCTATTCTCTGGAACTCTGCATTCAAATGGGTATGTCTTTCCTTTTCTCCTTTGTTTTTCGCTTCCCTTCTTTTCACGTCTATTTGTAAGTCCTCCTCAAACAGCCATTTTGCTTTTTTGCATTTCTTTTTCTTGGAGATGATCTTGATCCCCGTCCCCTGTACAATGTCACAAACTTCCATCCATAGTTCATCAGGCACTCTGTCTATCAGATCTAGTCCCTTAAGTCTATTTCTCACTTCCACTGTATAATCATAAGGGATGTAGGTTAAAAGCTAACTTCTCATTACAAACAATAAAGGCAAGAAGGCAGATACATGACATATTTAAATAACAAATGAAAACTAACTCTCAATCCAAAATCCTTTATCTAGCAAAACTAACCTTCAAAAATGAAGGCATACCCAAATCAAGTTTCAGATAATTCTCTGTAACAGAATACTAGAAGTTCTTCAGGCGAAAAGGAAGGAAGACTCGATGCAGCAAGTCACTTCCTTTAAAAAAAAAAAAAAGGCAATTACTAGGCTTCCCTGGTGGTACACTAGTTAAGAATCTGCCTGCCAATGAAGGTGACATGGGTCTGATCCCTGGTCAGGAAGATCCCACATGACCAGGTCAACTAAGCCTGTGTGCTACAAGTACTGAGACTGCACGCTGCGACTACTGAAGCCCGAGCGAGACCTCTAGAGCCTGTGCTCTCACAGGAGGGGCCACTGCGATGAGAGGACTGTGCACCACAGCGAGGAACGGCCTCCATTCCTGGTAACTAGAGAGAGCCCATGTGCAGCAACAAAGACCCAGAGTAGCCAGAAAAAAATTTTTTTAAACAGCAATTACAAAAAACAACTTAACATGATATTAGGTTTATAACAGAGATACAATATATGTAGAAATACCACCACAAACGAGGGAGAAGAAATGAAGCTATAGTGGAGAAATTTCTTTATTTTGATGGAATAAAGTTAGCATTAATCTCAAATTAGCATTAAGTTACCATTGATCTTAAAATAAAGAAGGTAGCAAAGGATTATGAGAGAAACAAAAAAGACCTGAGACACACAAAAAATAGCAAAATGGAAGAAAGAAATCCAATCATGAAAGAGAGAATGGATTAAATATTTCAATCAAAAGGCAAAGGCTGTCAGACTGGATTTTTAAAAACTAGTAAGATTCAACTGTATGCTCTCTAGAAGAAACATACTTTAGATTCGAAAACACAAATAGACTGCAAATGACAAAAAAGTGTTTTTCATTTTAATGTATCATTTTTCCATATACATAAGGACAACAGATTGGTGGTTTCCAGAGGCAAAAGGTGGTAAGTGAACAAAATGGGTGAAGGTGGTCAAAAGAAACAAGTTTCCAGTTAAAAAACTTTTTAAATCCTGGGATATAATATATAGCACAGTGAGTACAGTTAATAACTGTATAGCATATTTGAAAGGTGCAAGGAGTAAATTTTAAAAGTTCTCATCACAAGAAAAAAATTTTTAAACTATGGATGGTGACAGATGTTACCTGGGCTTACTTTGGTGACCATTTTGCAACACACACAGATCATTACATTGTATACCTGGCACTACATGTCTATTATACCATAATAAAAAATAATAATAATAAACAAGATCCCAGGAAGCTATGTGATCCAGTTTCTTGCTTAAATACATCAAATCACCATATTTTCTTGCTCTCTAGGGAAACAGTATTCTATTTTAGGCATATAGAGAATTTTCATTTCTACTATCTTAATTTCCAGCAGCATTTTCCCCTGTTTTTTATATGACTGTGCTCCAATGCAAGT
The DNA here is from genome assembly GCF_029378745.1 of Bos indicus. NCBI lineage: Eukaryota > Metazoa > Chordata > Mammalia > Artiodactyla > Bovidae > Bos > Bos indicus. The sequence continues at coordinate 65,561,141 of NC_091773.1, forward strand.
AAGTATTAGGAACAATTAAAAACAGTTCATCCCTCAAGACCTCCCTGGGATTAAGACTTTGCACTTCCACTGCAGGGGGAGTGCATCCTGATCCTTGATCTGTGAACTAAGATTCTCCATGCTTCGGGATTGGGCCAAAAAAACAGATAAGTTTATCCCAGTCATAGGGTGAAAACAGTATTAAGCAGATGAAATTTTAAAGAGTTGTTGAAGCCAAATAACATTCCTGTAAAACATTCAAAAGTATGTTACCAGGCTTCAAGAAATACAACACAAGGCAAAAGTGGTAAGATAGTTTAAAATGCGATGCATTTTAAACTGCAGTTTAAAATGCAGTACAGAGGGGGGAAAACAAAAAATGCTTCATGCAACCAGTAACGATAAGAGAAGTAGATCAATTATACTACTGTTTTCTTTTTTAGTCTCTAAGACATGTCTGACTCTTCTGGGACCCCATGGACTGTAGTCTGCCAGGCTCTTCTATCTATGGGATTTCCAAGGCAAGAATACTGGAGTGGGTTGCCATTTCCTTCACCAGGGGATCTTCCTGACCCAGGAATCAAACCAGCATCTCCTGCACTGGCAGGTGGATTCTTTACCACTGAGCCACCAGGAAAGCCCAAATACACTATTACCAGGAAAAAACCTATATTAAGGAAAAAAACTGTTACTAAAGGTAACATGGGACATTTAATAATGATAGAAGGGTCAATTCAAGAAGAAAATATATACAAATGAACTTATTTACAAAACAGAAACAAACTCCCAGATTTTGAAAACAAAATCTATGGTTACTAAAGGGGAAACATAGGAGGGAGGGACAAATTAGGAGTTTGGGATTAAAATAAACACAATATTATATACAAAACAGATAACCAACAAGGACCTACTATATAGCACAGGGAACTCTACCCAATATTCTGTAATAACTTACATGGATAAAAAGTCTAAAAAAGAATGAGTATATGTATAACTGAATCACTTTGCTATATACCTGACACTAACACAACACTGTAAATAAACTATACACCAATGAATATTTGTAACAGAAAATATAAAACATATGAGCAAAGAAATAAACCCCAAAATATATAAAAAGTGAAAAAAGAAATAATCCAATGCTAATTTCCTTCATGGATCACAGCCTTGTTGTGCTAAAGTGGCTTGCATAACTCAATGAAGCTATGAGCCATGCCATGTAGGGCCACCCAAGACAGACAGGTCATAGTGGAGAGTTCTGATAAAACATGGTCTACTGGAAGAGGGAATGGTAAACCACTCCAGTATTCTGATCACAAGAACCTCATGAGTGAAAGTCAGTCAGTCATGTCTGACTATTTGCAACTCAATGGACTGCAGCCCACCAAGCTCCTCTGTCCATGGGAAATTCCAAGCAAATATACTAGAGTGGGTTGCCATGCCCTTTTCCAGGGGATCTTCCCAACCCAAGGATTGAACCTGGGTCTCCTGCATACAGGCAGATTCTTTACCATGTGACCTACCAGGAAAGCCCCAAAACCCCATAAACAGTATGAAAAGGCAAAAGGATATGACACCAGAAGAGGAGCCCCACAGGTCGGAAGGTGTCCATTATACTACTGAGGAAGGCAGAGAGCAATTACTAGTAGCTCCAAAAAGAATGAAGCAGCTCGGCCAAAGCAAAAAAAAAAAACTTGGTTGTGGAAGTGTCTGGTGGTGAAACTGAAGTCTGAAGTTGTAAAGAATAATACTGCATAGGAACCTGGAATGTTAGTTGCATGGATCAAGGTAAACTAGACATGGTCAAACAGGAGATGGCAAGAGTAAACATCAACATCTTAGGAATCAATGAACTAAAATGGATGGGAATGGGCGAATTTAATTCCCTACTACTGTGGGAAAGAATCCCTTAGAAGAAATGAAATAGTCTTCATAGTCTTGAACAAAAGAGTCTGAAATGCAGTACTTGGGTGCAATCTCAAAAACAACAGAGGAATGGCAGAGGAACCAGAGATCAAATTGCAATGTTCACTAGATCATAGAGAAAGCAAGGGAATTCCAGAAAAAACATCTATTTCTGCTTAACTGACTATGAAAGACTTTGACTGTGTGGATGACAACAAACTGTGGAAAATTCCTTAAAAGATGGGAATACCAGACCACGTTACTTGTCTCCTGAGAAACTTGTATGTAGGTCAAGAAGCAACAGTTAGAACCTTATACGAAACAACTGACGGACTCAAAATTATAGTGAGTACATCAAGCTCACTATATTGTCACCCTGCTTATTTAACTTACATGCAGAGTACATCATGCAAAATGTCAGACTGGATGAATCACAAGCTAGAATCAATATTGCTGGGAGAAATAACAACCTCACATATGCAGATGATACCACCATAATGGCAGAAAGTGAAGAGGAACTAAAGAGTCTCTTGATGAAGGTGAAAGACGAGAGTGAAAAAACAGACTTAAAACTCAACATTCAAGAAACTAAGGTCATTGCATCTGATCCCATCATTCCGTGGCAACTAGAAGGGGAAAAAGTAGAAGCAGTGACAGATTTTATTTTCTTGGGCTCCAAAAATCATTACAGATGGTGACTGCAGCCATGAAATTAAAAGATGCTCTCTCCTTGGAAGAAAAGCTATGACAAACCTAAACACAGTATTAAAAAGCTCAGACATCACTTTGCTGACAAAGGTTTATCTAGTCAAAGCTACGGTTTTTCCAGTAGTCATGTACAGACGTGAGAGTTGGACCATAAAGAAGGCTGAACGCCAAAGAATTGATGCTTTCGAACTCTTGTACTGGAGAAGATTCCTGAGAGTCCCTTGGACTACAAGGAATCAAACCAGTCAATCTTAAAGGAAATCAACTCTGAATATTCATTGGAAGGATTGATGCTGAAGCTCCAACACTTTGGTCACCTGATGTGAAGAGGTGACTCACTGGAAAAGACCCTGATGCTGGGCAAGACTGAAGGCAAAAGGAGAAGAGGGTGGCAGAGGATGAGATGGTTAGATAGCATAACCAGCTCAATGGACATGAATCTGAGCAAACTCCAAGAGACAATGAAAGACAGAGAAGCCGGCGTGCTGCAGTCCATGGGGTCACAGAGTCAGACACAACCTAGCAACTGAACAATGACAACACTAATCATGGAAACTTGAATACCTCACTTACAACAATGAATACAACAACAGACAGAAAATCAACAAATATATAGAAGACCTGAAAAATACTGTCAACCAATTTTGACCTGACAGCTATAAACCATTCCATCCAACAACTGCAAAAATACAGTGCTATTTCAAGGAAAATCAGGAAAAGTTTGAACTGAATGAAAATGAAAACACAACATACCAAAATGTATAGGATACAGCCAGCTAAAGACATTTATAGTTGTAAATGCCTATAGTAGAAAAGGGGAAATTTCTCAAATCAATAATCGAGGCTTCTGCCTGAAGACAGCAGAAAAACAAACTAAATAAGGTAACTGAAACCGAACAAACACACACAAGGACCACAAAACCAAATAAAGGTAGAAAGAAAGAGAGAAAGGGGGTACATGCAGTTAAACTACTGTAAGATCACTGAGAAAATGGTAAGAATGTTATAATTTAAGGTAGATGCTAGTAAGTCAAATATCCATTTTGTGATCTTTAGAGAAGCAACAGAAATAATTTTTTATAATGAAAAAGACTTTAAGGCAAGAAGAATTACTAGAGTGAAAGAGGGACACATTTCAGAATGATTTTTTAAGTGTATTCAAAAATAAGAGCCTCTTGATGAAAACGAAACAGGAGAGTGAAAAAGTTGGCTTAAAGCTCAACATTCAGAAAACGAAGATCATGGCCTCTGGTCCCATCACATCATGGCAAATAGATGGGCAAACAGTGGAAACGGTGTCAGACTTTATTTTTGGGGGCTCCAAAATCACTGCAGATGGTGACTGCAGCCATGAAATTAAAAGACACTTACTCCTTGGAAGGAAAGTTATGACCAACCTAGATAGCATATTCAAAAGCAGAGATATTACTTTGCCAACAAAGATCCGTCCAGTCAAGGCTATGGTTTTTCCAGTGGTCATGTATGAATCTGAGAGTTGGACTGTGAAGAAAGCTGAGCGCTGAAGAATTGATGCTTTTGAACTGTGGTGTTGGAGAAGACTGTTGAGAGTCCTTTGGACTGCAAGGAGATCCAACCAGTCCATCCTAAAGATTAGTCCTGGGTGTTCATTGGAAGGACTGATGCTGAAGCTGAAACTCCAATACTTTGGCCAGTTCATGCAAAGAGTTGACTCATTGGGAAAGACTCTGATGCTGGGAGGCATTGGGGGGCAGGAGAAGAAGGGGACGACAGAGGAAGAGATGGCTGGATGGCATCACCGACTCAATGGACATGAGTTTGGGTAAACTCCAGAAGTCAGTGATGGACAGGGAGGCCTGGCATGCTGCGATTCATGGGGTCACAGAGAGTCGGACATGACTGAGTGACTGTACTGAACTGATGAAAGTGAAAAAGGAGAGTGAAAAAGTTGGCCTAAAACTCAACATTAAGAAAACTAAGATCATGGCATCCAGTCCCATCAATTCATGGAAAATAGATGGGGAAACAATGGAAACAGTGACAGACTTTATTTTTGGGGGTTCCAAAATCACTGAAGATGGTAACTGCAGCCATGAAATTAAAAGATGCTTACTCCTTGGAAGAAAAACTATGACCAACCTAGACAGCATATTAAAAAGCAGAGACATTACTTTGTCAACAAAGATCCATCTAATCAAAGCTATGGTTTTTCCATTAGTCATGTATGGATCTGAGACCTGGACTGTAAAGAAAGCTGAGCACAGAAGAATTGATGCTTTTAAACTGTGGTATTGGTGAAGACTCTTGAGAGTCCCTTGGACTGCAAGGAGATCCAACCAGTCCATCCTAAAGGAGATTAGTCCTGGGTTTTCATTGGAAGGACTGATGTTGAAATACTTTGGCCACCTTATACAAAGAACTGACTCATTGGAAAAGACCCTGATGCTGAGAAAGATTGAAGGCAGGAGGAGAGGGGGACAACAGAGGATGAGATGGCTGGATGGCATTACCGACTTGATGGACATGAGTCTGAGTTAGCTCCGGGAGTTGGTGATGGACAGGGAAGCCTGGCATAGACAGCATAGACCCCATAGACAGCAGCCCAACCAGGCTTCCCCATCCCTGGGATTCTCCAGGCAAGAACACTGGAGTGGGCTGCCATCTCCTTCTCCAATGCATGAAAGTGAAGAGTGAAAGTTACAATCCCTGGGGTCACAAAGAGTCAGACATGCCTGAGCAAATGAACTGAACTGAAAAATAAGATATCAAAACACTATACCTATATGTACTTAACAATGTAACTTCAAGACACATAAAGTGAATGTTGACAAAACTATAAAAAGGAAGTAGACAAATTCACAATCATAGTTGGAGATGTTAACCATTAAGGTAACTCTCTTTGTAATTAACAGAACAAGCAGACAATGAAAATCTATATGGATATGTAAGATTTGAAGAACTTGAGTAACCAATTTGAAGCAACTGACATTTATGGAAGAAAAAGGCAACAACTGTAGGATACATGTCTCTCATCAATTACACATGAAATATTTCCAAAAATAAAAAGTCATGACTACATACTGAGTCAAATTATAATGGATCAAAATCACAGAGAATATGCTGAACAATTTGAATTAAATTAGAAATCAATAACAGAAAGATAATCAGCTATTCCCTAAATGCCTGAAAATTAAGCAACACACTTCTAAGTAACCCTTGAATAACCACATGCAAAAATATACGAACTTGGATACTTGTATCATATGCAAAAATTAACTCAAAGCAATCAAAGACCTAATGTTAGAGCTAAAACTATAAAACTCTTAGAAGAAAACATACGGAGAAAGTTTCATGACATTGGATTTCACAATGTTTTCTTGGATATAACATCAAAAGCCCAGGCATCAAAAAAAAAAAAAAGTGTAAGTTGGACTTGTCAAAATTTAAAACTTTAGTTCTTCAAAGGACACTATCAATAGAGTCAAAGTCAACCCACAGTGGGCGATAATACTTGCAAATCGTATCCGATATGGGACTAATACTCAAAATATATAAATAATTCCTACAACTCAGTAACAAGTACAAAAAGTTTTTAAATGAGCAAAAGACTTGAACAGACATTTCGCCAAAAAAAGATATACAAACAGTCCATAGTACACGGAAAGGCTAAAAATAACAAATTCATTGTATAACAAGCAATAACAAGAAGTAACTGTAACTCCCACACATTACTGGTGAGAATTTAAGTTGGGAAGATCCCCTGGAGAAGCAAATGACAACCTACTCCAGTATTCTTGTCTGGAGAATCCCATGGACAGAGGAGCCTGGCAGGCTACAGTCCATGGTATTTCAAGAGTGGCATACAGCTTAGTATAAGTAAACCACCACCACCACCACACCAGAAAACTATCTGGCAGTATTCATTAAACATATGCCTGCCTTCTAAGGGAAATAAACACCTATGTCCAATACAAGTATGTTCATAAGAGCTTTCTTCATAATAGCCAAAAGTAGAAAAAAATCCAAATGTATATCAAAAGGAAAATAAATATATAAAATAGGTAAAATGAATCTTTATACAATGGAATACAAGGCAATACAGAGAATAAACTATCTTTCATGCAACAACCTGAGTCAATCTTAGCCTCAATGTTAACAAAAGAATTCAAACACAAGTGATTCCCATTTATTTAAGTTTCAAGAAGAGGTTCAAGAAACTTACGTGTTGACAGAAGTGACAGCAATCACCTGTCTTAGGGGTGGGGCTACTAACTACAAAGAAGCAAGGAGAGCCTTTTTGAGTGCTAGAAATATTTTATTTCTTGATCTGGATAGTGGTTACAAAGGTGTCTGCTGCTAAGTCGCTTCAGTCGTGTCCGACTCTGTGCGACCCCATAGACAGCAGCCCAACCAGGCTTCCCTGTCCCTGGGATTCTCCAGGCAAGAACACTGGAGTGGGCTGCCATCTCCTTCTCCAATGCATGAAAGTGAAGAGTGAAAGTGAAGTCGCTCAGTCCTTTCCAACTCCCAGCAACCCCATGGACTGCAGCCTACCAGGCTCCTCCATCCATGGGATCCTTCAGGCAAGAGTACTGGAGTGGGGTGCCATTGTCACCAGTATGCAAAAATTAAGCTGTATGCTTAGGATTTCTGCTCATTAAAAAACAAGGAAAATATTAAGATAATCAATCTTGGAGAGAGGACGGAGAAGAAACCAAGAATACTATTTCTCAGTGTTAACTCTAGATTATTCAACAATAGAGAAAACAGTGGGATATAACCAAAAATTATTAATAACACCACCATGGGTGTGAATTCCCTTATCTCCTAAAAAGCAATTGGTCTCTGACTCCTGAGTTTCCAGAGATAACTTGTGTATTCTCAAGGCTAATAGAATTACCTGACATATGTTAATAATAAATGTACTAAATGACCTAATAAATATAAAAACTTTGAAGTTACAGTTAATTCGCATCCGACCATTCTCACGTTGAAAAGAAAATTTTAAAAGTGATTAAGAAAGTTTTCAATTATGCTGGCATTTTCAATCTTTGTCTACTCAATATTCTGAGGATTCCATGGGTAATGTCATCTTTCCTACAAAGAGAACTTTCCTCAAGATCTAACCTTGTTGTCTTCAGGACCCCTTCATTCCCCAAAAGGGAAAAAAGGAATATAATATTTTCCAGCATCATTTAGAATCCTAACAGTGTAAATTAGCATATTCGGTTCTGGAAGAATTCTGACAAGAACAATGAAATTGTTTTTCGGTTGCGGCAATTTGGGGGATTACGATTCTAACAATCCATCACTAGCAACAAACCGTAAAAGAAAAAAATTCTGAAGAGGGTCTCTAGTTTCAAGATAGCCCTAAATACATTAGCAGAAAAACGAAGGTTTTAAAGCATAAAATCAAAATGCAGGAAAGACCAGATTACTTCTAAACAGGCTGAAAATGTTTCCAATCCGTGACAGCTGCACCGCTTACCTGCTCCAGCACATCCAATTTTAACTCCAGCTTGCTGAGAACCACGTCTCCACCCCATAGCGAAAGCTGTAGATCTGACGGCTTTAAGTTCTTGATGTAGCGATTCACATAGCTCATTAAAATGGGAGTCACATACGACTCCAGCATCTTTTAAGGTACACAGGAGTCACAAAGTCAGAAGCTGAAAGGAGGTAAAGACAGAAACAGGAGAGGGAATTAAGTCTGTGGTGCATTTCCTGAGGAAAAAGGGCATTTCTCAGGAAGGGTTGTAGAGGCCGAAAAGCAAGAGCCCCACCCCCCCCCCCAACCCCCCACCACCAAAGCGGCCGCTCGCCTTCTCCCAAAAGCAGAGAAAACTCAAGTGGGCTCTACAGCAGCGCCTTCCTCATTAGAACAACTCCCCTCAACCCGCCCGGCGAGCAGCGGAAGGAGGAGGCGGTGGTGAACCTGAAGAAAGCTGGTCCCGGCAGTGGGAACTGAAGGGAGGCCGGGCTCGCCTTCGGCCACTGCAGCCCTTTAGCCAGCCCAGCCGCCCCGGAGGCCCTCAGCCCCCGGAACCCAGCCGCATGTACCGCCGAGGAACCAGGCCGGCTTCTCGCCTCTACCCGTCTTACGCCCTCGGCTGACACTCACGCCCAAGCGTACCGTGGCGTCTCCTCCACCTCCCGGTACCTGGCACCCGCCTCCGGAGGCGGCGCAGCGCCCTTACCGCGCCACTTCCGGGTGCGCGGCGCTCGGTGCTCGGAACGAACTGTTCCTCCCCCCGCTCGCACTCGACTCCGAGGTAGGACCGGGGTTCTCAGACCCTAGACGCCGTGCAGTGCGTCTTCTAGGAAGGGACCGCCTCGCTCGGCCAGCCCGCGCCTCCGCTCCGACCCCACTGGTGGTCGGACCAAGCTCTAGGAAGTGCGCGGGGGAGGTGGGCGGACCCGTAAAGTGGAGACACCGGAGATCCGGAAGTGGCGCTGCGGGAAAACAGCCGCTTAGGTGGAGATGGATTCCGAATGAGGAAGTGCAGAGAGCCAGAGGTCCGATGAGGAGGAAGAAAGCGGGTCGTGGTCTTGAAAGCCCTCAAAACCAAGTGGCTTTCGTTTCTGTCTAGAAACGGAAGGGCTGGCAAGAACTTGGGTTCGGTGGGCAGAGCAATAGCAATAAGACTGCTGGTGGGGAAGGGTGAATTTAGATCGAAAGCTTTTGCCGGAGTAAAGGAGAAATGGAAGGAATTAGGGTGTGGTGTAGGGGACAGCGTTTTGACCAAAGGTGTAAACCAGCTTTGGCGTACTTTTTAATACTTTAGCGAAGAAGTGGTTATGCTTACATTTGTGCGGGGGAAAAATAAAGAGAAAATCGTGGTGGTCTATTGGACTGCAGTTGATACATCAACTGCAGAAAGGGGTATGAATAGCAGAAGGCAGAAATGAGACTACGGAAGAAAATGAGACTTAGAGAAAGCGAAAAGCAATAGCTGAGAGAGAATGAATTCAAAGAGTCGGTGCTGGTTATATTAAGCTGAAATGAATGTATAAAATACTACCTTTCCTTCTAGTGCCTTGAAAGCTGACACAGGCAACAAACTCAAACACGTAACACCTGGTAAACACCCAAATACTGGGCTTAAAGGGATAGCATAGGACATGCTGCCTAATTTTTGACCAATGTTTACTATTTTTAGTAATTTCTGAAGACACCTACCACTGCGTATTGAAAACAGACTTAAACCGTATAAAGTAATTAAAATATCCATCCGTGTTCTCGTTGCATTGAAAAGACTTTGTAAATACGTTCCTAAAAAAACTCTTTACAGAAAGTCAAGATTTCTTGAAAGTTTCAGAAACTGCAGTAGGAAAGAGGCACAAGTGAGGGTGCCAAGGTGTTTAGATCTGTTTTGTTAATGCAAATAAGGAACTAAGTTTCAAAAAGAAACAACGGGTGGGGGGTGGGGGGGAAGGAGTTGAAAAAGGGGAAAAAGGAAGCAGCTAATGCTAATTCAGAGCAATTGTCCTCTCACAAAAAGCCTTCACGAAAAACCCAAGTATCTCGGATCTTACTAAAGCCTACTAAATCAGTCAAGTAAATTATCCAAGTAATATCTTAGTTATCTGCTTCACTTGAAAAGTGAAGGGGTTGAAGCCATGACTCAGAAGTTTTAATATAAATGGTTCAACTAATTGTATGAAACCCCTAGGAAGTCTAGAGCAGGAGCTCCAAGCCTCCTTATTTTTCTAAGCAAAGAAAAAGGGCCTAATCTTATTTGTGTGGCAATTTAACAAATCAGACCAATGTATTAAAATAAATTAGCCAGATATTTTTAATAGATTTTTACTGTGCTGTATAAACAAAATAATATCTGATCATGGAATATTAAACTTTTTTTGTTTTATTATGCCATTTTTTCTCTTGGAGCCAACAAAAGAAAATTGCCAAATTCCTGCCTTGGAAAAATTACTTAGGCACTGATTTTTTTCCTTTCGTTTTAAGAATCAAAAAATAGTGGTTTTCTACCTGTTCTGCTGTGCCCTGTTTTATAAGCAGTCGAGATACATTTCATTCCTAATTGCTGTTTTTTTGTCAAATAAACAGCCCTTCCCAGATCTCCTACTGTTATGTTTTTTTATTGAGAGATATTCCCTCCCTAAAAAAATGTTTTTAAGTCTTAATAAGCCTTTGAGGCAGGATGGCTATATAGGCAGTAGTTCTCCAGAGTGAGGTGAAATTTTTTGCTTTTTTTAATTTATTTTTTAGAGCAGTTACAGGTTCATGAAAAAATTGAGCTGAAAGTACAGAGTTCCCATATAATCTCTGCCCCCGCACACGTAAAACCTCCATTATTGACATCCCCCACCAGAGTGACATTGATGAATCTACATTGACATACCATTAGAACTCAACATCTATAGTTTACATTAGGGTTCACTCTTGTACTTCCTATGGATGTTGTATACCAGTAAAAATTCCTTAGCAAAGAGGAGTTTAGCAATATCCCAGAGTTGAAAACGCATTTACTCTAGCACTTCCACTTGTAAGTAATACAGTGAAAGACTTGCATATGTGAACAAGGAGACAAGCTTAACAGTATTTTGCAGCAACATTTGTAGTAGTAAAACAGTGCAAACAACTGAAGTATCAACAGGAAAAATGTGGTATATTCATATAATGAAATATTATTAATGAAAATAGAGCTATGACTTTCAAATGTTTTATTCAGTTAGAAATATAGTTTACACCATGACTCAGCTTATATATAAAAAGAAAAAGCACTTTCACAAACCTATACTTAAAAATTGAGTACATGTGGTATATTCTATTTTCTTTGTTATTCTGTTTCTTTTTTCTAAAATAGTTCATGACCTACCAAATTAATGTGACCTGCTAATGGTTTGCAACTTGGTCTACCAAAAAAAACTGAACAAAGTTATATATTTACCAATATCTGAAAAATAAAACATAGAGAAAATAACAAATATAGCATATCACATATATAATATATATACATATACATACATGTGGCATTCCAAGAAATAGTTAGCCAAAAAGTTCCTTTGGTTTTTAAGTAGAAATGAAAGAAAACAATTATCCTTCAATAAAAAAATGAAAAAAAAAAGATATATTTTTCATCTTCACCATGAACTTTATTGAACAATGTACTCCGTTTTGCTTCACTATCTTCTGCCATTTTTCAGGCAGCTTCATAATTCCATCTTCCCAAAACTTTCTATCATTTTGAACAAAACTCTTCTTTTGGCAATGCCTTTGGCAGTCTTTCAGGGAGATGAATTTTATCCATTAAAGGAATTTTGTAAAAACTGAAAAAAATGGAAACCCAAAGGTACAATTTCTGGGGAATACAGTGGATGAATCAGAACTTCCCAGGCAACTTTTTGCCTGGTCATCAAAGAAACATGCATTGTTGGGATATTCTGATGGAAGATTATGTGTTTTCTGCTGAATAATTCCAGACGCTTTTTGTCAAGTATTGCCTTCAGTTGATCTAATTGTGAGTAGTACTTGTTGGAATTAATCATTTGGATTCCCAGACACTGTTAATAGAGGACAGCCTTCCAATCCCACCATATACACATCACTTTCTTTGAATGAAGGTCAGGTTTTGGTGTGGTTGGTGCTAATTCATTTCGCTTGCCCCACAATCTCTTCCATTCCACACGATTGTACAGTATTCACTTATCATCACCCATCACAATTTGTTTTAAAAATGGAACATTTTTGTTACACAAGTACAAAACTGCATGCAGAAATATAATCAAGAAGGTTCTTTTCATTTAACTTATGTGGAACCCAAAAATCAAAGTGATGAACATAACCAAGCTGGTGCACTCGATCTGGATATTTGAGTATGTCTCTGCATGGTGTAACACTGATTGTTCACAATTAATGTCTGGACTCAATCACTATCAACTTCAACCATTCTACATGGTCTACCTGATCGTGGAGCATTGTCCAGCTAGATATCTCCAGCACAAAACTTCACAAACCTTTTTTTTTTTTGCTGCTATAAGCTTTATTGTTTCCATTTGGTCCAAGGCTTGGAAGAGGGCTCCGTAGTGTTAAAAAGCTGCTTAGTGTCAGCAAAGAGAGGCTTCAGGCAGAAGCCCTAACATTAGGGGGTCTCCTCAAAGGTCACTGGGCTCCAGAGGTTCTGAATCATACTTGAGGGTGAGCCTTTCAAAGAGATATTGTCCAACCCAACCTGGGAACCAGCTGGACTGCAGAGGTTGGTCAGGTGGTCACCCATCTTCTTGATGAATTTTACCTCCTCATTTAGGAAGTGGCTCTCCAAAAATTCACAAATGTGGGGGTCTGCTTGGATAGACCCTGGCCATGAAGTTCCAAAAGGGCCTGGTTAAGGTTCTTCTTGAAAAGGGCAGCTTCCGTAGAGTCCTGGCTTTTACCCCACTCTTCTTGAAATGCTTCTGCACATTGGCCACTGTGCTGGTTTTGCATTTTCAAGAGACGCTCTGCACCCTCCTGCATCTCCTTGGCTAATTTATGGAAAAAGTGGCCTACACCCTCCAGAACCACATTGTCCTGGTTGAAATACAAGCCCAGAGACAAGTATGTATAGCAGGCCCACAGATGCATTTTGACCAGGCAGTTGATGGCTGCCTCCACCTCAGTGAAATAATTCTGATGAATCTTGGAGTTCATGGTTGATCATAAGGAGTTAAGCTCAAAAAATGGTGTTTCTGGTCCTGATGTTTGCAGACAGCTTAGTGGCTGATTCCAAAGATTGCAACCAGAGAAAAGGTTGGAAGGTGGTCAGAGGCTGGAGCAAGGGGCGTCCCTGAGTCTGTTCCATCCAAGCACTGTTGAAGCAAGAGAGAGCCGAGGGACCACTGCCTGCACTGCCCACAAACCTCTTTTGAAATGTTCAGTCAGTCACAGCACATTCTCAATACACTGCACAAATCTTTTTTAGTATGCTTCTGTTGCATTTATTATTTGTTTGAAATAATAAAGCATAAAGTCCCGAAAATGTTTATTTTACTCCATCATCATTATTAAAATGGCTACACAAAAATTCACCAATTTTGATAACTTTTTTTTAAACACATGCTGATATCTGTTTACAATACAATCTAACGAAATTGTTTTGAATGAAGTTAAAGACAATTAAGCACTACTAGAGCCACCTTATGAAAAAGTGAATGAATCTTTTCACCAACCCAATATTTATAAATTGTATTAAATATTTTGATGACACAGAGAAACACCAAATTAAAGATGGTAATTATCTCTGAAGAAGAAGAGATGGAAGAATAAAGCAGAGGAAGGGAATACAAAGTATTTCAACTCTAGCGGTAATTTTTTTTAATAATGCAAAATTTAATATTTGAGAGTTAGGATGTAAGTACATAGGCATTTTTGTATTTTTCTGTTATTGTTGTTCAGTCACTAAGTTGTGTCCAACTCTTTGCAACCCCGTGGACTGCAGCATGACAGGCCTCCCTGTCCTTCACTATCTCCCTGAGTTTGCTTAAACTCATGTCCATTGAGTCAGTGATGCCATCCAACCATCTCATCCTCTGTCACCCCCGTCTCCTGCCTTCAATCAACATCAGTGTCTTTTTCAATGAGTCAGCTCGTCACATAAGGAGACCACAATACTGGAGCTTCAGTTTTAGCATCAGTCCTTCCAATGAATATTCAGGGTTGATTTCCTTTAGGATTGACTGATTTGATCTCCTTGAAGTCCAAAAGACTCTCAAGAGTCTTCTCCAACACCACAGTTCGAAAGCACCAATTCTTTGATGCTCAGCCTTCTTTATAGTCCAACTCTTACATCTGTACATGACTACTGAAAAAAACCATAGCTTTGACAATATGGACCTTTGTCGGCAAAGTGATGTCTCTGCTTCTTAGTACGTTGTCTAGGTGTGTCATAGCTTTTCTTCCAAGGAGCAAGCGCCTTTTGATTTCGTGGCTGCGGTCACCATCCACAGTGATTTTGGAGCCCAAGAAAATAAAATCTGCCACTGTTTCCATTTTTCTGCATCTATCTGCCATGAAGTGATGGGGCCAGATTAATGCCATGATCTTAGTTTTTTAAATGTTGAGTTTTAAGCCAGCTTTTTCAATCTCCTCTTTCACCTTCATCAAGAGGCTCTTTAGTTTCTCTTCACTTTCTGCCATTAGGGTGGTGTCATCTGCATATCTGAGGTTGTTATTTCTCCCAGCAGTCTTGATTTCACATGGCATTTCACATGGTGTACTCTGCATATAAGTTAAATAAGCAGGATAACAATATATACAATCTTGACACACTTCTTTCCCTATTTTGAACCAGTCCATCATTCCATGTCCAGTTTTAACTGCTGCTTCTTGACCTGCATAAAGGTTTCTCAGGAGGTAGGTGAGGTGGTCTGGTATTCCCATCTCTTTAAGAATTTTCCAGTTCGTTGTGATCCACATAGTCAAAGGCCAGTGTAGCAGAAATAGATGTTTTTTGGAATTCTCTTGCTTTTCCTATGATCCAGCGGATGTTGGCAATTTGATCTCTGGTCTTTCCGCCTTTTCTAAACCCAGCTTTTACATCTGGAAGTTCTCGGTTCACATACTGTTGAAGACTAGCTTGAAGGATTTCAAGCATTACCTTGCTAGCATATGAAATGAATGCATTGGTATGGTAGTTTGTACATTCTTTGGCATTGCCCTTCTTTGAGACAGGAATGAATATTGACCTTATCCAGCCCTGTGGCCATTGCTGAGTTTTCCAAATTTGCTTGCTTATTGAGTACAGCACTTGTATTTTTATATATGCACAAAATATTTTATAATAAAATATTAATCAATTTGACCAATATTTCTCAACTTTGTATCATATCTTCAAAAATCATAAAGCTTGCTTTTTCTAAGAAATTATATATCTTCAGACACTGATTATCTTAATCATTTAAATTTTAAAGAAATAAAAGTTTTAGTCATAAATTAGGGGCTATCTTAAGGATATCCTATTTTTCCAGGATAATTAATACTGATAATAGGGATAGTGAGCTGCATGGTGGCCCCACAAAAGATATGACCACATCCTAATTCTCAGAACCTGTGAATATTACCTTGATATTAATAGTACAGTACTTAAAAAATTGAATATTACCTTATATAGCAAAATATGTGATTAAGAATTTGGAGAAGAAAAGCTTTCTCCTAGATTTTACAGTGGTTTGAAATCCAGTGACAACTGTCCTTATAAGAGTGAGATAAAGGAAGATAACACAGACAGAAAAGGAGAAAGCAATGTGATTACAGAGTCTGGAGTGACGCAACTCAGAGTCAAGAATGCCAAGAACCACCAGAGATGAAAGGAATAGAAATAGATTCTTCCCCTACAGCCTCCAGAGAGACTGCAACCCTGCTGGCACCTTGACATTTGACTTCTGCCTCTGGAACTACAAGAGAATAAACTGTGTTGTTTTATACCACTCAGTTTGCAGTAATCTGTTACAGCAACCACCGGAAACTAATACCCTAGGTCAGAATGACAAGGGAGACAGTCTTCATATAATAGGAAGATTAACCCTGAGCCAGCAGAACATAAGTTAAAAGTCTTATCTTGAAAGGCCAAAAGACTTAAGACAGAAAGGCAATGGGGACTCTTTTACAGAGAAAGACTGGTTGTCTCTCCATGATGTCAGGATTTTATGATAATTAAATAATTGAAACATTCCTTCCAATATGTTAGGAAGCAAACTTGAGAGGAAATATATATGGTGTGGTGATTTTAAAGGAAAGCTATATCCAGAAACCTGATTATGGGCTTAACACTTCCTTTCCTAAATCAACAAAATATAAGATCCTTAAAATCTTTTTATGCACTAACTTCCTTGTTGGTTGCACTGGTTTTTAAAAACGTCCACAAATTCTTTAATAGTACCCCCTTCTAAAGGTGGAGTCTAATTCCCCTTCGAGTATGGGTTGTATTTAGTGACTCACTTTTAAGTCATTTGAGGAGGCAGAAGGGACAATATGTGATTTCTGAAATTAGAACAAAAAAGCCATTGTGACTTCTTCCTTGCTCTTTGCATTATTTGCTCTGGGAGAAGCCAGCTACCATGACATGAGAATGCTCAGGCTTCACTAGGGAGACGTTCACGTGGTGAGAAACTGAGGGCTTATGCCAAAGCAAGGATGAAACGGGTTTTCTGTCAACAGTCAGCCTTAAGATCACAGCCCGTGCTGACATCCTAACTGCAACTTCATGAGAGATCTTGAGTAAGAAGGACCAGGCTAGGCTCTCCTAAATTCCTAAACCATAGCAGAAACTGTGAGATAATAAATGTTTATTATTTTAATCTGCTAGATTTGGGGGCAATTTCTTACACAACAACAAGCAACTAAAACATTGACACACCTTCCAAATAAAATACGTCAAGGCTGTATATTGTCACGTTTATTTAACTTACATGCAGAGTACATCATGCGAAATACCAGGGTAGATGAAGCACAAGCTGGAATCAAGACTTCCAGGAGAAATATCAATAACCTCAGATATGCAGATGACATCACCCTTATGGCAGAAAGTGAAGAGGAACTAAAGAGCCTCTTGATAAAGGTGAAAGAGAGTGAAAAAGCTGACTTAAAACTTAACATCCAAAAGACTAAGATCATGACATCCAGTCCCATCACTTCATAGCAAACAGATGGGGAAACAATGGAAACAGAGACACACTTTATTTTCTTGGGCTCCAAAATCATTGCAGATGGTGACTGCAGCCATGAAATTAAAAGACACTTGCTCCTTGGAAGAAAAGCTATGACAAATCTAGACTGTATTAAAAAGCAGAGACGTTACTTTGCTGATAAAGGTCCAAATAGTCAAAGCTATGGTTTTTCCAGTAGTCATGTACAGATGTGAGAGTTGAACCATAAAGAAAGCTGAGCACCAAAGAATTGATGCTTTTGAACTGTGGTGTTGGAGAAAACTCTTGAGAGTCCCTTGGAAAGCAAGGAGATCAAACCAGTCATTCCTAAAGGAAACCAACCCTGAATATTCATTGGAAGGACTGATGCTGAAGGTCCAATACTTTGGCCACCTGATGCAAAGAACTGATTCATTGGAAAAGACCCTGGTGCTGGGAAAGACTGAAGGCAGGAGGAGAAGCAGACAACAGAGGACAAGATGGTTGGATGGCATCACCGACTCGATGGACATGAATTTCAGCAATCTCTGGGTGATGATGAAGGACAGGGAAGCCTGGTATGCTACAGTCCATGGGTTGCAAAGAGTCAGACATGACTGAGCAACTGAACAATAATGATACAACCCAGCCATTCTACTTCTAAGTAGTTACCAAAGAGAAATAACAGAATTAGTCTACAAAAAGATTTGTACAAAAGTGCTTAAACAGGATCATCTGAAATAGATCATTTGTATGATTATGTGTAACTGTAATGGATAAGCAAATTTTGATACAGACATACTATGGAATACTATTCAACACTAAATTAAGTAACTATTAATACATGCAACAACATGGAAAAAAATCAAAGTAATTATGCTGAGTGAAATAACCCAGACAAAAAGTGCAACACTGTATTATTCCACTAATATAAAATTCTAGAAAATGTAAACTAATGCTTAGTGACAGAAATCAGATCAGTGGGTGCAGTCAGACAGGGTTGTGGAGTTGCACAGGACAACAGAAGAGCATGTGGAGGCTTCTGAAATGAAAATGTTTATTTTCTTAATTATGGTGATGAATTTATTAGATTTACACATATTTTAGAATTCATATTATAAATTTTAAATATATGCAGTGCATTGTACATCAATGATATCTAACAAGTCTGTTTTTTAAACATAAATAGGTTATATTTATACAAACCTAACTAGCCTAGAAAAAGTCCATGTCATAGCAGCATTATTCATAACATGTGAATGGCAGAAACAATCCAGATGTCTATCAATCAATGGATAAATAAATAAAATAAGATATATCCATATAGCGGAGTATTATCTAGCAGTAAAAGTTATACTACTTAATAATAAAAGAAGTACTAATATAAACACCATGCATGCCTAGAGCTCAATGCTTGCTCAGAAAAGACCTGAGTGAGCCCTAAGCTTGCACCTCTGGCTGATCTTTTGGGTCTACACAAGCAGAAAGTAAAACTAAGGCAGAATTAGGTGAACTGTGTAAGCGTTGAAGGATTGCTTACTGTCAATCTGCTCAGAGTTAGTCTATAAAAACAAGGAGAGAGCGTGTGTGTTTTTTTTCCCTTTTTGGCTCCAGCTACTTAGGGAAATCTCTTTCAGGTCACTGACTGACCACTAAGATAATGCAATAGAGACTCAGTAACCACACACAAATAAGAAATACAATCTATCCAAAAAGAGTATGGGAAAGTCACCAAACTAGTGGATGATTGTAGCCCTCAACAAGCCACAAGAGTGAACTCTGGGGAGGAGGGTAAATTTGTTTTCCAGAGTTACAATATCAAAATGTTCAGTTTTTGACAAAAAAAAAAAAAAAACCCCACAAGGTATACAGAACAGTAAAGTATGGCCCATTCATTGGAAAGAAAGTAACAGAAACATTCACTGAGGAAGCCTAGGCATACTAGGCAGAGATTTAAAGTCAGCTATCTTAAATATACTCAAAAGTTAAAAGAACCGTGGGCAAAGAACTAAACAGAAGCAAGAGAACAATATATGAATATAGAATATCAATGAGAGTTGAAAATTATAAAAAGAAACCAAATAGAAATTTTGGAGCTAAGAAGTATAGTAGCTAAAATGAAATTCACTAGAGGTAAGGTTAAGAGCAGACTTGAATAGGCAGAATAAAGATCAGCAAACTTGAAGATAAGACAACTGAAATTATCCCATCTGTGGAGCAGAATGAAAAAAAAAAATTAAAAGAACCAAAGGAACTTGTGAGAGATCATTAACTATCTCATTATGTGGGAGTCCCAGGAAAGAAAGGGACAGAGAGTATTTGAAGAAATAATGGCCAAGGACTGCCCAAATTTAATGAAAAACACGAATCTATACATTGCGGAAGCTCAACAAACTACAAAGGATAAAGGATAAAGTCAAAGAGATTTACACCAGGACATATTATAATAAAACTGTCAAAAAATTGCTGAGAGACCCAGCAAGCAGCAAAAGTGACATGTACAAAGGCTCCTTAAAAAGATTAACAACCTATTCTCATCAGAAACCATGGTAGCCAGAAGGCAGTGGGATAACATATTTTAAGTGTTCAAAGGAAAAAAAAACTGTGACTCTTAAAATTTTATATCTGGCAAATCTACTCTTCAAAAAATAAGGGAGAATTAAGACATTCTAGATAAAAGCTGAGGGAATTCACTGCCAATAAATGAGCACTAAAAGAAATGCTACTTGTGTTATTGTGTTTATTTATTCATATGCTATTAATAAATAAAGCATGCTTATTCATATGCTTTATTCATATGGCTTTTTGTGTTATTATCTAACGTCAGAGAAATGAAATGTCGTTAGACAATAACATAGAAAGGCATATGAACAAAGCAAAGATGCCAGCAGAGATAACTACAAAAGTAAATGGAAAAGCCAGAATTATAATATTTTTGGTTTGTAAATCTTCTTTTGTTTCTTATGATTTAAAAGACAAATGCATAAAATCATTTGTTTATATACTATTTCTAAGTATATGTTAATAGGCAATAGTATAATGATACAATTTGTGACAACAGCAAAATAAAATGGGGAGGCAAAGCTATATGGTAGCAGAGTTTTTTATCCTATTGAACCTAAGTTGGTATAAATTGAAACTAGATTGTTACAAATTTAGGTGTTATCTGGAAGCTCTAACATAACTAGTATGAAAATAACCAAGAAATATATGGAAAAAAGGAATTAAAAGATATGATAGAAAAACTCAATATCAATTAAGCATAAATTAAGGCAGTATTTGTGTTTTAAGGAACAAAGAATATATATAAAACATAAAGGAAATGAACAGCAAAACGACAGAAATAAATCCATTCTTTATCATTATTACCGGAAATGTAAACAGATTAAATGCACAAATTAAAAGACAGAGATAGGCTGAATGAGTTTTAAAAAGAAAAGCATGATCCAACTATATGCTGTCTACAATAAACTCAATTTAGATCCACAGACACAAATAGACTAAAAATGAAAAAGCGGAAAAAGATATTAAATGCAAATGGTAACTAAAAGAGATCTCAGATGTCTATACTAACATCAGACACAACAGACTTTAAGTTAAAGATTGTGATAAAAGACAAAGATGAACAGTATATATTGCTACAAGGGTCAACTGATTAAGAAGATAGAATAATTTCATCTTGTAAAAAAGGAAAAGCAGGTGTTCACAAATGGGAAGACCTAATATTATTAATACTGTTAGGAAAACAATACCACCCAAAACAATATACAGATTCAATGTCAGATCAGATCAGTCGCTCAGTAGTGTCCGACTCTTTGCGACCCCATGAATCACAGCACACCAGGCCTCCCTGTCCATCACCAACTCCCAGAGCTCACTCAGACTCACGTCCATCGAGTCAGTGATGCCATCCAGCCATCTCATCCTCTGTCATCCCCTTCTCCTCCTGCCCCCAATCCCTCCCAGCATCAGAGTCTTTTCCAATGAGTCAACCCTTCGCATGAGGTGGCCAAAGTACTGGAGTTTCAGCTTTAGCATCATTCCTTCCAAAGAAATCCCAGGGCTGATCTCCTTCAGAATGGACTGGTTGGATCTCCTTGCAGTGCAAGGGACTCTCAACAGTCTTCTCCAACACCACAGTTCAAAAGCATCAATTCTTCAGCGCTCAGCCTTCTTCACAGTCCAACTCTCACATCCATACATGACCACAGGAAAAACCATAGCCTTGACTAGACGGACCTTTGTTGGCAAAGTAATGTCTCTGTTTTTGAATATGCTATCTAGGTTGGTCATAAATTTCCTTCCAAGGAGTAAGCGTCTTTTAATTTCATGGCTGCAGTCACCATCTGCAGTGATTTTGGAGCCCCCAAAAATAAAGTCTGACACCGTTTCCACTGTTTGCCCATCTATTTCCCATGAAGTGATGGGACCGGATGCCATGATCTTCGTTTTCTGAATGTTGAGCTTTAAGCCAACTTTTTCACTCTCCACTTTCACTTTCATCAAGAGGCTTTTTAGTTCCTCTTCACTTTCTGCCATAAGGGTGGTGTCATCTGCATATCTGAGGTTATTCATATTTCTCCTGGCAATCTTGATTCCAGCTTGTGTTTCTTCCAGTCCAATACCTATCAAAATTATAATGGCATTTTTGCAGAAATGAAAAGCCCATTCTAAAGGTAGTAAGAAACTTCAAGATACCCCAAATGACCAAAATAATCTTTAAAAATAAAGCTGTAGGTCTCTCACTTCCTGATTTCAAAATATATTACAAAGCTACAGGTAATCAAAACAATGTGGTACTGGCATCAGGACAGACATATAGACCAGAGAGCACAGAAATAAACTCTATGGCTAACTGATTTTTGACAAGCCGGCCAAGACCACTCAGTGAGGGAAGAATAATCCCTTCAACAAATGATGCTGAGAAAACTGAATATCTATATGCAAATAATTTGATTTAGACCCTTACCTCACACCACATACAAACATTAGCTCAAAACAGATCAAAGATTTAAAGTTAAGAGCTAAACTATAAAACTCATAGAAGAAAGTACAGAGGCAAATCTACACAGCTTTGTCTTTGGCTTCTTAAATGACACTTTTGGCAAGCACAGGTAAAAAAAGAGAAAAAAATACATAAATGGAACTTCATTACAATTTAAAATGTTTGTGTGTAAGAGAACACTATCAAGAGAGTCAAAAGAAAACCTACAGAATAATAATAATAAATCTGATAGGATATAAAATCCAGAATATACAAAGAACTCTTAGAACCCAACAGAAAGACCAACAACCCAATTTTTAAATGCACAAAGCACTTTAAAAGTCATTTCTCCAAAAAAAGTATACAAAAGGCCAATAAGCACATGAAAAGATGCTCAGCATCATTAGGCATTCAGTTCAGTTCAGTTCAGTTCAGTTGAGTCACTCAGTCGTGTCCGACTCTTTGCGACCCCATGAATCGCAGCACGCCAGGCCTCCCTGTCCATCACCAACTCCCAGAGCTCACTCAGACTCACGTCCATTGAGTCAGTGATACCATCCAGCCATCTCATCCTCTGTCGTCCCCTTCACCTCTTGCCCCCAGTCCCCCCCAGCATCAGAGTGTTTTCCAATGAGTCAACTCTTCGTATGAGGTGGCCAAAGTACTGGAGTTTCAGCTTTAGCATCATTCCTTCCAAAGAAATCCCAGGGCTGATCTCCTTCAGAATGGACTGGTTGGATCTCCTTGCAGTCCAAGGGACCCTCAAGAGTCTTCTCCAACACCACAATTCAAAAGCATCAATTCTTCAGCACTCAGCTTTCTTCACAGTCCAACTCTCACATCCATACATGACCACAGGAAAAACCATAGCCTTGACTAGACGGACCTTTGTTGGCAAAGTAATGTCTCTGCTTTTCGATATGCTATCTAGGTGCTTCTCTAGTGGCTCAGAGGGTAAAGCATCTGCCTGCAGCGCAGGTAGACCTGGGTTCGATCCCTGGGTCAGGAAAACCCTCTGGAGGAGGAAATGGCAACCCACTCCAGTACCTTTGCCCAGAAAATCCCATGGACGGAGGAGCCCGGTAGGCTACAGTCCATGGGGTCACAAAGAGTTGGACACGACTGAGCGACTGAATTGAACTGAACTGAAATCAAAAACATAACAAGATACAACTTCATATCAACTAGTGTAGCTGTAATTTTAAAAAGAGAAAATAACAAGTATTGATGAGGATATGGAAAAATCGAAACCCTGTACATTGCTACTGGAACTGTAAACTGGTGCAGCTGCTGTGGGAAACAATATGGTAAATTTTTCAAAAAATTGAACATGGAATTACCACCAGACTCATCTGTTTCACCCCTGGGTAGATACTTCCAAAGTATTTAAAACATGGATTCAAACAGAAACATATATGTGTGTTCTCAGGTGGCTCAAGTGGTAAAGAACCACTCCCTGGGTCAGGAAGATCCCCTGGAGGAGGGTGCAGCAACCTACCCTATTGTTCTTGCCTGGAGAATCCCATGGACAATGAAGACTGGCAGGCTACATTCCATGGGGTAATAAGAGTTGGATATGCTTAGAGACTAAAACAAAATTACTAATTTTTAAAAAATGTGATTAAGAAGACAGCTTGGATTCTGAACTCACAAAATAGTGAGGGTCTTAACATATAAACAAATATGGGAAAATCAAGACCCTTTCCATTTATTTCAGATTTTTAAATGAAAAATGTTTAAAAGCTTCAACTGAATTGTCTTCTTTTGCTAAAGCAGTATTTAAGAATTTTTTGACATTATCAAGTGGTTTATTTTGATATCAACTAAAGAAACAGTTTCTGATTTTAAACTACTACTTGCTTTAAAAATGCTGTTTAAGAGAGCAAATTACAAAAAAAAAAATGCTTACATAGATTTTTAGAGCTAAAAAATTAAAACTAAAAGTCTATCATCACATTTTAGTAACCTACATACATTCAAGGAGCCTGGCAGGCTACAGTTCATAGGGCTGCAAAGAGTCGGATATGACTGAAGTAACTTGACACTCACGCATTCACAGCAGTATTACTCACAATAGCTAAAAGATGGAAGCAACCCAAATGCCCATCAACATATGAACAAATAAGATGTGGTATATACACACAATGAAATATTATTCGGTCATTAAAAAGAATGATGTTCTGATACAAGCTACAACATGAATGGACCTCAGAAACATGCTAAGTGAAAGAACACAAAAGATAACATGTTATATGGTCTAGTTTATAATAAATATTAAGAATGGGTACCATAGAGACAGCTTGTCAGGAGCTAAGATGAGAAGAATGAGAAGTGACTGCTTAATGAGTATGAGGTTTTCTTTCAGGATAATGAAGAACTTGCTGAATAGAGTTGGTGGTTGCATGACTGTTAATGTACTGTCACTAAATTGTACACTTTAAAATTATTAATTTTATGCTAGGTATTAATAACTTCACCTCAAAAAAGAATACACTGTATATTTACAATATAAATGGAAACAGTGACAGACTTTATTTTCTTGGGCTCCAGATCACTGCAGATGGTGACTGCAGCCATGAAATTAAAAGATGCTTGCTCCTTGGAAGAAAAGCTATGACCAACCTAGCATATTAAAAAGTAAAGACATTACTTTGCCAACAAAGTTCCGTCTAATCTAAGCTATGGTTTTTCTAGTAGTCATGTATGGATGTAAGAGGTGGACCATAAAGAAGGCTGAACACCGAAGAATTGATGTTTTTGAACTGTGGTGTTGAAGACTCTTGAGAGTCCCTTGGACTGCAAGGAGATCCAACCAGTTAATCCTAAAGGAAATCAGTCCTGAATATTCACTGGAAGGACTGATGCTGAAGCTGAAGCTCCAATACTTTGGCCACCTGATGCAAAGAGCTGACTCATTGGAAAAGACCCTGATGCTGGGAAAGATTGAAGACAGGAGAAGGGGATGACAGAGGATATGATGGTTGGATGGCATCACAGACTCAATGGATGTGAGTTTGAGCAAGCTCCAGGAGTTGGTGATGGACAGGGAGGTCTGGCGTGCTGCAATTCATGGGGTCGCAAAGAGTCAGACACAACTGAGTGACTGAACTGAACTGACGATACAAAATTCATGTTGAGGTTTGACAGAAAACAGCAAAATTCTGTAAAGCAACTATCCTTCAATAAAAAAATTAATTTTAAAAAACAAAAAAAAAGAACTTTTAAAAATATATAGTATGAACCCATGTTTGGCCTAACACAGATGCAGTTGGTTATGTAAATATTTACAGCTATGTGTATGTGCATGCACAGTTATTTCCATGCTTTGTCAGTTGAGAGGCTATAGCTGCACATACCAGTAGCAACATTCATACCCAATGCCTACCTCCTATTCTCTAAAACTATTATCCAATAAAGGACCCAGAGCTCCTTGGAGATGTGGCTAATTTTAGGACTCTGGCAGGAAATATTTAAGATGAGCGTGGAGCATCCTGTGGTGCCAGAGAATAAGGAAGTGATACACACACAACACAGACACATACAGAGTGAAGTGTGCTGAGTCGCTCAGTTGCGTCCGACTCTTTGCAACCCCGTGGACTGTAGCCCGCCAGGCGCGTCCGTGGAATTTTCCAGGCACAAATACTGGAGTGGTTTGTCCTTTCCTTCTCCAGGGACTGTTCCTAACCCAGAGATTGAACCTGCATCTGTGGCAACTCCTGCATTGACAGGCAGATTCTTTTACCACTAGAGCCACCTGGGAAGCCCATACAGAGTGCTGGGGTATGTCAAAAGAACATAGGAGCCAACTGCAAGAGCGCCTAACGGCCAAATCTGGAACACCTTGAGCAAAAATCTAAATACAATAGTAGAATTGTAATCTAAAGCATAAAATAAATACCCCATTCAACATAGGGCATTTTAATAAATAATTGAATGAATTTGTAAATTAATGAGGGAGACAAATCTCATTTGCAGAAGAATTTCAAACAGTTTATGCATATACCCAAGAAGATGGAGCATAACTTCTCAGTTTAAGTAGGGACTGAACATAGTGTATGCTTTCAGAGTACAGTATGAAAAGGTGAAAAAGGGTTGGGCAGAGTAACTCTGGTGGCAAAATCTGACAAGACTACCAGCTCTGGTTAAGGTCAATACCAACAGTGATAGATTATGTTGATAGTAGGTACCCTTGATAAGATTGATTAAAATGGCACTTTATTTCTGTGGTCTTTCTTCTAAAACTCCATAACCAATCTAATTATGAGAAAATATCAGATAAATCTCAACTGAGGAGGGCTTCCCTTGTAGCTTAGCTGGTAAAGACTCTGCAATTGAGGAGCATTCTACTAAATATCTGACAATACTCCTCAAAACTGTCAAGGTCATTGAAACAGGGAACGTCTCAGAAACTCACAGCCAAGAAAAGCATTAGGAGACATGACAACCAAATGTAATGTGGAATCCTGGATGGGATCCTGAAACAGAAACAGGACATCAGGTAAAAAGTAAGGCAATCTGAAAATGTATGGGCTTTAATTAATGAGAATTGACTGATAAGGGTTCATTGATTGTAACAAATGTAACCATACTAATGTATTATATTAATAACAGGGAGACTCTGGGTATGAGGTATGAGAACTCTCTGAACTACATTCAGAATTTTCTTATAAATTTAAAATTGTTCTTAAAAAGTAGGAAGCAGCTGTATACCACAGGGAGCTCAGCTTGGTGCTCTGTGATGACCTAGAGGTGTAAGATAGTGGGGGGCGGGCAGTGGGACTGAGGGTCAAAGGGAGGGAATATTCCCACGTGGCTCAGATGGTAAAGAATCTGCCCCCAGTGAGGGAGATCTGGATTCAATACCTGGGTCAGGAAGATCCCCTGGAGACGGAAATGGCAACCCACTCCAGTATTCTTGCCTGAAGAATTCCATAGACAGAGGAGCCTGGAAAGCTACAGTTCATAGAGTCGCAAAGAGTCGGACACAACTGACTGACTAACACACATATGTATATGTATAATTGATTCACATTGTTGTACAGCAGAAAATAACACAATATTGTAAAGCAATTATACTCCAGTAAAAAATGTTTAAATATACAGATATACAGTTATAGTCTTATACCTATTTTGGACAATAATTAATGCAGATGGAAGCATATTGAACTTACAGGTCTGAGTCTCAAGCCTCTACCCATGATTTGCTTCATGATTTCAGCTAAGTCACTTAAAATCTCTAGACGTTAGTTTGCTCACCTTATATTTTACAGACTGAGGGGCCTGAAGTCTCTTTAAAGTCTAAAGTTCTAAGAACCCTGATTCTATTACTGTACTAATTAAGTTATACCTGAAAAGAGCACCTGGGAAAATGAAGAAGCATTCAAATGATTCTGTAATGCTTAAGAAAACAAGTTCACTAAAATAATTTTTAAAATCTATTTCATTATAATAACTCAAATGTTAACACATAGAACTTACGAGGTGGTGTGAAGTGAAGGCAGGACTCATTACCTAGAGACAGTGAAAGCTTCTTATAAATTACCTCACTATGCCACAAAACAGATTTTGTTTAAATTTATATCATCCTCCATTGATGTATCCTTTTGTACAAAGAAGGTGTATTTTTTTTTCTGTAGTATTTTGAGAACACATAATGTAGTATTATTTTAATCTCCTGATGTTAGAATTATTTGAGGACCTTTCATTAATATTAAATGATTCTGATTTAAACAAAAAAAACACGTTTTATGGACTTCCCTGGCCGTATAGAGGTTCAGACTCTGCACTTCCACTCTAAGGGGGCATGGGTTCAATCCCTGGTCGTCGGGGAACTAAGATCTTGCATGCTGCATGGCATGGCCAAAAAATAACTAAATAAAAATGTAATGTTAAAAAATAACAAAAATAAATAAAAATTTTAAAATATTAAAAAACCCACATTTAAAAAATGTAGCATTTCACCAAAAGTATTTAACACATTAACTATGTCAATGTAAAGTTTGTGTAAGAAAAATAATCAAATTTTGTGTAACCATCTTTCACAGTCATTACATACTTGTAAATATACCACAAACATCACAAAATTTTAAGGGAAAAATATTTTATCTATGCCAAACTAAAATTTTTTTAAAATTTTCAATAACAACTAAATAATTTATAAAAGTTCATTCTCAGGCTAGTTATCTGTGGTAAGTCTGACCTTATGAGATGCCCAGAGGGTGTACATTAGATTAAAATGTTTGATTTCTTATTCACTCTGACAGTAACATAATCTAAAACAAGACTCTGAAGCTTACTTTAGCCTGAAAGGTCAAGGATATGATAACCCTCTAATCTGAAGAGTACAATACTTACCAGCTTTTCTTTCTGACTTTTTATGTGAAAGATAGGCATAAAATGTCTTTCTCATATATGAAATTTCCATGTCAATAAAGAAAAAAATTAAGTAACAAGGAGATAACTATAGCCTTATACATAATTATAACTTCTTCTATTACTAAAAATGTTCAGCATAGAAAAAAATCATCATAATGTGATATCAAATACCCTTGGGGAAAGAGGAAACATTATTATATTCTATTATTTAGCATGTGACCAAAAAAATTACCTTTGTTCAGCTTCCAATAAAATGAAGTCCAAATCTCCAATACACTTCAATTATCTGAATAAAAGTTTCAAAAGCTATCATATTTTCTTAAAGCTTTTAGGAGGTAAAACCTGCATTGGATTTTTTTCTATTTCTATTTTAAAAATTCTATTTTTGCTAGATTTTTATCTGCAAACTAATTTCATTTAGCATCTTTGAAAGTTTGAACACTTTTAAGTTTTATTAATATTCTCATGACAACATCAAAATTTAAGGAAATCATCAAAAGGAGTTCTGGTATTACTTGCTTTGTTAGGTTTGCAAACTTTTTTTCATATTATTTGCTCTTACATTTCCTGCCTGCCATCACCTTTAGTTTTAGTGTATTTTAAATTTCTTCAAATGGTGGAATAAAAGACAGAAATGTGTGTACACATTACATTTTTAAGTATTCATTACCTTAATCTACTAAACTTTTGTCAAGGCCTTTTATCTTAATGGTATTTTTACATTAAAAAGTGGTAGGAAAACAATCATATCTGACACCCCTTCGAGTGCATCTTGAACTGTGTTAGTTTAGTGTCAGTTATTGACTACTCGAGCTGGAGAACCCCTGCCCATATCAGTAACAACCAGTCAAAACTACACAGTACCTTTAACATCAAAAACACTTCACAGGAATCATTATCATCAGTTATTGATAGGAAGAAAGATTGCACAGAGAGATGATGTCTTCAACAGAGGTTGTGTTCAGTGAAAAGAAAATTAAAGGTCTAAATGTAATTCAATAGTAAATCCAAAAACCATTTCTTTCAAGGAAAGTTTAACATTGTGTTTTCTGCCTTCAGAATCCTTTCATCATCAAAGAGCTATTCTTTACTGGTTCAAATCTTGCTTACCTCCTTTTTAAAGTAATTTCTGAAAACGTTAGCCCAGATGAGTTAATTTCAGATGGCTTATTTACCTGCTTATAGATTTATTTGCCACCTGCTTTTACTTTTTTTACAGATGCAAAGTCAACCTCTGGGGCAAAATCCCACCTTTCTCTCTCTGCCACACAAGTGGTAAATAACATTACCCAATAAATTTCAGCATTTCCCCAAATGTGTAGGATACAAAAAATGTATTCATTCATGTGAGATGTAAAAATGTACACTCACACTTCTGAAATCAACAGCCAGCCATTTCACACTTGGGCCAAAGGCAAACAAACATAATTCTCACTGGCAGCTGGACAACATTCCAAGCTGCCACCACATTAATTAACTCACCTCAATCAGATTCCACTTCAACTTGCACAGCTTGCTGCCAAGACGCCTAGCAATAAATTGTTAGGTTAAATACTGAACAAGGTAGGGAAATACCATATGGTATGTTGTTACAGAGGGTGGGATATTCTTGTTTAACACTAGTAGCAGGTTTTTCCCTTTACTTTTTATTGTTGTCTCTGGTGATTTCAGGAAAATGAGCATACGTTCTTGCTGATAAATGATCTTGCTTGATTATAGTGATGGAGAATGGAACAGTAACAAGACATTAATAACAAAATACTTTTGTCCACAAGCTTCTATAATTGATGTTCCGAAAATTTCAAGGCAACAGCTTACTTAGCAGGTACTGGGAACTCACTAATGGTAAATTATTGGTATTAAACTTAGGGGTGTCAAGGAACAAAGAACTCAAATAAATTCTGTTTTCACTGAGGACTATTGAGAATTTACAAGTAAATACAAACTGCTTGTATCAATAGCTAAAAAACGTCTAACATGGGAATCAAAAGATTTGAGTTTGAATCCAGTTTCTGCCTTCGACGGGCTGTGTCACTTTCATTAAATCACTTCACTTCTCTGATATTAGTTCCTCATCCGTCATATAATGCAGTTTGACTAGATGAGTGCTTCCCAAACCTTAACGCACATATCAATTTAAGATGCTTGTTAAAAATGCAGATTTTTGGATGTCACCCTTAAGGACTGAAATTGATTAGGTCTGATGTGGAGGCCAAATCTGCATTGGGAGTGAGCAAGAAATTCTTCCGCAGATAAAGAACCCACACTCTGAGAAATACTGGACTGCATGATACCAAGATTTTCCCTACCTCTGACAGTTACTTCACTTACCAGCCCATGTAGTTGCTTTTATAAACTGTGGTATGATTTTAGAAAGAGGTATAATTGGGAGAGTTGATTCAGGACTTAATCTGCACTCATTCAAGTGCCTAGTCAGAAAAAAAAAAAAGCTGAAAACACCAGAATATGACTACCCCAAATCCTGTATGCATTTTCCTAGGGCTGTGGGGTGGGTCATAGAGGTGACAGCTGATTGGCTGCAGCTGCTTTCCCTAAAAATCCTGTCTATATATAAAGGAAGACTCCCAAAGAGAACAAACCAGTCAATCCTAAAGGAAATCAATCCTAAATATTCACTGGAAGGACTGATGATGAAGCACCAGTACTTTGGCCACCTGATGTGAAGAGCTGACATTAGAAAAGATCCTGATGCTGGGAAAGATTGAAGGCAGGAGGAGAAGGGAACGACAGAGGATGAGATGATTGGATGACATCACCGACTCAATGGATATTAGTTTGAGTAAGCTCTGGGAGCTGGTTATGGACAGGGAAGCCTGGCATGCTGCAGTCCAGGGGGTCGCAAAGAGTCAGACACGACTGAGCGACTGGACTGACTGAAGTGATCGCTCACCCAGCAGAAGTCTTTCTTTCCTCTAAATGTGTAATGAACACTCGTTTCATCTATATTGCCTCTTTTGTATGTGATGTATTCTGCTTCTATTTTAAATGCCAGAAATCAGGAAAACATTCTGTACTTGTTTGTAAGATTTTCAAAGGCTAGGGACTTTGGGAAACCTCATTCTTTCTAGCTTCTAGGACATGACTTGATAAGGAAAGTAAAAGGCTCTTACTGGTATGCACTCTGAGTTTATTTCAGATGGGTACTTATGAATTTCTATTAAGCCATGCATCTACTTCCATCCGATTCCTCTTATGATCAGCAGAGAACCATCCCATAAGACAGTTGCCTGGCTGCTGCTAAGTCGCTTCAGTCATGTCCGACTCTGTGCGACCCCACAGACGGCAGCCCACCAGGCTCCTCCGTCCATGGGATTTTCCAGGCAAGAATACTGGAGTGGGGTGCCATTGCCTTCTAAATTAAGAAATGAACAACCTTAACCAGGCTGCATAAAACAGTGTGCAACACAGGCCTTTCTCATCATATTTACAAGCTCAATGAGGATTCAAAAAACAGACTTCATTACTTCACTACTTAAAACTTGAAATCACCATTTTTTCTTGCTCTCCATCAGTGGAGAGTGTAAAAAAGGCAATGCAGTAGTTGCTTTACTACTGAATTTGCACAGAAGAAACCTGATTCTCTTAAAATTAGTTAGTTCTTTCCAAGATAACCACCACAAAAATCTGCAAGTTCTAATGAAGTTCCTTCGAATGTGGGTGGACGATCTCTTACTAAGCTTTTTGTGTTCTCCTCAGCTACTAAAATCAGGCTCTTAATAGATGCTCAATAAAGGAATGTTGGCTTGAAGATACTCCGGCAGAGTACTAAATCCTGTTGCAGGCTTCTTCATCCCCTGCAGGTGGTGCTGGGAGACAGTTTACTTATTTACTTATTTAATTATAATTGTATGGCCAAGCAAAGGTGTTCTCGGTGCTGGTTTAAAGCTGTTGTAATTATCTTAATTTCTTCCTCCTCTTCACACTAATTACTGGGTCACAGAGGAGAACAAAAA
Source organism: Bos indicus (assembly GCF_029378745.1). Lineage (NCBI taxonomy): Eukaryota > Metazoa > Chordata > Mammalia > Artiodactyla > Bovidae > Bos > Bos indicus. The sequence goes on from NC_091773.1 coordinate 65,593,667, forward strand.
GACTGAAAAAGGTGATGCAAATGAAGAGAAGCAGGGTTTTAAGGTAATTGATGGTGTCTCCCAGGCCTGGCAGTGGAAATATTCTGTAGAGATTTAGGAGACAGGGATTTTGTACATTTGTACAAAAGATTTTGTACTTTCCAAAAGAGAAGATATATTCAGGAAAGTCTCCTCTACCACCATCTGACCATCTCCCACAGATGTGCTCTGTTAATACTAGCTCTGTATTTGTCAACCCCATACTTCTAGTATTTTTCACCAAGGTTCGATATGACTGGCTGTTGGTATTTTGGGCTTCAATCTTTAAGACTTCCTTTCCATCTCACAACATGTTCATTACACTTCCAAGTCAGTCAATTTAAAGGATGAATCACTTACCTTTTAATATCCTGACTCCCCCACTTGATCGAGAGCTGTTAAAAGGGTAGGGACTGTGTCATTATCATCTTTGTATCACTAGTTCTTGTCTTGATGCTTGAAATATAGCAGACCCTAAACAAATGAAAAAAAGCAATCAGTGAGTCAATAGGAATACTGCCAGCCACATACCTTATACTTTTCTCTTCTACCACCCTTTTCCTGAAGTTTTCTGAAGCCAAAAGTAGAGGCTAGCAATTACAGTATTAAATAAGGAAACTGGTATTTTTTAACTGACATAATTTTCCCAACTACATTTCTAACCGTATCTCTTGCACGTCCCCCGACATAAATCCTTCAGAACCACCAGATTGGTGTGTCTACTCTCTCCGATAATGCTTTATGCTTTCCTACCTCTGAGATTATGCCATTCCTCTATTTTGCCCTCAGTCTATCTTAATTAGTAATTCTCAAAATGGTTATCGGGGGAGCCATGATATCAACACTATGTTCATAGTACTCTAAGATACCATTTACTTTTCCACCTCATTCTCTCACAAGTATACAGTGGAGTTTTCCAGAAGCCATAAGACATGTGATATCACAACAGAGCAGATGACAGAATCCAGCTGTCTTCTGTTAAGCCAAATATTAAAATACAAAGTGTAAATAAATTTTAAAAATCCAAAATGTAAAACAACACCATTTTCCTGATTAAATGGTTTTGTTCTGGAAAACACAGATATTTTTCATAAAATTATTTACCTTAACATGTAATTTATTTTAAATTACATTGACAAATATTTTAAATTTTCTTGATTTTAATTTCTAATATGACATATATATAGTCCTGGTGGCTCAGTCTGTAAAGAATCCACCTGCAATGCAGGAAATCGCCTGCAATGGATATGACCAGGGTTCAATCCCTGGGTTGGAAGATCCCCTGGAGAAGGAAATGGCATCCTACTCAAGTATTCTTGCCTGGAAAATCCCATGGAAAAGGAGCCTGTTGGGCTACAGTCCATGGCAGTCACAAGATTCGGAAAGAGGTTAGCGACTAAACCCCCACCATGATAAATATGAATAGATATAATTCACATAAACAAAATATCATTGAGGTCCTCAACAATTTTTGTTGATAATGTACAGCAATGCTCAACAATTTTTGTTGATAATGTACAGCAATGCAAGCGGAGAAGGCAATGGCACCCACTCCAGTACTCTTGCCTGGAAAACCCCATGGACAGAGGAGCCTGGTAGGCTGCAGTCCATGGGGTCGCTAAGAGTCGGACAGGACTGAGCGACTTCACTTTCATTTTTCACTTTCATGCATTGGAGAAGGAAATGGCAACCCACTCCAGTGTTCTTGCCTGGAGAATCCCAGGAATAGGGGAGCCTGGTGGGCTCCCATCTATGGGGTCGCACAGAGTCGGACACTACTGAAGTGACTTAGCAGCAGCAATGCAAGAGATTTCTGTGCATTAATTTTGTATCCTGCAACCTTGCCAAATTCACTGATTAGTTCTAGTAGTCTTCTGGTGGCATCTTTAGATAATCATATCATGTCATTTGCAAATAATGACAGTTTTACTTCTTCTTTTCTACTTTGTATTCATTTCTTTTTCTTCTCTGATTGCAGTGGTTAGGACTTTCACTACTATGTTGAATAATAGTAGCAACAGTGGACGTACTTGTCTTGTCCCTGATCTTAGAGGAAATGCTTTCAATTTTTCACCACTGAGAATGATGTTTGCTGTGGGTTTGTTGTATATGGCCTTCATTATGTTGAGGGAAGTTTCCTTTATGCCCACTTTCTGGACAGTTTTTATCATAAATGGGTGTCAAATTTTGTCAAAAGCTTTTTCTGAGTCTATTGAGATGATCATATGGGTTTTATTCCTTACTTTAATATGGCATATCATACTGACTAATTTGCATATGTTGAAGAATTCTTGCTTCCCTGGGATAAATCCCACTTGATCATGGTGTATGATCTTTATAATGTGTTGTTGAATTCTATTTGCTAGTATTTTGTTGAAGATTTTTGCGTCTATGTTTATCAATGATACTGGTCTGTAATTTTATTTTTTTGTGATATCTTTGATTTTGGTATCAGGGTGATGTTTCAATAATTTTGAAAAGTATTAGTAAGGAGTCCCAAGACTATAAAGTTTGGCAATGCTGATCTAAATCTTCTGTACCCTTTAAAGTCCAAAAAAAATCTTCCTTCTTGATAAGCTCTTTGACCACACCAAGTGGGGAGGAACTCCTTCTCTGTCTATACCAAATACCTGGGGCATTTACACACTTGTGCTTCTTTTACTCAAGTGACCTGGTAGAACTTGCACCTCAAAGAAATTAGTATTGTTATACTAAGAATGAATTTAAAGTCATTTGTGTTTAATGATGAATTATAAAAAATGATTTTACTTTCCAGTCTCTGATTATTGTCTTCCCAGCCTCAAAAGAAGAAAATATTTTCTTGACTTTTCAATCTACCCTTTTCACCAAAAAAGACAATGATAATAAAGTTTTATATATATATAAAACATTTTTGTGAAATCTTATTTTATTTGTTGTGAAATTTTATTACACTTATAAGTCTGATAAGTGTTCATTGAAAAAAAATGAAATAAAAAATTAGAAATTAAAAAAATTAAATTCACCTACAATGACATCAACCTGAGGTAACAACTGCTAACATTTTTTTCACTAAACTTAAGCTATACTGAACATACTATTACCATTTTTATATACTAAGATGCTGTTTTGCTTCTTATACTTATCATACAGTGTCTTACGGGGGATTTAAAGAAATTAGTAATGTTCATTTTAATAAGTGTGTGGTTGATACAGGTATTCATTTTTTCTTTAAATTAAATATGTACATTTTAATTCTCTTTTGTATGAAGGATAACTTAATAATGAGTTTTCATAATCAATGAATTTTTAAAATAATACATATGAACATTTTTCTATGTCATTAAGTATTATTACATTATATGTCTTCTAGGGTTTACTTAACCCATATTTAACCCCACTGTTAGCATTAAAATTATTTTAATTTTTTAAAACTACAAATGATGCTTGTGTTTTCTTCCTTGTATACACATTTTGCATACATCTCTGTGATTTCCTGAGACTAAATGTAGAATTACAAGGTCAGGAAATATAAACAATTTTAAGATATTTAATCCAAAAAATACAATCAGAGGCCTCCCTGGTGGCTCAGTGGTAAGGAATCCACCTGCCAAGGCAGGGGACACAGGTTCAATCTCTGGTCTGGAAAGATCCCACATGCCACGGGACAGCTAAGCCCATGAGCCACAACTACAGAGCCAGTGCTCTAGAGCCCGTGCCCCACTGCAGGAGAAACCCGAGCACCGCAGCTGGAGAGTGGCTCCAACTCACCGCAACCGGAGAAGGCCCCGGGCACGGCAACCAACACCAGCACAGCCGTAACTAAATAAATAATGGTGCCACTTCTGCCTTCTCACTAGAAGAAAAACAACTCTGAGGATGAGAAGAGGTAAAGAGTTTGAGAGACCATGAGAGAAAGCTGGAAAAGCATATGTTGGGAGGGAAACTCATAGAGAAAAATTGCTGCCAAAGAAGAAACAAGAGACGGGAAGAACAGTGGCAAGAATGAACAGAGTTGAAGAATGACTTCAAAGGGATAAACAGGGCATACTAGAGACAGGTTTTAGAGTTAGGCAGATGATGGACTTAAAACAACTCATCCATTGTTTAGCACTGTGACCTCAGGCAAGGTACACAACTTCTTCTCTGTAAATGTGAAAAGCAAAGAGCTTGGCAAACAGTTGGCACACAATAAATGTGTATTTCCTTCTGAAGAAATGGAATAAAAAGTGGGGAAAGGCAGAGGTGGGAGAAAGGAAATGGAAATGAAAAAAATAAGTGAATGTATAGAAAAACAAGAATTGCTTCTGAAGCTGAATGAAGCTCTAATACTTTGGCTGCTTAATATGATGAGACAACTCACTGGAAAACTCTGATGCTGGCAAAGATTGAGGGCAGGAAGAGAAGGGGGTGACAGAGGATGAGATGGCTGGATGGCATCACTGACTCAATGGACATGAGTTTGAGCAAACTTCGGGAGACAGTGAGTGAAGGACAAGGAAGCCTGGCTGCTGCAGTCCAAGGGGTCACAAAGAGTAGGACACAACTCAGCCACTGAACAACAACAGAAAAACAAAACTGAAGGAAAAGTCCAATTTCACTTCACAAACTGTTACTTTTGTAAAAAGTCCTGATATAACATGTAACAATGAAATAGATAAATGAAAGAAACCAAAGCCATACATGAGTGTATGCCTTGAAAGGAATGAAAATGAAAGGAATGCTTATGAGAAAAGTAGATTAACATGTGAAAACAAAACCAAAAAAAAAGAGAAGGTTAAACCTAAAAAATCAAACTTGGACTCAAAATATTTGCAGATTTTTTTGACTTGGTATTTCCACTTAATAAAATGTTACTGTAGTTTTTCAAAAAAGATAAATGAGAAAGATGCTGATGAGAAAAAAGAAGGTTATGATTCCAAGCACATTACATTCATTAAAGCATTTTTACAGTTGGAAACAAATCGAAAGCTGGAAGCAAATCAACTTCAATATTCATTATTTTCACTGACCTTGAGCCGCTGAAGGCCTGCACTTTATACCTTTGCTCACACACGTGCACACCCTTTATCTTTCCCTTCTATCGAGCAGACACAGGTGGTAACACCCTTTTACTATTCTGCTTTCTGTTACTTAACTTCTGGTCTTTGGTTTCTCTTCCACAAGCTAAAGATAGTTCTAGGAGTTAATCTCCTCTCTGTTGCATTTCCCAAGCTGGACTAGAAATCTTGAGAAAACAAGTTGTCTTTTTCTCATGAAAGTTTTTGGCACTTCATGCTTTTAAATGTGCCAAGAATGTCTTGAGACACTTTATTCGGATTTTCTGCTTGAAAATATAAATTTTCAAGAACCTGCCTGCTCAGAGGTATGAGCATATCACCAAGATTTAATATGATTTCAAGAGAAAGTTAATCAAATCTTAGACTCGTTTTAATTTAGAGTAAATACTTGAATTGGTTTTTATTTACTCTGCAATAATGCATTCTTACTGTTTTAAATGGCTTAGTTTCAGATTGGTGGAACTATCACCTCAATGTACGTAGTCACTCAGTCATGTCTGACCCTGTGACCCCATGGACTACAGCTCGCCAGGTTCCTCTGTCCATGGGGATTCTCCAGGCAAGGATACTGGAGTGGGTTGCCATGCCCTCCTCCAGGGGATCTTCCCAACCCAGGAATCGAACCCAGGTTTCCAGCACTGCAGGCAGATTCTTTACCGCCCAAGCCACCAGGGAAGCCCATCGCCTCAATAAGTGGTCAAAAATGCACTGTAACTGATTTCCGTATTTGACTCCTTGTGGAGGAAAATGATAAGGAATAATAATGGCTTTTCACATAGCAAAATTTCTTTAGGCACTAACCAAGAAACATTAAAATGTTATATAGCAAACATACCATATACTTTAATTAAAGATACTCATTTTTAGAGAATAGGATAAAAAAACAACCAGTTGAAATAAAGATGATCTTATTCCAGTGTAACAGAAGCATAACTGGAGTTAGACTGCATGCCTGATGTATTCTGGACTGCTCTGGCTAACCATTAATCTCATCTCCTCCCACTCAGCAAGAATATCTTCCAGCCAATTTTCCCTTGTCTTCTCATTTTCATAATATCCATCTTCCCAGAACTCTGAAGTGATTGGGGATCTCAACAGAGATGAGTTTAAAACCTGTGTACATGTTCTAGATCAGTTCAGAGTTCCTAGGTCGAAACAAATTAGCTTCTCTGCCTCATTCCTTCCTTTGTCCTTGTTTTTCAACTTCCCCTTTGGTAATTCCCTCTACCAGGAACTCCAAGGCACAGACTTCAATTAACAAAAGTGTTTGATTACATCCTCATAAAAATGGTGAAATTCTTGGATAGTGATTAGTATGTAAAATTTCTGGTTTTTAGATTTCTAAAAATGTTAAGTGTCTTAAAGTGTTAGTCACTTAGTCATGTCTGACTCTTTGTGACCCTATGGACTGTATGTAGCCTGCCAGGCTCATGTCCATGGGATTCTCCAGGCAAGAATACTAGAGTGGGTTGCCATGGCCTTCTCTGGGAGGATCTTCCCGACTCAGGGATTGAATCCAGGTCTCAATCCAGGCATTGCAGGCAGATTCTTTACTGTTTAAGCCATGAGGGAAAGTTTTAAAGGTTCTCACAAAATACAATGAAAGAACCTTATAAAAAGTGCCTGTTCTTCTATGCTAAAATTCTTTCTCTCTCTCTCTCTTTTTTTTTTTGGCCATGTATCACGGCATGCGGAATCTTTAGTTCCTTGACTAGGGATAGAACCCTTACCTCCTGCAGTTGCCGCCAGGGAGATTCCTATACTAAAATTCTTAACACAGAGTCAGCACCACTGTCTTTTCTGTACCAAAATTATAGATCCTTTGAGAAACAAGAGAGTATCCTTTTAAGATGTCTATGTGTGCGTATTAAGTCACTCACTCGTGTCCGATTCTTTGCGACTTCACGGACTGTAGCCCACCAGGCTTCTCTGTCCATGGAATTCTCCAGGCAAAAATACTGGAGTGGATTACCATTCCCTTCTCCAGAAGAACTTCCCAAACCAAGGATCAAATCCTGGTCTCCTGCATCGCAGGCAGGTTCTTTACCATTTGAACTACAGGTAAGTCCTAACATAAGATGCCTAGTTCTCTTAAATATACCACATACAATGAGTTTTTCAGGCCATGAAGATATTTTTGATACAAGAATGCGCATCTCTCTAGGAGTAAGACGTATAATCAGCATTCCCTGGTAGCTCATATGGTAAATCTGCCTGCAATGCAGGAGACCCGGGTTCTATCCCTGGGTTAGGAAGATCCCTGGAGAAGGAAATAGCAACCCACTCCAGTATTCTTGCCTGGAGAATCCCATGGACAGTCCATGGGGTCACAAAGAGTTGGATACGCCTGAGTTACTAACACTTTGATAGATTACAGATCAGTGAATAATAGAATTTTACTGATAATACTGTATATAGCCTAGATCTGCCCTGTCCAACATAGCCACTAACCACATGAATTAAAATTAATTAAAATTAAATTATAAATTCAGTTCCTCAGTCACACTACTTACATTTCAAACGCTCCGTAGCCACATGTGGCTATTAGCTACCCTCTTGGACAGCACAGACAGAACATCTACATCATTGCAGGGAGCTTTATTGGACAACACTGGTCTAGAAAAGTTAAAGATAGCCTCAGACACTAATCAGTATAATTATCAGCCAGTTATAAACAAATTTTAATTATACCTAGAAAGGTGATTATCTCTTCTTTTTAGCAGTCATAAGATGACATCATATAATCCTAATTAAGTAGCTGAGAAAAGTGTTAATTAAACAATTTAACCAAATGCAAGAGAAATGTTTTAATTCACATAAACTATAAAACAGTTCTTACTTTCATCCTTCCTGTTATAAATTGACAAGTGCACATGTACCTTTCAAATATATATGAACAGTTTTTAAAAGTTTATTTCCCATGAGTTCTATGACAATTCTTCTCCCAAAAATAAATGAAGAATGAATCAAGTTCTATGAGAATGGGTAGAAACAGAGATTTTCCCAGTGGCTCAGTCAGTAAAGAATCCGCCTGCAATGGAGACCGAGGTTTGATCCCTGGGTCAGAAAGATTCACTGGAGGTGGGAGTGGCCACCCACTCCAGTATTCTAGCCTGGGAAATCCCATGGACAGAGGAGCCTGGTGGGCTACAGTCCATGGGGTCACAATAAGTCAGACACGACTGAAGCAACTTAGCATACACGTGCTTTCTTAAATGTTTTAAAATTCTATTTCCTTTATATTTATATATAATTTTTATTATTTTTTTCAGCTATACTGTGGAGCACACAGAATGTTCACTCCCCAACCGGGGATGGAACCTGTGCTCCCTGCAGTGGAAGCACAGAGTCTTAACCACTGGACCTCCAGGGAAGTCCCCAATTCTATTTTCTTTTAAAAGTTCTTTGAGAGGTTAAATTTCATGAACTGCAGACATGGAGAAAACTGTATTGATGAAAGCAACTTTTTCCCTATTTCCCTCTTTGCAAGAATGTGGACAGAGCATTCCAATATATCTCCTGCCAAAGGCTTTCAGAGAATGGCTACAGATGAGACTGTTTTGGACCTGGAATTGGTTAGCTGTATTTTTCTTTCTGTTGTCAGCCTACACTGGGAAAGACACCTTGCTACACAGAGCTCATCATTTCTAAAATTATCTAAGAGCTTATTACTCTTGCCAAAAACTGTCCAAGTTAGACAGTTTCACAAAGCAAAGAAAATTCCCTTGATCCAGAGTTTTCAGGATGTAAGGCTGTGTCTCACTGCCTTACCATGCATGGATTCAGAACAGGAAAAAGCTAGAATTCTAGGATACTGAATCAGTTGTGCAGTGCTTGGTCACTCAGTTATGTCAGACTCTTTGTGACCCCATGGACAGCAGCCGTCAGGCTCCTCTATCCATGGGGATTCTCCAGGCAAGCATACTGCAGTGGGTTGCCATGCCCTCCTCCAGAGGATCTTCACAACCCAGGGATCGAACCCAGGTCTCCTGCATTGCAGGCAGATTCTTTACCAGCTGAATTACCAGCGAAGCCCCGTTGAATCAGTTACCTTTCTATCAATAAAGCTATCAGAAACCTATAACATGCTTTTGTGTTTGGCATCAGTTCAGTTCAGTTCAGTTGCTCAGTCGTGTCCGACACTTTGCGACCCCGTGAACCGCAGCACGCCAGGCCTCCCTGTCCATCACCAACTCCCGGAGTTCACCCAAACCCATGTCCATCAAGTCGGTGATGCCATCCAACCATCTCATCCTCTGTCGTCCCCTTCTCTTCCTGCCCTCAATCTTTCCCAGCATTAGGGTCTTTTCCCATGAGTCAGCTCTTCACATCAGGTGGCCAAGGTACTAGAGCTTCAGCTTCAACATCAGTCCTACCAGTGAACACCCAGGACTGATCTGGTTGGATCTCCTTGCAGTTCAGGACTCTCTCAAGAGTCTTCTCCAACACCACAGTTCAAAAGCATCAATTCTTCTGCACTCAGCTTTCTTTACAGTCCAACTCTCACATCCATGCATGACTACTGGAAAAACCATAGCCTTGACTAGATGGACCTTTGTTGGCAAAGTAATGTCTCTGCTTTTTAATATGCTGTCTAGGTTGGTCATAACTTTCCTTCCAAGGAGTAAGCGTCTTTTAATTTCATGGCTGCAATCACCATCTGCAGTGATTTTGGAGCCCAGAAAAATAAAGTCAGCCACTGTTTCCACTGTTTCCCCATCTATTTGCCATGAAGTGATGGGACCAGATACCATAATCTTAGTTTTCTGAATGTTGAGCTTTAAGCCAATGTTTTCACTCTCTTCTTTCACTTTCATCAAGAGGCTCTTTAGTTCTTCTTCACTTTCTGCCATAAGGGTGGTGTCATTTGCATATCTGAGGTTATTGATATTTCTTCCAGCAATCTTGATTTCAGCTTGTGCTTCTTCTAGCCCAGCGTTTCTCATGATGTACTCTGCATAGAAGTTAAATAACCAGGGTGACAATATACAGCCTTGACGTACTCCTTTTCCTATTTGGAACCAGTCTGTTGTTACATATCCAGTTCTAACTGTTGCTTCCTGACCTGCATACAGGTTTCTCAAGAGGCAGGTCAGGTGGTCTGGTATTTCCTTCTCTTTCAGAATTTTCCACAATTTACTGTGATCCACACAATCAAAAGCTTTGGCATAGTCAATAAAGCAGAAATAGATGTTTTTCTGGAACTCTCTTGCTTTTTCCATGATCCAGCGGATGTTGGCAATTTGATCTCTGGTTCCTCTGCCTTTTCTAAAACCAGCTTGAACATCTGGTGTTTGACATAGTTTTCTCTTTTACCAGCACCTTTCACAGCACATTCAACTTCTTTTACACAGAGTGGAGAAAAGTTCAACAGATATTTTATCAACGCTTTCAGTCACAAAAACCAATTTCAGTATGGCCCCTGCCTTCAACAAGCTCATTTTCTAATGAATGATAGCAACAGATGAACAGATAAGTGCTATCAGAGAGATGCATAAGAACTCCAATGGAAAATCAAAGAAGAAAGTGTCATATGACCTGCCAGTAAGAGTTCCTCAAAGTCCAAGCAGAGTCTTGAAAGATGAAAATCTTCCTTTCCAGGCAGCTAATCAAGGAATGAGAAAAAGTTTCACACAAAAGAAAACCATGAGCTAGGCACAGAGGCAAGAAAGCATCATAATAAATTCCAGGAATTATGTGTAATCTTTTATTTCCAAAATAAGTGTTACAGAGATAGGCATGGGATAGATTACTGTATTGAATGCTAAGATTAATTTTCTTCTGTAGGTGATGGGGAGTTATTAAATGTTTTCCTAGGGAGAAACAATTTGTTCATGTTTGTGATTTAGAGAGATCACTTTCTTGACTCTGGGAACTATATTGACGCTAATATAGAAGGTGCAGATTTGAGAAATGTTAGGAATAAAGAGAGCATGGCCTTGTGGAATTAAAAGAGGTTCCAAGTAATTTTCAAAGTAGTAATAATTGAGGGAGGAATAAAAGGGAAACTCAAAAGGGAGAGGGTCAAGGTTTTCAGGAAGCAGAAAGGTTGTGGGTATCTTGTTTTGTTTGGTTGGTGGGTTTTAGAGAAGGCAATGGCACCTCACTCCAGTACTCTTGCCTGGAAATTCCCATGGATGGAGGAGCCTGGTAGGCTGCAGTCCATGGGGTCGCTAAGAGTCGGACAGGACTGAGCGACTTCACTTTCACTTTTCACTTTCATGCATTGGAAAAGGAAATGGCAACCCACTCCAGTGTTCTTGCCTGGAGAATCCCAGGGACGGCGGTGCCTGGTGGGCTGCCGTCTATGGAGTCGCACAGAGTCGGACACGACTGAAGTGACTTAGCAGCAGCAGCAGCAGTAGAACTCCTATGAAAGAGAAAGTAATGAGAGAACAGAAAGGCGAAAGAACAATACAAAAATGTTAAGAAATGAACTACCACATGAAAAACAAAGAAATAAAGCACTGATAGTTACAGTCAGAAAAATTCTGATAATGAATCTGAGCAAATCAAAAGTCAAGTACTAACCTGTACTGAGAAAACACGACACACAGGTAAAGATCTTCATTAACGATACAGAGTTGAAGAGTAGACAGGAATTCTCCTGGTTAAGGAGATGATGTAATTATACCGAAGAAATAGAAAAACAAATGAAAAATTAACACATTTTAAAGAAGTCAGCAAGTAAGTAGATGAAAACATAAAGTTAACTCTAAAGTAAGCCCCAGATCTCTATATGCCCAAGAGATGTGGTATTCAAACCTCAGTCTACTAGAAGAATTTTTATTTCTGTAAATGGATACCATAAAAATTCTCTTGCCAGTCAGGTACTTTAAAGAGGAGGGAAAACTTTTTATTTGACTTTAAAATAAATACAATTCCTTAAAATAGGATTGTATGGTTTCCTGCCTTCAAAACATTAATGACACCATCTGTATCTTGAGGGTTTGAATAAGTACTTTTATTGCTTTTGTAGATGCTCCAACAAAATATCATACACACACACAAGTACTTTACAAAACTGTTTTGATTACTTATTCCTCCTAAATGAACAGATTAATGACCAAAAGAATGAAAGTAAAGTGGTGCTGAATAGGAAATCCAACCAACCCCCTCCCCCAAAAAATACTGTGCATGAATTGGAAGCAAAATCTTTTCTCGCTCTTGTAAAAACAGAGCCAATTTAAGCTGATGTTGGATTATTGTGTGCAAACAGTTCCTGACTCGTTCACCAAGTGAAACAAAAGCTGTAAATGTTTTTCTATGCCTCTTTTTGGCATTTTGGGAAAGGTTTCTGAAAGAAAAAAAAAATAGACTCAATTTAATTAAGTCTCTCACTCACACACACACAGGAACACACTTTTTTCCCCTTTTAGGAATAATTAAACATTTGAATAACTCACAATTATAAAACTTTGAATCGCAAAAAACATAAATTACCTTTAAAACTTAAAGAAGGCTCCAGTCATATTAGGGATCACTTTTTTGGTAAGGAAAACAATAAAAAAATGATAATTTTTTAAAAAATGAAGGAATCTATGGTGATATTTTAAATAAAAATAAGCAAAATATAATCATCTGAAAGGGATCTAAACTGTTAAGTTCAAATTGCTTTTGTACTTTCCTATCTTCAACTAGCTAAAACTTCCTCTTTTGGGTAAAATATCTATGGCTTACAAAAAATAATGCAATATAAATTGTATTTATGTGCTACAGGGCAAAATATAATTAACCAAAATTGTATAATTCAAAACAACTGCCATTACTTAAATGTCCCATTATTATATGATTACATATTAACAATTCAAATTGTCTAAAACAAAATACAGAACTCAAAATATTCAATCTTATAAATTAGCTGTCAATTTAAAGAATGACTGCGAATTTTTATTTTCAAGTATCCAGTTATAAATTATTTTATATGTAAAATTTATAAAATGGCAAATAGGTATGAAAAATAATAGACTGGAGGGAGGAAGATACCAGTTAAAAGAACCACAGAAAATGAAAAGCATGAAAATTAGATTTACAAAAAATTAGTTATTATTAGGCTTTATTAAATTTTAAACTGTGAAATATAAAATAACTGAAATTTTAAAGTACATACACAAGTGAAATCATATCAACTGCAGCTGTTATTACTAAGTGCTTACTCTGTGTTATGCATTGTGCTGGTCATTTTCTATCATTTCATTTAATCAAAACCTTGCATGAAGGGCCTCATGAACCATCTACACATAAAGAGTACTTTGAAATTTTCAAAAACCATTCTATAATTTTCTCATATGATCTTCACATTATGCTATGAACTAGACAAAAGGCAAAAGTAATTATTGGCTCTAAACAGATTACAGATAAGAAAATAAAAGACATAAAGATTAAAATCACTGAGTCAGTAAAAAACAGAATTAAGAATTTAGTTGTCTACCTTCTAATCCTGAATCATTATCCACTATATAACATTAATATCAGAGAGTCTTAGATTTAGGACTTCCTAAATGATTTAGGAAATAGCTTAAACTTAATCAGCAAATATTCATTGAGTTTCTACATTGTATAAAACACAGAAGTATTTGTGTGATATAAAAAGAAATAGAAAAAGAGAGGGAAAATTGAAAAAAGAGAGGAAGAGAAGATTCCACTGAAGAACTTAATAAATGGCTGAGGACACATTAATCTTTAGAATAATTATAAAATAATATTTCAGTGCAAAATAGCTGTGAAAATACCTCATCTACTGATGTAATTTAACCCTGCTCAAATCTGATAACAAATTATGTATTTTTTATTTATATGGATTAATCAAATCTCAGAAAATTTTATCATACTAATTCTCTTTTGCTAAACAGAAACGCTATATAGAAATTATTGCTACAAAGAAAAACAACTAACAACTATGATATACCAGGCAATCTTTTCAGAAATTTTAGTTCTAACAATATCTGTTATAATATAATGTAATTTCAGTTGAACATATAAGAAACCAAAATATTTATCAAAATCCCCCCTCAAAAGTTATTGAGTATGAATGGGAAAGTTTAAATTATTAATGACCATACTCAAGATAAATTTAAGCAGACATTACCATAGAGAAAAAAAACTTTGTACTATTAGACGACAAAAAAAAGAAAAAATCATGATGTACACATAAATAATATTTGGCTCAGAGTACTATTTGAAGAATGGTAATAAAAAATAAGTTAAACAAATTTATAAGATATAGATCATATTTTTTGGAAAAATAAGACAACTTAATCAGAGGAACTTCACACACACAGATAGACACATAAAAGCAGTTAGGAGAAAGTCACTATATGCTTTTGAGAATAATTTCAAGATAAAATTATTTGCGGAATGAATACTGAGTTTAAAACAGTGGCATATGAAAAAAAGACAAGTCAGGACTTGATTTTATAACTTCTAAGAGAACTAACACATTGTTATCGCGGTTTTTTTTTTTTTTAAGTGAATGATGACTTCTGCCTCTTCTCATATATGCTTTACCTTCATCTTCTAATTACTAATTATTTTTTTCTCTTTCAACAGTTCCATGTAACGGTTACAGACAAACCTCACTGATACAGTAACATGTCTGAAACTAGATTGGGAACAAAGCATTCAGTAAACTATTTGTCTACCATCTATATGCTGAGCACATATCTAGGCACTGGGGAATAACAAAGTTAAATAGAAAGAACATAGTAAATGCTCTCGAAACAGAGATTAGCTCAAGCCTTTCAAACTGCAGGTTATGACCTTTCAGGAATTTTGAATCAATTTAGTGGGTTTCAGACCAACTATTTCAAAAGGATACAATGATTAGAATAGAATCTTAAAACTCACTATACAGCACATAGTAAGGTAAGTATTGTTTCATGAAGGTTTTGTTTCAGTTACCTACATATGTGTGTGCACTGAGCCACAATGTAAAATTTTTTCATACTGTCAAAATTTAAGGGGAAAAAAAAAAAAAAAAAAAACCTTTGTTTAGGAAAATATCTGCAAGAAAGTTTCACAAAATAGTTCATCCCATAAAGATGTTCACAAGCTGGTAACTTCAAATGATCTAGTGTACAGTAACTGATATGACTGAATAAATGTCTTACCAAAGAGGTAGTCAAACACAAGCAATATCCTTCTTTTGAAAAATGTTATCTTTATTTAGATCTCCTTTATTAAAATGTTCCCCAGTCAATCACAATGCTATGCAGTTCCAACCAAATATTTTTACCATTAGTTAATTCAACATAAAATGAAATGAATATGATACTTCTCTAACATGCTTGGGACTAAGAAGAGGGGGTTTGGGGATATAGTTATATTATGCCTGATGATACTCAGAAACATTATACTCTGAGTTGATTTTTAAGAATTATAAGTTTTCCTCAAAGATGGTAAACCACTCTCATATTAATCAAGGAGTGCACAGTATCAAAATATTTACATTATGAAATGCTAAGTAATTTAAACAGTTCCAACAAAAGGTTGACCGGCCAGTCATACCACACTTTTTAGAGGCTGATTCATTCCAGCTAAACATATCTGAGCTCCACTGAGCTTGTTATGTTTACTTACTTTTTTAATTTATTTAAAGTAAACTCTGACTAAATCCTAAACAGCTTGAAGTCAGAGAACACGTCTTATTCAATGCTTTGCATATACATAGTGAATGCTAAATGACTACTGTTGAATGCATTGTTGATATTTATTTTATACTTTCACTTTACCAAAACATCTGAATTGATGTCCCAGATATACTTACAGATCTCTCTCCATTGAAAGTCCCCAGAAAATCTAAACCCATATGATCTATGCCTTTGCAATACTTTAACAATTAAACCTAGTATGCGTTATAGCAATTATTTTGTCCTAGCAAATACAGACACAGACTTAAATTACAGAATAAGAGTATGTAAAGGTCACTTGATCTTACCCTTTCTCAAGGGGAAAATGAGATCTCAGAGAGGTTATGCAGATAACCTGCGCAGGGCTAGACTAGGACTCAGGTCTTACAGTACCCAGCAGTATTCTTTCCTCTATAACGCACACTTATTTTCAGTCTGCCTCCACTTCACATTTTTTTTTTATTCTATACTATATGCAAAATACTTCCTAAGTCATCTAAGGATTTAAAAAATTAAGACAGTCCTTGGTATCAAGGTACTTTAAAAAATAAAAATATACACAAAAAAACATTCATAGATCTACGGGGAATTAAGTTTCAGTAAACTACTATAATAATTCAATTTAAATCTCATATCCTCCAAAGAATCATTCGTGACCACTTCAGATTGAACTATTATCTCTCTTTGGTAGTAAGAGTACAGATAGGCAATATGAAGCCTGGTTTTGTGTTGTGGCTCAACCACTAACTAGATGTTTGAAAAATAATCATGCAGCTTCAGGTTACTGGTTTTTCAAATAGGGAGAGGGTACAGGAGTAAATGAGCTTTGAAGGCCCCTTTCAGATCCAAGCAACAATTGTCTGTACCAGACCATCCCAACTCTAACTTTCTATCAAAGCCATCCACTTACACAGTGTAAAGTTGCAGCTTTATCACCTGGGTTGTCACAACTGTCCAGGGCTCTCACTTTACCCTTTATTCCTCCTGCTAGTCCACTGGCTTTCTGGCTCCTTTTTTCAGGTTATCTCTTACCCGCTGGATAACTGAACTCTGTTTCCCTGGTTCCAATCCTCACTGCTTTCTAAAGAACTTGGTTTGCACAGATCCTCTGGTTCTTCTTATGCCTGAACATGTCAGGAAAACACTCCCACATCATCTGCCTCTGGCCCATGGGATCCAAGACTGAGCACCTGCCCATTTGCAGGGACACCCAAGAAAGACACCAAGTTTGAGGCATCTTTCCAAGTAATAGTTTGAGATATTTCTCCTATTATTTTATCAGTTGTTACTTAAATATTTTAGCATTTAACTTTTTGTACTTAATTCTTTTTTTGATGTGAACCTTTTTTAAAGTCTTTATTGAGTTTGTTACAATAAGGCTTTTATTTTATGCTTTGTTTTTTTTTACCTCAAGGCATGTGGGATCTTAGCATACTCAATCAGGGATGGAACCCACACCCCTGGCATTGGAAGGAAAAGAGTTAACTACTGGACTGCCAGGGAAGTTCCACTTTCTGTATGTTACACAGATCTGCAATTCCCAAAAATCTTGAGGTCAGACACATTTTGGAAGTCAGAATTTTTCAGATTTCAAAAATATAGCACATATTTTATGCAAAACATACCCACTGTAATTAAAATAATTAATATATCTGAAGTTAAACATAAGAATATTCCTCTTTTTATGAATATTCCTCTTAAGTGAAATAAATGAAGAATATAAAAAGCTTCACATCAGTTCAAGTCAGGTTTTTTGACTTGAATTAACCATTAACCAAATGAGTTAATCTTGAGTTAGATTCTACTGCTAAATATGATACAGAAAATAACAAAATTTAAGTTTTCTGGGATTTCAGAACTACACATAAAAGACTGTAATCTAATAAACTATGTGAAGCTTAGTATCAATGTAGGTATCACAAAGGTAGAAATCATGTCTTTTTTTTTTTTTTTCAAGATTTTATTTTATTTTATTTTTTTTATAATTGAAAATGTAGTTTTATTCTACAACTTAAGGTTAGTCTCTGAAATATCATACTTTCCACAGAAATAAATGTCATTTCTCTTCACCTTTTTTTCTTTAAATCACTAGATTTCAAAACACAATAGAAAATTCTCCTGTCCCAGTTTACCTTAATATACAGTTATTGTAATGGTTGAACATTATTCAAAATATCATATACAGTTTATACTACATAATAATTTTGTATACCCCAGATATTCATGAGGACATCTGTGATGGCAATATTTGAGTAATAATGTTCTAAATTTTATAATACTATGGCAGGATTACAGTATTTATGGTAATGACAGGAAGATAGGAATAATCATTAGACATTTTGCATTTGTATGATGCTTGTTTTTCTCTGTACAGTTTGAGGCTTTCCTTCAGAAGAAGATTTTTTTTTTTTTAATTTTTCAGCACTTTATTTTTTTTTTATTTGATATCAAATAAAAAAAAAGAAATCATGTCTTTTAATTCTTTGTATTTCTAGAAAAGTATACAATGCTCAGTAAAACAGTTCATGTTTATTTGAAGAAATCTTTATTGAGTGCATACCACATGCCCAAAACTATACTCAAGTGTTGTGAAGCATTAAAAAAGAAATCTTATAACACCTAGAACCTGTCTTCAGAAGCATTACAATCTCAATGAGAACAAAGCATAAAACAAGTGTTAAAATACAAGCTTGGAATTGGTGCCAAAATTACTGATTTGGGCAATAAGGATGTCAAAATTGAGAGTAGTTAGTTTAAATGTGATGATTGTAATTTATTTTAACAAGAGCTGTCAATATCTCTCAACTTTCAAAGTCGGCATAATGATTTATAGTCTGGAGAGGAAGTACCGTGTAATTTAGTATGGGAACTCTATTAATCACAAAAGATTAGATAGAAAATCACTGTAACTTTTGCTTCAGATATATGGATTTTCAGGCAAGATTTCATTCACACTGATTCCAGAAATAGACAATCATAGGGATGACTCTACAGACTTAAAAATGAAGGTGAGTAAAACTGAGAATCAGCACCATATCACTACATACAACTCCCCTAGATGGGACAGCTTAATCCTGTGCAAAAATGAAATTATTTTTGACAAAATGAAATTTGAATTCAACTTTTTCTTGGTCAGTTGGGTCTACTTTGAAAGGAGTGGTAGATTCTGGTAAAAGTTAGTAGTTTCTTGAGCCAAGAATAAATCAGACAGGATGAGACACATTCACTCAGATCACACATTTGTAAATCTCTAAGCAATGTCAAAGATATCAGTGATCTAATATTGGCCGTACTATATTAAACTTATTTTTATGATAGAATTTATCTGGAAGCTTTCAAACCAAAATGTTAAAGAACCATCAAAGGTGACAAACATGATTTAATCTATTTTACAGATGAACCCTTGAGCCTAGTGATACTGAAGGGCTAAAGTTCAATTAGATAATCAGTACATTATTCAGTTGAGTTCAATCGCTCAGTCATGTCCGACTCCCCGTGACCCTGTGGACTGCAGCACGCCAGGCCTCCCTGTCCATCACCAACACCAAGAGCCTACTCAAACTCATGTCCATCGCATTGGTGATGCCATCCAACCATCTCATCCTCTGTTGTCCCCTTCTCCTCCCACCATCAATCTTTCCCAGCATCAGGGTCTTTTCCAATGAGTCAGTTCTTCGCATCATGTGGCCAAAGTATTGGAGTTTCAGCTTCAGCATCAGTCCTTCCAATGAGTATTCAGGACTGATTTCCTTTAGGATGGACTGGTTGGATCTCCTTGCAGTCCAAGGGACTCTCAAGAGTCTTCTCCAACACCAAAGTTCCAAAGCATCAGTTCTTTGGCACTCAGCTTTGTTTATAGTCCAACTCTCACATCCATACATGACTACTGGAAAAACCATAGCTTTGACTAGATGGACCTTTGTTGGTAAAGTAATGTCTCTGCTTTTTAATATGCTGTCTAGATTGGTCATAACTTTTCTTCCAAGGAGCAAGTGTCTTTTAATTTCATGGCTGCAATCACCATCTGCAGTGATTTTGGAGACCAAAAAAATAAAGTCTCTCACTATTTCCATTGTTCCCCCATCTATTTCCCATGAAGTGATGGGACCAGATGCCATGATCTTAGTTTTTTGAATGCTGAGTTTCAAACCAACTGTTTCACTCTCCTTTCACTTTCATCAAGAAGCTCTTCAGTTCTTCTTTGCTTTCTGCCATAACAGTGGTGTCAGCTGTGTATCTGAGGTTTTTGATACTTCTCCCAGCAAAGTTTTAAATATAAGAATCTTGGTCCAACTTCACTGAGCTAATTACTATTAATAACCAACAACCAAATCTAGACAGAACCATTTGAAAAGTTATTGACCTAATTTCTTCTCCAATATATAACCATCTTAAGTGACCAAGGCAAACTAATAAAAATGATTTGTTCATTAAAAAAAAATCTTCCCAAGCCTTACTTGTCAATTCTTCAATATCTGGCACATAATGAAGAACTAGGAAAAAGCAAGTTATCAGATAAGAGGTAAAGTCCATTCCATTCTTCCTGGTCACATCCCCTACAGTCTTAAAGCAGTAACAATCCAGTTTGAAATTTACAAACCAAATAATAATCACTTGTTTCAAATAAGACAATTGATTTGACAAAGAAAAATTATCTTTGTTATCATGATACTCTTAAAGAAGCTGAATTCATTATCTGGTATCAGGTGAATTGTGAAGTATTTTTAGAAGATTTTTTTCTATCAATTGAATAAAGAAAAGGAAATATTCAAGCTGTCTAAATTTGGGGAGAATAACCTGGCAGACCGTTACTGGCAAAAATGAAAGGAAGCCTGTAACTGATATCAGATGACATCTTCCATGGGGTCATTTTAGTAGTGATACCATCTGACATCTTCTATAGGGTTATTTGGGGTAAGTGTGACATTTTCTTAATGAGAAGATTAGGAAGTTGCCCTAAAAGAGCCTTATATAATGTATAAGGCCAAGGAACATATGGATAAAGAGTTGCTGGAGAAGTGTAAATATGACTCTTGAAGGAGTAAATGAAGGTTAAACATTAACAGCTGGTCCAGGGGAAATGAAGAGGGGGGAAAAAAGTAAGCTGTCTGCTTCAGACTGGTGTTTCACTAACCACTAAGTCATCTTTATCTGTTTTCTATTTCAGATCACCTGGCAAAAATATATTACATTCCAAAGTTTAAGGAAAAAACCTCTAAAAGTTGCTTTCATTTAGTTAAATTAACCAAAATAAAAGACATTTTAGGATTACAACTTTAAATTTTGAGCTGCATAGGGTTTTTTTTTTTTTTCCTTTTAAAGAAAGAAGTACCAACAAACAAGGACCTACTATATAGCACAGGGAACTATACTCAGTATTTTGTAATAACCTATAAGCGAAAAGAATCTGAAAAAATGTATAACTGAATCACTTTGCTGTACACCTGAAACTAACACAACATTCAAATCAACCATACTTCAATTTTTTAAAAAGCAGAACAATTTTAGCCACAAACACGTGTGCTAAGTCACCTCAGTCATGTACATCTCTTTGCAACCCTGTGGACTCTAGCCCGCCAGGCTCCTCTGTCCATGGAATTCTGCAGGCAAGAATACTAGAGTGGGTTCCCATGCCATCCTCCAGGGGGATCTTTCTGACCCAGGGATAGAACCCGTGTCTCTTGTGTCTCCTGCATTGGCCAGTAGGTTCTTTACCATTAGTGCCACCTGGGAAGCTAAATATATCATATTACAGTTTTTAAGGGCTCTCAATTTGTACGTAGACTAGAAAAACCATCAACCCCCCTCCCCACTCCCATCAACCTTCCACTTCAAAACTATATATATCACAACTTTGCTCCTGCATTCTCTGCTCAGAATCCATTCATTTGGTTCAGGAACACCAAGTCTTCCGGACAGTTTGAAAATCAAGATATTACTGGTTGCTGATTACTCAAGTTGCATGGGGGAGTTAATTGAATTAGATGTAAGAATTAAATGTCCCAACAAATTTACTATAGAATACTATGGCATCGCTTCTCTGCCTTTTGGCTAAGATCAAGCGTAGAATACTATGGAAGAGCCAGCTCATTCTGCAAGGGTATGGCATAAATTTCAGTCAGTAAGTATATCTATCCCTAGGACACTTCTGGTAGTACTGCATATATGAAATTACTGGAGTGAAGAGCAAGAATTTTCCACTGAGATCCAATCCTATTCTGCCATTGTGACAAAATCATTTATAATTTTGGAAGCCGAATAAATGAACTTAAGAAGCTCCCTTTGCCTCAAATCATGTTTTAGGAGTAAAAAAAGAAAAAATAGTCACTTATGATTCAGGTGTTTTTTTTTTAAACTTGCCATTCAAGTACTAATTTTTCCTAGTGTTAAAAAAGTAACACAGATGTTAATCAGTCTTTCATCTCTGGAAAATATATGCAATGGTATTGGGTATTGTTATATCACACATCTTACAGTCTGGAGAAGTAGTAGTATGTAATTTGGTAAATAAATTCTGTTAGCCATAAAAAGCTATACTGAAAATCCCTATAACTTTTATTCTAAGTTTAAGGCTAATGTTCAAAGTTTCAGTAAATATAATGCTAATAATACATCATGAGGTTAAAAAAAAAAAACTGTTCAGTTCAGTTCAGTCACTCAGTAGTGTTCGACTCTTTGGGACTCCATGAAACGCAGCACGCCAGGCCTCCCTGTCTATCACAAACTCCTGGAGCCTACCCAAACTCATGTAAATTGAGTCAGTGATGCCATCCAACCATCTCATCCTCTGTCATCCCCTTCTCCTCCTGCCCTCAATCTTTCCCAGCATCAGGGTCTTTTCAAATGAGTCAGCTCTTCGCATCAGGTGGCCAAAGTTTTGGAGTTTCAGCTTCAACATCAGTCCTTCCAATGAATACTCAGGACTGTTCAGGAGTGTTCAGTCCTTCCAATGAACACTCAGGACCAATGAACACTCATCTCCTTTAGGATGGAACTACCCCTGATAAAAATGATCATGACCAATACTGAGCATGCAACTCATTTTGTTAGGGCAAATATATATTTGCTTATAAATTTTACCATAAAACTTATAATCAAGTTGCATAAGCTCATATTAAATAGCACATGTATACAGTTTTGGTTTTATTCATTTAGTTAACAATAATGGAATACATGGTATAAGACATCATGCTAGGTAAGTTGTCTCTACCCACAAGAAGCTTAAAGTCTAAGAGGTAAATTTTAAAAAATGTACACAAACAGGAAGCAAGTGGAATAAATAAAAGCTGTAAATAATGAGAGAAATACAAAGCACCAGGAGAATTTACAGATGGGAGTAATCAGAGAACTTCACAGAGGATGAGGCATCTGACAGGTTGAATTTCCTGTCTGAAATTGAAGGATGGGTTGAATTTCCAAAGAGATGAGGTGGAGGATTACATAAATACACTATTTATGATGTATTTATTATATCCAGTATATTCCTAGCACATGTAAAGTACTAAGGATACATCTATTAACAAGATACATAAATACATTTTCTGCATGAATGAAATTTGTAGTCCAGTGGGATATATATCCTAAATAATAAACAAAAATAATATTCTGACATATAAAACCAATGAAACACAAAAATAGCAGGAGGCATATTGCATAATTGCACCAATTTAACATAGAACATATTTAGGCGCTGGTTAACGCAAGTGTTGGAAGCAAAATTTTTGATACATTTCGATCATTCGCACCTCCATGTTGTCTTTACTGGAGTAAAATAGATCATCCAATAATCTAGATTGAGTAATTTGAAAGAAACTTTGATTAAAAGTCTAAAAACATATGTTTAAACTGTACCATTTTAAAAGCAAATATATATAAAAAAGAAATGTCTACCCATATCTGGAGTTTGACTCTTTCCTCTGCTACAAACTGGCTGTGTGAACTTGAGGTCACCACTGTCTACCTGATTCCCCAGTGACAGAAAAAACACAATGGTATCTACTTCAGAAGGCTTATTGTGAAAATCACATGAGATAAACATACTTTAAAGCACTTTATAAGACACAAAATACTACACAAAGGTAAGGTAATGTAGTTATTATATATATTTAACTTCCCATGTAATTTTACTACCTACTTAACTAACATAATCTTTATCAAATAAAAAATAAACCATTCTGTTTAACTACTTTATATACATATTCAAAGAAGACATAGAATCACACTATCAGAAACTTGCATATCAGGTTGAAACTAAACTGGAAGCAAAACCTTAAAGGATTTGTTGTTGTTTAGTCGCTAAGTCATGTCTGACTCTTTTGTGACCCCGTGGACTGTAGCCCACCAGGGTCCTCTGACCATGGGATTTTCCCAGACAAGAATACTGAAGTGGGTTGCCATTTCCTTCTTCAGGGCATCTTCCCAACCCAGGGATCAAACCAGTGTCTCCTGGAGTGACGGATACTCTACCACTGAGCCACCAGGGAAGCCAGAAGGCTTCCTTCTGGTCAAGTTCAATTATCATCTGTTTAAACCATAAACTCTATTTCTTTTCCCAAAAATTCATGCAGGTTTTAAGTCTAATATCCTGAGGTCCTGAAATAGTTACTAGAACAGGTTCACTTTCAGATCACACTATGTAAAATAAATGATAATTTTTTTTAAATAGAGGCTTTGTTTGGAAATTAGTTCTTCCATATATTAGACTAGTCATTAACAGATTAAAATGTCTCTTTATAGTCTGCACATTTTAGTCATTTTGTATTTATAATCACTGCTGAATAATTTCCAAAACAGCATAAAATCACTTTAAAAACCAAAGTTCAGGAGTGCCAGTATCTACCAACAGGCAGATCTCTATGAGACTGAAAATATACACAGATTAAGTTAGTGCCATTCAATCTCTTCATAGCCCTACCATCCATACAGAACTCAAGAATTTATATTGGTCATAAACACAAGGAGTTCAGGAATTTCCTTTTATTTCTGATGGGAGTTTTCCAAAGATTATTCACTGATAAGATTTGGTCTTACACTTAAGTATGATGATAAATTCAATAACACATTTCATTTTCGCACAACTGCTCCAGTTCCAGTGGATTCACTAATGATTTACAGACCATGACACATTTGCAAATAATAGGATTCTTACAGTTTGATAAAGACTATCCCAAACACAATATTTTTATAATCATACTGGAATTTTATTTATATATTGGAGTTACTTCTCCTTGTTCCTGTTACTGATATGTGAGCTTACAGATAGCAATAAGCAGAAATAGTTTTTGAACAAACCCCTATTTCTAGAAAAGAATTTGAACCAAACCCTACGAATGAGTATGTCTTATAAAAGTGTTAGATTCATTTGTCAATCTTTAACAAATGACAGTGATAGGCGAGCCCTTTGCAAATAGTCAAGAATCAGAATTTCTGCCTTACATCTTCCTTTAAAACCGTCAGCGAATCTGAATTAAGATTTTCTACTTACGATCTCTTTCGCTGACATTTCACCCTTCTAAGTCCCTCCCAACACACACACACACACACACACACACACACACTTTAAAGAGGAGAAGATGAAGAAGGAACTGGAGCGAGCCCTTTGCATATAGTCAAGAATCAGAATTTCTGCCTTACATCTCCCTTTAAAACCGTCAGCGAATCTGAAATATTAAGATTTTCTACTTACGATCTCTTTCGCTGACATTTCATCCTTCTGACTAACTCCCTCCCAACACACACACACACACACACACACACACACACACACACACACACACACACACACACTTTAAAGAGGAGAGGAAGAGGATGAAGGTCTGGACGGGTCCCTCTCCAGTAGTTGATCCTAGATGCGAAAACGCCATCCGGAAAATTTTTGCATTCTACGTCGTCCGCACAGCGCCTCCTGCCGGCCGTGAAGGGCCGCGGGGGTGGAGGCCGGGGTGCCTCCCTGGCTCCGCCGCCCTCCTCCCGCCGGCCAGCCCCAAGCCCTCCGACCCCGCTGCGCACAGAAGGCGGGAAAACGCGGGCGCCCACCGGGAGACGGTATAGGGCCCAACTCTGGTCTGCGTCCCAGTGATCCCGTCAGGCCTCGGCCCCGTCTAGAGCGAGGCTCCAGGATGGGGCGGCCTCGACTGCGCGCCCACGTCAGGCCGCCGCCCAGGGTTTGCCCCCACGGGGGCCACACCGGACGCCCCGGACGCGGGACCCGGGTCAGTTTGTCCGCGCCCGGCCCCGCGCTCCCATCCTGACTGGGCCGCGCGCCAGCCTCCTATCTGGGCCCGTAGCTCCGGGCCGCCCCTTGCTCCCCGCGTAAGGCGCGAGCGCGAGCGAGCCCTGGCTGCCGTGAGCAGTCACCATCCTCGCTCGAGTCTCCGTTCTTCTTTCCCGCCACCTCCCGGAGGGCCCGGCCGGGCGCGTTCCCTTCTCACAGCCCCCCACTGCGCTCCTCAGCGAGTAAAACGCGCAGGAGTAGCACAAACAAGCGATAACCGAGGAGAGTCCCTCGATGGCCCCCAGTACCCCGCTTCGTGTCTTTTCTCCGGGAGCTGGGCCCGCGCCGCAAGAGCCTCCCTTCCGGACTGACGGTCTGGGCGCGCGGAGCCTCGCTCGGGCCGCCCTCACCTGGCTTCGGGCCTGCCCGCGGGAGGACGGCCGTCGAGGCAGGCGACCCCTTGGTTCAGGCGGAAGCCGTCGGGCCCCCTGTTCCGTGTAGGTTGGACAGCGCGAGGCACGCGCTCTGCTGGCCGCGGAGTGAGCGCGGTCACACAGCCGAACCGCGCTTGGCAAGACGGGGAGGCATCCCGGGAGCGTCTCTGGGGAGTTGAGAGACTTTTCCTAGAGGAAGAGGGCACTGAGGAGAGGCCCACAAATTAGGCCTCTCTCTCTCCCCGCCTACCTCCCCTCGATTCCGCTCCTAGGCGCTCCTCTAGGTCCTTCCCCCACCCCGCGCTTTTACCCGTCTCCCCCTTTTCCCTCTCCTTCCTCCTTCGCCATCTCCCCTCCCTCTGTCTCACCCACCTCCCTTCCAACACTCTTTTCTCTTCCCCTCTCCTTCTAAACCCCTTAAGCCCTCTCCTCTCCCCACCTCTTTTCCCCACTTCCCCTCTCGCCTGCGTCCGCCCCTCACTTGGCACTCAACATCTAAAAAGCTAATGTTTCTAAAAGTTTACTAAAAGCAAACTGTCCCCGGATATGAGGCTAATTTCATCTTTTTTTAAACTACAGCACATAATAGAGTTTCTGGTATACAAGGGGCGCTGCCTAAATATCTATAAATAACTCTCAAAAGGAACTGGATCTCCACGCGCAGGCGTTTGCCCCCTTCGGTAAAGTCGAAGGTCCGTGTTCTCCATCAGTGAAACCCGAGGGTTTGACGTTTGTTGTAACTCAAGACCATCCTTCTCTGACCCGGGTACTGCCCAAGCTCCGGGGACTCAAGGACAGACAGAACCGGGGCTGTCTCTTACGGGTGTCGCGCGGGGCAGTGAGAAACTGGAGGCCTGGGGTCCAGGCTCCTAAAACGCCCTATCTTCGAGGCAGGCGCGCAGGCAGGTGCCTGCATCCGGGCGGTGGGAGCGCCCTGACCGCCTGCCGCAGCCCCAGCCCCGAAGCTCAGAGCGGGCGCCCAAAGGTAAGGCCAAGCGGACTCTCCGAAGACTCTTGCCAAGGACCGGTTCCTGGAAGTTGTCTCTCGCCAGGCGCCAGAGACAGGCGTGCCTCCGGGTTTCGTAGAAGGTCCTGCTGCCCGCGCAGGCAAGGCCCTGATTTTCCCTTTGTGCATCATTTCACTCTTTGAAGAAAAGCCCCAGAGGAACAGTGGCTCTGTCCAGCTCCGGGCTGCTGGTATCCGCGAGCCTGGAGTCCCTTGGCGACCTTTCTTACTTTCCCGGGGGCAACATATCCGGAGCCATGTCTGAGCTCTGAGCATGGTCGACCACGTGGCTTCTTTCTGACCAGTGAGTTAACTATAGTTAACTATGTATGTATGACATATATATGTATACATTCTTTTTTTATAAGTTCAAATTTATTACTTGCTCCGTGTGGGAAATATCTAAATCACAGAATTGAGGAAAATCAATTTTGAGGTATAACGGCCAACCAAAGTCAAATGATTTTTGATAAATCATTTTATCAAAACAATTTTAAATTAGACAACTTAAAATTTTTAAATTAATATACAATATGAAAATTTAAAAATTCAAAGCAATTTTAAATTAGCCACCAATACATGATGTTTCTCTCCCAGAGAAGCCCTGGATATTTAATAACTTTTAGTTACTTTGTCTTTTATTAGCAATGTTTGGGCATACTAACTTTATCTTTTTTAATGGTTTTTTATTTTTTAAACCAACAATGGAGGTAAGAAAATACCCTTTATTCTTGAAACTATTTTTAGCATGGTCTTGTTTAGTGGTTAAGTGGTGTCTGACTCTTTTGTGACCCCATGGACAGTAGCCAGCCAGGCTCCTCTGTCCATGGGATTTCCCAGGCAAGAATACTGAAGTAGGTTGTCATTTCCTTCTCCATAAACAGAAATGTGTTAGCTGTTGGCACAAGTAGAGAATCTTCAAGGAAAAAGAGATTGCCAAGACTGGCATATGGGGGACTTAGGACCCAATACAACTCTTGTGCTCAACTGGTTAAGTGTCTTTGGGCAAGTCACTAACTCCCTTTTTCCTTTCATTTCACTGCTTACTAGATAAAGTTGTTGAATAAGCCATATGGTTCCTATGCTCTTTTTCCAACTCAGAGGCTCTCCCCCATTAAGAGGTTTTTTAAAGAATTTGATGACCATTTGAATTAGTTGGTTTTGATTTTCTTTTTATCTCTGTTACATTCAGAGAAAGAGAAGGTAGGAATAGCTTAAAATTTTTAAAGGGAAAACATTCAGAAAAGTTACCCAAAAAATGCAGAAAGAAAAAGAAAGTGAGATCAATTAATATAATAACAATAATTTTTAAAGTATCCTAATTTAGGGGGTGAAAATAAAACCACACAGAGCAGCTTAAGACTAACCCTCTGGTTCAGGTTTACAAAGGAGCACTGAAGGTCAAGTTTGTAGAGGGCAGGGTGTGTGTTGGTTTGGTGGGTCCCAATCACACTATCTCATCTCTCTAGACCATCAAATGGAATACTTTGCATCTTAATTGCTTGTTCCATGCGAGTGCTAAGTCCCTTCAGTCGTGTCCAACTCTGGAACTCTGTGGACAGTAGCCCGCCAGGCTCCTCTATCCATGGGATTCTCTAGGCAAGAATACTGGAGTGGGTTGCCATTCCCTTCTCCAGGGGGGTCTTCCCAACCTAGGGATCAAACACGTGTCTCTTATGTCCCCACCACTGGCCGCAGATTCTTTTCCACTAGTGCCACCAGTGTGTCTAAAAGCTGTTTGTTGTCTTAATGTTCCTAGGGTGAGTGGTGGAACCTGGCCATAAGTAAAATGCAAAAATGACTGGGTGGGGAAGAAAGAAATGAGATTTAAAGAATCTCCAGCAATGTAATATCTTAAAAAAAAAAAAAAAAAAAAAACTTTCTTTAGCTTCTTAGGTTTACAGAGCCAAAGGTTGAAATCTCTCGTCCTAAACTCATTCCTTCATAAACCAAGAGTCCGTCTGCATCTGTTGTGGACTGGACACTACAGGTTATGTGCTAGGTCCCCTACGTTGGACAAATCTGGGGATCCAGTTTACAAACTAGTGAAAAAGATGGGTGGTATGAAACGCACTCTGACATAGCAATACATGGGTATATTAAGAAGAAATACCAGAGTCAAGATCAAGAAAAAGCTCTCCAGAAAAGTTCCTCTTAAGCTGAATGTTAAGGAAAGAGTTGAAAGAGGAGACAGTTGGGCAAGGGGGCAGCAGAGGGGGAAGAAGAAGGGAAGGATGAGCATCCAAAGGACACGCCAGAAGGCCCAAGGATAGACATAGCTTCCTTTAGAGAGGTTCATTGGAAGGACTGATGCTGAGACTGAAACTCCAATACTGTGTGGCCACCAGATGTGAAGAGTCAACTCATTGGTAAAGACCTTGATGCTGGGAAAGATTGAGGGCAGGAGGAGAAGGGGGTGACTGAGGATGAGGTGGTTGGATAGCATCACTGACTCAATGAACATGAATTTGAGCAAATTCTGGGAGATAATGAAGGATAGGGAAGCCTGGTGTGCTGCAGTCCATGGGGACTCAAAGAGGCGAACATGACTTAGGGACTGAACAGCAACAAAACAAGAGAGGTTCAAGCAATTCTTTAAAGCAAATACAAAGAGTAAAAAGAAAAATAAAGGAATAATGGGAACTACAGCTTAAGAAGTAGGAAGAAGTTCTATCTTGAAGAGCTTTATGTGCTGAATTTGAACTTTGTCCTGAAAGTTATGGGAAGCTCTTGAAAGATTTCAAGTGGGAAACAGATGACACAATTTTCTTTTTAGAAAGATCATTTTGTCAGTAATGTTGAGGACATAGGGATTATGTAGTTTGTAGGGAAACCAGTTAGAAGATGATTGCAGTATTGCCTGATAGAGGTGGTGAGAGTCTGAATTTAAGCAGTGATGGTGGCTGTAGAAATGAAATTGAGGGATGACAGGGAGAGACGGAGGGACTGATATAAGAGATAATAAAAAGAGACTGGGAGAACTTGATAACTGAGTGTGAGGGATGAGAGAATGAGGAGTAGAGAAAAATTTCCAGTCTAGGTTAGATACCTGGAAAATTGTTGATGCCACTTACTGAGAGAGAGGTCAGAATGAGAATAGAAAGATGACATGTTCACTTTGGGACATAATGAATTTTGTGTGTCTATGAGACATACAAGTGGAGATGTCAGATGAGTGGATATCTGAGTTTGGAGTTCAGCAGTGATCAGGGCTAAAGGTAAAGACTTAGAGGTCACCAGCATAAAAATGGTAACTGAAGGCCCTGTGTTAAGGAGAATGCTTAGAGAGAAAACAAATTTAGGGGACATGATTTAGCAGGCCATCAGAAGAGGAAGCCTTGAAAGATATTAAGAAGGTTTGTCCAGAAAGACAGAAGGAAAGCATAATGATAAGCACCATTTTGGGGGACACCTATTGGCTTCTAGTCAATGGCCTGAGACCTTTATATACATTATTTCCCTGAATTCTTATGGCAACCCTAGAAGTTAGATATTATCGAACAGAAAAACTTAAATTCTGAGAAGTTAAGTAATTTGACTAGAGTATGTTCAATCTCTGGAGTCAGATGAAGCCTCGATTGAAATCCCACTGCCTGGTAGCTATGGGATGTGTACAAATTTGTAATCTCTCTGAGTCTTGATTTCCTCATCCACATAGGACACAAATAGAACCTACTTCTGAGAACTGTTGTGAAGATTAGATGAGAAGGCCTATGTAAAGTGCTTGGCACAGAGTGGGTACTAGATACCTGATAGTTATTATTCTTGTTAATAACCATAATAACCAGGCTTCCCTTGTGGCTCAGATGGCAAAGGCTCTGCCTGTAATCCAGAGTTCAATCCCTGGATCTGGAATATCCCCTGGAGAAAGAAATGGCAACACTCTAGGATTCTCACCTGGAGAATCCCATGGACAAAGGAGCCTGGTGGGCCACAGTCCACGGGGTAGCATAGAGTTCAACATGACTGAGCGACTAACACACAGCACACAGAACTATATTAACAGGTTACTGTCTCTTCTTTTTAGCTCCTTGAGCTGAAAATGTACTCCACATTCTCACCTAAGGTCCTTAGTGTACAACTGAGACCTGAGCCAGGCTAAACTCTCATAAGGCTTTGCTAAAGACTTGCACATAACTAGATGAGAATGAACACAGAGAGCAAGATAGAGCTTGATAATCTGAAAGTGTATCACTTCATCTTAATATCCTCTACAAGGTGCTGCCTTCCTGCCCAGCCCAATCTTCAGAAGTAGGTTCAATTTGTGTCCTACGTGGATGAGGAAAATCGAGACCCAGAGAGATTACAAATTTCCCCACATCCCATAGCTACCAGGGAGTGGGATTTCAATCGAGGTTTCATCTGACTCCAGAGGTTGAACATACTCTAGTCAAATCACTTAACTACTCAGAACTTAAGTTTTTCTGTTTGATAACATCTAACTTCTAGGGTTGCCATAAGAATTCAGGGAAATAATGTATATAAAGGTCTCAGGCCATTGACTAGAAGCCTAGCTGCCTTCCTGCCTAGCTGCCCTCTCCCTAGAAAAATGGGAGAAGCCATTTTTCTGTACCTCCAGGGAGCATCATCAAATAGTCATTATATCTAAAAGTCCAGCAAGAGTATGATCCCACAGGGAGTCAGGGGTTCTCGCCCAAGTCCAAGACCCACCTTCTAAGATCTTGATATTGATCTGAGGACATTCCCTTTCCAGATGATTGATATAGAGATGCTCACTTTCCTCAAAGAGGATCATATTTATCTCTAGGAGTATGGCCTTATACTATGGCCTCAACAGTAGAGCCTTATTAGAACACAATCAAATGAGTGCAACATTCATGAGTGTTACACCCTTTTCATAATTCCTAGAAAAGATGAGACTTCTGCAAACTCTTCTTATTCTTTCAAAGCCCATTTTCTACTCAAAAGTCACTATGAAAATTGAACGTGAATACAGAAATTGACTATAGTCCAAGTACAACTACAAGCATATAGCAAAAGGGACCTGCCAGATTGAGAGTAAGAAAAAAGGTTTTGTCAGTATAATTGAGAAAGAACCATAAATTTATGTTTTCGAAATTAGAAGATGTAAGTAGATATAGAAATGAATAAATTATTGGTTAGTGTTCACTCATGTGCTTTTAATCCTATAATATGATTAGGTATTTCAAAGTATAGAGACTTTTGATCATGGCTTTAGTACAATTCATAATGGCAGTTCTTTTATTTGTTTCTTCACACTTGTTTCAAGGAATGTGGAGACATAGTCTGCCCTAGGGCTCCAATCGGTTTTCCTCCACTCTAAGGTAGGGATTCTATGCAGACTTTCTGAGTAGTCAGCATAGAAATTCAGTCAGCAAGAGACTCCAAGCCGTGGCCCAATTTGCCCATTCTAGAAGTCATCTCCGTTAACCATTTTATGGTAATAGTTACCTGTGA
Source organism: Bos indicus (assembly GCF_029378745.1). Lineage (NCBI taxonomy): Eukaryota > Metazoa > Chordata > Mammalia > Artiodactyla > Bovidae > Bos > Bos indicus. The sequence continues at coordinate 65,626,444 of NC_091773.1, forward strand.
AACATAGAAAAGCTGAAATGTATTTCATTGACCCAGAACATCCATTTTTCATGGGAAATTATCCTCTTTAGGTTAAAGTTTTTAATGGAATCTGTCATGATGGCAGTAGGTCTCTCCTCAATAAAAAAAGAGGAGCGTTATTGTCAGGGCATTGTAGGAAATGTTGGGTTATGCTTTGTTAGTCAGATCTCTTTACTACTGGGCTTCTTTGAGACCTTAACCTTTGAGACCTTTTTTTAAATTAATTTTTATTCGAGTATATTTGCCTTACAATGTGTTAGTTTCTACTGTACAGCAAAATGAATCAGCTATACATATACATATTGGGTTGGCCAAAAAGTTCGTTCAGGTTTTTCAACCCGAACAGACCTTTTGGCCAACCCAATACATCCCTTTGCGTTTGGACTTGCTTCCCATTCAGGAAGCACAGTGTATTAAGTAGAGTTCCCTATGCTGTGCAGTCTGTTCTCACTAGTTATCTATTTTATACATAATATCAACAGTGTATATGTGTCAATCCCAAGAACTGTTAATGTGCATTGTGAAGTTTCAGATGTATTTGACTACAAAATTCTTTTGTTTCAAAGAGTCTAAAGATACTTTTGTGTCATGGATTATGCTTTAAGGAAACTGTTATTTGCCATAACTATTTGATCTTTACTGGGATAGCTTCTTCCATTGGAGAAAGTCACTTGAACGCTTTCTCTTTATTGAAATCACATTTACCTTCTCCAGGGAGTATCCATTCTCCCCCCTCCCCCCTCCCTTTCTCTCTCACTGACTAGGAAAACTTCTACATATCTGCCACAGACACCAACATATACTTGAATCATGACATATATTTATTTATTCATGTTTTTCTTGTATTTGTCTCTCATACTAGATTAATATGGTGCCTGACACATGGAGATACTCAAATATTTGTTGAATGGCTAGCAAATGAATGGGAATTATTGGAAGAAAATATAAATTCATTCAGAGGAATTTCTTGGTTACAGATATATCTCAGGGATTTCATAGTATCTCAGGTTTTTATCAAAATAAAAAGGACACCCCCAATGATACACCCACTAGGCAAACACCTCTTCTGTATTCTTTTGTCCAGGCACACTTAATCATTACCAAGAGCTCCTGTGAGTGGAACCATAGCTATATAATTCCATTGGATTGTTTCCATAAGGCTTTTAACTCAAGAAAAAAAAACATGACTAGTGAAAAGGAATCCTTAATTACATCTTAAAATATGATCAAAAGCAACATTTAAGAAAAGTGTTTCCAGGGAAGAGCTGAGGATGACACCCAGTATTATAATAATTCGTTTTCCCAAACCTCCGAGCATGTGATCAAAGCTGATACACATTATCTCAAGTTGGTACCAGAGTGACTCATTTTTTTTTACTTTTTTGGAAGTTATTATTTGGATGAATTAATAGATGAGGAAGAGCCAAACCTGGTCCAGCCAGGTGTAGACTCTAAGAGTCCTGCTGCCTGATCTCTAATATCTTTTTTTTTTTCTTTACTTATTTTAAATGAAGAAACTGTGGCCTTTGGCAGCTTGAGCTACTATCATGCAATTCAGGCCCTTTTAAATAAAGATACAAATATAGCAAGTTAGAACTTGCAGGAGGAGGACAATGAAATCTCCTCATTAAATGTGTAGGTGGTTGCAAACAGCTTCGTTATTAGGCAAATGAATGTGATACAAGTACTCTTGATGGCCTGTGTGCTCAATGCTGGGATCATTCAGTTAATCTGGGCCAAGGATTTAAAGGATTCTTACCAGTAAGGTTTCAGCTCTAACCAGTTAATCCTCCTTCCTACCACACCACCAGAGAAGGAAATAAAACAATGAAGCTTCTAATTCCCTCTCCTTCCTCCCATAATGTGTGCTAACATTGATTCATTGGTAATTGTTGACAGATCTCCCAGGAAGACTAAAATTTGCTAAATTCACAGACACATTTGGATGAAAGAAATGAAAACTTCTTAGTCCAGAATCTAAGCAAAGAAAAGACTAAGCAATGTATTTTTCTGAGGACCTAGTGATGTGCTGACCCAATTCCCTAACAATTCTAAACATTTTACAAAGCACAATTCAAACATCTCATCTGTTTATATAAGAGAAATTTTCCTCCTCCTCACCCTCCCCTTCCTCCTCTAACCGTTAGGGAAAGTAGAGGACAGGATTGAGGCCAGTCATTGGAAGGTGCAAGGAGGTGAATTTTGAATGGAGCCTAAGACTTTTCTCTCATCCCGTGTTATTTAACAATGGAATCTGCAACTTCTTTAAATAAATAATGAGTGCTCTTTCCATTAGTAATACTACGTGAGGGATGGACAAAGACATTTCTAAAGTACCTTCCAATTCAAAGACATTTCAATTCTTGAAGCATAATGAAGACCACCACTTGAACATAGGCTAGCTGTCCTGAGGAGCAAATTAGTGCCCATCAGCTCTGGTCCTTAACTTGTTTGATAAATAATGTTTCCTTCTTCACTGGTGCTGAGAGCTGGAAAGGGAGGTGGGGTTGAAAAAATAAAACACCTGCTGAGCAAATAAAACAACTTGTTGCCTATTTTAATAGAAAATTTAGAAGTTGCTCTCTCTTTCCAAAAGGAGGAACCCTGTTGGAATAAATACTCTTTGTTCACCAGAACTGTGAGATCCCCATAATGAGAAGAAAGTTGATTGGGAATCATATTCCCAATCATCATATTGGAAATCATCTATAAAATCAATTTTCAATTAATATTTACTAACAGTCTTCTAAGAAAGGCCTGACAAATGGATTCTTAATCTGATGTTTTCCAACCCTATACATATATTACAGCATATATTATTTCTAATATCAAAGAATAAGATTTTAAACATAACTTTAAATTGGCTCCAAACTATTTTAGGCATACGTTAAATTCTTCTAGTCTTTATACTAATATATATGATTTTACTCTATCAATTGTACTTTAATTTTTGTTTGTTTTTCAAGACATATTGGACACATCATATGCAAACCATTGTGCTAGACGCTTTCACATAGCTTGCATTTGGATAAATAGTTGTAGGGCAATGAGTTAGCAGAGGAGTTTAGATTATTAGTTCATAGGAAAGCTTCAGAGAATTCAGTGCATATAATAGTAATTATAATAATGATAAATATCTAGGGTCCACATTGCAGTTTTTATCTTTTAAAATCCTTTACTGTACACTCCTTTACTTTATTGGGATTTTTTTCTCTGCTTTACTGTTTTTTGGCTTTTTTGTTAGTAACTTTATTGAGGTAGCATTCATATACTATAAGCTTTACTAATTCTTAACCTTAATAGTAAGAGATAAAACAGAAAAAGCCTTAACTGTTAAAAAAAAATGAGCAATTCTTTAAGACTTCATGTTACACTAATATTTAAATTTAAGTATGTTTTAAAGGCAGATTAAAAGGAAGAAAATATTTTGAGGCAAAGTTAGATGAGTTTGAGGAGAGAATAAAGGCATCTAAAAAATAGCATAAGAAAGGAATAGTTGATGATATAAAGTATATATATCAAGGGAGTGAGTCTGGAAACTAAGTTTGGTTTGGTGAATATCTAAAGAGCTGATGGGGGTTTTGAAAGAGGATGGGAAAGATTAAGAGACTAGCCAAGTTAATTTGGAAATAAGCCAGCTTCATGTATAATAAGGTAAGAACTATCCGAGAGGATTGGTAATTCAAGAAGGTGGCCAAAGAAAGCTTGCTGCACAAGGAGCAAAGATAAATCAAAATAGACTGATGTCTGAAGTTTAACTCAAGGGATAAAAATAATTTGTATATATATTTTTGCAATATAAAATGAGGACAAGTGGCAGATAGCCTATGAATTAAAGATCTGTTCTGTGTTTCTGCATTCTGTATTTTGAGTCCAATCTAAAGTAGATGATTCACCAGGAAAAGCACACTTAAAAAAATGTCATTAGTTTACCATATACTAAATAATCTATTTTAAAAGCCAAATGTAATTATAGGATCCAGTTAAAACAATGTTTTTTAAGAATCACATGGAGAGAAGAAATGATATATTGTATTTGAGCTTCAAGTGACCTCTTAAATTTTACCAACTGTTCCAAATACATATGTAGTGATAATTAATGTAATGATAATCAGATTATTTTGTATTCTGTTTAAATGTTACAAACTTATATTCAGTGGATTTTTCACATCAGAATTTATTGTACTTACTGTTCCTTATGAAATGAAATTGCTGTTTTTACTTGAAGTAGATTTCACTCACATTATAAATTAATTCATCCACTTTAATTACAGCATAATTAATTAATCTAACAAATATTATTATTACTAAATATAATGAAAAAATTTCAAGCTTCTTTAAGATTTTAATCACTTTGTGCTACCATACAACATATTTTTGCTTTTCAACCAAATTATTATTTTTATGTTATATATTCCAAATAATCAGTGAGGTTACTTCTGTTAAACCTGTTTGAATCAGAGTGTATATGTAGGTGAATTTAGTCATAATTGAGATTTCAAAATTACCAAAATTCTGGTCATTTGTTAATTTAAAAATTAGTTGACCTTTTGAAGCATTTTAAAAGTTATGTACATTTATGTACTCTTAGTAAAAAAGAAATTGAAAACTTTGCTCATTCACTGAGAATTTTCAGACACCTAATATGTAAAAAATAAACCAACATTTTAGAACTTGTTTTGAATCACAGATGTCTCTGAAAATTTGATGAAAACTGCAGCTTCCTCTTCCTAGAAAAAAGCACATGTGTGTATATGCACATGAAATTTTGCTTAAATTTTACAGTTCATGGACTCTCTGAGGTCTGCCTATGGACCCACCAGAAGTCCATGAACTCTGGGTTAAGAACCTCCACAATAAACCCACACTTGGCTTTGGCAAAGTAGAAAACTTATCATTAGAAAGTATGATTGTTTAAGCTTTCCTTCATTAGGGGCATGTATCCGAAAGGAATGATTTTTTTTTTTTAAATCTCCCTAAAAAACTTTGGCTCAGTGATCCCTCCTGTTTAGCCTTAAAATGAGGACCAATTTCCTTTGGGTCAAACCCCAAACTCTTAGTGTCTTGACTTTCTAAATGCTTGACAACTATAGACACTTTAATGAAATCCAAATGGGTGAAATTCAACACTTCATTCTGATTTTCTTTACAGATGTTCTTAATAAGGACACTGAAGAAATCCTTAGAAGCCTAGCTTCACACATCAGCCAAGGGAAGAAAGAATTCATTGGAAAATTAAGATAATAAGTAATTCTGGAGTGTTCCTGTACCAGTCAATATTGAGCACCTAGAGCATAAACCTATAATCAGCTTTGTAGGGAAGTGTGTAAGTGACAGGGCTAAAGTCTGCTGGTAGATTCCTGGGAAGCAACAGAGTTAGATCATACTACCTTCTAATGTTGAATATTGATTCTGCTCAATAATTTTCCCCAGAAAGACTTAATTTATCTAAGTGACAGGTTTTTTAAAAATGAATACAGGGAGAAGAAGCTGAAACAGTTCCCTTTGGCTGTCATAATATTGAAACAATTATTTCAATAATGAAAGATAATTAATAAAAACTATATTGCTGGAATATAATATAAATTATATTGCTGGAATTTTATAAGTAGAATGGATGTTTTAACACCACACATAGGTAGAATGGGTCACTATAATCATTCTGTTCTTCCACTCCCTTTACTTGCTGCTGCTGCTGCTAAGTCACTTCAGTCGTGTCTGACTCTGTGCGACCCCGTAGATGGCAGCCCAGCAGGCTCCCCCATCCCTGGGATTCTCCAGGCAAGAACACTGGAGTGGGTTGCCATTGCCTTCTCCAGTGCATGAAAGTGAAAAGTGAAAGGGAAGTCACTCCCGTGCGACCCCATAGACGGCAGCCTACCAGGCTCCTCCGTCCATGGGATTTTCCAGGCAAAAGTACTTTACTTGCTAAAGGTGGATAAAAATCAGTCTTCAAAGCTCTGAATAGAATAGTTGCAATATGGGGAATCCTTTTCCTGAACATTCTTTGAGCCATCTGGAGAGAAGGATTTGCACACTTAGATGGACACAAAAATTTACGTGGAACATTTTCATCAATAAATTTGAAACTTTGGAGGTGAAAAAAATGCTCAATTTGTCTGAGAAAATATTAGTGTTCTGGTCCCTCTTAAAATTCCCAAGAGTAGTGTTGACTTTATAGGAATTTGTGGAAGTGAGGCACATTAACCTGAAAGGAAAGATCAGAGAGAAAGGTGCTCATGATTTTTGAACTAGTCAGAGTTCTGAATTCTGATCCAGAACCTGTCACTCCTATTAATATTTCCCACAGAGCTTTAGGCAATTTACTTCACCCCACTGCCACTCCCAAGCTTCTCTCTTTCTTATTCCATTAAATGAAGATAATGCTGATCTAATAGGAAAGTTGTATAAATTTAATGTTATGTCAGAAATATTTCAAAAAAAAAAAAAGGAAATATTTCAATAGTTTTAAAGCTTATTTAGCTAAGTTTTAGCATCTGGTAAATTTGTCCCTTTTGCCTTACATCTTCAGTCGAACATGGCTGCAAAACAAATGAGCCATTGTCAATGAGTTTGTGACTAACACCATCAATAATTAGAATAAGTTAGTAGGTGACTGAGGGGAAAATAGAAGTGTGTGGGAAGGCAAGGTTCTAGAACTGGCTTGCACCATAGGAAAATCACTTTTCTTTTCCTCAATTTCCTCATCCTCAAATGAAGTATCAATAAAATCTTCTGTGTGGTCCTTAATAATGCCTGTTTTTGTATAGTTACATGAGTATTTTTTTTTTAATTTGGCCTCTTTCCAGTAAACTATAAGCTTTAAGGGTGAAGAGAATTTGTCTTTCTGGTATATCAGTGTATCTCTAGTTTCACAGAGTAGCTGCTTAGTAAATATCCCATAGTAGATGATTCCTAAAGTCCTCTTCAGTTCTAAAATCTTATTCTTTTATTTAAAAAAATGTTTATTATGAATATTTCCAAGCATATAGAAAAGCACATAGAGACTAATACAACAAACCCCTTACACGCATCACTCAGTTTTGTCAAGTCTTAACATCTACATTTGCTTCATGTTTTTTTTTTTAAAAGAAACAAATATCATAAATACAATTAGAATCCCCCTCCACATATACCATTTTCCAATTTCTTTCTTCTTTCTCCCCAGAGGTAACTATTTTCCAGAATTTTATGTTTATTATTTCCAAGAACGTTTTACACTTTTACTATATTTATATAAACTACATATCATGTCTTCAAACTTTACATGAATGACATATGCTTGTCAATCCACAACTTGCTTATTTTTTCACACATTATGTGCTTGAGATTAATCCATGCTGATACACGTAGTGCTAATCCATTTTAACTTCTATTCCATTATTTATTTATCCATTTTCCTGTTAGCAGACATTTATGTCAGAGAAGGCAATGGCACCCAACTCCAGTACTCCTGCCTGGAAAATCCCATGGGCAGAGGAGCCTGGTAGGCTGCAGTCCATGGGGTCGCTGAGGGCTGGACACGACTGAGCGACTTCACTTTCACTTTTCACTTTCCTGCATTGGAGAAGGAAATGGCAACTCACTCCAGTGTTCTTGCCTGGAGAATCCCAGGGACGGGGGAGCCTGGTGGGCTGCCGTCTATGGGGTCTCACAGAGTTGGACACGACTGAAGTGACTTAGCAGCAGCAGCAGACATTTATGTTCTTTTGAGTTTTTTTGATTATAAACAATATTTCGAACAATATTCTCACTCACGTCTGTTTCTACAGATGTGCTTAAGTTTCTGTGGTGGAATCGCTCGACTGAACAGATAAAATCTTCAAATTCACTAATCTAGGCTACAATATCTGATTCACTTGCCTATATTTTTATGGAGATAGTTGATCAAGTTATTTCCTTTTTATTTATTTTTTCTTTTGACCTGGGCAGGAAAGGAAATATTAATCAAGTTGACAAGAGCATCATCTTTTTACTTCTAGTCTTTCTACCTCTAACCAGACAGAAATAGGGCAGAAACCTTAGAGAAGTCAAGAAGATTAACATAAAATAGGGAAATGCAGATGTATCTAGATCAGAATCACATAAAAACAAGGCCATGTCCTGTCATCACATAATGATATTTACAACACAGCACTGTCAATATGTGATGTAAAAACAGTGCCACATGGTAAATATTGCAGAGGCCTATGAATAGAGTCCCTCTGAAAGCATATGACTATGATCCAGTTCATAAGGAAATAATTTTTAGGACAGAGAAGCAGCAACTTTTCAGACCAAATAGCAAAATAATGGGAAGTGTTCAACTCTGAGCCATAATATCAATTGAACCACTGTTCTAACCCTTAGGCAAAATATCTCAGTTTAACTTGACATTCCAAATTTTTAATCTTGCCTTGAATTTCAGATGATCTATGTGGAAAGATAGGATATAGGAAAAGTTTTCAGTCTGTCTATACAGTTAAACAGCTACTATATTTCGGTAGATATTTCCTCATTCAGTAAATATTAAAGAATTTGAGAGCATTTGTATTATCTACTTAATGTAGTTTCTTTTTCAAAGATTAATTTTCTTGTTTAGATAAAAGATGTAGGGCATGAACAGAATAGTTTCACTGGGAAGTTTACCTTGCTAAAAAGACAGGAGCTATTACATTCTATCTTGTCAATGATCCATGGATAATGGGTCACCAGGGGATTTAAGAACTGTATCTTTCAGTTCTTGCCAGGGAGGTATATCAGTGTGCATTGATGTGAACCATAATATGACACACCTTGAAGACTCTTCAAAACCCTCAGGCACTCTCTCAGCTGCTGTCATCAAGATATGTGACTAAAGGTTGTCAGTTAAAGATGGTGTCTTACAAATAACTTCAGGAACAAAATGCTTTTTCCTATTTCTCCATATTAAATTATAATGAAAGAATTAATCCTCAGGTTTAAAAATCCTTAGAGTTTATTTCCCCCCACTATCTTAGAAGAATACCTTTTCGTGCTGATATGGAAAAATAGATGGAATATAGATTGTTTTTATTGTTAAATGTGTAGGGGTTGGGGAGAACAGGTTGCAAAACAACAACGTGATCATATTTGTGTTGTATATTTTTAAGTATGTTGTTACATTTGCATATCCACAGCAAAATGTCTAGGAAAACATACCAAAAATATTAATAATGGCTACCTTTGGGGAATGGAATTAACAGCGTCATTACTGAAGGAAGGAGAGATAAGAGATTTTGCTTCCCTGATGGCTCAGATGGTAAAGAATCTGCCTGCAGTGCAGGAGACCTGGGTTAGATCCCTAAGTTGGGAAGATCCCCTGGAGGAGGGCATGGCAGTCCACTCCAGTATTCTTGCTTGGAGAATCCCCATGGACAGAGGAGCCTGGCGGGCTACAGTCCACGGGGTGGCAAAGTATCAGACGTGACTGAGCGACTAAGCACACACACACATATTATTTGAATTTTTTTTTTTTAATAAGCATGACTTTTGTCTCTAAAAAATAATTTTAAGATACATTTATTTTTCAATTTAAAAACATTACTTTCAATGGACAGTCTTCTAAAGAGTCTGTAAAAGTTCAAAAGATTTAGGAAAACAAATGATACAACATTTTCAAGTAGAACTTAATTTGTAAATCCACATTTATTTTTACTGAATTAATGAAATATTTTATGGGAGTGAGGTGAAGGAGTTTCTTAATATTTTCTAGCTATTGTGAAGTCTACAATAGTTACTTAACAATGTATTTATGCTTACCCCAATGAGAACCATTCATCCCACAAGCTAGAGAAGACCTTATTATACAGAGTAAATTCTCATTTTATAGGTGAGAAACTGAGTCTCAGAGAGGTTAAATGCCTTGTCTGTAAACAGTTCCAGAGCTTAAAAAAAATTAAATATTCTGATTACATGTCCATGACTCTTTCCATCACAAAATTGCCTCCTACACTGAAATATTACTGTAATGATAATATAAATAACAACAACAACAAAAAAGAAAAACAATGTGATTTAGCTCTGATCTTAAACCAGCATACATCCACACCTCACTACCTCAAGCATCACTCATAGCAAATTAATGTTCTTCATACAGAAGCTGAAGTAACAGGTCATCTGGTTACAATATTTAAAAAGAATTATTTTTACTTTTCTGTGATTTTCTCATCTTAATTATCACACTCTCTTTTTTCTCCTTCCTCTTTAAATTAGTGGCTGGATTAAGCAAACAAAGAAGGGCAAAGAAATAAAACATGGAAGCCAAACATACCTATTAATGTAAAAAAGGAAAAATCAAGTTTGGGGACAGCAGCAATAGAAAAGTAGATGAAGAGACCATGGTAGAGTAGTAAGAATCAAGGCAGAGAAAAATATGACAACTTCAAGGACAGTGAGTTTTTATTTTTTAATGAGCTGAGATTTGTTTTATGTTTATTATGGTAGGCAGATAGTAAATGGCTGATGGATAAGATAAAGGGGATGTTGATGTCAAGGCTAATGCAGTTCTCAGTTTCTAACAGACATAAGAACTACGTGAAGTGTTTTTTTAAAGTGTGGAGTACTCAGTCTTTATCACCAGGAATTCCAACTCACCCAATGAATAAGGGAGGGCCTGGTGGCTCAGATTGTAAAGAATCTGCCTGCAATGCAGGAGATCTGGGTTCGATCCCTGGGTCAGGAAGATCCCCCTGAAGAAGGGAATGGCTGCCCACTCCAGTATTCTTCCCTGGAGAATTCCATGGACAGAGGAGTTTGGCAGGCTACAGTCCATGGGAGCACAAAGAGTGGGACACGACTGAGTGACTAGCACCAGAAATAAGTACCCTGGATAATTCTAATGACCACACCTGGAGGAACACTGAACTGGAATTACTGGAACTCTTAAAAGGTAGAAAGCAAAGAATCAGGAAGCAGAAATCTAGAGAAGAGAAAAGATAGGAAAGAGAGATTTGAATAGAAATCAAGGAAGAAAGAAAAGGAAAGTAAAAGATGTAACTAAATTAAAGGAATGATTTAGAAGAAGCATGAAGGTGGGTGTGACTAATTGGAAGCAATAAAGCAAGATGAAAACTAAAAATATTGAGGAAATGAAGGCTTTATATTCATTTATTATTTATTTATTATTTAACATTTATTATTTTTCTCCTTTATAGCAATAATACATATTTATTGTGGAAGAGTTGAAATATAAGAAAAGAAGAAAAATGGACTCTTAGTTTGTTAGCTACAAATAGCTCCTGTTAACATTTCTGTGTATCTTCTGATAGTCTTTTGTTTCTGCTGAGTTTCTGGAAGGTTTTGTTTGGTTATATGGTTTATCCCACTATCCAGAAGTAGAGCCTCCCAAGAAACTTTTCATAAGAAATGGTGTACACCAAAGAAGCGGTTACCTTAACACACATCTTGCTAATGGATACACAGAATAAATTGAGATAAAGCCCAGATGCTCAGAGACACAGTTCAAAGCTATGGAGGCTTGATGGTGAGATGCCGAGTCTAGTTCTCAGAGAAGAACCTTGTCGGTGCCATACTCCCTGCTTAGCGTGTGGCACTGTCTCTATAATAGCTCCTGCAAAACAAATGCTAAATGCTACTTTCACCTTTTTATGTAAAAGCAAAAATCCTCTTGGTATTTCTCTAGTTAGTGAAAACAGATACTGATGTCTTTGGGGAAAATAAAATGGAGTAAAGTAAAAGCAGGGGATATCTGTATATGTCCTTAAATATCCTGCTTTTATTACATAAGCATCTCCTAACATAAGGTTATTAATGGAAACTTCATTTTTAGCATCTGCTTAATATTCACAATAGTCAGTTCTCCTTTCTTCCTTACTGACAGAACTTAGGTTTTTCAGGCAGTCAAGATCTTTAGGGAAGGCTGGTTCCATTTGGTGGGCAGAATGTGAATTTTATTTGGTCTAAGTCAATCAGGGTGTAATTCTGTTCTCCTTGGTAGTGGTTGCCTGAGGAAGGAACAAGTGACCTAATTCCAGCCAATAAAATATGAGGGCAGGTATAGAGGTTGGATTTATAGGAGAGATTCTTAGTTCTTAAAAAGTGATAACAAGGGAAAGGTAACCCCCCTTTCTACCTATGAAATGTGTATGAGAAGGAAACACTGAGCTGGTAGTTGGAGCTATTGCAGCCATGGTGTGGCCATGAAGGGAGCCAGCTACACACTGAAGATGGAAGAAGAGGGAAGTAGAAAGAACTGGGCTCTGGAAAATCTTGTCACTCCAATTAATCACACATCGTTGGGCCCTACCTTGAGACTTCTTGTTAGGTCAGAAAATAAATCCCCTATATTTTAAGCCCCTTTAAGTCGGGTTTTCTGTTTCTTGCAATAGAAAGCATCCTAACAGATATAGCATGATAATTTCCTAAAAATTTTCCTCTTTAGGCTACTTGTGTTACTTACAATTTTTCACTATCAGTTTTTTCAAAGAGAAAAAAGTTACATAGCTTAGATAGTAATTTGTGTTGGAGGGGGTGGGAAACAAGCAATAAAGAAAAGAAACAGGAATGAACTTGAAATATCTCAGGTCATCAAAGCTGAATCATTCTGAATCTCCACTCCCTTTATTGCTCATTGCTGTCAGCAGCGGTGGTTATCAGTGGCAAGTTACATTTCAGAAGGAAAAATTGGGAATACAATCTCAACATAACATGCTATTAAGGTGAACAGAAATACTCCTCTGAAATAGAAAAGCTATTCCTGTTTGTAGTGTTACAAGGCTGTATGAACTTTTTCTCTTTATTTTAATAAAATTACTTGGTCATAAGAAAGGCAACCTGTTATGCTGTGGTAATTCCCTTCTCATGTTAAAATTTACTGTAGGTTCTACACTGTTTAATCTAAACGCATCTAGTCTCTCCCACTGACAATATTCAAAACCTAATGTTTCCCAAGGGCCTTCCAGGGGTTGGCTGGGCCTTCCAGGGGTTGGCTGTACCTCCAGAATCAAAACTGGGGCAAGAGTCCCCAACTGAAATGATTTAAGTGAAGAAGTTCAGATGTCAATGCTAATATCTGACAAATGAACAGTAGAAGAAACCTCCAGTAACTGCCTCTGGTTTCATCACCAGTAGTGGTTGGGCCCATTTATAACTTGAGAATTTAAATTTGTTTACTTCTTAAATATTTAGTTGTCTTAGAGTCAAATTTTGGAAAGGTTCCTCATGTAAGAAAGGATATGCCTGTGCAAAATAACAATTTTAATCATTGCATTTATCAAGCACTAGTAATAAATACAATGACTTATATTTCAATATTAGCAACAACACATTCAGAATACAACAACTGATTACAATGGAATTCATTTATAGAACTTATATTTAAAATCCCACACACAGATTACAAAATGAGACTAAAGTCACAACTAAATACTTCACTGTTGTTCGTAAAGTTCTTCAGCACTGCGGTTATGACTCGTGACATTTCCCACTCCTGGCCAGAGGCCAGGAGTATTGATTCATAAGTTGACTATGGTAGAGGGTGTAAGGAACGCAGGCTAATCTAAAACTCAAATAATGACTCTTTTCCAAACCAAAAAAATACCCAGCAAATCAATTTCATAAGCTACACGGTATCACTTCCCCTATGAGGTCTCATAAGTTTGTCTCATCCAAGAATCATTTCCTGCTTATGGTGACGTGCAAAGAAGAAGAAAACAAAACTCCAAATGCAGGGAGGAACCCACTGTTCAAAAGTTCACCTGTCATCATCCAGAATGTGAAAAGAGTCTACACTGAGGCTGTTCCCTTCTGAATCTAGATGGATGCTGGATGTAAGAGTCCAGATTGAGGAGAACCATTAATTTAAGCCCTATTTATAGATTTTTAAAAATTATTTAAATAGTCTAGATTCCAAAAATGAGGACTTCTCTGGTGGTCCAGTGGTTGAGAATCCACCTGCCAATTCAGGGGACACAGGTTCAATCCCTGATCTGGGAAGATCCCACATGCCATGGAACAACTAAGCCTGTATACCATGACTATTGAAGCTCTAGGGCCCACACACCACAACCACTGAAGCCCCTCCTTCCGAGAGCTTGTGCTCTGCAACAAGAGAAGCCACTGCAGTGAGTGGCCTGAGCACCACAGTGGAAGCGCATCCCCTACTCTCCCCAACTATGGAAAAGATCACAGCAGTAAAGACCCAGCACAGACATAAATAAATAAATAAATCTTAAAAAAAAAAAAAAAAGGATTCCAAAAACGAGCTGCTAGATATAGAAGGACAGAAACTGATCAAAAAAGTCATTGGAAACTATTAATAGCATAGGGCTTGGCACATGAAAAGCACATAATAAACTTTTGTTAAGGAAGTGACTGCATAAATACATTTTAAATGAATTTACCTGAATTTTGATAGTGTGTATATGGAAAGGGAAATTGCTTTCTCCACCTTCTCTATTTTTCCTCATTCACTATTGATTCCCACCTCCCCCCCCTCCTTTTTTTTTCAATAAAAATAAATGGAGAGGAAGAGTATTCTGGTTGCACCTGTCTGTATTTCCCTGTGACAGGGACTTCAAGGATATGCCTGAGCTTGGAAACGAGCAAGGGTCAACCTCTGATAATTCGACTGAACCCTGTGCTGTGGAACCGTGCTGCTGGGAGTCAGTTGGGGTGGGTGGGGCAGCAAGACTGACTACATGGAAAAAGCCTGCTGGATTAGGGGAGCTCCAGGGACAGTCAATGTGTAACCCTGCCCTGAAGTATTCAAATCTTCTGTGCCAAGGTGGGCAGGATCTTGAGGGAGTAGGGGTAGGGAGGTCACCGAGTTAATTCTGTACAAACAAAAGAAGACAAACAGTTTCATTCCTCCGAATACCACACACACATGCACCCCCTCACTCCATCCCCGCCCCCTCTCCTCCACAACGCCCTTTGGGCCCATCCCTTGTTGAGAAACGCATTTGTGTGAGCATTAGACACACAGGCTTAGCGAGTGGACATTTTGTGGGAGAGAACTCATCTCCCGTAAGAAGAAGAAGGGACTTCTGACCGGCACCCGTGCAAAGTGAACCGTGGGTCAGGAACACTTTTTGAGACTTCCTTGTAAGTTGTTTTGAACAAGGCATAGGTGAGAAATTTTGAGTCTGGTCCTCAAATCCCTACCCCTTAGGATTCTAAGGTAGAAACTTAGGGCATTTTGCCTGGTATCTCCCTGAAGATGAAACATGCCATGCCCACACAAATACACAAATGGAAAAAAAAAAAAAATCTGAGGATATTTAATTCACCCTGTTGCTCAGTATTCAAGTTTGTGAGGATAGGGCCACTGGGCCCAGGTTCCTCTGATAGTCCCTCTTTAGGTGCAATTCTGTCCCTTTTGGTCTCTGCAGTAGTACTACCGTTTGTATCCAAATCCTTCCACTCAGGTCCTAAGATGTTGTCATATTCTTAGTGTCACATACTAGTGTCATATTCCCCAGGAACCATTTGGGAAAGAACTGAAGTGCCTCAGAAGGTGATCACATATTTGGCCTGAGCTCTATACACAGAATAACCTGTACTTCTGGCATATTCCCAGGAACAAAAGGCCAACTAGTGATGGAAACCTTGCTAGTGACCTCAGTCAGTTTGCTTTGCAGATAAATCTGAACCTTCTAGAAGAAAAGGTCTCCACTCTTGGGGAAAAAATAATTCTGTGCAAATATAGCTAAGTAGTTTCTCTTTTCTCGTCTTGTTCCCCATCTTCTGAAGCTTGTACCTGCCTGTATTCTTCTGTAGGAGGATCTGAGACTTCTCCCCCAAAGGCGGGGTAAAGTCTGTCTAAGAGCCAAATCATAGTGTTCAAAGTCTAATGGTAAGAGAAGTTGCCCATCATAAACCATTACAATAGGTCAAGGACTTCTAAAAGTGAAGTGGTGAGAAACTCCCTTCTTTTTCCTTATGCTTCTTCCCA
Organism: Bos indicus; assembly: GCF_029378745.1. Taxonomy (NCBI): domain Eukaryota; kingdom Metazoa; phylum Chordata; class Mammalia; order Artiodactyla; family Bovidae; genus Bos; species Bos indicus. The sequence continues at coordinate 65,642,378 of NC_091773.1, forward strand.
CCTTGTGCTTTCAAGTGGGTTCAGTTATTGGAGTTGCTGGTTACTAACAGTGATAATTATACTTTTACTAAAGGAATAATACACAAGGAATCAGAATAAACAAAAAAGGAGAAAAACCTCAGAGGTATCAATTTTAATATCTTCAAAAGCCAGAATGACAGCGCAGTTGACCAGTTCCAAAATGCCTAAAAGGGAAGCACTAAAAGGGAAGAGATGAAGTTTCCGTAAGAGGATTGTGAGAAGTCTTATTTAAAAAAAAACCTCGGGATAAAGAATGCCCTTCAATACGGAATATTTCAGAGACACACCACGCCTCCAGAATCCAGAGGAAAAACAGAAGTCAAATAGCAAGACACTTTTGCAGGAGTGTTGAAACAAACAAGAAAACATTTTTATTTTGAAAATACAGTCTTTAAAGATAAATTTGGCTTCCATTTCCCATACCTAGGTGCATCCAACAAGGTACAAAAACAGACAAAACAAAACAACGAAACAGAGACCCTCGACATTATGTACAGAGCTCTAAAATGAGCTGTGAATATCTACAAGAAACTAGCATATGCGCTTTGTGAAAGGATGTACTTGTGTGGCTTTCTACAGTTCTCAGTCCTGGGAAGGAGAGTTAACCCCCTGAAGCTGCAGGTGTGGCTGCAGCCAGGGAAGAGCTGGGGTCAGTGAAGGGTTGGGGACGGGCCCCCTCGGGTGGGAGGCTGGAGAGGTGTCTGGGGAGGGGGGCAGCGGCGGCCCGGACAGATCCGGGGCTTCTCTAGAAGTCCTGCCGCGGGGTGTGAGTCAGGCTGTGCCGCCGCAGATCACAGTTTCGCCTGAACACTTTGCCGCACTGCTCGCAGCTGTAGGGCTTGATGTCTGTATGGGTGAGAAGGTGAGTTTTCAGATTACTTCTCTGATTAAAGGTTCTTCCACATGTGGGACATTTGTGTGGAGATTCCTGTTCAGATGTGAAGCAAGCAAAGGATTAATCCTTCACACCAACACGGCACCCTCCTCAACAGTCTCTGTCTTATCGGCATCACAAGCGTTAACAGAACACGCGCCCGACAACAAAGAGGGGACTGGCAGCAACAAAGCTGTGCTCCTAATCCTCCAATCACGAAAACACAGGCAGGGGCACACACAGGGGCCTGATCACACTGATAACCACCGGTGGCCACTGCTGTGGGCTTTGTGATTTACATTTCATCTCCATGTCATAGGCAGGAAAGGGGGGAAGGAAAAACTCTAATCCTCTCTTAAGGAACGACATTCTCCCGGGTAATAATGCCCCTCTTTGGTGCAAAATTAAACTATTCCTCAATGTTCTGAAAACTACAAATTATGAGGCTCCTGGGAGAGAGAGCGTATGGGATTTCACCATGCCTCCATTATCGAAATTACCTTTATTTCCTCCCAAACACGAAAGCTTTAAATGCAGGGCACATCAGGTGAAAAAAGAAATAAAATTCTAAAATTAGTATTTAGAACAATGAGAGTGGCCTCTTCTTTAAGAAAAACACATACATGTTTTTTGTTAAATAAAATTAATTTCATGTATAAAAAAATTGAGTGTTGCTTTCTCCACCTAGAAAACTGATCTAAATAGAGCCTTTTATGAGAAAGAGCCTGCCATTGAACACCTTTTGTAGAGCAAAAATGATAAAACAGAACCAGTCACTGCTTTAAAACAAGAAAACAAACTTACCTGCATATGTAAAGTTTTGTGAACAGCTAGAGTTCTAGACTGACAAAATCCTTTCCCGCACTCCTGACATTTGAAGGGCTTCTCTTTGGAATGGATATACCTGAAAATCAACATAAGGTCTCATTGAAATGGCTTTACCACCACGGTGAGGAGTTTCTTTTGACAATTGCTTTAAATGAAATCATGGGGGGCGGGGGGAGAAAAAGGATTTCCATTATTTTTGTTTTTACATTTTTTCTCCCCTGTATAATTCTGTTTATAGTTAACCTCAACTAACAGACTCTTCTGAACATTCACCGGACGCCGGCTTTATCTACACTTGATCGCCCTCTCTGGTGTATCCTGGAGCTTGAAGCCCTGCCGAATGAGCTCTTTCTGGCCTCTGCGGCTCTCTCTGAGATTTAAAGTGGTCAAATCAGGATGTAAGGCAAGGCTGAGTTTAGGGGGACCAATTTTAGCGAACCCCTTGGAAGCCGCGGAGGATCCCTACAGAAGTCCTACTTTGGGGTAACAGCAGCAAGTAGAGTCCAGGGAACAGATACTGTCATCCCCACTCCTGGGAAGTCCCTCCCCCACGCCCCCTCCCCGAGGAAAACACTGACATTATGGTATTTCTTCAATTGCCTTTGATTAATGCGGAGCTGAGAGTGTGGAGGGGATGTGGGGAGCTGTCCCTAAATTCTGTAATCTCAAGAACCCCGCAAATAAGTTTAAAAGAAAGGTTGCTAAGGCAGGCTCTGGGGTGCACCTAGGGACCAGTCAGGGAAGGGAGGAAACCAAGCTGAGGTGGCCACCATAGATTAACAGAAACTGTCCTAGGGCAGGTGGTACATGGAGCACCAGAGAAGGTCTTCCAGGCTCCTGGGCTCTACCTGCCCCACCTCCTAAGGTCTACCTGGTGGAAACTGGAAAACCGCTCCCGGAACCAAGAGCAACCCAGCAGATTTTAATTACCAAAGGATGGGACAACCCTCCCTCATCCCAAACAAGACACTGCAGCAGGGGTCCCTGCTGAGGAAAAAGGTAAAGGTTGGGGGTTGGTTACAGCTGGATGGGAAGGGCTTTGGTGGGGAATATAGTCTAGTTCCAAGAGGATTTTAGTGACACTTGGAATGTCTATCAAAACTCGATATTCTGGATAAATTGTCTTCCCCTCCCCAGGCCACCCTCCTTCCCCACCTTACCTGTGATCCCGCAAGTGATCTTGCCTCCGGAAAGCCTTGTGGCAGATGTCACAAGTGTACGGCCTCTCGTCGGTGTGGGTCCTCTCGTGGATGAGCAGGTTGTAGGATTTGGTAAAGTGTCTGCCGCAAAACTTGCAGATAAACTCTTTTTTCGTTTTGGAGGGCAACCTCCCTCGGGAGGGCTTTCTGTCCGGAGTCAATTTATTGAGGCCGGAGATGGGGCTCCCCAAGCCCGGGCTCAGCTTGCTCAGGTCTGCTATTTTAGGGGGATCCTCTTGCGTGGCGGCCACGGCCAAGTTGGCAAAGTCAAAACGGGGCCGGTCCTTGTGCAGGGCCGGGAGGACGTGGGCAATGGCTCCCTGCTTGGGGTGGAAGAGGTGGGTGGTAAAGGGCAGAGCCGGAAAGGAGAAGCGGGCATCCACAAGGCCCTGCGCCGCCGCCATCTCGGTGATGGTGGAGCGGGTGATTTCGTGCACGTTGGGGTACCCCAGAGTCCAGTGGTTCATGTGCATGGTCTGCACGGCGCTGAGACCGTACAGGCCCTGCAGGTGGTCCACCGCGGCAGGGAAGGTGTTCACGGCCTGCAGGAAGGAGTAATTGGTGAGCTGCAGCGATGGGTGGAGCGGAATGGGCGCCGGCAGGGCCTTGCTCCCCATTTTCCGGGATGTTGCAGGGCGGGGGTAGCCACCCCTTTTTTCCAGGACTCAGAGGAGGATGGGCGTGGGGCTCCGGCGAAAACCCAGACAACGGCACGCGAAGAGAGTCCTAAAGATGGCTGGGGGACAGAGGGGAAAGTCGTGACTATTATCCAAGACCGCTTGGTCTGTCCCTTGGCGCCGCGTGGGCTTCCACACCTTCCTTCTAAGACCCCCTCCCCACCCACCCCAAGGCCCCCCTAGAAGGAGGGGACCTTGGCGCGCCTGCCCGGCGAGTTGACACCAGGCTCAAGCTCAATCCCGAGGGCCAGGGTGTCAGGCGTGGTCGCCGGCGAGAGCGAGTGGCCCGTGGGAAGATCGGATTCCGGGCACGCGCGGATTCCAGGAGCCGGAGACCCGGGCCGGGTAGGAAGAAAGATGAGCGGGGGGACTCCAGGCGGCACCCAGCCCGGCCCACCCACCCACTACCCGGTGCGGCGAAGCTTGGTCATCCCTGGCCCGGCCGAGCCTCAGTCGCACCGAGCCTCCGAGGTCCCAGGAGACGGTGCGTCGTGGGTCGGACCCGGGCTTGAGGGCCCCGCTCGGCCGGAACGGCTCCTACCGCGGTGCCCGAGACCGCGGCCGGGCCGCCGTTCCTGCGCTTGCCCCGGACCGCGCCGGAGGTGTGGGTGCGCAGCCCGGGGACGCTTTGCGCTCCTGGGCTGCCTGGCCCTCGGAGGGGCCGCCTTGCCCGGGGCTGACCTCAGAGGTTTTCTTTTTCCTTCCTCTGCCTTGGTCCCATTTATCAGCGGTGACGGGCCACAGGAAAGAAAAGTGACACCTCGGGGCCAGTGAGGCCTGGAATCGCCCCCTCCTCCTTCCCAGGGGCCGTCCCCTCCCACCCCCCACCAAGATCCCTTCCAGATGGTTCGGGCTCAGACAGGGAGGGTAGGGGGGGTGGCTGAGGCCAGAGCCCGTTCTCCCAGACCCAGCGCCCAGCTCTCGGGAGTACCCGAGCGCCTCTCGATCTGGCCCCCGGAGCGGCTCCTACACCCGGGAGGCCCCAGGAAAAGAGAAGACCGGGTTCCCTGGGGAGGAAAAGGCAAGGAGCAGCAGGCGAGCCGCTCTGCCAGCCCGAAGGAAGCTTGTTTATCGGCCTGCAGTAGAGGGCGACGCTGCTTCTGCCCCTGGGAAGCCCGCCCGGGTCGTCCGCCTTGGGCCTAAACAGGGAGCACGCGCTTGCCTCTCCCTGCGCCCCCAATGGCAAAGCGGAGGTCTGGTTTCAGACCCCGTTTCCCGCGGCGCCTCACCTGCTTTCAGGGCAGGCCCACTTTCTCCCACCGCCAGCCCTCTTTTTAGCAGCCAGGGGTGCCAGCTCGGCGGCCCGGCACCAGCCTCTGAAGGCGGCTCCCCAGGTGCGGGCGTCACAAGCTAAGCGCTTTCCCTGGAGAGGTGCGGGCAGGCCTGTCTGAGCCATCAAGCTTTACGCCCGGCTTTTGAACCCAGCAGGAAGATGGGAGACTCTGTTCAGACTTCATTGCGCACTAGCCCTTTCTGCGCCTAAATGTCCCTCTCTAGTGTTGGAGAAGAGTTGCCTGTGGCTCTTTCTGAGGGCAGGCTTAGGGGGCTGCGCTAATGACACAGCGCTCCGGCCAGGCAGAATCTGACGGCCTCCACGAGGGCCCACACCTTCCCTCCCTCCTCCGTTTGAAACGACTGGGAGACAGCGATTTATTAACGAACCGCTTCTGCCTGGTGGTATGCGGTCTGGGAGTTGAGGTCGGGAGTTAATGAGAGGTGTGTAACAGTCAGGGGGTCTCAGTCAGACCGTTCAACCGAAACTGTAAACCTCCATTAGTAATAAACTTTCCCACCACAAATCACAATTCATTTTTCTTCAGTGGCAACCCTCAAGCCCTCTCCTAGAGAGGTAGGGGGGAAAAAAGGATTCTACTAACATCTCTGGTAATCTGATTGTTTTCCTCTTGCATTAAAAATAATAAGTTACACCTTTATTTCCTTCCTTTTGCATAAGGAGGATTTTCTAGAGATTCAAAATATTATTTTTCCCCTAGTATTAAAAAGTGGCCTCCCCACATAGAGAGGAAACCCAAATTATTATTTGGGTGTATTCCCAGACTGGATTTCTTAGAAATAAATACAGGAGGCAAAGTGCAATTCCCACCACATTCTCCTGGTAAGTATGTGCATGTGTGTGGGGTGTGTTGTCGACTGAAGGAATAGCATGACTTATGAGTTTGATTCCAAATGCATAAAGTGAACTCTGCCGTAAAGGTTACATGTTAATTCTGCCAGCAGAAACTTGAGAGCCATCTTCCTTCCCTTTTCACTGAATGGTTTATAACCCAAATTATTGCCTCTGTTATAATTCAACTTCATGGTGGCACAAAAGCGCTGTTTCATAGTATGTGTTCGTTTTGATTTGCAGGACAAATAGTTTCTTCATAGAAGACAAAAAGCAAGGCCTTCATAAACAGAACCACCCTAAATATTCATTAAACATTTTTCGCATAATTAGGGAGTTCAGGTTTTCACTCTCCTGCTGAGTAGTTGGAAATATATGTCAAAAGATACTTTAAGTCAATGCAGAGATCTAAAGTACTTTCGTTTTTGTCTAGAGCTGAGCATGTAGTTCTCACACTCAGTTTCAAGCAATAACAGCCATCATCTGCTGTCACTTCTTCACCACCCCGTTCCGGAACATTGGTTACTTTTAATTTTGCAAGGAAAGAAACTTAAACCAACGAAAAGACATAAATATTACAGTGGAATTGAGGCTTGTTTTCTTTCATCGGTCTTCTTCACAAGAAATTTCCAGACATGTACAGAAGTTTTGTAAAATTTAGCTCACTGGCTGTCAACAAGTGAGAGGTGCACATACTAATTTCAGTACAATGAAGCCTTCAAAACACTGGAGGGGAAAAAATGGTCATTCGATAAGGAGTCTCGCTCTTTGGTAATGTGTTATTACACTGAATTATCTAAAAATAATATACAGTCAGGGGTCATCTGCTAAAACCTGTGGGTTGGTGTCTGAGAGAAATGACTGATGGCTCCACAGGCTCGCTGAATTTCAGCCCAAGCCACAATAGAATTTTACGTTAATCAGAGAGCTATACTTCAAGTAGATTTAAGAGATCATTTAAAAAAAAAAAAAAAGAAAGAAAATAAAAATGGCCAGACTGGGTCAGGTGAACAGAGAGAAACCACCGCGAAGTTCCTGCCCCTTCGCTGCGTCTCTGCCTTCCCAAGGAGTTAATTAAATTAAGATGCCTTCCGCATAATCTGGGTTCTGTTTCTCTCTGCTCCCTCGCTCCCCCTGCATGAGTAATTTTCTTGTTCTGCTCGGGACTGCAGTTTGTTTAGCAGAGAAAGTAGCTGTCTGCACCGTTTGGCTCCGGGAAACTCCAGCCCTCTTTTGTTCCCCTGCTAACAGGTAGGCAGACAGAGCCAGCGCACCCTCCACAAACACCTTTTTCTCCCTCCTCATTCTACAGATGCAACACCTTTCTCCGTTGCTATTTCTCGAGAATCCCAGCGTTTAAACCCCAGGGGGATTTGCCTTCTGCCCGCCTCCGCCAGGACTGGAGGGTGGGAAGAAAATCAAAAGGCCGGCACAAGGTTGGAGAATTATCTAGGACTGAACTATTACTTTTCTTCTGAAACGCGCTGGCTCGGCAGGCACCGTGTGTCTCGGCCCGTCCGCGCTGCCGCGGCTGCCGCGGGACGGCTGCCCCTGCTCTGGAATACTATGGCAGGGTAAGGGGGGAAAAAAAGAGGTGAGGGGGGGTGTTGTGGGGTTTTATCTCAAAGTATGTAGATCAGCTTTTAGAAGAAGCTTTGCGGAGGGCTTCGATTCAGTGTTGCAAAACAAAACTAAAAACAGTATGCGAAAGCGCGTGTTGTTGCGTGTTATCTGGGAGTGGCGAGCCTGGGATCCCATAAAGTGAAAAATACAATGCCCCAGGAATGCATCCATGTGATTTCTTTTACCCGAGTTCGGAACTTGTGGCACGCCGGACCGAGACTCGGAGCGCCCCGGCTGCAGCCTGCTTTCCTTAGGGCGGCTGCAGCCCCCTTCCCATAGTGGACACTTACCTCCAGCAGAAAGGTCCGCCTGGGCAGCGCCACTCAGACCTGGTCCAGGCAGGGAGGCGCACAGCTTGGAAAGGTCATTGGTTCCACGCCGGCCAAACTGCTTTTTCTGCGCGGAGTCCCGGGAGCAGCGGACATGATCTGGAGGACGACGGGCAGCCAAACCGAGAGCGGATCCTCGTCTTCGTCTGTGGACTTAGAATGTGCAAGGACCCGGGGATGGTAGAAGCCCGCCCTCAGCGCTCGCCTGGAACCTCGCGCCCCCGCGAACCTCTCGCCGCCGACTCCGGGTAAGGTCGGAGCCTGCAGCCTCGCAGGGCCATCACCCTCCAGCAGCAGCGAGCGCGCCGAGCTCTGTCCCCGCCCGCGTCCCTCCCCAGGCTGCCCGCGGCCGGCAGACTCCAGCTTTAGTAGCGGCCCCGCCTCCCCTTCGGGCGGGCGTCCCGCCGCCTCGCGGGGCCCCCTGCGCCCAGGCTCCGCCTCCGCGCCCGGCGCCCGCTAATGGTCCACTTTGTTTACTTGTGTTTGGATAGCAACTGAGTCTTAAAGGCACAGGTTTGCTCGAGGTTCCCCTGTTACACAGGCAGAGCCGAGGCGACGCGGTTCAAAACTCACACAAACACAACGCCCGGCCCCTTCCTTCTCGGTGCCACTTTTCCTTATAACGTTAGAAGCTGCACAATTGGCTTTCTGCCTTCCGAAGACCCCCGCCGAGAAACCCAAAGGGCGTTTTTGTAGCTTTACTTGGCGCGCTCGCAGCGTTAATTTCCACATCTTAACACGTTTAACGTAACTACCTTCTTCATAGGTAAAACCAGTCACTTTTAGATTGTATTCTCCAGCATATATCACCCTTCCCCCAATTTTAAATACAGTTTTGCACATACTTATGGTCAATTATGACTGTATGGGTAGTCTGTTTTCCCCTGCTGTTTTCAAAACGAAGTTTGTTTATAGAGGTGACAATTGACTAATTTCGTAATTACCTTAAAGACATATGTGGAATATCCCAGGAGAAATTTCTCCCAAAATTTAAGCTTTAATCAGTCAGTGTACATTTCATAAGCAGTTAACCAACTTGGTTAAAGGGGTGGGCATCTGCAACCCATTGGCAAACAATAAAGAATCCATCTGGAATGGGTGAAGAGCAATCATTTAAAATATTTAGGAAAATACTATTCCAGCGTCTCAAACGTGTACATCTTCATTCCCAGCAAAAAAAAAAAAAAGAGTTCATTGTTCAGTCGCCAGGAAACTTAATCGAATTTGAAGTGTAGTGATACATTTTTTCAGGTTCTTCTAAAGATTTGGTCTTGTGTGAGTGTAATTGCAGAACGCACTTCAGCTACTCTGGAAGTAGGGTGACCGAGTGACAGAAAGGGGATGACATACTCTCATTTTAAACAGCCTCTTTCCAGATGAGATCTGCCGAGCAACACTGAGCAAAACGCCCTTCGTCCCAGACGAGTTCGCCAGAGGCGATTTACATCAGCCCCCTGCAAGTCGGCGCTTTGAGGGGCACAGATCTTCAAGCCAAGAGGCAGTACAATTCAAAGGTGTTCCGCCAAAATATGGTTTTGAATGTGCCGCCCCAAATAATCTCAATTGTGCGGGGAAGTGGACACGTATAAGCAGAAGACTAAAAACTGTCAAAAGGTCAAACAGTGGTTGGGGAGCCACGCAGAAGCTACGGGTTATTATTTTATTTGGATATAATCTCTTCTATTTTATTTATGCAGAGGTGGGTACATATTTTCGTTCCTTTGGTAAAACATAATTCAGAGATAGTAGATCTTTTTTTTTTTTCTTTCCAATTTCAAATTTGCAAAGATTAAAAAGTGAGCTTGGAATGAAGAGTGTTTAATATCTTTCAACATTTAACTGCTTCAATGTAGACTTAACCAACTGCGTGGAAGTACGGAATGCCTGAGTTTAGGACTTAAAAAAAAAAACACACACACACGTTTTCCCTAGTGGATTCTATAGGGGTGCTTTCATTTTAGCGCTCAGTCCTGAGCCCCAGCCACGGGGGTGCCTGCGGTCCCCTCTCTCTAACCGCTTCATTCCTTCCCCAGCTTTTCTCAATTTGGAAGATCTGGAGGGAACTTTCTCTTCTTTCAGACCCCCAGGACACAACTCCCAGGGTGGTGACCTGAAGAGTGTTCCTACGCTTCATATTTCCTTTTCTGCAAGTGGAGGCCACTCCCCAGGGGTGGGCTTCACACCTTCCCTGTGTGTGTGTGTGTGTGTGTGTGTGTGTGTGTGTGTAAACTCCCCAGGGGTGGGCTTCACACCTTCCCACCGTGTGTGTGCGTGCGTGCGTGCGTGTGTGTGTGTGTGTGTGTAAACTCCCCAGGGGTGGGCTTCACACCTTCCCACTGTGTGTGTGTGTGTGTGTGTGTGTGTGTGTGTGTGTGTGCCGCGCCGCCTGCTCTTGCCGGGAGGTAAACAGAATTTCCAACCAGAACGGCTCCCTCTTTTCCGCAAACCTCTTGAGCCCGGGTTTTTCCACAACCGTGTTTACCTCGCCCACCCCAGGCTCCGAAGTGCCACAGTGGCGTCTGGGCCAAGCCGGCCAGAGCCCTGCGGCTGTTGGAAAGGTAGGGCAGCTTCGGCTACCTTGGGGAGAAGCCTCGTGGCGGGACGGCGCGTCGGCAGCCTGCAGGCCCGGCCATCGCCGCACGCAGGTGTGCGCGCCACGCGGAGAACCACTGGAGGCGGCTCGCGGGGGTCCCCTCGGGCCACCTCTGCGGCCACCCAAGGCCGGGCCCTGGAGGTGCTCCACGCTCTGCCCCGGGGCAAAGCACCCTGACCCCGCCGGCGTCGAGAGCGCACGGTCAGTGGAGGCCCACCCAGGAGGAGCCTCGTCGGCGGGACTCCCCTAGCGCCCCGCCTGGCAAGGAAGATGGGCCCCGCGGCGAGTTGGCGGGTGGGGTTGGGGGTCCGGGGGTGCGCGCCCTGGGGCTGAGTCCCAGCTCTGCCTGCGCCCTCCCCGAGCTGAGCTGCGGTTCCCTCCGAAGTTTCCGACAACTGATCGTCTGCTGTCCTCGCGTCTCTTGGGCTTTCGACACCAACCAAGGAGGCTTCCAGGGAAATGGCTAAGAGACTGACAAGGGGAGCGCGAGCACTTGTAGCCCAAACCCGAACCTCCCCGGGCGCAGGCGGGGGAGAGGACGGCGGCGGCCAAGTGGGAGGAGGAGGGGGTTCGTCAGCGGTAGGCCCCTTCCCCCCAACTTCTCCCTACCCTCCCTGCCGGCCCACCCAGGAGGCTCCGCCAGTTAAACCCCGCGAACAGGTGTCAGACACACTTCCCTGAGGTCGACGCTGAGCCTCTCCCTCTGACCCGCGCGCTGCGGACATCCTAAAAAAAGACTCTGGCCCTTGATGTCACAAATTATGGACACCCCGTGTTTTCCCAGGGATCCCAGGTGCCATGACCTTCGAGGACTGGGGACTCGCCTCCCCTCTCTCCCGCCTTCCTTGCCTCTCCAGGGCCGGGTGGTGGTGTTGGGGAGGGCGAGGGGCACCTTTTGCATTTGAACTTCCCTCACTGTTTGCCACTTCTCGCCAGGAGTCTGGAGTCTCCATCGAGCCCGGCTCTTCTCTGGGCGCGTGCCCTCCAGCCCCAGAGTCGTGAGGAAAGCTAGAGGACGGTCGCGGGCACTGGACGCAGGAACTGAGGATTGTGACGGCGGGAAAACGTGAGAGTTTGCTCTTGTAAAAAGGAGTTTTCGCTATTGGGCTCTACAAAGGGTCCAGGGTTGGGAAAGCGCGGCCGCGGGCGGGAGCTCGGCGGGAAGAGCCGCAGCGCCCCCTGGAGGCGCGGGCCGAGCACGACGCGGCGCGGACGCTCGGGGCGGTCACCCGGGCGGGCTGGCTCCGGGGGTGAATGCCTGGCGGTCGGCGGTCCTGCCCGCCGCTGGGCTCCTTTCACCTTGTCCTGGGCCCTTTGCCGGGTGGGGTGGGGGGATGTAGAGTCGTGTGCGCGGCACGGGCGCTGCGGAGAGGGCCTGGCCTGTTGTCAGAGCCAGGGAGCCGCTCTACCCTCATCGCTGGGGCCTTTCTGAGCATCCCCGCCCGGTGGCCTTGCACAGACTGCCCTCCTGGCCGGTTGTCCCTAGACGGACTCTTGTCGCTGCCCAGGGAGACTCTGACTTCCCCAGGGCAGGGGAAAGATATCCTCCCGTCGCTCGGGGAGTTGGCTGCGGCCGGGTGATCAGCTCAGATTCCGGCAGATTCCCAGGCCGCGGACGTGGTCCAGGGGGAGAGGCAAGAGAGATTGCTCAGGATTGCATTTGGAAAGGCTCTCCCACTCCCCGCGACGTACGTCTCATCTCACCCAGCTTTTGAAGCCCTAACGGAAATGGATCTGTGGGCAGGCTGTGCTCTCCCTAAGCGCGAGAGCTGAACGATGCGCGTAGCGAGGCGCACCAAGAGCGCGGGAGCCTTCCCGGGCCTTGGGGGACTGAGGACCACCCGCCGCCTCCAGACGTCCCAGCCCCCACCCACCCGGCCACCTCGGGAGTCCGGCCGGGCGGGACAGCCTCGGGCGCCCGAGGAAGGCCGAACCTCGAGGGCTCTTCCCGGGGTGGGACTGGGGGTCCGGGGGGCCCTGGTGCCCGCGCTCCTCGATCAGCTGCGCTCCACCTGAGGGAGGCCTCGGGGGGCGCCCTTCCAGCCCACCAGCTGGCGCCGGACCGAGTGCCGGGAAAGCGGAGCTACCTGTAGACGCGGAAGACCGGGTGGGAGGGTCTAGCTCCGTTGCCACGCCGCGGTTGGGCAGACCCTCCCGCGAGCCCGGGGTCCATCCAAGTTTGGTTTCTCCGGTGGGAGGTGGTCGGGCGCCGCCGTAGCCAGGCCAACTCGAGGCCGCCCGGCGATCCGTCTGCCCCTCGCGAGCGCGAGTGCGGCCCGGCGCCGTCCCCCACCGCCCGGCGTCCTGGGAGGTCCCAGCGCGGTCCCAGGCACGTGCTGGGCGCGGGCTCCCGGGAAGTGCGGGGATACCACGAGCTTTCGCCTTTAGCGCCGCAGAGAAGCGGGTCTCCCGCAGTTCGCCTCGCCGGAGACAGCCAGGTCACTCCCTAGGAGGCTCCCGTGTCCAAGGGCAGCTTCCAGTTCAAGCTGCTCTTCTAACGGAGCCCGATGATGTCGGTGACTCGGAAGACCGGGCTTACAGATTTCCGCAGCCGAGGGAGGACAAGACCCGGGCGCCTCCCAAGGATGGAGATGTGCCCTCTCTGGGCCAAGTAGGCTTGGCCCAGCCCTCGCGCTGAGCAAGATCTTCCTCAGAAAAGACGAGGGCTCAGTCTGCAAATCTATTTTTATTAGGTTTTCACTTAAACATACACACAAACTTGCGAATCCTTAACCGTTGGGAACATTCTAACGAAAATCTTGATTTCCAAATGCGCTCCCTGTCCTTAAAGCGGCAGTGAGTTGGCCGGGGCTGAGCGGTTCTGCTGTTGTCTGCGGTCTGTTTTTACCATGCAGGGCCTGGGATTGCCTTGGAGTTTCCGTTTCTAGCTGCAGAGGTCATTTCTCTGGGACTCCGGGATCGGTCCAGAGTTACCGTCGTAAGGTGTGGTCCAGTAGCATCAGCCACCTCCGGAACTGGTTAGAAAAGCAGATTCTCTGGACCTGACACTCTAGGAGTGGGCTGGCGATCTGGGTTTGAACAAGCTCTCCAGGTGATGCTGATGCACGCTGAAGTTTAAGAATCACTAACCTAGATGGAATTCACTTTTGGGAGCCATCGCCTAAGTGCGCGATTAATCTTTCAGGCTCTCTTTCTCCCCCAAATTTCCTCCCTCCCTTCTTTCTTTTCTCCCTCCTTGCCTTCCTTTCCTTTCTCTCCAGGGAATGCCCGCCTAGTCTGGCTTAGGACAACTAGTTCATTCCTTCGTTCATTCATTCCTTCACTCATTCATCTGACTTTTTCAGAGGCCCCTCCCAAGTCCTTGGAGACTTGTAGAGGATCCCCAGGTAAACTAGGCACAACCCCTCCTTTCAAGGACTCAGGTCGCCTGCAGAAAAGCAAGGGAGGGAAAGCCCTACGCATTAGAATGGGTGTCCTCAGTATCTCAATCGTGTCCGACTCTTTCCCACCTCATGGACTGTAGCCAGCCTGGCTCCTCTGTCCATGGGATTCTCCAGGAAAAAATACTGGAGTGGGTTGACATCTCCTCCTCCAGGGAATCCAGGAATGGAACTACATTGGCAGGCGGATTCTTTAGATTTGATGTGACTTCCGGAAATAGCCCTATTAGGGACTGAACAGGAGCAATGTACCCCCTTTTAAAGTTTCTGACTCCCTTCTTCATCCAGGTTGAGGTTAATTTTTTTTCTGGTTTTCATCACATCCTAGAGATTCTGTGTCTGCTGCATACACTTCTACACACACCTTGACATACACTGCCCGCATCTTATGCCTTCCGCACTGGGTCAGAGTGCTTGGCACCTGGGGTGTGGCAGTGTCACAGTCGCTGGGTGGGAACGTGATTGGACCAGGCTCAAAGTCTCTGAGCCCTTGGATTTCCCTGAGGCCGTACAAGGAGATCTTGGTACTGAACGCCGGCTCACAGACCTTGGGCACTAGCTCCCATCTTGCATCCAGCTGTTCTGAACTGACCAGTTTCCAAACTGGGGGGTGGGGGGGTGGGGGAGTGGGGGGTGTTGGGGAGGGGGCGGGGGCAGTACCCAGATGTTAACATCCTGATCCTCAACCTGCAGATTTCTCACCTTAGGACTGTGTCAAACCTCCTTACCTGTCACTTGATAGTAGAAAATTTTGTTGTTCCCCCTCACAGAGTTTCTGTAATTCCAGATGAAACTCTCACTTTCTGGTTTTCTTATACCAAATCAATCTCCCTTAACCTTTCACTTTGCCGCTTCTCTCCAGGACCTTGACTTGAACTTCTGTCCTCAGCCAGCCAAAGAGCCGCTTCCACTGCACCATTTGCTACCCACTGAGGTTTTCTCATTGTTAGGCAGTGAGAACAGTGGAAGGCACTTTGCCCCTTAGTCAGTGGCCAGTTGCTTAAATATCTGGAAACCTCTCATCTCTTTTCAGTCAGAAAAAAAGTTTGACTTGAGTGTGCTGGTACAGGAAAGCCACTGAAAATACCCGCAAACAAAAATGAATTTTCATATTGCCTTAGTCATAAATTGTCTAAAAGTACTCAGCTTCACTTTGACAAAGAGTTACTATTTTAGTATGACCTTTTCTTATGGGGATTTTCAAAATATAAAATGTATAATGGTCAGGAACATGATAATCTCTTTACAACCTGTGATCATATTTCTTAACAGGATTTTGCTTTCCAGTGCAGATGGTCTGACATAGTAACATTCAAAGCAGCCAGCACTTAGGAAATGCCAAGGCCAGCATTTGAATGCAGATACAAGTTTTAACAAAGGAAAATGTATATCCCTGTAGCTGTTTGCCTGTGAATATTCCCCAGAAGATTAATACACTATTCTTGAATCTATGCCAAGTCATCAAACTCTCTGAAAAGCCTGAGAGGTGCCAACTCATAAGGCGTAGAATTCCTTGTCACCAAATATATTTGAGTGTCTACTGCGTACCAGGTACAAGACAATTGTGTTATTGTTTGAGACCCAGAGCTTTCATCCTGACTTGGGGCGGGGGCAAGGGAAAGGAAGGTGGAACTTTAAGGTTGCTTTCCTCTGGTTTTGTTAAATTGTTAAAGTATTTGTACTTTATAGCAATCTTTAAAACATTTATTGAACTTTTTCTTACATTTTTAGGTCACTTTTACTAGTCAGGGAGAGAAAGTCAGTGTTTGAGCCAGCTCATTTATTGGAAAACGAATGCCAGCACAGGCTTAACTTTTGGCTTTCCAACTGGAAGGCCTTAATATCATGACAGCATTTTACAATAATGTTATTTCCATCATGCCAGGTGATAATTTAGCTGTAGATTCCTTATGATTGGTGACCATAGCTCACTCAAGCCTGTTTTCAGCTCCTGACTCTGTAAGGAGCCACAGAAAAGAAACACACCCTTCTTCCTCTGGCACCCTTGCTGGAGGGAGGGGGAAAAGAAGTGGCAGACAGTTAGGTTGGCCCCATGCTCACTGTTCCTCAGCAGAACTTGGAGCAGAAGCAGCTCAGATCCAGTTGGCTTCGGGGAATCCAGGTCTTACAAGAAATGGTGAGCTCTTTTATCTTTGGCTCTGAGCACAAAACACAGCTAGTGTCAATGTATATGGAGACAAACATATCATTCTGCCCTTACTCCATGCACTGTGTCGCAGTACCTGGTCACACCGCATGTCTTAGCCACATACTCCGTTTTATGGTGCTTAACACTTTTCCCACATTCTCTTCCTCTACACTGCTCCCCAACCCCAGCGCCTCTCCCCCAGCCCAGGCCCATGCCTGGCAAGTGGGCCAGCCCCCAGGAACCAGCCTGGGTGGGTGCTATGATGTCAGGACACCAGGCAGCAGCATTTCTAACCTGTTAGACTACGGGTGCCTTTTCCTTTCCCTGGAAAAGTACACACAGTGCAAGTCGTCTCCCAGGCTGTGAGGCACTCGTCCAAATGCCCTACGTGGTGGGCCCACCCAGGCCCAGGAGAGTGTGGAGGAGAACACGAGTGTGTCATACGGGTGTGTTCACCAGGCCTGCTCCCCTCTGTCTCATCCTTGACCACACTCTCTTGACAGGCCATATGGCCTGGGAGTGACCTGGAATATATTAAAAGCGTCGGCTTGTAGAACCCTTGCAGAACAAAGCAGCAATGGCAAAGTGAGATTTTTTACTTGTTAATTCATTTAACATGTATTTATTGAGGATATTTAGCATGGCTGGCCCTGTGTTAATGTTGGGGATACAACAATGTGTAAGGAGCTATGATCTCGTGGAGAGACAAACAAGTCAATAGACAATTATGATATAGTATAAATCAGAAAGCCTGGATCCAAAGCTACGAGCTAATAGTTTATTATCTTGGGCAAGTCATGCCACTGACTGGCGCCTCAGTTCTGAATATGCAAATTAAGAATATTCTAAGGGTTAAATGATATGAAGTCATATTAATGCAAAGTTATGATTTTTTTTCTTACCCATTAACATAAACTGACCTCTTCAACACAAAATTATTCTTGTCACCCCTCCAAGAATTTGGAAAGAAAACTGAAGGGAAGAAATTTGACCTGGTGTCTGATATCTAGTGGTCAATTATATGCGAATTAAGTCATTGCAAGAAGTATTTCTAGAGAAAAAGTCATCTGCCTTGACAGTAAGACTTTTATCAAGAGTTATTTTTACTGTTGATACTAAAAAAACAGGAATACTGTACTGTATATTACATTTTTTGGTATTTTGTTATATTTTATGCAATTAGAGAATTTGTGGAGTAGATCTAAAATGAATAGATTTTTTTTTTTTAGGCTTCAAAGCTATTATTTTGGATGTTACTCATTAGTGAAACAATGATACAATTAATTTTGCCATTTCCTGAGGTCTTAAGGGGCAAGGGATTGTATTAGTTAGAATACAATTGAGCTGTGAGTTTCGGGAAATCCAAAATAATGAGAGGTTAAGCAACAAAGAAGTTATTTTATCTCTCACATAAACATAGGCAAGTCAGAGTCAATGTGGTATCTAGCTCTTCAAGAAATGACTTTCGGGATTTCCCTGGTGGTCCAGTGATTAATAATCCACCTTGCAACGTAGGGGATGCCGGTTTGACTCCTGGCCCACGTACTCCTACTTGTGGTGACTTTCTGCTTAGAGCAGGGAGGTGTGAACTAAAGTGGGTGAGGTTGGGAGATGAGGAGTATCAGGAGCCTGCCTGGGGACGATGGATCCATCGATCGAGGGGAACACCCTTTGTGGGATGGGCACTGGGTGATAGGCGGGCCATGTAAGTGGGCGTTCTGAAGGAGTACTTCATTTTCCCCTTGAAATGTAAGAAGAAGAATGAGATAGAACACACTAGAGGAAAAGCGGAGGTCCTGGATTCTTCCTAGCCCCTTCACTGTGTAAAGCAGGTGTAGGGGGCAACTGCAGAAGCCAGGATCTGCCTGTCTACAGTCTTGGCAGCCTTAGGCTGCAGCAAAAAATGTGCAGCTCAGGTTGCCCTGAGGGGCAGAATCAAAGCTACCAGCGGACCCCCCACACAGCAGAAAAGGCCTTGCGCAGCTAGAGCCCAAGGACAGTCTCCAAAGATAAGTGTGGAGAGACTTAATTACCATGTAAAGTTGTCCTGGCCTGACCTCTCTGCCTGGTTAACTTTGCTTCTGAGCCTTATCCTCTGTTAATACAGGCTCTATTCTTTCTCCTAGCCTAGGAGGATGCTTGCAACAAACATGACTTTCTAGGTACGGAGAGAGGTGGGTGCGAAGGGCCTGTGGACCCCCAGTTTCATCTGGGGTCCTCCTTCAGGGTGCTACTTGGCCAGGGGCAAGTCTGAGCGTGGAGGTGACATGCACAGCGTTAATGCCAGTGTAGGGGGAAGAGGCTCCCTCCCCCGCAGAAACATCTGGCGTGACACTGGGGACACAGTTACACACATTTACACAGGCCCGGGGGGTTCCCATGCCTAAGAACTGGCTAGATAGTTTCTGTTACACATTTATTTCCTTGAAGGAGGTATTTTATATTCTACCCTGTAATTCAATTCCTTTGGCTCCCCACCCTGCTAAAAAGGAAAAGAACATACAGTCCAAACAATTTTTAAAAACCAGGTTTTCTTCCCCCTCCAAATAGTACATGTGCACAATTCGTGCAGCTTTTATACACATCTGCAAGCGATGACTTGTTTATACCAGCCCTTACAATATTTTAAAAATAAAGTATGATGTTTTTCAATCTGTATACAATAGCATTTTCTTTTATCAACCCTCCACATACAAATGTATTTCCCCCCTTTAGGGTGTAACTACATGTCTAAATAGTAATGTATACAATCAATGTATAGGAAGGATATGCACATTTTACAGCAAACATACCAAGAGGATGTATGACACTCTTGTTGATTTTTTAAAAATACAGTAACTAAGAACCTGCAAAGTTAGAAAAGGCCACCTAAGTTGGTTTGAGCCTATTCTATGTTCTGGGGTTAAAGGATTTAGGATCCTGGAATGAGAAAGTATTCCAGAAACAATATAATTCAGTCTTGTCATTTTACCTGTGTGATCACAGAGGCTTAGGAGGAAAGTAATTTTCTCAAGCTGCTGACTTTTCCACAGCCCAGAACCGGGATTCCTGATTTCAAAGAGGGGCTCTTTCTATTATACCTCACAATCTCTAGTCTGCAGCTGGAATTTTCCTCTGGAAAAAGGTGATCCCAGCAGCCTGTTGTGCCATACCAAGCATCTGAGCACCAGATATCCAGCCTCAGCCCTCCTCCAGGACTTAGCTTTTCAAAATGTGGTTGGAGGACCAGCACTTTTGACCTGATCTGGGGGCTGGTTAGAAGCCAGACCTACTGATTGAGAATCTGCATTTTAACTAGATCCCTAGGTAGTTCGTCTGTAGATTAAATTTCAGCAACAACTCCTCCAGGCTTGGGTCTCTACTGCCACACTGTCTCCTTAAAGACCTGTTTAATCACTTTCCTCTAAGGTGTTAAGAACCCTGGTCTGACGTTAGACTTCATAGGTCAATCTGGAAACTGAGATATTTCAAGCTATCCACTTGTGACTAGCCTTCAGTTCAGTTCAGTTCAGTCACTCAGTCGTGTCCTACTCTTTGCAACCCCATGAATCGCAGCACGCCAGGCCTCCCTGTCCATCATCAACTCCCGGAGTTCACTCAGACTCACGTCAATCGAGTCAGTGATGCCATCCAGCCGTCTCATCCTCTGTCGTCCCCTTCTCCTCCTGCCTCCAATCCCTCGCAGCATCAGAGTCTTTTCCAATGAGTCAACTCTTCTCCAATGAGTCAACTCTTCCCATGAGGTGGCCAAAGTACTGGAGTTTCAGCTTTAGCATCATTCCTTCCAGAGAACACTCAGGACTGATGTCCTTTAGAATGGACTGGTTGGATCTCCTTGCAGTCCAAGGGACTCTCAACAGTCTTCTCCAACACCACAGTTCAAAGGCATCAATTCTTTGGTGCTCAGCTTTCTTCACAGTCCAACTCTCACATCCATACATGACCACTGGAAAAACCATAGCCTTGACTAGACGGACCTTTGTTTGCAAAGTAACGTCTCTGCTTTTGAATATGTTATCTAGGTTGGTCATAACTTTCCTTCCAAAGGAGTAAGCATCTTTTAATTTCATGGCTGCAATCACCATCTGCAGTGATTTTGGAGCCCCCAAAAAATAAAGTCTGACACCCTTTCCACTGTTTCCCCATCTATTTCCCATGAAGTGATGGGACCAGATGCCATGATCTTCTTTTTCTGAATGTTGAGCTTTCATGGGTCCTTAAATTGGCTGTTTGGGAACAATTGACCTAAGATGTTGTGTTGGAATTATTTAGGATAGGTAAATCTGGGAAGGCTTTCCTAGTGGCTCAGTGGTAAAGAATCCGCTTGCCAATGAAGGAGATGTTGATTCGATCCCTGAGTCAGGAAGATCCCCTGGAGAAAGAAATGACAACCCACTCCAGTATTCTTGCCTGGGAAATCCCATGGACAGAGGAGCCCAGCGGGCTACAGTCTACAGGGTCACAAAGAGTCAGACACGACTGTGCAACTGAACAACAACGACAAGAAACCTGGAGAGTGAAAGTCGCTCAGTCGTATCCGACTCTTTGCGACCCCATGGGCTATTCAGTCCATGGCATTCTCCAGGCCAGAATACTGGAGTGGGTAGCCTTTCCCTTCTCCAGGGGATCTTCCCAGGGGGTGGAACCCAGGTCTCCCACATTGCAAGCAGATTCTTTTCCAGCTGAGCCACAAGGGAAGCCCAGGGAAACATGGGCAACCAGCAGAGAAACACAAAAGTCAGATTACAAAAGCGGTTTTTCTACTGTCTGTTTTCTCTCTTATTTCTTTCCCTTTCATTGGCTTCTCACTTGCTCCTGATTTGAGAAGATAAACTGGAGTCTTAAATTTCCTCTTCCACTTCCCCCTGGTTAATCAGGAGCTAAGTGTCCCGGAGGCCTATTTTAGACCATTCTGAGATCTAGTCATCAGAACGATCTGGCTGCCTTGTCTGCTCTCCCAAGGATCCTCAGGACTGATTTGACTAATCTGGTTTGCTAAACGCAAGTCTTCACCTAGCTCCTCATTCCTGAGGTTGTGATTTGGTCTGAGGGAACAACATTTCTAGAGCGAGTCAAGGTTAAATGCCAATTAATGAGCTCTATTTTTCAGAGTGAAAGAAAGTGCTTACCCCTGGCTCCCAGCTCTGAATTTGAGCTGACTCCAGGAGAGGGGACAGTTGTGTATACTAGAGGGTAATATAGTTCGACGTTATTGTTTTTGTTCTGAAGGGCTCCTGTCCTAAGAGGCAACAGTTTAGGGCAGTTTAGGCCAGTCAGCAGCATATTTTATGTTTATAAAAGGCTATTTGCCAAAAACCCACTGTCTCTCATAACTGTTCACCTTTACCTCAGTGATATCTGCTGAGTATCTGGACTCACACTGACCACAGCAGAGGCCTGGGTATTATTTGCTCAAGTGATTTATTCCTCTTCCTCCTTCTCTCTCTGTCTCTCTCTCTTTTTTTTTTTTTTTTTAAAGTTAAATATGTGCCTGGCAGCTCAACTGGTAAAGAATCCACCTGCAATGCAGGAGACCCCGGTTCGATTCCTGGGTCGTGAAGATTCGCTGGAAGAGGGATAGGTTAACCACTCAAGTATTCTTGGGCTTCCCTGGTGGCTCAGCTGGTTAAGAGTCTGCCTGCAACGCGGGAGACCTAGGTTCAATCCTTGAGCTGGGAAGATTCCCTGGAGAAGGGAACAGCTACCCACTCCAGTATTCTGGCCTGGAGAATTCCATGGACTGTCCATGGGGTTGCAAAGAGTCGGACACAACTGAGCAACTTTCATGCGCAAGACGGATCAGGCTGGGGCGGGATGGGGGCGGGGATGGTGTGCTTCTTCAGTGTTGTACTACGTCCATAAAGTAGACTTTGTGAGTTGTACACTTGCATTTTTGTTTTCTGACTTATTGTTCTCTATCCTGCAATTGTTCTATTAATTTGATAGTATATGGTTTCAGCCAAACATTTGTTCCAGATTCTGCCAGATGAAGGGCATGTCTCCAAACCAAAACTCTTCCCAGGAACCCTCCTAAGTAAGTAGAGCTTCATCCACCCAGCCCCCGGCCACTGTGCTGTTTCCCTAGGGGCCTTTGGAAGCTGAATGGAGTCCCTTGGTGAACCCCAGTTTAGCTCGTGTCAAGACTCTCTGTGTGTCTCTGTGATGAGGAGCATTCACGGGCAGTTCTGTGACCAGCTCAGGGGCAGAAACACAGGTCAGACAGAAGCAGCGGGTTAGGAACCAGATCTGAGTGTTGGAAAGTGAGTACCAAACTTGTGGGGTCAACTCCTTCCCTCATGGGGTGAGTGTCTTCCTTCAGGCGCTATGTAGGCCATTCACCGCAAAGGCATTCACATTCCCTCCGAGTAGTCTGCTTTTGTAATGCCCGGGGGATTTACTTGAGTATAGAGGTCACTGTCTGCAACAATTAAGCTTTAAAGCTAATTCCCAAGATAAATAGAGCAAATTGACACCACTTTGGTTATAATTTTTCTTGCTCTCAAACTCCAAAAGGCAACAGTGAACAAGCTGCCAGACGCGGTTCCTGGAAATTCAAGAAACATAGGCATTTTATTTTCTACCTTTCTAAATGAGGCAATTTAGGGCTGTCAGAAACAACAAAATCCATGTAAAAGTCTTAATTTTACAATTTTGCTGGCATTTCTGAGAGGACAGAGAACCTTTGTTTCTTTTTTTTTTTTAAGCTATATAAGTAGTGGTTTCTTTTTAAACTGGGATGATACAGGGTTGTAATCTTTTTAATTCAGACCTTGCAGCAGGAAAGCTGGGCTCACTTGTGAGCTGTATTATTCAGTAACACACTCTGCATGGAACAGGGAAAGTAAATAACTGAACACATACTTTATAATTACACGCGGAGGGAATTCAAAGCTGTGGTGGGGAGCGGAGTTTGGGGGCCTGGGGCGGCAGCTGCAGTTTCTGGCTTCTCCCCTCATATGCTGAAAGCATGGGAGGGATCTAGAGGTCCCAGCAGAAACCCCAGTAGTGAGGGGAATTGAGGTTCACTGAGCAGAAAATGAAGATTCTGTCTCTCTGGACCCCAGCCATCAGGAAAATAATGAGGATTTATAGAATAAACCGTGCACCTACTCAGGGACTCCATAGATTCATTCCCGTTTTCCTAGGTGGTGTTTAGGACACCTCAAAATTTCAATAACTTTGCTGAGGAAAACGATTCCATGGTCAAATAAACTTGAAAAGGATGTATACTAGATTCCCTACTGGACAATCAAAAGTCATGTTAGCACAGCCAACATTATGAGAGGTCCTATAGGAGAGACATCTGTTTAACCCCATCTTCCCATTTCTATTTCGATTTTTTTCAGCTGTAAAGTTCTATAGGTTCTTGCTGACCAAGCAGTTTCTGCTTTCCAAACTAGTTGATAACAGAGAAAACTGTGATAATTCAGATTTTAAAGACTGGATTATACCACACTCAAACTAAAGGGATTTAACTGTTCTCATTGGAGAAGGAAATAGTGACCCATTCCAGTATTCTTGCCTGGAGAATCCCATGGACAGAGGAGCCTGGCGGGCTACAGTCCATGGGGTTGCTAGAGTCAGACACAACTTAGTGACTAAACCATTGTCCATGTAAACTGACAGACTGTCATAATTTAATTGTGGTAACCGGAACTTTTAATTGTCATTCTGTTACTCATCAGCTGTGTGACCTGGGCTTTCACTTAACCTCAGTTTCTCCAGTTTTGATCTTTGAATTAAAAATCTTTTCCATCTCTAAAACTTGTCCTTGGTGGGGGATTGGGGGGAGTATTGATTAGAGACTTTCTTTCAATAGTTCATCCAGCGGTTAATTGCTTTCCCACTATTCCATCATAGAATCTGTTCATTAGAAAAGTAATATCAGATATTGAAGTTGTTGGAAAACCAAAGATTAATGAGCAGTTACTATGTGTCAGACACTGTTGTATGAGTGTCTGTATTCACTTGTGTTAACCCCAAGGCCAAACCACACCAAGGCCCACTTCTCTGTGAGCCCAGGAACCTAGAAAGGACACGTTTAATTAGTCAAATGTGGAACAAGTATAAAATCTACTAGCTCTTCCTGAAAGTTCAACCAGCCAAGTCCCCAACCCCCTAACTTTTTAAAAAGGGGCATGTAAGTGTGTTGCAAAGCACAAGCATTGCGATTATCTTGCTTTTCACAGTTTCACAGGTGTGCCCTTTTTGTGTTCAACCAGATTTCTACAGGTTATTTGCAGTGTGCTATAAACCTAGGCATTGATAAGGCAGATCAAACATTTCCTCCTCATGAGGTGATAGCCCCGTATTGCTCTAACTTTAAACCTCTCTTCAGGGGCCAGTGGACTCTATCTGGGGGTGGGGGGTGGGGAATAGTCAGTATGTTTACAGAGCATCCCTGAGGCAGGGCGCACTGGTGATGTGAGGACAACTGGAGCCATGGAATGCCATAGCAATTGTACACATGTCATGTGTACAAAGCACAGGATGCCAATGTGTTTTTTAACATCCTGACTCATCTTATCCAACCCTACCAGTGCGTATAGAGTAACCCCAAGGACAAAGCCTGAATTAATCAGGACTCATTTGCAAATGACAAAAGCACAACTCTAACCAGCTTAAGCAATAAAGGATGTTTCCTAATCCCTGTAACTGAAAAGTTAGTCCCTAGTCCCTGAAGAGTTCATGGGTTGAACAGCTTTGGGCACACCTAGATCCAGGAACTCAAGCCATATGATGAAAGTCTCCTTCAACCTCTCTCTTTCTCTGTTTCTCTCTCCTGTTCAAAATGTAAGGCCTCATTCTCCTCTACTGCAGACAACTTCCACGTGAGGCCCGGGAAGATGGTCACTTGTATCTGCAGTTTACATGATCCTCGAAGTTTACAGTCCCAGAGGAAGCAAGTGCGTCTTTCCTTGCACAGCAGTAGCCTAGACTCTGGGACTCAGCTGCCTAGTTACATAGTCTGTCTCTACCACCTAGCTGTGTGGTCTTAGACAAATTACTCTATCTCACTTCCTTTATCTGTAGTGAAAGTTGCTCAGTTGGGTCTGACTCTTTGTGACCCCATGTACTATATAGTCCATGGAATTCTCTAGGCCAGAATACTGGAGTGGGTAGCCTTTCCCTTCTCCAGGGGATCGTCCCAACCCAGGGATTAAACCCAGGTCTCCTGCATTGCAGGCGGATTCTTTACCAGCTGAGCTATCAGGGAAGCCCTCCTTTATCTGTGAGGGGGAGATAATAACATTAATCTTTTGAACTGATGTGAGGATTAAATGCATCTGAAGTATTTAGAGCAGTTCCCGGCACATAGCAAGTACTCAATAAATGCCAGTATTTGGAGAGGACCTTCAGTGGAAGAGTTGGCTAAGCTGATCTTATCTGCTATCTCTGGAGAAATCAGTGTGGGAGAGCAAATGAAGCAGTCTGATTGGCCAGACCTGATTTCCACTCCTGTGCCCTGGGGAAGGCAGTACCCGAATCACAGTGAGTCATTGAGAAGTCATTTCCAAGGAAGGACTGGTGAGCAGACAAATGGCATGTGTCCACTCCAGGGCCAAAACCTGGTCCAGACCTGACTAGGACAGGAAAGAAATGGGTGGCTCAGCCCTTCCCATGTGATTTGGAATGAAGTTGAATTACCAGCATGAATTACTTACATTCAATCTTAATGGACCCTGGGGCCTTAATGTAGCCCCAGAGTGGAAGCATCATCACCCTCACTGTCTCAGAACAGGACCCATCTAGATGTCTTGATTCCAGCTGGATAGCAGCTTAGTTACCCAGCCTTGAACTCCTAGTCCTGAATACACCTGGGACACGCTGTGAACAGCATTTCGCTTGGCCATGGCCCTTACACAGCCTGGTCTGGATTCTGGTCCAGTGACTCCTGTGGATCACCCACGCTGCTACCCACTGTTGCTGCCTGAAACCCCTTGGCACCTTGCCTTACCTACTGGTTTGGTCGGTACTCACTGAATGGGCATGTAATTTATTAGCCAGCTAGAGAACTGGTACTGACCACACCTCAGTTTGGGCTTTCCAAGTGGCACCAGTGGTAAAGAACCCACTTGCCAATGCAGGAATGTAAGAGACATGGGTTCGATCCCTGGGTCGGGAAGATCCCCTGGAGGAGAGCATGGCAACCCACTCCAGTATTCTTGCCTGGAGAATCCCGTTGACAAGGAGCCTGGGGACTACAGTTTATGGGGTCTCGAAGAGTCGGATGTGATTGAAGCGACTTATCACGCATGCACACCTCAGCTTGCTGCATCCTAAGATGTTGTGTCTTGGATATCCTGGGGCCAGTTTTCTCATGGTTTCACCTCTGTCCCCAAATTTCTTCTTGTGTTGCCCCAAATCCCAACATGTGTTGGCCCCATTTTGACAAGATCAGGCTACACCTTATTTCTCAATGACCTTGCTCTTACAGCTGCAGTGCTGTCTCTTCTCTCCTTTCAGGGCTCTGGCTGTTACTCAGAAACCTCTTTTTATGTCCCCAACCATCTTACTGGGTAACATAATTTAAAAATTTTCTCTTGAAGAGAGCATCATTTTAATGCCTTAGCCTAGGGCACTTATGAGGAGGCAAATGGGAGGTGCAATAAGCTTAAGTCTCCATAAATGGCCTCTTGGGTAGGGTGGAAAGTTCTAGATTCACTATGCATGCATTAGCAGACAACGGGTTCTGAAGCTTGCTAATAAATCACATTTTCGTGTCAGCAAGTAGGTATTTATTTTACAATTAATGATTCCCCAAATACAAGAACTTCTAAAGAGCAGATAAAAGCAGCTGCAAATGTGG
This sequence comes from Bos indicus, assembly GCF_029378745.1. NCBI lineage: Eukaryota > Metazoa > Chordata > Mammalia > Artiodactyla > Bovidae > Bos > Bos indicus. The sequence continues at coordinate 65,669,007 of NC_091773.1, forward strand.
TCTTGGAATAAATATCAAGAAAGGAAACACAAGCAGCCTGCGGAGTTCCAGCTGCTCTCCCCCCAACGCTTATCAGCTTTCTTATGGTCAGGCACATTTTGAAGTTGGAAGGCCCATTTCCAACAGCTCTTGCCCTTATACATGATTCTTGAAATATTACAGACATTCCGGTTCCTATCAAAATAGTAGTCACCGTCACCAAAATAATTCACTTCCTCCTCATCCTCTGTTCTCCCTCCGGCCCCTCTTTGGCATCTGCAGCCTCCATCCTGATGCTCAAGATGACAAACCTCAATTGTGGGGAATCTGTGACACTACGCACTCTAACACGAGCTGAGCGGGGCCAAGGTTAGTCTGTGATTTATGTGATCGTTCTATTCGCAGGGGCGAGCTAGGCTTTCTCAATCCCGCACCTTTAATCCTCGCCTCCTCCAGACCAGTCGCACTTCCATCTTATTGTTGCAGCTGCAGTGCGTTCCTTGAAATGAAACTGCAGTTTTCCAGGGATGGTAATTCCATCTTCCTGAGCTGATTCAAAGATTAAACAGAGTGCTTTAGAGACTGCATTCTCAGCGAGCACCAAGGGCAATCAAAAAGTGGTGTTTGGGCCAACAACAATACAAATTTCAGATGGAAAGGGGGACTGAAAAAAAGCCCTTAAAATTAGAGGTATTGGAATGAGTGTAGATTTTTGACATTGAATGCTATGGGGGCTGCCTTCTACAGCATAAAATGCTAAGGATTTTATGTCACTATTTCTTCAAAACTTGGGTTTCTCAGACAAATGAATGAGTAAAGCGTTCAGTGCTGTTCTGCTACTAATCTGCTTATTGATCTTGAGAGCTAATGAATTTTTTTGCGGAATATTCACACTTTGCTCTTTAAATTTTCAATGTGTCTTCTTATGTCTTGTGTCTTATGTCTTATGTCTTATGCAGGTCTGGATGCCTTACTTTGTTGTTTTTAACTGAAAGATAAATGATTGCTAGCTTTAAGCCTGCCAGAAAAATTAGGATTATTGAGCCAAAAGATGGATGAGCCAAAAGATGTCTTGGGGATTGTCAGAAGAGCCATGGCAGTCTGGTGCATAGGGAGAGATAGCAATCAGAATCTGAAGGGTGGGGACTTCCCAGGTGGTCGCCTGACTAAGACTTGATGCTCCCAATGCAGGGGACCCAGATTCCATCCCTGGTCAAGGAATTAGATCCCACATGCCACAACTAAGAGCTCTCATGCCGCAGCTAAAAATCCTGGGTTGCCACCACTAGGACCAGGTTCAGTCAACTAAATAAATAAATAAATAAATAAATATATATATATATATATATATATATATATATATATAAGAATCTGATGGATGGTACGTCTTTGAAGATTACCTGCTCTCTCTGGCCAATCTGACCTTCTGGTGGCTACCCTGGAGAAGGTTTGGAATGTCTGGACACCCTGGCAACACCGTTCTCATTGCAGGACTGCCTACCAGCGGACTCGAGCTTTGAAAGACTTTTATGAGCAGAGTGTCTCCTGGTCGCTTCCCTTGTCCCTCTCCACTGTGTCAAGACCAGAGGGTTTTGTCCTCTTCCTTCTGGTTGGTGTCACATCATGTCACCCATTATCAACAATTCTGGGGCATGTTATGGTCCCAAGGCCCATCTTTTGGAAGGAACTCTCCCAGCTTCCACTTCCCTGGGGGAACAGAAAGCTGGGTTCACCCCCATTCTCTTGAACTCTCACAGCCTCTCACTGCACCTACTGCTTTCTACAGGCCTGACTTCTAACCCTGACCTTCCCTCTTTTCAACCATTTGACTCTGAGCCAGTCACTTAAACTCTTTGTCCCTCAGTTCTGGCTTTTACAAGGACTGCTGCTTACAAAATATGATTTAAAGTTCTCTTTCCCAAACATAAACTCTCCCTCCATGCCCCAAATTCAGTCTATAGTGATTCAGTTCTTTGTCTGTCTACCATGCCCCCGCCCCTACCCAGCCCTTATTTCTTTTTAAAGAATCTTGTGAAGAAATCCATTGGTTCCTGAATAGGTTGTTGAAAGATGAAAATAGTGGCTTCATGAGCCATCTGGGCTTTTGGAAGGGGAAAAAGTATGCATAAAAAAAGCAAGGATCCCCAAGAAATAAACTGTACTAACTTCACAACTCTACCCAGGGCTGCCTGCTTACACAACCTTGTCATTTCTTTTTCCTGTGTACATGAAGTCTTTATATAACCAGATAGTGTAAGCAGAAATTCAATTTAGCAGAGAAACAGAAGCAGATAATGTTTGTTTATTGACAAGGGAAGCAATCAGCCTTTGTTCCCTAACGTATTAAACAGACAAGGGTTCTTCTCCCTGCTGTCCAAACTGCTGCCTGAGGAAGCAAGAGCTGGGAGATCTGCCAAGGGAGGGGAACACTCTCCCTGGAGTTTTCAGGGGCAATAATAGCATTCTGGGACTTCCCTGGTGGTCCGGTGGTTAAGAATTCGCCTACCAATGCAGGGAGACACAGGTTCGATCCCTGGCCCAGGAAGATTCCACAATCTGGGGCAACTAAGCCTGCTCACCACAACTACTGAAGCCCTTGTGCTCTAGAGCTCATGCTCTGCAATAAGAGAAGCCTTCACAGGGAGAAGCACCGAAATGATAAAAAGCCCGCGTCCAGCAACGAAGACCCAGTACAGACAAAAAAAAAAACACAAAAAAACCAGCGTCCTGGTCTTCATGCTTCCTTTTTTTTGACATGAACTCTTTGGGCCTTCCAGTTTCCATGAGCCCCATAGAAGGTCTGACAAGTCTTTCAGGGTACCATGGATGGTTTTAGTGCTAGGATTTTTCTTTTTTCTTATATCATGAATCTAAACAACTTCCAAAGGGAAGTAAAGAAAAAGAACTGGTTAGCTCAACATAAAACCGTTAACCATGCCTCCAAATTCTCTTCCATCGCTGTCAACATACGCACGTGTTGTTGCAAAGCTGTGATCTGTGTATACACACGATTTCACGTTATGCTTTTTTCACTTAACTGTATTCCACATATGCATCTCCATGACTTGGCTGATACTCAAAACTTAACATTTTTAATGGAGGGTATTCCATCTTGTTCCGACTTAGGCTACAGGACCATTCATTCGCCTATCATGGAACTCTAGATAGTTTCAGCCCGTTGAGAATTAATCTTTGTTTTAGTAAATATCCCTCGGGTTTCCTGGGCCATTTTTATAAGGTGTGCTAGGTTTTAAGCTTATTTGTTTGTTTCTGTGATTTCTTCTGTCACAGTTCTCACTTTGTGTTTGAGTATGTCATTTCTAGATGTGGTTGCTTTAAAAACGATCCTATTATCTAGCTATCAGTGCATTCAGGGTCCTGAAATGTAATCAGGGCCCACGTTAAAAAGCAAACAATACAAGTGTTGCCACCTGTTGATGTACAATTCATTACACTTGTTTCACTTGGGCTCTGCTGAAGATCAGCATAAAAGGAAGAGAAAATTTATTATAATTCCCACAAACTTAATCCCTAGACTTATTAACATAAAATTTGCATTTTTCCTGTTCTTTTTGTTATGTTAGACCTTCTTCTAACATGGGTCATTGATTGTAAGCTAGTATAAATTTTGCTTCATTACAATTTGCATTGGATGTATTTAAAACCTTTCCATTTGATCAAGGCTCCACATTTTTTTTTAATTTAAAAGTTCCAAACATCAAACATTTTGAAAACCCATGGATAGTACGGATCCTAGTGCTCTAAATGAACTGATGTCAGCAAACAGCCAGAGTTTGTCAATCCTCAGCGGAACCAATTTTCACTAATTCAAAGATGAAAAATAGCTTCCATATTTCATAGAAAGAGTTCTACTAATAACCATAATAGAGGAGCAGTTACTTTTCTTCAGACTTTAAGAATGAATGAGTATGTGTGCATTAAGAAAATAGGCAAACAGCATGCACTTTGTTAAACCATAATTTATATAAGTCAAAGAGGGAGAACCAAGAACCTAATAGTTTGTAACCAAGATTTTATAAATACTATTCCTCTAAAATATTCAGCTGAATAATACATTCTAACCACAGCCCTCACTCATCAACCAGGAATGCCTTATATGTAGTAGAAGGTCAGTAAATGAATTCCTGAATCACTTCTTATTCATTTTTTGATTTGTTCACTCCTCATTCATTCAGTAATTTTTGAGCTCTTACTGTGTACCAGGTTCAGAACTACGTGCTTGGGAATAACAAGATGAATAAATAATAGTTTCCATCTATCTAAAGTGGGAATTAGAAAATACCAGTTACAAAGTGTTTGATCGTAGGGAATAGAAAGTAGACTAATTGTAGCAGAAACATTACACATGTTTATATCATCTCACTTAACAAGAAGGTTAGAGGAAGCTCTAATACTTTGGCCACCCAATGTGAAGAGCCGACTCATTGGAAAAGACTCTGATGCTGGGAAACATTGAGGGCAGGAGGAGAAGGGGGCGATAGAGGACGAGATGGTTGGATGGCATCATCGACTCAATGGACATGAATGTGAGCAAACTCAGAGATGGCGAAGGACAAGGATGCCTGGCGTGCTGTAGTCCATGGCGTAGCAAAGGGGCGGACACAACTGAGCGGCTGAACAACAACAACAGCAACGACAGTGGTTCCAGGGATGATTCGGTGACTCAGTGAAGATGACTGTCATAGAATCTGGCTTTTCAGAGCAAAAAGAAGGGAGAAAGAGCAATACCAACAAGCTCTCCAAGTTCTCTTCTTCTTCTTTTTTTTTTTTTAAATTTTTAAATCAGGAAGCAAATCTTGTCCCAGAAATACCGCAGCAGACTCACACTTACGCCTTCATTGGTCAGACCACTAGCTGGAAGGGATACTGCCCAACCTCCATAGATTGAGAGAGAAAGGGAGAAGTGTGTTGTTTCGGAAGGGCTCCCAGATCCCCAGCTAACACTCTCTACTGCTGCAGGAACCTGGGGTCGTACAAGGTTCTGCCAGGGACTGTGGCAACTTCAAGAGTCAAAATGCAATGTATTCCTTCATTCAGTAAAGATTAATTGGAGGATCTTCTTTGGGCTGAATCCTGATGATAGAGCTGTGAAGACAGACACAATTCCTTGGAGAACTTAAAATATGGAAGGAAAAATATTAATAGATGATGAGCTAGATAGATGATGAATTTGTCATCTGTGAATAGATGAATAGATATGATGATGAGTTTATCACCATTAGACACTAATGACCCGGGACTTCCCTAGTTGTCCAGTGGCTAGGACTCCTCACTCCCAATGCAGGGGGCCCAGGTTCAATCCCTGGTCAGGGAACTGGATCCCACATGCTGTAGCTAATAGTCCATATGTCACAACTGAAAGATCCTGCATGCTGCTACTAAGGCCCAGCTCAGCCAAATAAATAATTTTAAAAAATTACTAATGACCCCATTAGGATTTAATCCCAAATCCAACCTTGCCAGGCCCCACTGATCCAGAAAGGACTTTACTAAATTGCTATAGGTGGGATTCTTTTCATCTGATACAGACACCCATCCACTCAAGCCACTGACCCATTTCAAGAGTGTGTTTCAAACACAAAGATTACAATCAGTTCAGTTCAGTCGCTCAGTCATGTCTAACTCTTTGCAACCCCATGGACTGCAGCACAACAGGCTTCCCTGTTTATCACCAACTCCCAGAGTTTACTCAAACTCATGTCCATTGAGTTGGTGATGTCATCCAACCATCTCATCCTCTGTTGTCCCCTTTTCCTCCTGCCTTCAATCTTTCCCAGCATCAGCGTCTTTGCCAATGAGTCAGTTCTTCACATCAGGTGGCCAAAGTATTGGAGTTTCAGCTTCAGCATCAGTCCTTCCAATGAATATTCAGGACTGATTTCCTTTAGGATGGACTGGTTGGATCTCCTTGCAGTCCAAGGGACTCTCAAGAGTCTTCTCTAACACCACAGTTCAAAAGCATCAACTCTTCAGTGCTCAGCTTTCTTTATAGTCCAACTCTCACATCCATACATGACTACTGGAAAAACCATAGCTTTGACTAGAAGGGCCTTTGTCGGCAAAGTAATGTCTGCTTTACTTTACTTAAGCTGAATGTGGCTCAGATCATGAACTCCTTATTGCCAAATTCAGACTTAAATTGAAGAAAGTAGGGAAAACCATTATACCATTCAGGAAGTGACAGAGAGATTCAAGGGATTAGATCTGATAGACAGAGTGTCTGAAGAAGTATGGACAGACATTCGTGACATTGTACAGGTAGCAGTGATCAAGACCATCCCTAAGAAAAAGAAATGCAAAAAGGCAAAATGATTGTCTGACGAGACCTTACAAATAGCTGAGAAAAGAAGAAAAGCAAAAGGCAAAGGAGAAAAGGAAAGATATACCCATTTGAATGCAGAGTTCCAGAGAATAGCAAGGAGAGATAAGAAAGCCTTCCTCAGTGATCAGTCCAAAGAAATAGAGGAAAACAATAGAATGGGAAAGACTAGAGAACTCTTCAAGAAAATTAGAGATACCAAGGGAACATTTCATGCAAAGATGGGCACAATAAAGGACAGAAATGGTATGGACCTAACAGAAGCAGAAGATATTAAGAAGAGGTAGCAAGGATACACAGAAGAACTATATAAAAAGATCTTCATGACTCAGATAACCACGATGGTGTAATCACTCACCTAGAGCAAGACATCCTGGAATGGGAAGTTAAGTGGGCCTTACGAAGCATCACTACAAACAAAGCTAGTGGAGGTGATGGAATTCCAATTGAGCTATTTTAAATCCTAAAGATGATGCTGTGAAAGTGCTGCCCTCAATATGCCAGCAAATTTGGAAAACTCAGCAGTAGCCACAGGACTGGAAAGGTCACTTTTCATTCCAATCCCAAAGAAAGGCAATGCCAAAGAATGCTCAAAGTACCACACAGTTACAATCAGGCCTCTCTGCGATTTCACAGGTATGCTCTCTGCAGACTGTTTGTATTGCACTGGCACCTCCCAGCTGTTGACACTGTCTTAGGGACCCAGGCACTCACAAGGCAGATCAGTTTTGTCGAGCGAAATCGTTGCCCTTTGCTGTGCTAACTGCAGCCTCTCGCCCTGTCTCTCCAGTGACCTGAGGGTGTGGGCCGGCAGTGAGCGTGGCTACGGGCCAGCACAGGAGTCCGGGGGGCTTGCTTGGTGTACGCTGGTGACATGTGGACAAACTGGAGCTGCTGGAAAAATCAGAGAGCAAAGCCTCAGCCCTGGGAAAAATCGTCAATGGACTTCGCCAGGCCCGAACAACGGCTGGGCCACTTGTGGCAACATAAAAGGCCGACATCCCGGCCATGAGTAATGTGCTCTTGGCAGCTGTTAAAAGGGGCCTAAAACCCCTCTGGCTCGCGGACCCAGCCGGACGGGCCAGGTGCAGGCTGACAGGAGAGCTGTGTTGATTCTAAAGGCCAGAGATGTTATTTTGAGGTTTGACTGTTTATGTCTCATTACTGCTAATTTCCATGAGTTTGCAGGGCTCGGTCTGTCAGCCCCATCTCTGGTGGAGAAATCCATTTACACATGAAGGCTATTCACTAACCCGTCCCCAGCCCCCAGGTTTTGTTTGATGACAATCATTTCTGGGAATACAATCTTCGTGTGGAGTTTTCTTAAGCAATTTGGGTTTGTGGCCCCCTCTCCCCCAAAGTCTCTTACTGGGTATGAGCAGGGCTGGCCTGGGACACATTTAAACAACATTTATACCTTCTACCCTCCCCTAAGAGTGCTTGTGAATATTAAGACAGGGGCCTCTGTAAATACATAAATAACATTAACTTTCTCTTCTACAGTTAGAAAATTCCAAGGGAAAGGATCAGATCAATAAGACAAAGAATATGCAACATGGAGGATTAAATTTGACAAGAAACGTGCAGGCGACAAAGGGCCCTCCTTCCCTGGGCACTTCTGGTCCATTCCCCATGCTGCCCTTTGACCCTGTGGATTCTCATCCCATGTAGCCCCTTCCTGGACCCTGGTTGTAACCTTTCTGACAAAGAAGTGTTTTTTGTTTTTTTTTATTATGGAAAATTTTAAACGTATACAAAGGAAATCAAATAGTACAAAGAACACTCCTGTACTGGTTACATGCTGCCATTTTTAGCTTATGTACACCTCTCCTCTCCTCCCCCCAACTCCATTCTTGTTTTTTTCACAGCTTTTAAAGTAAACATTATATGTATTGAAATGCACCGCTCTTTGCTGTACAAGTTTGACAAATGGATACACCACCCATGTAACTTATACCCCATCACAGTATAGAATTTCCAGGTTCTCAGAAAGTTCCCTGGTGGACCTTCCCAGTCAATCCCCCCAGGCAACCATTGTTCTATTTTTTTTTTTTTTCTTAAACGTTAGTGGTTTTTTTTGGGGGGGGGGCCTGTTTTAGAACTGACAAAGATTTTTCTGATCTGTATCCTATCTCTGAACTCTCTTCTCTGCTTCCTAAGACAGGAGCCAGCTTATCTGCTGAGACAGTAGGCCTTCATCCATCCACTGGTTCCTGCCAATGGATGGATTTGCTGATGCTCTCAAGTCAAGTCTAGCCGTTTCACAGAGGTCTTTGGTGATATAGACAGTAGACCCAAAGGGTCTTTCTTCCAAGGTGAGGTCTTGTGGCCAGCTGGGTTGGAAGAGATAACACTTATTCCCTTGGGCCTATTGTGTGTGGTGCTATCCAGGGAGGAATACAGGATTTGTGCACTGATACACAGGCACATCTTTGCTTGTGAACACTCTCTAGTTCCTCCCATCATAACTAGGCTTTAGTGTCACTGTTGTGGGCCCACCTGTTAGAGCCAACTCCCCTAACCCTTTCTTCTATTTGGCTGTAACCCTGCTGCCCCCCTTTACTCTGAGGCGGGTCCTGGCATGGCAGAAAGGCACCCAGGTACCCTCCTCACACTCCAATTGTAACTTCTGAGGGATGGATTTGAACATTGGAGAATGCCACCAAAACAAAGATTTGGATTTTTTTTTTTCTACAATTGATATAAAGTTGTTTTCTCTGAGGTACAATAGCTATCTTTTAACATAGTTCCTGGTCTGATGGTGAAACCATGCCTCAGCAGAGAGGAAGGAAAATGTGCCGAGCATCTGTTACATGCCAGGCTCTCAATCAGCTTCTAGAATAAGTTATAGTAAAAGGTACCCCAAGTACCTGGCTTCTGTAAATCGTTCAGCAGGACTTTGGCTGTTCAGATGAACTAGGGCTCGCTTCAGTGGGGAGAATTGATGACGTTGCTATCATTATAGCTATAACACATTGAGCACTCACTATGGCCAGTTGTTTTATATGCTTTCTACTAGTGCTTTTGAAGTAATCCATTTTAGTCTGTAGAGGAAAAGAAGGGAAGCCATTTATTGCATTTCAGTGTTATAGCCGACATCTTAGACTATGATCTAAGTACTATTATTATCCTTTCTTTACAGATGGTGCAACAGAAAATTAAATGAGTTAATACGGTAAGGTCCTTAGAACAGAGCCTGGCCCACAGAAAGCACTGTATAAATGTTTCTTATATTGTTATTAGGTAACTAACTCACTCAAGGTTGCCTAGCTAGTTAGGAGTAAAGAAGGGGCTTCAAGTAGGTGATCTTTTCTCTACCCCACTCTCTGGGGATGGCTTCTGAGTCCTTGGACCCAAAAGATATGGCGCTAAACTTGACCTTGGTTCCTGGTATTTGGCAAGGGGCTGGTAGGATATGGGGTCTATAGCGAGATAGGAGAGGCTTCTGTTAAGTTGGATGAAGAGCCCACCTCTGGATTCTGCTCCCTGGAAAGATATCTTCATGCTGTCCTCTTAAAAAAGGCTTTGCTGGTGCATCTGCCAGTTGCTCAGAGTCCTAGTCAATTAGGCTGTTAATCACAGATGTAGTCAAGGCAATACCCACAGGAAATCCAATAAATATAAATATTTACTAGGGGCCTTTTATGTGTTGAGGCAATGAAATAGGTTCTCAGAAACGTGTGCGTTTAAGCAGGTCTCTGTAATAATCCTGGCCATGGCCTCCATGCCCTGGCTGCCATCTGTTTTCTGACTATGTTTTCTGTTCATCTCTGGTCTGCTTCCTGTGTTCCAGTTACGGCTGTATGTCCGGCACTAGCCATCTTCCTACCCCACGGACACAGCAGCTCATGTCCATCTCAGGACCCCTGCAGATGCTCTTCTCAGCCTGGAAAGTTCCTCTCCTAGATCTGCTTGTGGATGCCTCCTTCCTTTCAGTCAGCTCCAAAATCCCCATCCTCAGAGAGCCATTCCCATATCCCCTCTGCTTTTTCCTTTTCCTTTTTTTTTTTTTTTTATTGCATTTCCCTGTTTATTTCCCACCTAGTGCTAATCCCAAACTGAAATTATTTTATAATTACTGAGGAAGCTGGGCTTCGAAGGTGGCACTAGTGGTAAAGAACCCACCCTGCTAATGCAGGAGACATAAGAGATACGGTTCCATCCCTGGATCAGGAAGATCGCCTGGAGGAGGGCATGGCAACCCATTCCAGTATTCTTGCCTGGTGGGGCTATAGTCCATAGGATCGCAAAGAATCAAACACGACTAAAGTGACTTAGTGCGCACACAGGAAGCTGGCTGGGGAGCAGATTTAGTGCTGAATCCTCTGTGCCTAGGACAGTGATCTCAGTTCATATTTGTCACATGCATGATAGTTAATAATTGTCATTCCATTTGGATAATGCTTAGCTGCCACTCATAGTCATCTGGTCCTCCCAAAAACCAGAGTAGGCAGGGAAGGCAATTATACTTATGGTACAGAATAAGATGGTTGGATGGCATCACTGACTCAGTGAACATTGAGTTTAAGCAAGCTCCAGGAGTTGGTGAAGGACAGAGAAGCCTGTCATGCTGCAGTCCATGGGGTTACAAAGAGTTGGACATGACTGAGTGACTGAACTGATGATGACAGAATGAGAAACTGAACCTCAGTTATGGAGACTGACTCTACACCTGCAGCGTGTTCCCTGTTTCCTCTTTAAGTTTTTTTGCATCTTTCTCTATATGTCCAGCTCGAGGCCGGAAGCTGTTTATCTGGGGGAAGCTTGCCCTCTGGAGCTTGTGCAGGCTTGTGCCACAGCAGAGAAATAAAAAGTATATTTGAAACAGTGAATGAAGGCTCTGTAGAACTTCTAGCAGGAGATGTTGAGTCGGCTGCTCCTTTGTAGGTTTTTGAAACAGGAAGAATTGTCTTCTACTTTAAATGGTTTCTGGAAAAGGAGTAAAAGAGCCCCTATAATCCTTGATTTCTGTCACTGGAAAAGGCAGTATGAGATATCACTGGGGCATTGGGAGTGGGGGAGTACTGCTCATTGGAGAAGAACTGAATGTGTATATGTATGTGTGTGGGGGGCGGGACGGGGATGTTTTCTGCCCCATATGACGGAATGATGAATATATCCTACCTGGGGACATTTTAAAATAAGATTCAGTTTTTAAAATTATATACACACACAGAGTCAGTGACGATTATTATTTGCATTTCAAAAAATTTCTCCAATGATAAAATGATTATTTTAATATCCAGATAACTTTTGAGTGTATTAAATAATATGTCAGGCACTTTTGCATACAGTCTCTTGCTCAATGCTCACATCCCCGTTTTGAGATGGGTGTTTTATCTACACTATTCCGAGGAGAAACTAAAACTGAGAAAGAGGGCTTAAGGACTTTGCCTAAAGTTACACAGTAAGTGACAGAAATAAATCGGGACCTAAGTCCAATGTTCTTTTAAAAATGTAGTCCTGACTAGGGAATTGTCCTACAACACACAAAATGTGATTCTGTTTAATGAAAGACATGTGGGTCTTCAATTTTTCAGCACTTTTCCCTTCAGTCAACCACTATATTGTCCCGTGTCACACATCCATCTTTCAGGCACATACTCAGTGTATCAGTACATTTAGCTCTTACATGCCCCGGAGCGAGCAGTGCTGGCTCAAACATCCTGTTTTGAGGACCCGTGTTCAGAAATCTACTCCAGTTAAAGAGAGATGAGGACAGTTTGAAAGAACTAAAAACAACCTGGTACAATTAACGTGTCAATGGCAGCAGAACAAAGTGCAAGGTTGAGTAATTTGGGCCTGTGTGAACAAACAGTTGAAATAATTCAAGCTCCTTCCTCTGTGTATGCGTATACAGTCATACACACAAGCCTATCTTGTGTGTGTGTTAGTCGCTCAGTCGTGTCCGACTCTTAGCTCAACTGTAGCCTGCCAGGCTCCTCCATCCATGGGATTTTCCAGGCAAGAATACTAGAGTGGATTTCCTTCTCCAGGCAGCCTATCTTACAAGCATACTTTTTTGAATTTGTATGAACAGAGCAATCTATCACTGACATAGTTTTCACCTTAATCTACTGGATTTCCATTAGAATATTTGGATAGAAAGAAACAAGAATCATAGAATTTCAACACAGTTCCAGCCTGATGAATCCAGCCTCAGTATTTTTGAGCTAAGGATGGAGAGACTGGAAGAGACTCAAGGTCTTTCAGTGAAGAGAGGCCCGGGCTGACAGCCTGTAGCTGCCAACGGCGATGACCGTGGAGGACGCTGTTCTCATTCTTGGACTTCTGTTTGCTCCTAAGCAGAGATATTCGTTTGTGGCTGATGTGGAAAACTCTTTTCCTCATATTGAGTCGCACTGTGGTGTGGAAAGGGATTTAGCTTAATGCCTGAGTGGGCAAATGTGGTGCAAGGGGCTTGAATGCTGAAATCCCTGCGTGAAAAGCTCCTTCCCGGTATTTCCTTCGCGGCACTCAGATGCATGTGGACACCTTGTCCCAGGGAGCCTGGATGAAGGCCAGGAGTCTTGCACAGCAAGTGTGGGTGTTGAATCAACATACCTGGTTATGACTCTCCAGGGACTCTTCATTGAAGGTTGTGCAACTCCAGCTAAGAGGATGGGCTTTCCTTACTAGTTTTAACACTGGATTAGCTTTTTAAAAACAAACAACAGTTTCTTTACTCTCTTTTCAGGACGTTTTTATGTCTTTGTGTCTGGCTGAGTAGTCTTTAGGGAACGGAGCAAGAATTCTATTAGGCATGGCAATGTTTCTTCTAATTTTAATGGGTAAGACACTTCATTTGTGGAATATGAAAGAAGTATAAGACAACTACATATACTGTTATATATTTTATTTTTTTCCTTGTGGGATCTTAGTTCCCCTAGCAGGGATAGAACTCGTGCCAACTGGACTGCCAGGGACATCCCTACTATTGCATGTGTGAAAAAGAAAGCTCTTATTTGTTTTCAAAATACAAGAGCTGCTTCTGTTCAATGACTTTTTGTTTCCGTTTCTGTGTGTTTTTGCATTGACTTGACACCAAAATTTTTATTAGTTTAGGAAACAGTCAAAACTGTTTCTTAGGCTCACATAGCCTTAGTTATCTGAATGAAGTTTTTACCATTTGTCAAGTCACAGGTGGGTTGGGATTTTTCTTTTCCCGTGGTCTCATAGTTCCATATAGAAGGCTTTCCTTAAAGTAACATTCCTGGGCTCTCTCTAGCCCTCTACATTTGGTTTGTTTGGGCATAAGAACTGGGCCTGCATGGCTCAGCCCTTTGGGATTTCACTATCCCCTTGGCCCAGCCGTCTGCCGAGAGCACGTCCTCTGGTCTGCTATCCATGTAGTACAGTTGCAGGGCACCATCCATCCTTGTCAGGACAGCCTTTGGTTTTCCAGCCCTTCCTGTGACCAGGCAGGTAAGTTTAATTTGGGGGCAATCTGTAAGTCCAGCTTCCCTCATAGCTCAGTTGGTAAAGAATCTGCCTGCAATGCAGGAGACCTGGGTTCAATTCCTGGGTCAGGAAGATCCCCTGGAGAAGGAACTGGCAACCCACTCCAGTATTCTTGCCTAGAGACTCCCCCATGGACAGAGGAGACTAGCAGGCTATGGCCCATGGGGTTGGGCTTCCCGGCTGGCTCAGACGGTAATGAGTCTGTCTGCAATGCAGGAGACCTGGGTTCAATCCCTGGGTTGGGAAGGTCCGCTGGAGAAGGAAATGGCAGCCCACTCCAGTATTCTTGCCTGGAAAATCCCATGGATGGTGGAGCCTGGTAGGCTACTGTCCCTGGGGTCGCAAAGAGTCAGACACGACTGAGGGACTTCACTTTCACTTTCTTTCTAAGTGCACTGTGGTCACACATGTAAAGCCAAGTTCTCTAATCCAGCCTTACTAGTGATCAAGACAAAAGTTTTGATCTTCAACTCTCTCATGTCTATCACTCAGTCTCTGCATTTTAAACTCAGAAGGGAGGAAAGGGCTCAGTTCTCTAAAATATTCACTGGTGGCTCAGATGGTAAAGGATCAGCCCTCAATGTGGGAGATCTGGGTTCAATCCCTGGGTAGGGAAGATCCCCTGAAGAAGAGAATGGCTACCCACTCCAGTATTCTTGCCTGCGGAATCCCATGGCAAGGGGAGGAGCCTGGCAGGCTACAGTCCATGCGGTCCCAAAGAGTGGGACACGACTGAGCAACTAACACTTTCACTTTCCACTGTCTCTAGAACGTCAACAGATATGATGTTATATGGGCAAATTCTTACCTAATGTTTTTATAACTCATCTTTTTGGACTAGGGGTAATTTTTTGGTTAATATTTCCAGGTTAGATAGCACAGCAATAAACTATAAGGAGTATGAGTCATTTAGGTTTAAACTTCATCTTCATTTTTTATTTTATTCACTTTCATTTAAAAATACATGCCCTTTGGGACTTCCCTGGTGGTCAGGAAGTTAAGATTCCATGCTCCCAGTGCAGGGGGCCCAGGCTCCATCCCTGGTCGAACTACATCCCACGTGCTGCAACTAAGTGTTCACGTACCACAGCTGAAGATCCCACGTGCCACAGCTAAGGCCTGTGCAGCCAAATAAATACATAAATAAAAATAAGCATCACAAAAGAAATGATGTTTAAAAAAAATACATTCCCTTTGAACATAATGTGGAAAAGGTGGAAAAGTAGGATAAATACTCTTATAAGATCAACACTCAAAATATACTGAAACCAATGTTTTGGTATATTTACTTTAAGAATATTTTCTATGAGTAATTAATATACCCTTATAACAGCCTTAGTCATTTTGTAACGGAGGTGACATGTTATTGATATATATTATTGATCGTATCCAAGGGCAGAATTTTGACCTAACTATTAGTTGTAGTCCACCTAATGTGTCTGTACTTAGGGAGAGCTTCTTTAACTTAGAACTTCAGGATGACAACAAAATAATTTGTTGAGAAGGCCTAAACCCACTCTTTTTTTTTTTTTTAATTTCATTAGAATATAGTTGATTTACAATGTTGTGTTAGTTTCAGACGTACAGCAAAGTGAGTCAGTTCTACATATGCACTCTCTTTTAGATTCTTTTCCCATATAGGTCTTTATAGAGCATTGGGTAAAGTTCCTTGTGTTGTACAGTGGGTCCTTATTTATCTAGTTTGTGTATCAATACCGTCTCTCAATTAATCCATCCCCCCTTACCCCCTGGTAACCATAAGTTTGTTTACTATAACTCTGTTTCTGCAAACCCATTCTTGGTAAAGAGAATTGGAGTTTACTTACAAGATTATATGCAACGAGCTACACAAGGTTGAACAGTGTCATCTAACTCCAGTCCCTCGTTCTTCCTCAGAAATAATGAGTCCTAACTTTCTCCAGTGTGTTCTTCCTTCTGCAGTCTGCAAAACTGCTGGTGACCTGCTGCCTTGCTGTGTGTGGGCATTTTCAGGAGCCTGGTCATATTTCTGAAACAGGAAGAGGAAAAGGCACAATTGTCAAAAGAAAGAAGAGGGGGACACAGCTGTTGAGAAAAACAGGATATGGACAAAAACTGGTTAGAACCAACATGGCCCAAGATGGTGGAAGATTCAACTTCCAGCAGGCTTTGAGCCTCACTATAATACATTAGCATATGCTAAAGGACACACCCACCAGCCCCATGACAGTTCTGAGGCTGACCATAGAAGGCCAGAAGTGGGCAGTGGCCCAATTCCTGGAAAGCCCCTCCCATCCTCTAAAATAGAGTTCCTTTACAAAGTTGCAATGTTCCTGGTAAGTATGAAATCGCTGTTGTTGTCGTTCAGTGGCTCAGTTGTGTCTGACTCTTTGAGACCCCATGGACTGCAGGTTTCCCTGTCCTTCACTATCTTCTGGAGTTTGCTCAAACTCATGTCCATTGAGTCTGTGATGCTATCTGACCATGTTATCCTTGGTCATACCCTTCTCCTCCTGCCTTCAAACTTTCCCAGCATCGGGGTCTTTCCCAATGACTTGGCTCTTCCCATCAGGTGGCCAAAGTATTGGAACTTCAGCTTCAGCATCAGTCCTTCCAATGAATATTCAGGATTGATTTCCTTTAGGATTGACTGGCTTGATCTCCTTGCAAGGCAAGGGACTCTCAAGAGTCTTCTCCAGCACCACAATTTGAAAGTGTCAATACTTCAGTGCTCAGCCTTCTTTATGATCCGACTCTCACATCCATACACAATTACTGGAAAACCCATGGCTTTGACTAGATGGACCTTTGTCAGCAAAGTGATATCTCTGCTTTTTAATATGCTGTCTAGGTTTGTTATAATTTTCCTTCCAAGGAGCTTTTTATTTCAAAGGTCTTTTAATTTCATGGCTGTGGTCACTATCTGCAGTAATTTTGGAGCCCAAGAAAATAAAGTTTGTCACTGTTTCCATTGTTTCCCCATCTATTTTCCATGAAGTGATGAGACCGGATGCCATGATCTTAGTTTTTTGAATGTTGAGTTTTAAGCCAGCTTTTTCAGTCTCCTCTTTCACCTTCATCAAGAAGCTCTTTATTTCCTCTTCACTGTCTGCTATTAAGTGTGGTGTCATCTGCATATCTGAGGTTATTGATATTTCTCCTGGCAATCTTTATTTTAGCTTGTGCTTCATCCAGCCTGGCATTTTGCTTGATATACTCTGCATATAAATTAAATAAGCAGGGTGACAATATACAGCCTTGACATACTCCTTTCCCAAGTTTAAACCAGTCCATTGTTCCATGTCCAGTTCTAACTGTTGTTTCTTGACCTGCATACAGGTTTCTCCGGAGGCAGGTAAGTTGGTCTGGTATTACCATTTCTTTAATAATCCAGCCCATAAAAACTAAAAACCCCACACTCTGGGGCCTGCTCTCACCGTCTGAGAGCCATTGCATTCATCCTATGGAATGTATATCTGTCTAAAAAAAGTGAAAGACACTTGCTCCTTGGAAGAAAAGCTGTTAACAAACCTAGACAGCATATTAAAAAGTGGAGACATCACTTTGCTGACAAAGATCCATATAGTTAAAGCTGTGGTCTTTTCAGTAGTCATGTATGGATGTGAGAGTTGAATCATAAAGAATGTTGAGTGCTGAAGAATTTGATGCTTTTGAACAATGGTGTTGGGGAAGACTCTTGAGAGTCCCTTGGACTGCAAGGAGATCCAACCAGTCCATCCTAAAGGAAATCAGTCCTGAATATTTATTGGAAGGATGATGCTGAAGCTGAAGCTCCAATACTTTGGCCACTTGATGGGAAGAGCCAAGTCATTGGGAAAGGCCCTGATGCTGGGAAAGATTGAAGGCAGGAGAAGAAGGGGATGACAGAGGATGAAATGGTTGGATGGCATCACTGACTCAATGGACATGAGTTTGAGCAAACTCCTGAAGATGGTGAAGGACAGGGAAGCCTGTTGTGCTGCAGTATATGGGGTCGCACAGAGTAGGATACGACTGAACAACTGAACAACAAAAACCACTTTACTATGGCTCACTTTCGAAGGACCCTCACTCAGCAGCCCATTCCAGGGGCTTTCCCGAGCCCTGGGATTTGGCCGTTCTCCTGTCTCTGCTTCTTCTGCAGCTCTTCAGCTCTCTGCTTCCCTTGTTGAGTGCACTGGCTGGCTGCTAAGCTCTCCCCAGGAGGCTATGCACCTGTGCTCTCCCTGGGGCTGCGATCTCTCTGTCCAGTCAGTTTTCTCTTGGCCACTGTAACCAAGGGGAGGACGTCTTAAATATGTGGAGAGACTCATTTCCTCTGGAGTCTGAGCTAAAGAAGGACACCCTCACAAGCAGAACACAGATTTCAGGAACACTTCCTGTGTAATATCATTTAATATTGCTATCTCCTACAACCCTGCAGCAACTGAGGGGGATTAATGATTAATCATCCAATAATGCTGGCCGGGTGGGGATAGGATATCATTTAAAAAGACAGTTGTAAATCCTGTGCTACATCCAATGAAAGACAAGGTTTCCTGAAAAGAATTCTTCAGAAAAGAATCACCATGTGTTCAAGTCTTTATAAAGTTTATCATATGATAGAAAGTTGATTAATTTGTTTTGAATAAAAATATGTTATTCAGGAAGATATTTTAGTTTAAGAAGCTGCAGTCAGTTCTAGTTTTCCATTTTTCCATGTTTCTTGCGATCACTTGCTGGAATCTTTACAAGTTAATTAAGAAACTTAATACCGAGTCAATAATTCTTTCTTGAGTGTGATGGCTGATTTTATATGGTGATTTGACTGGCCATGGGGTGCTGGGATTAAGCAATGTTTCTGTGTGTGTCTGTGAGCATGTTTCTGGAGGAGATTGTGTTGGAATCAGGGGGCTCAAAAGCAGACTGCCCTCCCCAACGTAGTGGGCACCATCGATTCCATTGAGGTGAGGACCTGAACAGAACAAAAAGTGGAGGTAGACAGAATTTCCACCGCAGCCCTCTCACCCCCATCCCCCACTCTGCTGAATTGGGACAACTCATCACCTTGTGGACAACTCTTCTCCTGCCCTCAGATTAGGATTGAGCTCCCCTGGTACTCAGGCCTTCTGACTTTTGACCAAATTACATCACCGACTTTTCTGGGTCTCCAGCTTACAGATGGTAGGGTTTTTTCAGTCTCCATAGTCATGTGAGTTAATTCTTTATAATAAATCTCCTTTTATATCTATTGATTCTGTTTCTCTGGAGAACCCTAATACACTGAGGTCATAACCACACAATTGTAAGTGCTGGTTATGTTTATAAGTAAACCTTTTCTAGGTCACTTCTAAAAAGCATAAGTGGCTATATTAAAGAATATTGCAAATATACATCTACATGGTGTATTTTAAAGATCAGCTATCCTGGAACTTACATCCACAATGCTGGGGGCCTGAGTTGGATCCCTGGGCAGGGAACTAGGTCCCACATGAAGCAACTAAGGCCCGGTGCGGCCAAATAAATTTTTTTTTTCTTAAATGTACTATCCTAAAACTCAACAATAGAAAAGCAAATAACCCAATTAAAATTGGCAAAGGATCTGAATAAACATTCTTCCAATGAAGATATCTTCCGAGGAAGATATACAAGTGGCTGATAAACACAGGAAAAGGTGCTTAGTATGATCAGTCACCAGGGAAAAGCAAATCAAAGACACAGTGAGATATCACTTCTCATTCACCAGATTTGCTAGAATAAAACAGTCAGATAACAGCAACTGTTAGTGAGGACATGGAGAAGTTGGAATCTTCATACACTGCTAATGGAAATGTAAAACAGTATGGCTGCTTTGTAAAACAGTCTGACAGTTCCTCAAACAATTAAACACTGAGTTTCCATGTGATCCAGCAATTCTACAATTAGATATATGCCCAAGCAAAATGAAAACATATGTCCACACAGAAAGCTGTACATGAATGTCTATAGAAGCATGATTCATAGTAGCCTACAGGTGGAAACAACTCAAATGTCTATCAACTGATGAGTGGATAAATGAAATGCTGTATAACCACATAGAATATTACTCAACCATAAAGAAATTCTATATTTCTATATTCTATATATTCTATAGCATGGATGAGTCTTGAAACCATTATGTTAAGTGAAAGATGCCAGTCACAAAGGACCACATACAACATGGTGACATTTGTATGAAAGTCCGGAACACAAATATCCATAGAACAGAAAGTAGATTGCTGCTGCTAAGTCGCTTCAGTCGTATCCCACTCTGTGCGACCCCATAGACGGCAGCCTGCTAGGCTCTCCGTCCCTGGGATTCTCCAGGCAAGAACACTGGGGTGGGTTGCCATTTCCTTCTCCAATGCATGAAAGTGAAAAGTGAAAGTGAAGTTGCTCAGTTGTGTCCGACTTCTAGCGACCCCATGGACTGCAGCCTACCAGGCCCCTCCGTCCATTTTCCAGGCAAGAGTACTGGAGTGGGTTGCCATTGCCTTCTCCAGAAAGTAGATTAGTGGTTGCTTAAAGTTGGGGGATGGGGTAGGGACATAGAGAGAGGGGCGTGACGATTAAAGACTATGGGATTTGTCTTTGAGCTAATGAAAATGTTCTACAACTGTGAATATTCTGAAAAACACTGGATTGCACAGTGGTGAATTGCATGCTACAAGGACTCTATCAAAAGAAAATCAAGTGAACAAAGAATAATTCAACATCATCTATCAATAAAATACACTTTGTTGTTGTTGTTCATTCACCAAGTCGTGTCCGACTCTTTGCAACCCCGTGGACTGCAGCACGCCAGGCTCCCTTGTCCTTCACTATCTCCTGGAGTTTGCTCAAATTCATGTCCATTGAGTCAGTGATGCTATCTAACCATCTCGTCCTCTGTCACCCCCTTCTCCTTTTGCCTGCAATTTTTCCCAGCGTCAGGGTCTTTTCCAATGAGTTGGCTCTTCACATCAGGCCAAAGTATTGGAGCTTCAGCTTCAGCATTAGTCCTTTCAATGAATATTCAGAGTTGGTTTCCTTTGGGATTGACTGGTTTGATCTCTGCTGTCCAAGGGACTCTCAAGAGCCTTCTCCAGCGCCAAAAGTTGAAAGCATCAATTCTATGGCACTCAGATTTCTTCATGGTCCATCTCTCACATCCATATAAGACTACTGGAAAGATCATATAGCTTTGACAAAATGGACTTTTGTTGGCAAAGTGATGTCTCTGCTTTTTAATACACTGTCTAGATTTGTCATAGCTTTCCTTCCAAGGTGCAAGCATCTTTTAATTTCATGGCTCCAGTCACCATCGGCAGTGATTTTGGAGCCCAAGAAAAGAAAATCTGTCACTGCTTCTACTTTTTCCCTTCTATTTTCCATGAAGTGATGGGACTGGATGCCATGATCTTAGTTTTTTTAATGTTGAGCTTTGAGCCAGCTTTTTCACTCTCCTCTTTCATTCTCATATACATGCTGCTGCTGCTGCGAAATCGCTTTAATCATGTCCGACTCTGTGCGACCCCATAGATGGCAGCCCACTAGGCTCCTCTGTCCCTGGGATTCTCCAGGCAAGAACATTGGGGTGGGTTGCCATTTCCTTCTCCAATGCATGAAAGTGAAAAGTGAAAGTGAAGTCACTCAGTCATGCCGGACTCTTAGCGACCCCATGGACTGCAGCCTACCAGGCTCCTCTACCCATGGGATTTTCCAGGCAAGAGTACTGGAGTGGGGTGCCATTGCCTTCTCCGCTCATATACATACCCACTGAAAAACAACTCCACTGTCCTAATATTTTACAATTCATTTTGCCTTGCAATACAATTTCGAGAGCCAGAAGCCTACATGGAATAAAAAGCATGGATGTCATAAATAAGATAAAAGACTCAGTGACGCACACATACAAACCTTGTTGGTCACTATTGATGAGTGCCAGGAAATCAGCTCGGAGAAGGCAATGGCAATGGTGAAGGCAATGGTGTTGCAGTTGTATTTTTCAAAGGCCTTTATCATAGGGATACATATTGGAATATTTTTGGATAAAATGATGTGATGTCTGGCATGGGGGAATAGAAAAAACAAAACATTGGCCATGAGTTGTTAATTGTTGAGATTTCTATATACTTCTGCTTATGTTTAAAACTTTCTGTAATGGCAATTTCTTTCTTTTTTCAGGAAAATATCATTGCTGCAAACAGTTTAGAAAGACGTGAAGGCCTGAAAAATTGGTAGGTATCTCTTTAGAGATGATGAAGACACATATGAAGACACGTATCAATTCCCTGAGGAGTGTGAATAAAATTTTTCCATGAAATGTGAGAATGGAAAAAAATTTTAGCAGTGTATTTTCGATACATGTGATTTGGGATATGTATTTTATTTTAAAAATATGTATTATTTATATTTAAATGGCTGCATCAGGTCTTAGTTGCAACACTCAGAATCTTCGCTGCATTATGCAGGCTTCTCTAGGTACACAGGCTTCTCTCTAGCTGCGGCTCTGTAGTTGCCTCACAAGGGCTTAGCTGCCCTTTAGCATATAGGATCTTAGTTCCCCAACCAGGAATCGAACCCGTGTCCCCTGCATTGGAAGGCTAATTCTTAACCACTGGACCACCAGGGAAGTCCTTGTATTTTATTTATTTTTTAATTTTGGCTACTCCAGGTCTTAATTGTGGCACATGGGATCTTTAGCTGTGGCATGTGAACTCTTAGTTTCGGCATGTGGGATCTATTTCCTTGACCAGGGATCAAACCTGGGCCCCCTATGTTGGGAAAGTGGAGTCATAGCCACTGGACCACCAGGGAAGTCCCTGGATATGTATTTAAGCTAAATTAATGAAAGGCAATGCCAAAGAATGCTCAAACTACCGCACAATTGCACTCATCTCACACGCTAGTAAAGTAATGCTTAAAATTCTCCAAGCCAGGCTTCAGCAATATGTGAACTGTGAATTTCCAGATGGTCAAGCTGGTTTTAGAAAAGGGAGGGGAACCAGAGATCAAATTGCCAACATCTTCTGCATCATGGAAAAAGCAAGAGAGTTCCAGAAAAACATCTATTTCTGCTTTATTGACTATGCCAAAGCCTTTGACTGTGTGGATCACAACAAACTCTGGAAAATTCTGAAAGAAATGGGCATACCAGACCACCTGACCTGCCTCTTGAGAAACCTGTATGCAGATCAGGAAGCAACAGTTAGAACTGGACATGGAATAACAGACTGGTTCCAAGTAGGAAAAGGAGTCCATCGAGGCTGTATATTGTCACCCTGCTTATTTAACTTATATGCAGAGTACATCATGAGAAATGCTGGGCTGGAGGAAGCACAAACTGGAATCAAGATTGCCGGGAGAAATATCAATAACCTCAGATATGCAGATGACACCACCCTTATGGCAGAAAGTGAAGAGGAACTCAAAAGCCTCTTGATGAAAGTGAAAGTGGAGAGTGAAAAAGTTGGCTTAAAGCTCAACATTCAGAAAACTAAGATCATGGCATCCAGTCCCATTACTTCATGGGAAATAGATGGGGAAACAGTGGAAACAGTGTCAGACTTTATTTTTTTGGGCTCCAAAATCACTGCAGATGGTGATTACAGCAATGAAATTAAATGACGCTTACGGCTTGGAAGGAAAGTTATGACCAACCTAGATAGCATATTCAAAAGCAGAGACATTACTTTGCCAACAAAGATCCGTCTAGTCAAGGCTATGGTTTTTCCAGTGGTCATGAATAGATGTGAGAGTTGGACAGTGAGGAAAGCTGAGTGCCGAAGAATTGATGCTTTTGAACTGTGGTGTTGGAGAAGACTCTTGAGAGTCCCTTGGACTGCAAGGAGATCCAACCAGTCCATCCTAAAGGAGATCAGTCCTGGGTGTTCTTTGGAAGGACTGATGCTGAAGCTGAAACTCCAATACTCTGGCCACCTGATGGGAAGAGCTGCCTTATTGGAAAAGACCCTAATGCCTGGAAAGATTGAGGGCAGGAGGAGAAGGGGACAACAGAGGATGAGATAGTTGGATGGCATCATTGACTCGATGAACATGGGTTTGGGTGGACTCTGGGAGTTGGTGATGGACAGGGAAGCCCGGCTTGCTGTGGTTCATGGGGTTGCAAAGAGTCAGACACGACTAAGCGACTGAACTGAACTGAATAAGTCATGTATTTCGAGAAGATAAATATTTCACCTTCATCGCTAAAAGCTTGCATATTCCAGTTTCATGCTCCCTTCCCATAAAAGGTCAATTGTTTTTTTTAATTTTTCAATAGGATGTTTTGGGATTGTGTAATATTTGATGTTGCTTCATGTCTAGGCATATATAATATAAGGGATTACACGTTTTCACTCAATGTATTCAAGGTCATAGCCAAGCCATTTCTCTATGCTATTATGAAGTTGTAGTAAAAATAATTTTAAAGGCTGCATACAATGTGGTGGATATACTAATGTTTATTGTAAGACATTTGATCTACCTTGTTTTTCACTATTATAAATAATTATACAAAAGCAATTTCTGTCTTAATCTTATTTTCTTACAATAGAATTCCTGAAGTAGAATTATATTATAAAGAATATAAATATTTTAAGATTCTTCATACAGGTCAAATTTTTGATAAGATT
Organism: Bos indicus; assembly: GCF_029378745.1. NCBI lineage: Eukaryota > Metazoa > Chordata > Mammalia > Artiodactyla > Bovidae > Bos > Bos indicus. The sequence continues at coordinate 65,693,379 of NC_091773.1, forward strand.
TTCTTTTTTTTTTTAACCCATTGACACTTTCACCATCAAAACATTAAAGGGTCAGTTCATCATCAACATTAAGAAGTTTTATTTTTCATTGTGGCTATTGAAATAAATTAAAAAGTATATCTCATTTCTGTTTCAACTTACCTGGCTATTAATAATATAGAACATCCCCTTTTTATTTATTTTATTCCAATTTTGTTAATTGTCTGTTGGTATCATTTACCTTTCTATCTACTGGGGAATGTAGTATTCTTCTTATTAATGTGCTTGTATTATTTATTCCATAAAGATAAATTTATTTACTTAACAATATTAATTTAGCATCCAACCACGATCTAGTCTCCGGGGATACAGTGATGAAAAAAGTGGTCATGGTTTCTGCTTTCATGGAGCTTATGTTTATGGGAGAGTTAAACATTGAACAACTTTATGTATACACCTATAATTAATTTTTGTAAGTGATACAAAGAAGAAAGAACGGATGAAGTGAGAAAGCATAATGTAAGAAAATTATTTTATTTAAAATTTTATTTATTACTAATTTTTGGCTGCACTGGATCTTATTGCTACATGCTGGGTGTCTCTAGTTGTGGTGCCCAGAATTCTTGTGGTGGTGGCTTCTCTTGATGCAGGGCACTGGCTCTAGCCAGGTGGCCTCGGGAGTTGCAGCTCACAGGCTTAGTCGCTCCATGGTATGAGGAATCTTCCCAGACCAGAGATCGAACTTGCGTCTTCTGTTCAGAAAGTGGAAGGAGAATAATTTAGGTAAGGAATTTGGACAAGTTCTCTTGGTGAGAAAATGACAATAAAGTTGAGTCCTGAAGGATCTAGAACAGTAGTCCACACATCGGGAAAAGTGTTACTGACAGAGTAAACTGTATATGCAAATGCCGTGAGACAGCAAAGTGCGTAGGGTTCTAGAGTCACTGAAAGAAGGATATTGTAGCTAGAAAACAGGAGCAATGGAGATGAAGGACATAACCCTGGATAGAGTCTTGGTCCCGTAGAACCTGTTAGGTGAATTAGAAATTTTAGACCAGTTGAAAGGCCGAACAGCAGTAATTGAAGAGCCTAGGTTTGGGGTTCAGACTGAGTTCAAATCCTAATTCTACTTCATTCTAGTTCCATTATTTTGGGCAAATTACTTCATCTCTCCAAGCTTCAGTTTCCTTATTTGTTAAACAGGACAGTAATCGCCAGGTTGTGAGGATTCATTGAGATAATATAATGAAAGGTTCTTTGCACAGTTTCTGATATATTGGCAGTTAAAGTGCATCAGGAAGTCATGAGGTGTTTTGTGTAGGATAGTGACACAATCCCATTTATCGTGTTTTTAAATGATCCCCCTGTTGCCATATGGAAAGCTCAGGGGATTAGCTAGCTGGTTATCGGAAGTGAAGGCTTGGACGAGGATGTTGACAGTGGGAGGATGCAAGAAATATTATAGAGGAGGAATTGAGAGGGGTTTGCGTTAAACTAGAATGGGGCTGGTGAGAGAAGACGCAGGAGTCGGGGATATAACTCGTAGGTCTCAGGGGTGATAAACTGCTGAGCAGATGGGAGTGACTGAGAATTACCGAGACAGGAATGCTGGATGAGGGGACAATTTGAGGGAGTTACATTTTGGACCTGTTCAGTTACAGAACCTTTCTGAGTCATCCAAATTTAAGATTTGTATGTTCGGAGTATTGGATGTATTGGTATAGAGCTCAGAAAAGAGATCTGAACTGGAGATAAAAATGTAGGAGTCACCAAGACATGGGCTTCCCTGGTGGCTCAGACAGTAATGAATCCACCTGCAATGCCAGAGAACTAGATTCGATCCCTGGGTTGGGAAGATCCCCTGGAGAAGGGCATGGCAACCCAAACTCCAGTATTCTGGCCTGGAGAATCCGGATGGACAGAGGAGCCTGGCGGGCTACAGTCCATGGGGTCACAAAGAGTGGGACACAACTGAGTGACTAAGTACGGCACAGCACAGTAGGATGTAGATATTTCAAATCATGCAAATGAATGAGGTCACCTAGGAAGAAGGAAAGCCCAATAAGAGGACAGGGCTTAGTGCCATCCCCCAAGTGATGCCTAGAGGTCAAGTAGAAGAGAAACTGCTGACGGAGGGTGAGATGGAGGAGGAGAAAGCCCCAGAGAGGATGACGTCAGGGAAGCCAAGCGAGGAGAGTTTTAAGAAGCAGAGAGGGCTCAGCTGGGCGGGAGGGCTCAGGAGTTTTCCTGGCACTCCCTTGGAGGAGCTCCCTTGGAGCTTCCCTGGAGGAGCAGAACTCATCCCCCAAGTAGGAGGGTGACTGGAACCAGAAAGTGGAGCCCACGTGTGAAGTCAGTCCTTTTGAGAAGGCCTAAGGCTGACCCCTTGTCCTCTTTATTGCCCATTCTTTCCCAGCTTGCCTATTAATGATTTATTTGCCTCACAGCAGTTTCACATTTCTCTGTAGGGATCAGCCCTTCTTTGAAAAGCTTGAGGATTTCAGACAACTGAGAAGCTCTCTGAGAAGGCCTAAAGCTGCCCTGCTCGCCCCAGCTGCCTCCATCCCCGGCCTCGGCGGCTTCAGGCATCCCGGGGGAGCCGGCGTGGAATGAGGCTGCAGGGAGGGAGCAGGTGGGCACAGCCCACACGGCCCAGCCGTGGCCAGATCTGCCCTGTGAGCTACCTGGGAATGGAATTTCAGCCTGGGGACCCCCGCTGCTCCTGCTGAGCTGCCGGATGGGCGGAGGAGGGCGTGATGTGCAGTGGAGGAGGGCATGGCAGGGCCTCCCACCAACCGTATCTTCCCCTCTCCTTTTTTCTCCCTTTCTCCTCCTCTCTCTTAAACCTATGTAATCTCTAAGCATATTTCTGTAAAGCCACTGAGGAACTAAAAATGTGAAGTAATGCTGCATGGATGGAGAAGGAGAGGAAGCTTAGTTGTGCTTAGAGGAAGCTTAGTTATGCTTAGAGGAAGCATAGTTGTGAGTGCTAAGTCGCTTTAGTCGTGTCGGACTCTGTGTGACCCTGTGGACTGCAGCCCGCCAGGCTCCTCTGTCCATGGGATTCTCCATGCAAGAATATTGGGGTGGGTTGCCGTGTCCTCCTCTAGGGGATCTTCCCAACCCAGGGATTGAACCTATGTCTCTTATGTCTCCTGCATTGGCAGGCAATATCTTTACCATTAGTGCCACCTGGAAAGCCCTCACGATAGTGAGGGTGAGAGAAAAATGTTCCATCTATTTGTAAATAGCACACATTGTAAGTAGCATAGTATTCATACTACTTATGACTTATTCATAGTATTTATGACAATGTTAAGTGAAAAAAGCAGAATATACAACTCTAACCATGTAAAAACAACACATGGGAAAACAGAAGCAGAAAATGCACAAAAAGCTATGTGCGTATATAATGGAATTTTGGGTGGTTTTATGTTCTGTATGTATTTTGCACTGTGGAGAATGTTAAAATTGACATTTCTTTAAAATAAAAAAAAAGGAAAAGCATTCCAGATTGGAAAAAAACAAGGAAACCAGCCTTGCCCGGCAGGTCTCCTTGTGACTTAGCTCTCTGAACTCCAGTGTTTCATGTGTAGACTTGTGATATTACTAGTTCACATTTATTGAACAATTACTATCTTCCACACACATTTACAAATAGAACAAAACTGAAGTCTCCCTCTAATTCTCTGGGCTTTCCTGGTGGCCCAGACAGTAAAGAATCTCTCTGCAATGCAGCAGACCCAAGTTTGATTTCTGGGTTGGGATGATCTTCTGGAGAAGGGAATGGCTACCTACTCTTGTCTTCTTGCCTGGAGAATCCCGTGGACAGAGGAGCCAGGTGGGCCACAGTCCATGGGGTCGAAAAGAGCCAGACATGACTGAATGAGTAGCACTTTGACTTTATAATTCTCTAAGGGAGATGATTCTACAGCTGAGGAAGTAAAGGGTCAGAGAAGGTAGACAGGAAGGCAGTAGAGAGACTTCAGTCTGGCTGTGTATCTCAGCCTCCCTTTTAAAAGCTGGCCAGTTGGGAAAGTTACTCTCTCAGAGGCTCAATTTCCATCTTCCAGGGTTCCTGTGAGGAGTAAGTGTGATTATGCATTTCATGTCCTTGGCACAAAATAAAGCACTCGATGAACAATTATTATTAATATTAAGCATCTTGCAAAAGGCTTAGCAAACTAGTACAGGAAAAACAGATAGTCACTCCTAGGGCTGTATGAGGGCAAAGCCAGGCTCCTCCCCTCACGAGCTATTGCCGAGATCATCCTAAGGCATCCTCTGTCCCGTCATCCAGGCCTGACAGTTTACCATCCTAACATTTTCAGCTGCGCTATTTTTTTCAGGCTTTAAAACTTTTATTTAAAGTATTTAAAAATTTGTGCATTCCAATAATTAAACCTGTTTGAACTACAACAAAAAAAGCACTCGGATTTTATAACCTGTTTTGAAATGATAAGTTGAGAGACAAAGTCACATATTGTGTGGTGCTTTTGTTTATTTTTCATGAAATGTGTCCATTGCCAAAGGCCCTGGGCTCACGGGTCAACCTCTGGTCCCTCTATGTAAGTGAGATGTGTGGGTAAGCTCATTCCAATCCCTCATGGAAAGCCCTTTTGTGTGTCAGGGGTGGGGATGGGGGCGGTGGGGGGGAGGGGAGGCGAGAGGGTGTTGGGGGGAGGGGGGCAGACCCCAGCACAAGGGAGAGGGGAAGGGCCCACAGGTGTTGATTTTGTTATTGGCTGTGACTGAGCCTGTACCAGGCATGCTGTGCTTGAATTAGCTCCACATTAGAAGTTTATAAAACCCTATCATCTTTGGTGTCCTCTTAAAAAAATTTTTTTTTTTAATACTGAAGCAATACTGTATTATGTTTAAGGTTTTTGGGTCCCAGAATGTCTTTAGAAGAATTGAATATTTTCCATTGGGTAGTTTCCCTCTTCTTTAGGTCTACTTCCTGTATGTTTTTCTATTGGGCAGAAAGATTAAGTCACTGCTAAGTGAATATGGTATTTATATAAGCTTTCATTATAATGCATATTTCTTTTTTATTATTCGAATCATATATTAGACAAATACATATTGCCTTTATCTTTTCAAGATATGCAGCAAATTCATGATGAAAAAATAAAAATACATTCATTTATACTATTAAAACTTTCAGAAGGAAATATAGGAAAAAAATTTTTTATGTCTGAAGTTAGGCAAAGATTTCTAAGATATTATACCTAAAATACAACATATCATTAGAATTTTAAAAATTGTGCACCTCCAAAGATGGATATAAGAATGAAAAGAGGAGAACAATCGTGATCAGGTGTTTCATTTTCCTTCTCAGGAAGGAAAGTGGCAGGATTTACATTTCCACAAACTTTAAGCTTAGTTACTGGTCCTTCTAACAACAATGACTGATACTTAAAAAGCCTAAAAAAAAAAAAAAAAAAAAGAATGAAAAGACAAGAAACAGACTTGGAGAAAATCACATAAAGCTCCTGTGCCAGGACTATATAAAGATATCTCAAAACCCAATAATAAGAAAATGAAAAACACAATATAGGATGGATAAAAGATTTGAACAAACACTTTACAAAGAAGATCTCTGTATTGCTGGTAAACACATGGAAAGATGATAGGCATTAATAATCATTACTACTACTAAGTCACTTCAGTCGTGTCCAACTCTGTGTGACCCCACAGACAGCAGCCCGCCAGGCTCCCCCATCCCTGGGATTCTCCAGGTCAGAACACTGGAGTGGGTTGCCATTTCCTTCTCCAATGCATGAAAGTGAAAAGTTAAAGTGAAGTCACTCAGTTGTGTCTGACTCTTTGCAACCCCATGGACTACAGCCCACCAGGCTCCTCCGTCCATGGGATTCTCCAGGCAAGAGTACTGGAGTGGGGTGCCATTGCCTTCTCCAGGAAAATTCAAAATGCTAACACAATGAGATACATAGAGACAGAGAGAGGACTGATAAGACAAATAGCTGAGGAGATGGAATTTATTGGTGAATATAGACAAAGAAATCAGATTGATTATATTCTTTGCAGCCAAAGATGGAGAAAATCTATACAGTCAGCAAAAACAGGACCGAGAGTTGACTATGGCTCAGAGCATGAACTCCTTATTGCCAAATTCAGACTTAAATTGAAGAAAGTCGGGGAAACAACCACTAGACCATTGATGACCTAAATCAAATCCCTTATGATTATACAGTGGAAGTGACAAATAGATTCAAGGGATTAGATCTGATAGACAGAGTGCCTGAAGAACTATGGATGGATGGACGTTCATGACATTGTACTGGAGGCAGTGGTCAAGACCATCTCCAAGAAAAAGAACTGCAAAAAGGCAAAATGGTCATCTGACAAAGCCTTACAAATAGCTGAGAAAAGAAGAGAAGCTAGAGGCAAAGGAGAAAAGGAATGATATAACCATTTGAATGTGGAGTTCCAAAGAATAACAAGGAGAGATAAGAAAGCCTTCCTCAATGATTAATGCAAAGAAATACAGGAAAACAACGGAATGGGAAAGACTAGAGATCTCTTCAAGAAAATTAAAGATACCAAGGGAACATTGCATGCAAAGATGAGCGCAATAAAGGAGAGCAATGATATGGATTCAATCCTGAATATTCACTGGAAGGACTGATGCTGAAGCTGAAACTCCAATACTTTGGCCACCTGATGCGAAGAACTGACTCATTGGAAAAGACCCTGATGCTGGGAAAGATTGAGGGCAGGAGGACAAGGGGATGACAGAGGATGAGATAGCTGGATGGCATCACCGACACAACGGACATGAGATTGAGTAAACTCCGGGAGTTGGTAATGGACAGGGAGGCCTGGTGTGCTGCAGTCCATGGGGTCACAAAGAGTCAGACACGACTGAGTGACTGAACTGAACTGATAAAGACCATATAGGCTGTTCTCATACAAAATTATTTTCTATAAAAACTGAGAATTAAATGACACATAATAATGCACATTTCTTAATATTTTATGTGACAATTGGATATATTTGGTTCAACAACATAAAACATTTTAGAAAAGGAGAGAGAAGTGTTCGTGAAGCACTAGGTTGGCGCCGTGCCTGCAACCCCCTCTTCTGAAAACTAGTTCTTCCTACAATAAAGTTGCTAGAGTGGTCCCCGAGGGAAACCAACCCTGATATCTTGGTCGCAGCTGATTGAACCAGCTCTGTCCAACCCAGAGACAATCAGATGTAAGCTGTATTTGCGGGAGGTTAACAGCCTTTGACTGTTAACCAAGCCAGGCTTCAGCAATACGTGAACCGTGAACTTCTTGATGTTCAAGCTGGTTTTAGAAAAGGCAGAGGAACCAGAGATCAAATTGCCAACATCCGCTGGATCATGGAAAAAGCAAGAGAGTTCCAGAAAAACATCTATTTCTGCTTTATTGACTATGCCAAAGCCTTTGACTGTGTGGCTCACAATAAACTGTAGAAAATTCTTCAAGAGATGGGAATACCAGACCACCTGACCTGCCTCTTGAGAAATCTATATGCAGGTCAGGAAGCAACAATTAGAACTGGACATGGAACAACAGACTTGTTCCAAATAGGAAAAGGAGTAAGTCAAGGCTGTATATTGTCACCCTGCTTATTTAACTTCTATGCAGAGTACATCATGAGAAACGCTGGACTGGAAGAAACACAAGCTGGAATCAAGATTGCTGGGAGAAATATCAATAACCTCAGATATGCAGATGACACCACCCTTATGGCAGAAAGTGAAGAGGAACTCAAAAGCCTCTTGATGAAAGTGAAAGAGGAGAGTGAAAAAGTTGGCTTAAAGCTCAATATTCAGAAAACGAAGATCATGGCATCTGGTCCCATCACTTCATGGGAAATATGGGAAATAGATGGGGAAACAGTGGAAACAGTGTCAGACTTTATTTTTCTGGGCTCCAAAATCACTACAGATGGTGACTGCAGCCATAAAATTAAAAGACGCTTACTCCTTGGAAGGAAAGTTATGACCAACCTAGATAGCATATTCAAAAGCAGAGACATTACTTTGCCAACAAAGCTTCGTCTAGTCAAGGCTATGGTTTTTCCTGTGGTCATGTACGGATGTGAGAGTTGGACTGTGAAGAAGACTGAGTGCCAAAGAATTGATGCTTTTGAACTGTGGTGTTGGAGAAGACGCTTGAGAGTCCCTTGGACTGCAAGGAGATCCAACCAGTTCATTCTGAAGGAGATCAGCCCTGGGATTTCTTTGGAAGGAATGATGCTAAAGCTGAAACTCCAGTACTTTGGCCACCTCATGCGAAGAGTTGACTCATTGGAAAAGACTTTGATGCTGGGAGGGATTGGGGGCAGGAGGAGAAGGGGACAACAGAGGATGAGATGGCTGGATGGCATCACTGACTCGATGGATGTGAGTCTGGGTGAACTCCGGGAGTTGGTGATGGACAGGGAGGCCTGGCATGCTGCGATTCATGGGGTCGCAAAGAGTCAGACACGACTGAGAGACTGAACTGAACTGAACTGAACAGCCTTTGACAGAGTTGACTGGGAAACTCTGCCTGACCAGCAGGGTCTGTTGGATAGGGATGAACTGATGAGGAGTTCACACAAAGAAAGCTGGTCAGTCACGCTCTGCGTCAAGAGTTTTCCACATGGCCACAGAAGTCGGGGAACCCAGGATGCAGAAACAGAAATGGAGGATGCCTTATATTCTCCCAAGGGACCCTACTCCCACAGGGCCATCTGGTCACCCAAGTGCAGTTTCTCCAAGCGAACTCGAAGAGTCCCTCTCAGAAATAATTTAATCAAGTCCCTTCTACAGGTAAGAAATACCAAGGCCTAGAAGACAAAGTAGCCACATAGTTATTAGCAGTGCTCGTGGGAGGGGAGCTTAGGTTTCTTGATTTCTAAGGTGGTTCTTCCAGCTGCCTCATGAGGCCTCATGAGGTGCTACCTCGTGTTTTGATACTCCATGGTGATCATATAAGCGTGCTTTCAGTTCAGTTCAGTTGCTCAGACGAGTCTGACTCTTTGGGACCCCATGGACTGCACCACGCCAGGCTTCCCTGTCCATCACCAATGCTCAGAGCTTGCTCAAACTCATGCATGTCCATCGAGTTGGTGATGCCATCCAACCATCTTATCCTCTGTCGTCCCCTTCTCCTCCTGCCTTCAATCTTTCCAAGCATCACACAAATTAATATTACCTGGATATTTGTTCAGTATATTTCAGAATATGTTCATAATATTTGTTTCAGAATATTCAGAATATTTGTTTTCAAACATGTTCAGGATATTTTTTCCAGTGCATTTACTTAGCACCTGCTAAGTGGCTAGAACTGAGCTATTACAGAAACTGAGGGGGAAAAGAAAGTACAGGCTGTACCCTCCAGTCATTTAGAGTCTGAGGAACCATACAGATCAATCTATTTTATAATTAAGTAAAAATAATGTGAGTCTATAGAATGACAGAATAAGGGCTATTATTACAAGGGATAAAAAAGACTTAAAATTATTTTTGTTTTTTTTTTTTGCCTTTTGGGAGGTTGATAGTGCTTGACTATGTGATGCATAGAAAAGGACATGAAGTCAAAGGAAAAGACTCAAAAAGAAGGATGCATGATGGACTGGGATTGACTGGTAGTGCCTGCTCTGTGGGTGCTGGGAGTGTTGTATTTTGTTGTTGTCATGTTTCTTGTGGAGGTGGATCAGTTTTACGTAAAGGTGGACGCACAACATTCCTGATGCAAGAAACAGCCTGAGCAAAGACTTAAGAATGAGTGTGTGTGTTTGAAAGGTTGTGGGAAGACTGATTTAAGGGAATCAAGAATGGGGGCAGTACAAGAATGACAAGTGGAAGTGTTTGATTTTGTGACATAGTGTGAATGAAAGCTCCATAACTCCTCAGGGGTCAGGTGTGTCGGGGGGTGAAGTAGGGGTGGGGAGTGGGCTGGGGTGGGGTGAGTGAGACCCGTCTGCCCCTTACCCTTCCCTATGTCCGTAGCACAACACTGGTTTACCTGTTTTACATGTTGGGACTTCGTGTAAAAAAGTTTTTGCCTTTGAAGAACTGTTCCTCATTTTAATAAAACAAGTTTAAAAATCACTGGTATAAGCAAGGAGCGTCTCGGGAAGTTTTGCTCCGTGAACTTGATGCTTTAGGAAGACTCACGGAGTACTAGTTTGTAGACTGGATCTGAGAGGACTAGGAGGGCTCTGTTGCAATTTTCAAGTGTGAGGAGACATAGCTCTGATTTAGGATTAGGGAGGCTGAACCAGGGCAGCAGGTAAGTAATAAGAACCATTTCAGAGGCAGAGTCAGGGAAGGAGAGGCAGTCTCCAGCCAAGAAAGAAAGAAAATGAAATTTTGTAAATCTCACTAACTTGGGCTGAAAGTAATTTACCTTGGAGACTATAAATTTTGTAAGAGTAGGGATTATGACTGTCTAGTTTCCTTAGGAAGTTACCTGGGACATAGTAGGTATTCAATAAATATTTATGCCCTAAAAAAAAAAGGTGGTATATAACTATTAGGATGATTTTTTGCTGCAAATAAGAGAAATTTTGACTTCAAACTGGCTTAAAGAATAAGGATATTTATTAGATCAGAGACAGAGTAAGTTCAAGGCTCAGCACAATCAACAGCTAAGTGATGTCACTAATGACCCAGGTTCTCTCCCTCTTTTCACTCAATACCCCTGGCATTGGCTTCATCTTAAGGTGCTACTACTCAGGTTACAGGATGGCTGCCTGCTGTGATCAAGGCACAGGCTTCCTGTTGAAGGACAGCAGAAGGGAAAGAGAAACCTTTCCCCTAAATATAGACTAAACATCCTGAGTTCCTGTCCCCATTCTCATCAGCTGGAAGAATGCCTTATACTCATTGGCTTTGAGCTCCATCCCAGTCTAACCTTGAGGCTGGGGCGAGGATCATTTCCTCTGAGTGTTGGGGAAGGGAAGATTAGATACGTGAGCAAAGTTGGAGTTTGCTAAAAGAACACAAGAGGGAAAAGGTGCTGAGTTGAGTACACTTGAAATTCAATGTGTGGTTTGAGGACTAGCAGCCGCAACATCACCTAGGACCTGTTAAAAATATAAAAGCTTAGGGCTCACCTCAGGTTTCAGGTGGCGCTGGTGGTAAAGAACCTGTCTGCCAGGGCAGGAGACCTAAGAGATGTGGGTTTGATCCCTGGATTGGGAAGATTCCCTGGTGGAGGGCATGGCAGCCCAGTATTCTTGCCTGGAGAATCCCATGGACAGAGGAGCCTGGAGGGCTACATACAGTCCATAGAATTGCAAAGAGTTAGACATGACTGAAGCGACTTAGCATGCAAAGGTCCCTAAACTAGTGTGTGCATTTTAGCAAGATTCCCCAGGTGATTCATATACATGTAAGTAACATTTGAGAAGCATTGCCCTACACCGTGTATTTTCTTTCTAGGACTTTTGCCTGGCATGTAAAATAGATGAACATCTACGTCTTCTTCAAGACCAGGTGTAAAGAATTACCTTCGGTGCTGTCACTCCTGAGCTTCCCTGGCATTTTGTTCCTACCTCTATCATATCTCTTCATCTCATTGTTTTATAGTTAGTTGTTTAAATTATCTTAGAATTTGTGTTTCCATTGCGCAGGGCATGGGTTTGATCCCTAGTCGGAGAACTAAAATCCTTCAAGCTGCACATCATGGTCATAAATAATACATAAATAAACGATACTCAAGGCAATGGCAACCCACTCCAGTACTCTTGCCTGGAAAACCCCATGGACGGAGGAACCTGGTAGGCTGCAGTCCATGGTGTCTCGAAGAGTTGGACACGACTGAGCGATTTCACTTTCACTTTTCATTTTCATGCATTGGAGAAGGAAATGGCAGCCCACTCCAGTGTCCTTGCCTGGAGAATCCCAGGGACGGGGGAGCCTGGTGGGCTGCCATCTATGGGGTTGCGCAGAATCAGACACGACTGAAGCGACTTAGCGGCAGCAGCAGTGAGTTTCCATCCATTCATTCATTTATTCAACAGATTTTATTGAATTCCTATAATCCCTGGAGGCACAACAATGAACAAATTGCCCTTCTCCATGAAGCTTAAGTTCTAGCTAGAGGAGAGATGTATTTTAAAATATATGCTTTGTTATATGTATTTGTGGAATGGATTAATTAATCCAACAAATATTTATTGAACACTACTGTATGTGGTGATAGACAGGGAGGCCTGGCATGCTGTGATTCATCAGGTCACAAAGAGTCAGACATGATTGAGCGACTGAACTGAACTGAACTGAACTGTGTGTTAGGCACTGCTGTAGGCACTGGTAGGACATGAGTGAATAAAAACAGGTACAAATCCATATATTTAGTGCTTTTTATCTTCTAGTAGGAGTCACAGAGAGACTGATCCATGGTAAATAGGTAAATAATTAGTATTTTTTTAAAAAAGATAATGCTGTTTAAGTGTTGCACTCAATATGTCAGCAAATTTGGAAAACTCAGCAGTGGCCACAGGACTGGAAAAGGTCAGTTTTCTCCAATCCCAAAGAAGGGCAATGCCAAAGAATGTGCAAACTATCATACAATTGTGTTCATTTCCCCTGTTAGAAAGGTTATGCTCAAAATCCTTCAAGTTAGCTTCAGCAGTATGTGAACTGAGAACTTCCAGATGTGCAAGCTGGGTTTTAAAAAGGCAGAGAAATCAGAGATCAAATTGCCAACATCCATTGGATCATCAAAAAACCAAGGAAATTCCAGAAAAAAAAATCTACTTCTGCTTCACTGACTATGCTGAAGACTTTCTGTGGATCACAAAAAACTGTGGAAAATTCTTAAAGAGATGGGAATACCAGACCACCTTACCTGTCTCCTGAGAAACCTGTATGCAGATCAAGAAGCAACGGTTAGAACCAGACATGAAATAACTGGTTCAAAATTGGAAAAGGAGTATGATAATGTTACATATTGTCACCTGGCTTATTTAAATTCTATGCAGAGTACATCATGCGAAATGCCAGGGAGGATGAATCACAAGCTGGAATCAAGATTTCTGGGGGAAATACCAACAACCTCAGAAAAGCAGATGATACTCTAATGGCAGAAAGTGAAGAGGAAATAAAGAGCCTCTTGATAAGGGTAAAAGAAGAGAGTGAAAAAATTGGCTTAAAACTCAGCATTCAAAAAACTAAGATCATAGCATCCAGTCCCATACCCATCAAGGCAAATAGATGGGGAAACAATGGAAACAGTGACAGATTTTATTTTCTTAGGCTTCAAAATCACTGCTGATGGTGACTGCAGCCATGAAATTAAAAGATGCTTGCTTCTTGGGGGAAGTGCTATGACAAACCTAGATATTGTATTAAAAAGCAGAGACATTACTTTGCCAACAAAGGTCCATGTAGACAAAGCTATGGTTTTTCCGGTAATCATGTACAGATGTGAGAGCTGGACCATAAAGAAGGCCAAGTGCTGAAGAATTGATTCTTTCAAATTATGGTGCTAGGGAAGATGCTTGAGAGTCCCTTGGATTGCAAGAAGATCAAACCAGTCAATCCTAAAGGAAATCAACCCTGAATATTCATTGGAGGGACTGATGCTGAAGCTGAAGCTCCAATATTTTGGCCACCTGATGTGAAGAGCTGACTCATTTGAAAAGATTCTGATGCTGGGAAAGATTGAAGGGAAAAGGAGAAGTGGGTGGCAGAGGAGGAGATGGTTAGATAGCATCACCAACTCAGTGGACATGAGTTTGAGTAAACTCTGAGAGATAAGGACAGAGGAGGATAGATGAGCCTGGCGTGCTGCAGTCCCTGGGGTCACAAAGGATTGGACACGACTTATCGGCCGAACAACAACAACCGGCCGAACAACAACAACAACCAATTGGAAAGTGATAAGTCCTATGAAACATGTGGAGCAAGTGAGGGCATAAATCAAAACTGCGGGGCCTTGGTGTGGCAATTTTAAATGGAGTAGTCAAGATGGGCCTCATTGAGGAGGTGGCAGTTTATGTTCTAGCGGGAAGAGTGGAGTATTCTGACGTGTGACTGAAGGAATGATGGTACCACAGGGAGAAGTAAGGACATCGCAACTGTGGGTCTTGTTGAAGGGAGGAGGCAAGATAGGCAAGATTGAGTTATTCTGGACTTGTTGAGGTAGAACTCTTGGTGAGATATTAAAAGGGAAATATCCTATAGACAATGAAAAATGTGGGCCTGGAGTATGCTGGTAAGATCAGGGTGGATATTTTAGATTCAGGCGTCATTAGTATGGTGGCTCAGATGGTAAAGCATCTGCCTACAATGCGGGATACCCGGGTTCGATCCTTGTGTTGGGAATATCCTCTGGAGAAGGAAATGGAAACCCACTCTAGTACTCTTGCCTGGAAAATCTCATGGATGGAGGAGCGTGGGGGTCACGAAGAGTCGGACACAACTGAGCGACTTCACTTTCACTTTTCACTTTCATGCATTGAAGAAGGAAATGGCAACCCACTCCAGTGTTTTTACCTGGAGAATCCCAGGGATGGGGGAGCCTGGAGGGCTGCCGTCTATGGGGTCGCACAGAGTCAGATACGACTAAATCGACTTAGCAGCAGCAGCAGCAGCAGCAGTATGGTGGCTCAGACGGTAAAGCATCTGCCTACAATGCGGGAGACCTAGGTTCAATCCCTGGGTTGGGAAGATCCTCTGGAGAAGGAAATGGCAACCCATTGTAGGACTCTTGCCTGGAAAACCTCATGGACAGAGGAGCCTGGTAGGCTACAGTACATGGGTCACAAAGAGTCAGACACGACTGAGCGACTTCATTTAGTATCGTGTCCAGATCTAAAAGTGAGAGCCACACTTTACAACTGGTTCACCCAGGTAAGACGCCAGATGGGAAAGAAACTCACGGCTGAACCTTGGTGAAGGCCCGGATTAAAGGAAGAAGACATTTTTCCTTTGCCCAGAAACATCACTGAGTCCTTCACTGAGGTCAGTGGTGAAACAAAGAAACTGTTTCATATTATCCTTCCTCTGTACTGATTATAGATAAAAGAATGTACATGGAAAGGGAAATATAGGAATTATGGGATGTAGAGCTTTAATACGTCTCTGAAAGGCTGTGATAAGCAGAAAATCATAACCTTCTGTATCTAGACAAGTTCAGTCCAACTGGCCAGGAAGAAACTGTCTGTCCTGTGACCTCTGCCTTGCCCTTGCAGCTTCTCCATAGCAGAGGCCTGGGGTTAGCACACAATCTTCAGGCCACTGAGCCAAGTCCAGGGACCTCGAGTTCAGCCCAGGCTTTGGAACTGACCTCTCCTTGGTGGTAGGCTCAGGGACGTGAACAGGAAAGAAACTCAAATCTTGGTTGTTATTTTCTTTGGACCCATGAAGGGTGCTCGTTCTTTTCTTCCTTCCCAGCGCCTTCCTCTCTTGGCTGAGCTTTGCCTCTCTGCTCTACACTGGTTCTCCAGAGCCAGTTCTGCCTTTATTTCATTAACACTCTCATATTCTCAGAGAGCTGTGGTAAGAAAATCATACTAAAGTGTGAATTCCCAATATTACTAGTTAATAGAACATAAGCCATTACTAGGGCTCCCCAGGTGGAGCTAGTGGTAAAGAACGCATCTGCCAACGCAGGAGACAAAAGAGACATGGGTTAGATCCCTGTGGGAAGATCCCCTGGAGAAGGAAATGGCAACCCACTCCAATATTCTTGCCTGGAGAATCCCCTGGACAGAGGATCGTGGTGGGCTACTGTCCATAGGGTTGCAAACGGTTGGACATGACTGAAGGAACTTAGCACAGCACATGGCCTTTACTAGAACTCCCTTGTTCATTGAGTGGACAAATATGTATGAACTATTATGTGACAAGTGTTGTGCTAGGTCCTGGAAATACAGTAGTGGATAAGTGACAGTTTCTGGTGTTCATGAAGTACCTAGCCCAGTTGGGAAACAATTAAGAGAGTCAAATGGTTAAAGCTGACATAGTAAGAAAGTGCTGCTGCTGCTGCTGAGTCGCTTCAGTCGTGTCCAACTCTGTGCGACCCCACAGATGGCAGCCCACTAGGCTCCCCTGTCCCTGGGATTCTCCAGGCAAGAACACTGGAGTAGGTTGCCATTTCCTTCTCCAGTGCATGAAAGTGAAAAGTGAAAGTGAAGTCGCTCAGTCTTGTGTCCGACTCCCAGCGACCCCATGGACTGTGGCCCACCAGGCTCCTTCGTCCATGGGATTTTCCAGGCAAGAGTGCTGGAGTGGGGTGCCATTGCCTTCTCTGAAGAAAATGCTAAGGTAGGGATAAATTGGGCTTCCTTAGGGTCCAGGGGTTAAGAACCCACCTGCCAAAGCAGGGGACATACACTGGATCCCTAGTCTGGTAAGATCCCACTTGCCCTGGAACAATGAAGCCTGTGTGCCACACTTACTGAGCCTGAATGCCCTAGAGCCCAGACTCCGGCTGCAACAAGAGAAGCCCCCACAAAGAGAAGCCAGAGCAGTGCAACAAAGAGTAGCCCCGACTCGCCACAACTAGAGAAAGCCTACAAGCAGCACTGTAGACCCAGTGCAGCCAAAAAACTAATCAGATCAGATCAGTCACTCAGTCGTGTCCGACTCTTTGCAACCCCATGAATCGCAGCATGCCAGGCCTCCCTGTCCATCACCAACTCCCAGAGTTCACTCAGACTCATGTCCATCGAGTCAGTGATGCCATCCAGACATCTCATCCTCTGTCATCCCCTTCTCCTCTTGCCCCCAATCCCTCCCAGCATCAGAGTCTTTTCCGATGAGTCAACTCTTCGCATGAGGTGGCCAAAGTACTGGACTTTCAGCTTTAGCATCATTCCTTCCAAAGAAATCCCAGGGCTGACCTCCTTCAGAATGGACTGGTTGGATCTCCTTGCAGTCCAGAGGACTCTCAAGAGTCTTCTCCAACACCACAGTTCAAAAGTATCAATTCTTCGGCACTCAGCCTTCTTCACAGTCCAACTCTCACATCTATACATGACCACAGGAAAAACCATAGCCTTGACTAGACGGACCTTTGTTGGCAAAGTAATGTCTCTGCTTTTGAATGTGCTATCTAGGTTGGTCATAACTTTCCTTCCAAGGAGTAAGCGTCTTTTAATTTCATGGCTGCAGTCACCATCTGTAGTGATTTTGGAGCCCAAAAAAATAAAGTCTGACACTGTTCCCACTGTTTCCCCATCTATTTCCCGTGAAGTAATGGGACTGGATGCCATGATCTTAGTTTTCTGAATGTTGAGCTTTAAGCCAACTTTTTCACTCTCCTCTTTCACTTTCATCAAGAGGCTTTTGAGTTCCTCTTCACTTTCTGCCATAAGGGTGGTGTCATCTGCATATCTGAGGTTATTGATATTTCTCCCGGCAATCTTGATTCCAGCTTGTGTTTCTTCCAGTCCAGTGTTTCTCATGATGTACTCTGCATAGAAGTTAAATAAGCAGGGTGACAATATACAGCCTTGACTTACTCCTTTTCCTGTTTGGAACCAGTCTGTTGTTCCATGTCCAGTTCTAACTGTTGCTTCCTGATCTGCATACAGATTTCTCAAGAGGCAGATCAAGTGGTCTGGTATTCCCATCTCTTGAAGAATTTTCCACAGTTTATTGTGATCCACACAGTCAAAGGCTTTGGCATAGTCAATAAAGCAGAAATAGATGTTTTTCTGGAACTCTCTTGCTTTTTCCCATGATCCAGTGGATGTTGGCAATTTGATCTCTGGTTCCTCTGCCTTTTCTAAAACCAGCTTGAACATCAGGAAGTTCACGGTAAATACATAAATTAAATAATGATAATAATCATAAATAAAGTAGGGACAAATTTAAGTTTCATGCTGTTCATGGGGTTCTCAAGGCAAGAATACTGAAGTGGTTTGCCATAACCTTCTCCAGTGAACCACGTTTTGTCAGAACTCTCCACCATGACCCATCCATCTTGGGTGGCCCTACATGGCATGGCTCATAGTTTCATTGAGTTAGACAAGGCTGTGGTCCATGTGATCAGTTTGGTTAGTTTTCTGTGATTGTGTTCTGTTAAGGATAAGAGGCTTATGGAAGCTTCCTGATGAGAGAGACTGACTGAGGGGGAAACTGGGTTTTGTTCTGATGGGCAGGGCCATGCTCAGTAAATCTTTAATCCAATTTTCTGTTGATGGGTGGGGCTGTGTTCCCTCCCTGTTGTTTGACTTGAGGCCAAACTATGGTGGAGGTAATGAAGATAATGGCAACCTCCTTCAAAAGGTCCCATGCAGGCACTGCTACACTCAGCGCCCCCGATCCTGCAGCAGGCCACCACCGACCCACACTTCTGCCGGGGACTCCAATACTTTGGCCACTTGATGCGAAGAACTGGCTCATTGGAAAAGACCCTGATGCTGGGATAGATTGAAGGTGGGAGGAGAAGGGGATGACAGCGGATGAGATGGTTGGATGGCATCACCGACTCGATGGACATGAGTTTGAGTCAGCTCCAGGCATTGGTGATGGACAGGGAAACCTGGCATGCTGCAGTCCATGGGGTCGCAAAGAGTCAGACACACCTGAGCTACTGAACTGAACTGAAATTTAAGTTTAGTCTTTGAGGGGGAAGGTTAGAAAGTGGGAGGGGGTGTTCTAAACAAAGGGGATGATGTGTTCAAGCTCTGGAAGCAAGACTGAGGGACCAAGAAAAGGCGAATGTGGCGATGAGAGGCAGTGGTGAGAGACGAGGCTGAGCAGTCAGCAATAGCCAGACCACAGGGCATAGAGAACACTGTTGAGTAGCCCAGATTTCATTATGAGGGCACGAGGAACCAGCTAATGGTTTTAAGCTGGGGATTGTCCTAAGCAGATTTGCATCTTAGAAAGATCCCATTAGTTGCGGTGTGGAGAACAGACTGAAGGCGCAGAGATAAGTCAGGAGGGAACTGCAGTTGCCCTGGCAGGAACTGCCAGAGACCTGAACTATGGCACGGTCAGAGGAATGAAGATGAAGGGACAGAGCCAAGAGCTCTGTAGGAGGATCTTGTGATTGACTGAATGGGGTCAGAGAAGGAGAAAGAGGAGCCAAGGATGATTCCTAAGTTTCTGACTGGGATGGAAATACTCCTTAATGGCAGAATTGCAAGGCATCCGTGACGCGGGTCTGTAAGCATAGTTATTTTTTGGGTGGTGTGCGTGCTTGTCACACTTAAAATCACATTATGCAAACAGCTGCCTATCCCAAATATTTACCTTTAAGGATGGCTCTGGCACTCATTTTTACTTACTGGCATAGGGAGGCTTTTTGTCGTGCTAGGATAGGAGTGTCTGTGGGCTGAGTGCTTTCAAAGTGTAGTGAAGGACTACAAAGGGTATTTCCTAGAATTAGTCAGGTTATTGGCAATTTTCACCTAAATGATATCTTGAATCCAATCCCTACCCCGTCTCTCACATTATGAAGTTTCATCTTTATGCAACCTCTTTCCCCTTTGGAGCCCATTCTTCCCATCTCCTGTTTATAGTGGAGGCTGTTGACAGCTGAAAGTCTTTTAATAGCATGACATATTGAATTGAATCAGCTTTCTTTTACTACTGGCTTTTACTACTGTTTATATCTGAGCACTGTGTACACACACACACAAATGGCTTTATTTTTAAAAAATACGCATGATTTACAAAATCTTTAGCAAAATTCCAGGCAACCCAAATAGCAACCCAGGCTGTGTAACTGTCGCAAGGGCTGTAGCACAGATATTCAGATGTTCTACATTTCAAGGAATCTACCTAGAAATCATTATCCTTAAATATGTATTCTAAATTCTTATTATGATTTGTAATGCAACAAAGCGTGGTTAATGTGGTAGACAAAGAATATTAAGACCATAAATGAGAATATCTGACAAAGCAATGAGATTTAAAAAGAAAATAAGTGCACTTGGTCTGCCTTAAATGCATTTTAAAAGACTCTTTCAGGAAAGTTCCTGTAAGTGAATTAAGTCTCTGTTTCTCCTGGGGCTGCCAGGGATTTTTTGGCCAGTACAACAGCTGCACCGCGCGGTGCTGAGCTGAAAAGGCTCAGCACGGAGCTGCGGTTGCAGCTCCAGCCCTGGCAGACTAGCCTGTGGAGACTCCTGTGTGTGTGTGTGTGTGTGTGTGTGTGTGTGTGTGTGTCTGCGCTCAGTTGTGTCCTACTCTTTGTGACCCCATGGACTGCAGCCTGCCAGGCTCCTCTGTCCATGGAATTTTCCAGGCAAGAATACTAGAGCAGGTTACCGTTTCCTCCTCCAGGGGATCTTCCCAACCCAGGGATCGAACCCACATCTCCTACGTCTCCTGAGTTGGCAGGCGGACTCTTTCCCACCGTGCCACCTGGGAAGCCCGCAGAGGCTCCTGGCTGGTGCCTTGAAGAACTGTTAGGAACTCAGATTTTTCGCTTGTGCAACAGTGTAGAAGCTGTCAGTCATCCCTGTAAACTGAATAAAAGGCACTTGCCAGTGGGACAGTGTGGCCATCTTTCAAGTTAAGCCTCTCAGTGTCTGGCATTGATAACCATGCTCAAGGCTAAGACAATAAAATGCGATCATTCTTCAATTCAAGGACAAACACAATGCCTGGATGAGTGGTGTTTGGAAGATGTATCTTTACCAAAGTAATGGTTTATCTGTACATCTATGCTTTTAGATAATGGATCGTTGTGAACCCTGGCCTAAACTCCTAAAGGGTTTCATGTCTCTGAAATGAGAAAAAGACTAGTTTTATAGGTGTTTGTTTTTTCTTCTTCAAGGGATTCTAGTTGCTGAATTATGTGTTGCACCAAGGCCTTTGGAGGAAGAGGGTAGGTTGGCGACTTAGAAAGGTCTAGTGAAAACTTCTATTTATGTGACCCTGGTGGCTGATGGGAGTGATTGGGGCACCTAAACTATTTTTCTTAAAGGCTAATTGCTTGAGAATAACAGAGTAAGCTGACTGACACACAGGCTCTGGTTGGTTGGTTGGGAAGATTCTATCATTACTTGCTGTCTCATAGACAAAGTAGATAGAAAAGCAAATAAATGGCTCTATATTCATTCATTTATCCCCCATAGATTGTAACTGAAGACTGCTGTGACAATTTGCCTACCCAATTCTGCCTGCCTGTCTTGGGCCCCAGAGGAGCTAAATGAAAAAGGAAGGGAGGTTCTGGTCTGGGGGTGTGAGCAGAGGAACTTCGCCTCCGCCAGTGCAGAGACGATGATGAGGGAAAAAAAGAGCCGAGGGAAAAATCAGTATGAATCAATCAGGCTGGCTTCCCTGGTTTTTTTTGTCAGGCCCACTTGGCCCATTTGGAGAACGGGAAGTGGGAGCCACAACCTCTGGGTTCTTTGCGCAACCACAGACTAGCTGGGAGACTTGGCACAAACTGATTTCTTTAAGCCGCTATTTCCTCACTGGGAAGATGAAAGTGTTGGGCAAGGTAGTGTCAGTTTCTGGATCCTTCTGAACTCATTGCTTTGCTCATAACCTTTCCTGACTGTGCTAGGGAAGGCGGGCTTCCTCACAGCCACATACTGCTGGCTGAAAGAAAAGAAAGTGAAAGTGAGGTCGCTCAGCCGTGTCCGACTCTTTGCGACCCCATGGACTGTAGCCCACCACGCTCCTCTGTCCATGGGATTCTCCAGGCAAGAATACTGGAGTGGGTTGCCATTTCCTTCTCCAGGGGATCTTCCCGACCCAGAGAGTAAGTAGAAATCAGTAGCTGTGTGCCTGCGTTCCCCATAGACTTGCGAATGCAGATCATCTAAGTCAGGGGCTCTTTAAGATGAGATCTGGGACACGCAACATTGGCGGCACCTGGGAACCTGTTAGAAATGGCTGCTCTGGGGACCCCCTACCCCTCTGGCCAGACTCCCAGAGATTGTGAGAGTGGGGTCTGGCAACCTGTGTTTTAATACGCCCTTCAGGTGATTCTGACGCATGCTCATGTTTGAATGAAGCGTAATATATACACTGAGTGTAAAAAGCACACAACCGTTGTTTCTGTTATGTTCTGCTGGTCCTGGCATAGCCAATAGTTTGATATTTTTATCTTTGAAAACAAGCCCAAGGGCCCTAGTGATAAGATGAGATCTGAAATGAGCTGAGTCAACTCTGTATGTCAAAACGTTGTCACATTTAAACATTTCAAGTGGTTTTTTTTTTTTTTTTGACAATTACAGAGTCGTTTAAAATATAGCCCCATGCCTGCACAAAGAGAACTCTGGGAAATGTAGTTTATTTATTTATTACCGGATTGCTTTGTAAAAGGAGCTGGGGGAAGTTTGGAAACTGTCTCCCTGGAGAGGTATGAAGTTTTCCAGGGCACCCCAGACTTGGTGAAAGAGGCCATTTCTGCTGTCATTGGCAGCAGCCCTCGGGTAAAAGCCCACTGCATTTTATCTTTGCGTGTTTGTTTGTTCTGCTTGTTAAACACTGGCTTTCATACCATCCTGTTCTGTAATTCAAAACTGACTTTATAATTAGGTCTGAAAAGGAATGGTTCCCAGGCAATTCCTCTATGAAACTGGTAAAGACAGTTGCGTTCACTTTGGCTGGTTTCAGTGTAATTTGTCTGAGGGGGCTGCAGGGCTGCTCTGTTTGAAGTTATATTGGGCTGGCCTCTCTGTATTTGCAGCGGGTGTGGGGAGGGGAGGGTGAGGACCAAGTCCTGCTCTTGGGAATCTTCTGTGGACGAGCAGAAGATGTTGGTAGACTTTTCTCTTTCATCTTTGGACAGTAAACTCTGAACTGGTTCATGCGTTTAAGCCCACCTGGCTCATGTTTAGTTGTTTGGCCCCGAGGAAAAGGTTTAACCAGCTAAATTACAGGGGCCATAGGGGACTGCTTGGAGAGCAGGCTGAAAACGATTATTGGTGTGCTAATTCAAAGTTTTTCTTTCTGAGTTCCATCTCGAGGAGACCTGAGACTTTCTAGTTAATTTGCATACTTGAAAGTTGGAGTTCCAGCCTGACTTCTCAATAGAGATGATTATGACTACATTTGTGAAACCTCTTTGCTTCAGCGTCTGGGTGTGGGACCATTAGGAGGCCTAAAAAGAGGAAAGCAGGTCCAACCTGGCAGGACCTTGGATCCCCACCACTGGCTTCCACTAGAGCAAATCCACTTTATTTGTTTTGGTTGTTTACACTTCCAGTTAGGATTTCCTTTGGAGAAAATGTTTCACGGCTTTAAGTTTGAAAACTACTGGTTTAGACTAGAAATATCCAGCCCAACCCTTGCCCTCTAAATCAAATTAGTCCACCTGTTAGCCTGAAGACCAAGTCTCAAACTCTGGAGGCACTGGGGACCACCCTTTGCCATCCCTGGTACACTCGACTTGCCTTTGCCCACAAGCTCAGACTTCAAACCCGCCTCTGCTTCCAGATTCAGCCATTGTTCTGCTCCTCCCCCAGCATGTGGAGTCTCGATTCTCTTGCCCTCTTAGAGTCTACATTGCCCCATGTCCTCTGGTCTCCTACTGTCTGGCATCTAGCCGGGGAGGGCTCTTGAGCCATAACATCCCTGTAACTTCTTGGCTTTGTGGCTTGTCCAGACCTACATAATATGGTGTTCTTCTTAGTGCCTTTGTCCAGAATGGAGTCACCCCAGCTCACTGCTGCTTGCCTGAATTCATCTCTAGAACTACATTTTTATTTTTCTGCCATACTGTGCAGCTTGGGGAACCTAAGTTCCCTGACTAGGGATGGAACCTAGGCCCACAGCAGTGAAAGTGCCAAGTCCTAACCACTGGACAGCCAGAGAATTCCCTGTGACTACATTTTGAGAAAATGTAGGTTGATTGCCAGCCTTCTACCAGAATTGAGTCATTGAGTCCTTCGAATGTTTTAGTCTCATCACTTTTGTGATTGTTCCATTTAAAATAAAGAAACAGCAGCCACTCGTTTGTTACTGCCCACCATGCGGACAGTACAGCGAAACAGAACAGCAGGAAGCACTGCTTCCATGAAGAAAACCTCACTTTCATCACCTCGACCTGGATACCATTAGGACGGTTCCTCTGTGCCACTGACAGATTGATGAAGAAACTAGAAGTCTGAGTTTACCATTCACAGCAAAACGTCAGGCTTTGAAATCAGGAGGACTAGAATTCTTATTCTGCCTCCTTTGCTTCCTAGCTGATGACCCAGAACATTCCTCCGTGTTGTGGCAATCCGAGTGTGGGTTGCAAAAGAATTTCCAGGTACAGAGTATTGCAGAAAGGAATGAGTTTATTATGAACAAAGAGCAGAGATAATGTGGGCGCTGTGAGCACAGCGGGCCAACCTCCTGACAGACCAGGGAGAGTCGACAGAAGCTGTTAGAAAAGCAGGCTGCTCAAAGGAGAGCCAACCTCTTTTGCAGGTTAGCAGCCAATTTTTACAGCCTCAAGACAAAGGACATGCCTGCTGGAAGGGAGGCATTAGGTGACTGGTTAGGGTGGGTAGTTTTCCTCATTTGAGGTCCAGAAGCTGGCCAGTAAGGATCGGGGGGCTTTTGGCAACAGTTACAATGGGGCTCAGTCAGTTCCTAAGGTGACCTTGGTTCTGGGCTCCACTTCTATGACCTTGATGCAGGGCCTCGCACCTGTAACCTTGGGATGGGAATCCACACTCCTGAGTCTCTGATTGCTCATCTGTAACCCATCAGTGATAATACCCATCTCATAGGATCCTTGTAAAACTTGAACGGCAATGTGAGTGTAAATGTGTGCATGCACGTTTCCTAATATCACTTAGCATATGCAAACATTAAAAAAACACATTTTTCTTCTGTCTTCCCTCAGCACCTTCCGTAGCACATAGTAGGTGCTCAAAAGTGCTAGAACCACTGCCGTAGAGGCCTTCAGTTAGGTCTGGAGAATGGTGTTCTGTTTTTCCCACTCTCTGTCCATATGCCAGTTGGGTTCGGTTTCCCACTACGGTGATCCGTGGGTTCATTGGAGCTTTGCTTTGTCTTGTGTGCACAGCATTTTCCTTTTGATAGCCTCAGCTCTGCAGAATGGCTAATAATTATTTTTTATTTCAAGTACAGTTGCTAGTTATGATAACTACTTTCTCTTTTTTTTAAAAAAAATCACTCATTTGTTTGGCTGTGTCGGGTCTTAGTGCGGTATGAAGGATCATGCAGGATCTTTGTAGCATAATGTGCAGTTGTTTTGTTGTGATGCGTGGATTCTCCAGTTGTGGTACATGGGCTCAAGAGCACTCAGGCTCAGTAGCTGTGGCACGTGGGCTTATTTGCTTCTGAGCATGGGCTTCCCTGGTAGCTCAGCTGGTAAGGAATCCGCCTGCAATTCAGGAGACCTGGGTTCGATCCCTGAGTTGGGAAGATCCCCTGGAGAAGGGCATAGCAACCCACTCTGGGATTCTTGCCTGGAGAATCCCCATGAACAGAGGAGCCTGGTGGGCTGCAGTTCATGGAGTCACAAAAAGTTGGACACTACTGAGTGACTAAGCACAGCACACATATGGGATCTTAGTTCCCTGACCAGAGATGAACCCGCCTCCCTGCATTGGAAGGCAGACTTAACCCCTGGACCCACCAGGGAAGTCCCCCTCAATAACTACTTTCTTAAAACACTTTTTTTTGGTCATCTCATTGCTTTTCCATTAAAGTCCAAAATTTAACGTGGCTTATTGTACCTGCACCGTCCCATCCTGCCTCCTCTCAGTTTCAGCTTGCTCTCTGTCTTCTGTCATGTTCTCCAGCTGGGCAGTGTCCCCTCTAGCCCCTGGGCCTCTGTACATGCCACCTCTCCGCTTAGAGTGCCTTCCTGTGCCTGCTTCTTTCGCCTCTGTCCCCCACCACCTTGCCCCAGTCATTTGCTCAGATCCATTTCCACCTGTTTTCTGCTTGATATAGTAGGGACCAACCCAGGCGAACTCCATTTTCCACACTTCCTTTCCAATTGACTTCTAGTTCTATTTGGCCAATGGAAAGCCCTGGCAGGAAATTAAGAAGGCAAGGGGAAGGTGGAAACTCAGGTAACTGCCTCCACCGCCCCCAACTTGCAAAGCATCTCCTAGCAGTACCTGTATCACCTTCTGGCTTTAGCATCTGCACATGGCTCCTTCCTTTGTGTTCCCAGCTCTCACTACTAGCTCTGGTTCCTGGGCTCTATACTAGGTCACCCCAAGCCCGGGGTGGCTACAGCTTACTGCTGTTAATGATCTCTGAAAATATCCCTGTCCTGTTCGCTCTTCACATCCTAGTAACTCATAACTCAACTCCTAAATTAAATCCCCTCTAGTGAACTGCCTGGTATGAGTTCTTTTTTCAAAAAATTTTTACTGGTGTATAGTTGATTCACATGTTACATTATATTAGTTTCAGGTGTGCAGCAAAGTGATTCAATTGTGCATATACATATATATTTATTCTTTTTCAGATGCTTTTTCCATATAGGTTATTACAGAATACTGAGTAGAGTTCCCAGTGCTATACAGTAGGTCTTTGTTGGTTACAGCAGTGTGTGTATGTTAATACCAAGCTCCTAGTTTTTCCCTCCCCCTGACCATGAGCTGTTTTCTTATCTGAACTCTGATTACTCATCTAGCCTTTGAATCTCAGCTCAACTTTCACTTTCTTGGGGAAGCCTTCCCTGACCTCCCCTCTGCTTCCACAACCTATAGCAACTAGATAAAAAATCTCATTACACAATTTCATGGCACTATGTACCTCTCCTGTGTAGAACTTCTCCCAGTTATAATTTCACTTTAATCTGTGATAATTTGATTAATTTGTCTCTGCCATTAGAATATAATCTTCATGAATAACCACGTCCTTTTGGGGGCATTCACCATTATTTTCTAGGTATCTAAAATAGTATCTAGCACATATAATGTGCTCAATGAATGAATGAATCCTTTTGAAAACTTTTGTGGTGCTGGGGACCATTGTTTAAAAAAACTGTTTTTGTCTAAAACTGCAGAGAATACTGCAATACCATCTACCAAGTTCCCTGTGTGGTTGGGCATGGCTTTGTAAAAGAGATTTAAATAAATCTCAGAAATTGAACTGCCCTATTAACAATGAGAAATGTGTTGGACAAATCCCTGTAACTCAGTTGTAACTGACCACATCATTATGGAGAATGACCTTAGGGACTTTCATAAACTTCTCATAATATACAAGAGCCCGATCTTGCCAAGGGTGTAAAATCACTGGCTAATTCACTGAACCAAACCAGGCCTGCCTCTTTGCCCCAGCACAGACGGGCTCTGATTACAGATGGACATGGTTCATGTTTAATGGTGAGTAGAGGAGTCAGACACAACTGAGCAACTGAACTGAACTGAAAGGAACTTTGGAACAAGAACTTACCAGTGACAGGTAACAGTGAAGCCCAACTTTTCCCTCTTTTAAAAGAGTAAAGATGGGTTGCCTTCAACATTTGTGGTGCTTCCTTGAATTTTATATTTTATGTTTTTTAGTTATTAGATAAGAAGTGCATTTATTTGTAATGCCCCAAATTGGAAACAATTAAAATGTCCTTCAGTTGGGTGAATGGTTAGACAAACTATTGACACCCATACCATGAAATATAACCCAGCAATAAAAGGAACAAATTATGGGTTTGTTGATCTATTCAGCAACTTAGATGGATCACAAGAGAATGATCTTGAGTGAAAAAAAAGCCAATATAAAAAGATTACATATTGTATGATTCTATTTATTCAACACTCTCTAAATGATAAAATCATGGAGAACAGATTAGTGATATCCAGGGCTTGGCAGTGAGGAAAGGGGGGTGAGCATGATTATAAAGGGGTAGCATGAAGGATTTGTGATAATAGAACTCTTATATCATGATTGTGGTAGTTCCATGAATCCACACATGTGATAAAATTGCATAGAACTGTATACATATGCATGCATGTAACTCCATATAAAACTGGTGAAATCTGAATAAGTTTTGTGGACTGAACAAATGTCAATTTCCTGATTTTGATACTGTGTTATAGTCAAGTAAGATTTTACCTTTAGGGGAAGCTGGTGAAATGTATATGAAACCTCTTTATATTTCTGCAATTTCCTGTGAATCTATAATTACTTCAAAACTTAAAAGTTTTAAAAAAGCAATACAAGGGATTTCTATTAAAACAACACACATTCAATATACTTATTTGCCTTTACTTCCTTCTGAAATCCCACTAAATGGATAATAAAGAAATAAAAAAGACAAAATCTAAAAGTACACACACACGTACATATAATAGTATGAGATCATAAAGGCAATAAATGACTATAACAGTTTGGAGACTGGAAAATAGATGGACAAGAGAGAACTAAGTGGTTTCAGGGAAGAAAGTCAATAAGGAGCAAGTAGGTTCATCCCACTGAATTTTAGAAAATTTCAAGGATTGAAGATACCAGACGTCCAAAGGCAGGGGGCAAGGAGGGCCTGAAAACAGTGGGATTGAAAATATGTAGGAGAGTTTAGAAGTGCACGCGGCCCTCCTTACTGTCAAAGCCAGTGCTCAGCCTCTTCCTCCCAGTGTCCAACAGAAGGTACAACAGTCACCGGATGGAGGGGTCAACGCAGAGGCTTTAGTCCCAGGGAGGCCAGACACAGATACGGTGGGATGAGGTGCGTGCTGAAAACGAAGAGTCTGTAGTACAAACTGCCTACTAGGCAGTAAGATAGCTCGCAACACTGGCTGCTGAACTTTCACATCACAGAAAGGAGATCAAAGAGTTTTTCTCTCTGGGGAAATTCAGTGGCTCGATAGAAAAGTCCTAGAGCAACTGATATTTGAGTATCCTTCAACCAAAAAGGCTGGGTTCCTGCCCACTCACTTTCCAGTGAACACACAAGTCAACGTGACCTGCCCATGCTTTTGAGAGTCTCATTCCTAAACATAAAGGACAGATCGTCAAGGATCACATTTCAATCCCAAAGAAAGGCAATGCCAAAGAATGCTCAAACTACCGCACAATTGCACTCATCTCACACGCTAGTTAAGTAATGCTCAAAATTCTCCAAGCCAGGCTTCAGCAATACGTGAACTGTGAACTTCCAGATGTTCAAGCTGGTTTTAGAAAAGGCAGAGGAACCAGAGATCAAATTGCCAACATCCGCTGGATCATGGAAAAAGCAAGAGAGTTCCAGAAAAACATCTATTTCTGCTTTATTGACTATGCCAAAGCCTTTGACTGTGTGGATCACAATAAACTGTGGAAAATTCTTCAAGAGATGGGAATAACAGACCATCTGACCTGCCTGTTGAGAAATCTGTATGCAGGTCAGGAAGCAACAGTTAGAACTGGACATGGAACAACAGACTGGTTCCAAATAGGAAAAGGAGTAAGTCAAGGCTGTATATTGTCACCCTGTTATTTAACTTCTATGCAGAGTACATCACGAGAAACGCTGGACTGGAAGAAACACAAGCTGGAATCAAGATTTCCAGGAGAAATATCAATAACCTCAGATATGCAGATGACACCACTCTTATGGCAGAAAGTGAAGAGGAACTCAAAAGCCTCTTGATGAAAGTGAAAGTGGAGAGTGAAAAAGTTGGCTTAAAGCTCAACATTCAGAAAACAAAGATCATGGCATCTGGTCCCATCACTTCCTGGGAAATAGATGGGGAAACAGTGGAAACAGTGTCAGACTTTATTTTTTTGGGCTCCAAAATCACTGCAGATAGTGATTGCAGCCATGAAATTAAAAGACGCTTACTCCTTGGAAGGAAAGTTATGACCAACCTAGATAGCATATTCAAAAGCAGAGACATTACTTTGCCAACAAAGATCCGTCTAGTCAAGGCTATGGTTTTTCCTATGGTCATGTATGGATGTGAGAGTTGGACTGTGAAGAAGGCTGAGTGCTGAAGAATTGATGCTTTTGAACTGTGGTGTTGGAGAAGACTCTTGAGAGTCCCTTGGACTGCAAGGAGATCCAACCAGTTCATTCTGAAGGAGATCAGCCCTGGGATTTCTTTGGAGGGAATGATGCTGAAGCTGAAAGTCCAGTACTTTGGCCACCCCATGGGAAGAGCTGACTCATTGGAAAAGACTCTGATGCTGGGAGGGATTGGGGGCAGGAGGAGAAGGGGACGACAGAGGATGAGATGGCTGGATGGCATCACTGACTTGATGGACTTGAGTCTGAGTGAACTCCGGGAGATGGTGATGGACAGGGAGGCCTGACGTGCTGCAATTCATGGGGTTGCAAGAGTCGGACACGACTGAGCGACTAAACTGAACTGAGCTGAACTGAACTTTAACAAGAAAGGCTAACACTAAAGCAGATAAATGGGGGGGAAAACCACAGAGGAAGTAGGGATAATGCAGAAAGGCAGAAAAGTAGTTAACAAAAAGGTATCTTTGGAGAAATAAGAGACGACAGCATATCATGAAAAAAGAACAGTTTGCTATAATAGACAAACATTGAGAAAACCTAAGATTTAAATTTCTTTACCAAAAAAAAATTCAATGGAAAGATTGGAAGATAAGTTGAGGAAATCTCCAGCAAGTAGAATAAGAGACAAAGAATGATTGCTGCTGCTGCTGCTAAGTTGCTTCAGTCATGTCCAACTCTGTGTGACCCCATAGATGGCAGCCCACCAGGCTCCCCTGTCCCTGGGATTCTCCAGGCAAGAACCCTGGAGTGGGTTGCCATTTCCTGCTCCAATGCATGCGAGTGAAAAGTGAAAGTGAAGTTGTTCAGTCCTGTCTGACTCTTAGCAACCCCATGGACTGCAGCCTACCAGGTTCCTCCATCCATGGGATTTTCCAGGCAAGAGTACTGGAGTGGGTTGCCATTGCCTTCTCTGAATGATATCTAGTAATACTGTATTGTATATTTGAAAGTTTCTGAGAGTAGATCTTAAAAGTTTTCATCACAGGAAAAAAATATTATAACAATGTATGGTGATGATGGATGTTAACTAGACTTATTGTGATGATCATTTTACAATAAATAGATAGATACTGAGTCATACCACACACCTGAAACTTATATCTCAATAAAAATAAGAAAAAATTAATTTATCAAAAAAAGAGACATAGAGATAGAAATTGGAGAGAGGTAAGAAAACTGATGGATCACATGTGGCTCATTTTCTTCAACAAAGAAATGATATAGATAGAAAGGGGTGAGTGGTGGAGGATATGTTAACCAGATGTAACACGAGCCTTGATGTAATCGTGCCTTGAACTTCAAGCCAATAGTGAAAAGACACTTTAAAAAATACTCAGAGAAATGTGAGTGTGCACTGGGTAATACATTATATTAAGAAATTACAGTAATGTTGTTAATATGATAATGGTAGTTATTTTTTAAAGTTCCTATATATTTGAGATATATTTGTTGTTGTTTTGTTGCTCAGCTGTGTTTGGATCTTTTGCAGCCCCATGGACTGTAGCCTGCCAGGCTCCTGTGTCCATGGGACTTTCCAGGCAAGAATACTGGAGTGGGTTGCCATTCCCTTCTCCAGAGGATCTTCCCAACCCAGGGATCAAACCTGAGCCTCCTGCGTTACAAGCAGATTCTTTACCACTGAGCCACTGGTGAAGATATTGAGGTATATACTGAAGTATTTATTGGTGAAAAGTGATATTATATCTGGCATTGCTTTATTTTAAAATTTAACTTTATTTTTTGGTCACACCACGTGGCTTGCAGGATCTTAATTTCCCCACCAAGGATTGAACCTGGGCTGTAGTGGTGAAAGCACTGAGTCCTAACCACTGGATCACCAGGGGATTCCCTAAAATATAACGTTTCAAAAAGGTAAATGTTAATCATTATACTGGGTGATGAGCATATAAGATTTTGCTTGGCTGTTCTCTCTGCTTTTTCTAAGTTCTGTAATTTCTATCGTAAAACTTTTTATTGAGAAAGAAAATTACAGGATCAGATGAAAGCGAAATATCTGACTAATAGGAATTTAAGAGAGTAAGAGCAGAAGAAAGAAAAGAAATTATCAAAAAGTAATTCAAAAAAACCTGTCAGAACTGAAGAACGTAAATTTCTAAAATCGAAGAATCCCTTCATTCAGGATTGAGAGAGGGAAAATACAAGCTGAGGCTGGAACATCTGTTGTGCCAGAAAGAAAGGAAGTCCTTGCAAATGAAAGGAACATGTCAGAAGGAACTGGAAGGGACTCTCAGTGAATATTCATTGAAAGGACTGATCCTGAAGCTGAAGCTCCAATACATTGACCACCTGTTACAAAGAGCCAACTCATTGGAAAAGACCCTGGTGCTGGGAAAGATTGAAGGCAGGCAGATAAAGGGGTGACAGAGGATGAGATGGTTGGATGGCATCACTGACTCAATGGACATGAGTTTGAGCAAACTCCGGGAGATGGTGGAAGACAGGGAAGCCTGGCATGCTGCAGTCCATGGGGTCGCAAAGAGTCAGACATGGCTTAGCGACTGAACAACAACAACTGGTGGCCAAATTGGCACAATTTGAGCATCAAAATAAATAATGATACAAATGGATTTATTCTATGGGGATAGAATAAAATAAGAATTCATGATTCTATACTGGTATAACTAAATAATTGAATAAATAAATAGGGCGAAGAGAAAGCTCTTTTGTATTCATTTGGGCAAGACAAAAGCATCCCCATGTTGTTTCTTTTTATAAAGTAGAACACTTCAAATATATTAGTTTTATTCTTTTTCAACAGAATTCATTTCATTCTGGTCCCAGGAACTGCTTCTCATTTTAGGATTCACATTTTAGTAACACATGTGTACCCATTGCAGCCAAAAGAGCATACTTGTATTTTGGATAGTCATTCATTATTATGGTGACGATACCGACATATGATTAAAAGCCTATCGATCTTCCCACCAACGTTCTTTTTGAGCCAATGCTGGCCTTCTTCGTACAAGCTTCTGTCATCGACTTCATTATTATCTTCTTTAGTCAGAAGTTTGATGTTTCCATTATCTTTTTTCATGAACTTTGATCACTGTCAACTATTGGAATGTTTAGTCCCTCAACTTAAAAAAAACTATCACCAGCTGTAATAGGATCTTTCTGGAAATTTGTTAGGAATTGATCTTCTCTATTGACCCACCCTACCATTTCTGTCCTTTATCGAGCCCATCTTTGCATGAAGTGTTCCCTTGGTATCTCTAATTTTCTTGAAGAGAGCTCTAGTCTTTCCCATTCTGTTGTTTTCCTCTATTTCTTTGCATTGATTGCTGAGGAAGGCTTTCTTACCTCTTCTTCTTATTCTTTGGGACTCTGCATTCAGATGCTTATATCTTTCCTTTCTGCTTTGCTTTTCACTTCTCTTCTTTTCACAGCTATTTGTAAGGCCTCCCCAGACAGCCATTTTTGCTTTTCCATGGGGATGGTCTTGCTCCCTGTCTCTTGTACAATGTCACGAACCTCATTCCATAGTTCATCGGGCACTCTATCTATTAGATCTAGGCCCTTAAATCTATTTCTCAAGATATTAAGAAGAGGTGGCAAGAATACACAGAAGAACTGTACAAAAAAGATCTTTACAACCCAGATAATCACAATGGGGTGATCACTCATCTAGAGCCAGACATCCTGGAATGTGAAGTCAAGTGGGCCTTAGAAAGCATCACTACGAACAAAGCTAGTGGAGGTGATGGAATTCCAGTTGAGCTATTTCAAATCCTGAAAGATGATGCTGTGGAAGTGCTGCACTCAATATGTCAGCAAATTTGGAAAACTCAGCAGTGGCCACAGGACTGGAAAAGGTCAGTTTTCATTCCAATCCCAAAGAAAGGCAATGCCAAAGAATGTTCAAACTACCACACAATTGCACTCATCTCACATGCTAGAAAAGTAATGCTCAAAATTCTCCAAGCCAGGCTTCAGCAATACGTGAACCGTGAACTTCCAGATGTTCAAGCTGGTTTTAGAAAAGGCAGAGGAGTCAGAGATCAAATTGCCAACATCTGCTGGATCATGGAAAAAGCAAGAGAGTTCCAGAAAAACATCTATTTCTGCTTTATTGACTATGCCAAAGCCTTTGACTGTGTGGATCACAATAAACTGTGGAAAATTCTTCAAGAGATGGGAATACCAGACCACCTGACCTGCCTGTTAAGAAATCTGTATGCAGGTCAGGAAGCAACAGTTAGAACTGGACATGGAACAACAGACTGGTTCCAAATAGGAAAAGGAGTACATCAAGGCTGGATATTGTCACCCTGCTTATTTAACTTCTATGCAGAGTACATCATGAGAAACGCTGGACTGGAAGAAACACAAGCTGGACTCAAGATTGCCGGGAGAAATATCAATAACCTCAGATATGCAGATGACACCACCCTTATGGCAGAAAGTGAAGAG
Organism: Bos indicus; assembly: GCF_029378745.1. Lineage (NCBI taxonomy): Eukaryota > Metazoa > Chordata > Mammalia > Artiodactyla > Bovidae > Bos > Bos indicus. The sequence continues at coordinate 65,727,624 of NC_091773.1, forward strand.
GAACTCAAAAGCCTCTTGATGAAAGTGAAAGTGGAGAGTGAAAAAGTTGGCTTAAAGCTCAACATTCAGAAAACTAAGATCATGGCATCCATTCCCATTACTTCATGGGAAATAGATGGGGAAACAGTGGGAACAGTGTCAGACTTTATTTTTTTGGGTTCCAAAATCACTGCAGATGGTGGCTGCAGCCATGAAATTAAAAAACGCTTACTCCTTGGAAGGAAAGTTATGACCAACCTAGATAGCACATTCAAAAGCAGAGACATTACTTTGCCAACAAAGGTCCATCTAGTCAAGGCTATGGTTTTTCCTGTGGTCATGTATGGATGTGAGAGTTGGACTGTGAAGAAGGCTGAGTGCCAAAGAATTGATGCTTTTGAACTGTGGTGTTGGAGAAGACTCTTGAGAGTCCCCTGGACTGCAAGGAGATCCAACCAGTTCATTCTGAAGGAGGTCAGCCCTGGGATTGCTTTGGAAGGAATGATGCTAAAGCTGAAAATCCAGTACTTTGGCCACCTCATGCGAAGAGTTGACTCATTGGAAAAGACTTTGATGCTGGGAGGGATTGGGGACAGGAGGAGAAGGGGACAACAGAGGATGAGATGGCTGGATGGCATCACTGACTCGATGGATGTGAGTCTGGGTGAACTCCGGGAGTTGGTGATGGACAGGGAGGCCTGGCATGCTGTGATTCATGGGGTTGCAAAGAGTCAGACATGACTGAGCGACTGAAATGAACTGAACTGAACTGAACTGAACTGATCGACCCACCCTAATTAATTTGTTCTACTTCATACACTCAGGGAGCAGACCTTCAAGTTCACCTATTATAGGCTCAAAATGTATAAGTTCCTTAATTATATTATGTAGACCCTATGACAGTAGAGAAGGGGTATGCTTGCACAAGTATAGTAACTTATAACACCCATCTTCTTAAAAGAATTTGCTCTCAATAGACGTTTTGCAATAGGTTTGGCTATGATTAATACCACCATTAAGTACAGGACAGTTCATCCAGATCTCTGAGCCCAGTTTCTTCATCACTAAAATCAGAGAATCAGCCAGTTTGCTTAGGTCTCCTCAGTCTGTATAATTCTTCTCTTTATTGTATCTTAGAAGTGTGTTGAAAACATTTAAACAATAGCACATAGTAGTCATTCAAAACAGTCTTTTCAAGTTATTTTTTCATAAAATGTGGAAGGACTAGATTTATTAACACAGTATCACCACTAAATTTTAAAAAGTGAGCCTAAGAATGAGAAGTCTAAAAAAAAAAATTGAGAGCATTAGTTTAACATCTTAAGCTATAGAATTTGAAACACAGACTGTACAATCTTCTGGGCTAGAACAGAGACAGTATAGAGGATATCAGCCTGGCTATTATTTTTAAATTCCAGATCCATGGTTGATAGATTGTAACTGCATTGTAAGTGCTGACCTAATGCATGTGTGTGTGTGTGTGTCTGTGTGTGTGTGTGTCTGTGTGTGTGTGTGTCTGTGTGTGTGTGTGTGTGTGCATGCATGTGTGTGCACGTCCTAGGTCACTTCAGTTGTGTCCAACTCTTTGTGACCCTATGGGCTGTAGCCCACCAGGCTCCTCTGTCCACGGGATTCTCCAGGCAAGAGTACTGGAGTGGGTTGCCATGCCCTCCTCCAGGGGATCTTCCGGACATCTCTTATGTCTTCTGCATTGGTAGGCGAGTTCTTTACCTCTAGTGCCACCTTGGAAGCCCTGACCTAATACTGCTTTGTTATCAAAATGCCCTTTTATATTTAATTATGGGCAGACTGGTCATTACATAGCCTATATAAACCTTAAAAGAACCATTTATTTTGAACCTCTAATAATAATATATGATAATGCACATTGTTTCAAAAATCTTTTGGAGTAAATGCCACAATCCTAAATCACAGTTATCTATCTAATCAGAGTCATCCTAGCTAACAAGGTTTACGAAATGCATAACAAATTCTTAGATAACACTACAAGGCTATGTTAGAATTTTAATGGAATAGCCAGGATCTTTTTGTTCTGGGCAGAATAAAAGTTCCTTTATCTGTTCTGTGAGGAGTTTGGCAGTTGACTCAAGGGCATTTCTTACTTTTCAAAATGCAGGATTTCAAGCATATTGCCTGTGTTAAAAAAAAATACATGGATTTTCTTCTTTTGGTCTGTACAACAATTCTCTGTGGCAGACAAGTTTACTGAGGTCAGTCCTGTGTTAGAGAAGAAGCTGAAACAGAGAGGTGGAGAGTTTCTCTCATTCACACAATTTCTTGGAGATGTTAAGCAATGAGCCTGGCTGAGCCGTAGGAGGAGGTCATTGTCCCAGGTCTGGAAGTTAAATATTTTGGCCCAAGAGACTTTCCTTTAGACCCTGGAGACCAAAATTTTGAGCAGCCCAGCATGGCGAGGGTGTTCCTGTAGTCCTTCCCAACCTGAACGCCTCCGTTTCTCTTGTCTATGTCTTTGGTTTATTCTGGCCCTTTCTAGGCACTATTTGGCTTGTTGGCTTTGCTAAGAATTTTAGGGGCATTTCTCCCTATTATGATAAAATGGTTTCTTGATTCATTGAGGTTAATTTCTGTTGTTTTCTACTGTAAGAAAACAAGGCAAAATCAAAAAAGAGAGGAATTTCTCTCTCTTGGTCCTTGACCCACTCCTCCAAGAAGCCTGGGGAGTGGGCCTGCTTTGGTTCCTGGAGGGGATTCAACCTCCCTCACCCACCCCCCACCACCCTCCAAACCTTAGGCTTCTAAAGAGATTAGAGCTGAGTTGTACTAGAAACAGAGGGGCCCCTAGGGCTGAAGGGGGCCAGCTACTCCCAAATTGTGCTCCAGAAAGGACAGGACTTTTGCTGGGGATGGAGAGAAGCAGAACTGGGGACCAGAGTCACCAGTAAAAGCTATTTTCTTTGTGCCACAAGGGACATTTCCTATGGCTGCTTGGCAGTGAGGGTAATGGAATGAATAGGACCACTTGCCTTTGAACAGATTCTGCAGGCCTGGGCCATAAGTATCTGCAACTGTGGTGGCCTGAGGAATAGATGTGCTTCCATTTTCTGGGTACCACTTATCCAACGCCATCTCTATTCTTGGGTGGAGGGGAAGAAAATTGTTCTCCAGGGGAGGAGGGCAATATTTGTACCCATCGTATCAGAGATGATAGCTACTATTCATTGTGGGCTTCCCAGGTAGCGCTAGTGGTAAAAAACCCGCCTGCCGATGCAGGACACGAGAGACACGGGTTCGATCCCTGAGTCGGGAAGATCCCCTGGAGGAGGCATGGCAATCCACCCCGGTATTCTTGCCTGGAGAATCCCATGGACAGAGGAGCCTGTCGGGCTACAGTCCATAGGATTGCAAAGAGTTGGACATGATTAAAGGCATCAACGACTCGATGGACCTGAGTTTGAGTGAACTCCGGGAGTTGGTGATGGACAAGGAGGCCTGGCCTGCTGCAATTCATGGGGTTGCAAAGAGTCGGACACAACTGAGCGACTGAACTGAACTGAACTGAAAGCAACTATCATATATGCACTATTCATTGTGCATTTGCCATATACCTGGCACACTGCTTACTTAGCAGGGCAATTTATGAGAATTTTCATGTGTTAGAGCAACTTGATTACAGCATTAACTGTATCTGTATTCAAGGATGTAGGCTGATGAGCAAAGAATGAGAGGAATTTTTCAGTATCTCTTCCTAGGAAGGAAGCTAGGCGCTGTGTTCTGAGGCCTAGATTTCTTTTACCCTCTGGGAAGAGGCAGGTGGCCTTTATTTATGAAGGTCCGAATCACAGATGGAAACCTAGGGACCTGAGTTTCTGTTTTATTTGGCCTAAAAAATGTTTCAGGAGAATTTGAATTAGAAACCCACATTTAAAAAACAGGAATTTTTAAAGACCAGTTTTTCTAAAACAGATTTTATATAAACATTCTGAATTTCTCATGTGTGTTGAAAAATCAGAAGATTTGGTAACATTCAATCTGACTCCATTGTGACAACAATCAGCTGGAGCTGAGTTAAGGCTCTCAGGTGACACAAGCTTGCTCTTCTCACATTGCCACTGTCCCCAAATGCCTGGGGATATTTCATTGAAGAACAATGTCTTCTGTGGGGCCCATTTCATTGAAGAATATTCCTGCTTATGAGCATCCCCTATGAATGTTTGATCTCTGCTCTGGGGCTACTGAGGGGAAAAGAACTAGATATTTCCAGATCATGGAGGAAGACTGGCCCAGAAGTGACTTCTTCAAATCTGGACAAGAGGGCAGGATCTGTGGCATGTCCACAAGCACATGTATGGGTGTAAAGCCTTTTAAATCTTATTTTTTTTCTGACAAATATGTAGATATAGACCAAACATTCATTGACCCATGCATAGTTGTCATGTAATGTATAAAAACTGGATCATTATTTTAAACGGATCCTATTTTATTTAAACTTAATTTATTGAATATAGAAACAAATCATGAACATCTTCATGGGTAGTGAAGATATGGGTTATATAGGGTTTCCTGGTGGCTCAGCAGTAAAGAATCTGCTTGCCAATTCAGGTTCAATCCCTGGGTCCAGAAGATCTCCTGGAGAAGGAAATGGCAACCCACTCCAGTATTCTTGTGTGGAGAATCGCATGGACGGAAGAGCCTGGCGGGCTACAGTCCATGGGGTCGCAAAAGAGTCAGACACGACTGAGCGACTGAACAGCAACAACAATGGGTTATACAGGAAATAATTGGTGTATTGCTTTCCTGTGGCTGCTGTAACAAACTGCCACCAATTTGGTGGCTTAAAACAATAGAATTTTTATTCTTTTATAGTTCTAGAGGCCAGAAGTGCATAATCAAGGTATTGGCAGGGCTGCATTCCCTCTGAAGACTCTAGGGGAGACTCCTCCCTCGTTTCTTTCAGCTTCTGGCAGCAGCAGGCAGACTGCACAACTGCAGTGTGTATGTCTGTCTTCATGTGACCTCCGCGTGTCACCAATCTCCCTCCACTGTTCTCTTGTAAGGACACCTGTCATTGAATTTAGGGACCACCCAGATAGTTCAGGATGATCTCACCTTGAGATCCTTAATTACATCTGCAAAGACCCCTTTTCCACATCAAGTCCCATTTACAGCTTCCAGGTGGACATACCATTTGAGGGAGTGGAGGTGGGGAGAGGGCACCGTTGAAACCACTGTGTGCTGTGCTCAGTCACTTCAGTCGTGTCCAACTCTTTGCAACCCCACGGACTGTAGCCTGCCAGGCTCCTCTGTCCATAGCATTCTCCAGGCAAGAATACAGGAATGGGTTGCCAGGCCCTCCTCCAGGGGATCTTCCTGACCCAGGGATCGAACCCATGTCTCCTGCTCCTCCTGAATTGCAGATGGATTCTTTACCGCTGAGCCACTGGGGACTACACTTAGATAAATAATTTTTCTCTTAAAAATGATTTTTAAAAACATTGATTGGTTCCATTTTCTGGGTCTCTTTTTTGTGTGGCTGCAAGGTGGGCAGAACTCATTTTGAGTCATTGAGTGGCTCCAGGGTATAATGTGGTAATAAAATACTGGCCACACACCTAAGAAACACACACTGAGGGTTTAGATCCCTGTGCTTTGCCCTCCGGAGGAAGTGGTGGTGAAAGTGCAGCAGCAAGGTTACCGATCCCTCTCCCCAGGGTGTGGGACTCAGATTACAAAACTCAAGTGAGGCTTCTTGAGAAGCCAACAGCCCCTACTCGTTCATGCACTGTCCAACATTTCTAAAAAGCTGACTTCAATAAGGGGTTATTTTGTTTGGCAGACAAGAAAGAGCTATTTTAACAGTTCTCTTTTATTTATTCTGCCTCTGGGATTATGCATTGAAGGATTCGGTGTGGTTGGCACATGGTTCCCTTTCAGATTTCTGAAGTTACCCTGACCACCCGAAAACTGGATTCTTGGAATATCCAGGTCCTGGGAGCAATCCAGAGCCTTCATTGGTGATGAGGCTATGTGTATGGTACCCGGAGAGCAAGATTCAGCAGAACCTTCAAGAAAACATTTCCTGCACTGTCCAAAAAGTTCCCGTAAATGGGAATGTTATAACAGTGGATAACATTTACCAGGTGCTTTGAAGAGCCCTGGCTCAGTGCTGGGCCCTTGGCAGGTACTACGTTTGTTCTTTCATTTAAACTTTACAATAACTCTTGAGGCACACGTTACTTTTATCATCCCCATTTTATAAATGAGGACACGGAGGCACAGAGAAGTTAACCACTTGCCCAAGGTTGGTGAGCAGCACCGGCGAGACTCAAAGCCAGCCAGAACAGCTCTGGAGACCGTGCTCTTAACCGCTTCATCTGCAGCTCCTACTGTTTCTTTTTCTTTGGCTTATCTGGGTCTCCGTTGCTGAGCTGGGGCTTTTTTCTCTCTAGGTGTGGTGATCGGGGGCTGCTCTTCCTTGTGGTGTTTGAGCTTCTCATTGTGGTGGCCTCTCCTGTTGCAGAGCTCGGGCTCTGGGTGCTCGGGCTTCCGTAGTTGCGGCACGTGGGCTCAGTAGTTGTGGCTCACGGGCTTAGTTGCCCTTCAGCATGTGGGATCCTCCAGGACCAGGGATGGAACCCGTGTCTTCTGCATTAGCAGGCAGACTTAACCACTGGACCACCAGGGAAAGCTTCTCTTACTCTAATTCTGACAAAACTGTGCCGTGGCTAGGGTCATCTCCAGAGTTCCCTCATCCCCTCCCTCCTTTTCCTTTTCCTTCCTTTCTGAGACCAGGAGAGTGGAAGAAAGCCTATGGATTTTTCAGTCAGTCTGACCTCAATTCAAACCCTGCTTGTGTGCACCTAGACAGGTTAGATAACCTCTCTGAGCCTCAGTTCCCTCAGTTTAAAATGCTCATTATAATAACTAGTTCATAGAATTGTCATGTGAATTGAAAAATATATTGTAGTGGATGCTGTGAAGTGCTACCCAGATCACCGCTGGGACCAAGGCACCCTTCACTTCCCTCCCCTGAGGCTGGGACTGTGCCTGCTGACTGTTGGCAGAGTTGAGCCTCTTCCAATAACTGCTGTTAGCTGAAGGGAGTCATATTAAAAAGCAGAGACATTACTTTGCCAACAAAGTTCCGTCTAGTGAAAGCTATGGTTTTTCCAGTAGTCATGTATGGATGTGAGAACTGGACTATAAAAAAAGCTGAGTGCTGAAGAACTGATGCTTTTGAACTGTGGTATTGGAGAAGACTCTTGAGAGTCCCTTGGACTGCAAGGAGATCCAGTCAGTCAATTCTAAAGGAAATCGGTCCTGAATATTCAGTGGAAGGACTGATGCTGAAGCTGAAACTCCAATACTTTGGCCACCTGATGTGAAGAACTGACTTATTGGAAATGATCCTGATGCTGGGAAAGATTGAAGGCGGGAAGAGAAGGGGACAACAGAGGATGAGATGGTTGGATGGCATCACCGACATGATGGACATGAGTTTGAGTAGGCTCTGGGAGTTGGTGATGGACAGGGAAGCCTGGCGTGCTGCAGTCCATGGGGTCGCAAAAAGTCGGACACGACTGGGCAACTGAACTGAACTGAAGGGGAGTCAGTCACTGAAAGTTCTGCCCCCTCCTCAGGGCAACCCATATCCAACAACTTCTCAACTGAATGTGGAGAGAGGCATGAGCCCAGCCGCTTTACCTCAATTTAGGACAACGCTGAAGGACTATCCCAGCTCCAGAGGCTTCCCATAGAAGGACTGGCTGATGTTGCTATAGCAACTACATCATCACTCCACTTCTCCCTCTGCCCAGTCTTGCTGCCTTCAGCCCTCTCAAGTATTGGTGTTGACATCACTTCCCAGTGAACTTTCATCCCCTAGTCTGTTTCCTGAGGAAACTGATCTACAGTAGTTAATGTTTGCAGGATGTCTGACACGTAGTGTACATTTGATAAATTCTTTCCAAGGTTCCTGCTCATCTCAGGTATATCCTACAGCAATGCCTCACCACTTGGGAGCGTATTGTGCCTTGGGTTACCTCTGTTTCATCAGAATTTAGCAATCCCATGTCTTAGATCCACAGGGGAGCACCTTGTCAAAGCTGGTTAGTCATGGGTCAATGTCTCTCTTCACCTGGATGGGGGAGGGGGACATGTAACCTGCATCAAGTTGGTCACAGGGTGAGCCTGATTCTAGAGGAGACCCAGTCACACCATGTAGGTAGCTGCCCACAGCCCCAGACATAAAAGGCTTTCAGTGAATGTTTATCGTAAGGCTGTGATGTAATGATGGAAGGCTGCTACTGACCCTGAAGAATAGACATTCAGTTTTCAGAATTCAAAATAGATGGAATTCAAAAACTAGACACAAATAGTCTTTCAACAGTAAGTGCTTTGAGAACTTCATAACATTTGGAATTTCTGTACCATCAGCAATATGCCTGAGAAATCTAAGCAGTGTGGCCTAAGAGCTACAGGGCATAGACAGGGCAGGGAGCAGCTGCAACACACAACTAGTGGGGCACGTGGGCTTGGCCCCTGGCAACGCTGCCTGCAGAGCCTCGCCCACCCCAGGCTGGGGACTGTGTGGCCAGGAAGGAGAAACAGTCTGGGCAGTTCCATGCATTGTTCTGTGGGCAGGCTATGGGCACTGCAGAAAAGTCAGTGGGCTGTTCCAGATGATGGCCATAGTGATGGGCCTTGATTTTCCACTTTATTGCAAGATAATATGAAGATGGGCGGTAATATGAATATGTATAGAGTGATACTCTATAGCCAACACTACTGGCCTGCTGTAGAGTTAAAGGTATGTGGTATACCTTTATCAAGGAGTGTCCCTAAGCAATGGCCTATGCTTTAAAGCCACTAATAAAAATGATTCAATGCAATCCTTATCAAGCTACCAGTGGTATTTTTCACAGAGCTAGAACAAATAATTTCACAATTTGTATGGAAATACGAAAAACCTCGAATAGCCAAAGCAATCTTGAGAAAGAAGAATGGAACTGGAGGAATCAACCTACCTGACTTCAGGCTCTACTACAAAGCCACAGTCATCAAGACAGTATGGTACTGGCACAAAGACAGAAATATAGATCAATGGAACAAAATAGAAAGCCCAGAGATAAATCCACGCACCTATGGACACCTTATCTTTGACAAAAGAGGCAAGAATATACAATGGAGAAAAGACAATCTCTTTAACAAGTGGTGCTGGGAAAACTGGTCAACCACTTGTAAAACAATGAAACCAGAACACTTTCTAACACCATACACAAAAATAAACTCAAAATGGATTAAAGATCTAAATGGAAGACCAGAAACTATAAAACTCCTAGAGGAGAACATAGGCAAAACACTCTCCGACATAAATCACAGCAGGATCCTCTATGACCCATCTCCAAGAATGTTGGAAATAAAAGCAAAAATAAACAAATGGGACCTAATTAAACTTAAAAGCTTCTGCACAACAAAGGAAACTATAAGCAAGGTGAAAAGACAGCCTTCAGAATGGGAGAAAATAATAGCAAATGAAACAACTGACAAAGAATTAATCTCAAAAATATACAAGCAACTTCTGCAGCTCAATTCCAGAAAAATAAATGACCCAATCAAAAAAGAGGCCAAAGACCTGAACAGACATTTCTCCAAAGAAGACATACAGATGGCTAACAAACACATGAAAACATCACTCATTATCAGAGAAATGAAAATCAAAACCACAATGAGGTACCATTTCATGCCAGTCAGAATGGCTGCGATCCAAAAGTCTACAAGCAATAAATGCTGGAGAGGGTGTGGAGAAAAGGGAACCCTCTTACACTGTTGGTGGGAATGCAAACTAGTACAGCCACTATGGAGAACAGTGTGGAGATTCGGAGATTCCTTAAAAAACTGGAAATAGCACTGCCATACAACCCAGCAGTCCCACTGCTGGGCATACACACCGAGGAAACCAGAATTGAAAGAGACACGTGTACCCCAATGTTCATCGCAGCACTGTTTATAATAGCCAGGACATGGAAGCAACCTAGATGTCCATCAGCAGATGAATGGATAAGAAAGCAGTGGTACATATACACAATGGAGTATTACTCAACCATTAAAAAGAATACATTTGAATCAGTTCTAATGAGGTGGATGAAACTGGAGCCTATTATACAGAGTGAAGTAAGCCAGAAAGAAAAACACCGATGCAGTATACTAACGCATATATATGGAATTTAGAAAGATGGTAACGATAACCCTGTATACGAGACAGCAAAGAGGCACAGATGTATAGAACAGTCTTTTGGACTCTGTGGGAGAGGGTGAGGGTGGGATGATTTGAGAGAATGGCATTGAAACATGTATATCATATGTGAAACGAGTCGCCAGTCCAAGTTCGATGCATGATACAGGATGCTCGGGGCTGGTGCACTAGGATGATCCAGAGGGATGGGATGGGGAGGGAGCTGGGAGCGGGGCTCAGGATGGGGAACATGAGTACACCCATGGCGGATTCATGTTGATGTATGGCAAAAACAATACAATATTGTAAAGTAATCAGCCTCCAATTAAATAAATTTATATTAAAAAATAAATAAAATAATGAAGCATTAAAACAAAACAAAATAACTAATAAAAATGAACCTCCCTGATGGTCCAGTGGTTTAGAATCCACCTGCCAATGCAGGGAAAACGGATTCTGTCCCACATGCCGTGGGGCAGCTAAGCCCATGTGCCTCAGCTACTGAGCCCATGCAACCTGGAGCCTGTGCTCCAGATCAAGAGAAGCCACCACAGTGAGAAGCCCGAGCACCACAACTAGAGAGGGGCCCCTGCTCACCGCAACCAGAGAAAGCCCGAATGCAGCAACCGAGACCCAGTGCAGCCAAAAGTAAATAAATAAAACCAATGGAAAGAACTTTAAAAGTCCCCAAACCTACTATGACGCGCAAAGGCCACTTAGTATTGTTTATGTTGGGAGGTCAAGAGGTTTGCCAAAAAGAACACAGGCTCTGATGCAAGACTGACCTGGTTTTTAAATTGGGTCCACTTTACAAGTTTAACCGGATAACCTTAGAAATTATTAACCTTATAGATCATTCCTTCAACTGTGGAATGAACATGATTTTTCCCCCTAGTGTTTGTTGCAAGAATTTAATGAGAACATTCATTTCAAATCTCTTTGATATGAAATGCTACTCTAATAAAAGATATTCATATATTGCATGGAAATAGTGATATTTAAGCACTCATTGGTGAACAATTTTGGGGTTCTCAGGAAATCTTCCTTTGACATTGTAGTGGGAGTCTGTTCATTCTGGCCTTTCTTTGGGTAACAGAACCCTTCTTCTCTGTAGGAAATTCCTTTCATGTCATTTGCTAGCAAATGACCTTATCTCCTCTAACCACGGAAGGTGAGAACAAAATTGTCCTCTCTGGCCATGTCGTTTGGTCCAGGGATGAATATATAACCCTTCTTTGGTTAGTCAGAGCCTTCTACAGACTACTGGGCTAGAGATATTGGGAAAGATTGTTACTTTCTGCTAGATTGCCAGATTGGTAGGATGTTAAGCTGGGGATGCTGGAGAATGTCTGGAGCAGGCCTGTCCAGGAGGTGGTGAGAGCGAATCTCAAAAGAGCATGAGAGCCTGGATCCAGCCACTCTAGGAACTAGCTACACCTCTACACTTCCCAGATATGGGAACCAAAGACGTTCCCCTTTTCCTTAAGTTGGTTTGAATCTTGCAACCAACAGGGTCCTGCACAATGCAAGACTTCATAATAAGTTAGCAGACTTGAATCAATAATACCCATCTATTTCCAGGGAATCAAATAGGTCTTAGCATCTCCATTTCCTCACCTGTAATATGAAGGGCAGAATATTTACTTCCCAAGGCGCTTGTGTGGAGAAGGCAATGGCACCCCACTCCAGTACTCTTGCCTGGAAAATCCCATGGACGGGGGAGCCCGGTGGGCTGCCGTCTATGGGGTCGCACAGAGTCGGACACGACTGAAGTGACTTAGCAGCAAGGCGCTTGTGAAGGTTCAAAGAGGTAACATATGTAAAATTCCTTCTTTGAGGTTCATAAAATGTTAGCTACTCTGCATTGGGCGTGGGGAGTCTCTACTGGATTTATATGGCTCAGTTCAGTTCAGTTCCTCAGTCATGTCTGACTCTTTGCGACCTCATGGACTGAAGCACGCCAGGCCTCCCTGTCCATTACCAACTCCTGGAGTTTATTCAAACTCATGTCCATTGAGTCGGTGATGCCATCCAACCATCTCATCCTCTGTCGTCCCCTTCTCTTCCCGCCTTCAATCTTTTCCAGCATCAGGGTCTTTTCAAATGAGTCAGTTCTTCACATCAGGTGGCCAGAGTATTGGAGTTTGACTTCATATAGATGTTTCTCACTTTAGGGAAACATATCTACTGTCATCTTGAGTTCCTGGTTACCCTCCACAGCATATTTGCTTAGTTAAGCTTTTCCTCCATAAATTAGCTTCAGTCCTGTTCTGTATAGGACTGACTTCATTCCTAGGTGAGGCAACAACCTCCTAATATTTCTTTAATTGTTGTTCTACCAATCCTCTTCATCTTATGGCTGATGCTTGGAATTGTACCATCAGAGCTTAATTTAAAAATAAAACTATTAAAATATATATGCACAAATGTAGACATATTGTGAGTATGTGCTTCAATGAATTTCCACAAACTATAGCCCTCATTCAAAGTACAAAACAGAAAATTACTAGCATCTCAAAGCCTCCCCCGTGTTTCCTGCCCTAAGCCATTATATTCCTCCGAAAGTAACCTCTGTCTTGATTTCTAAGAGCATTGATTATTTTACCTGTTTCTTCTTCTTTATATAAAAGAAATTATCTGGGGCTTACTCAATATCTGACTTCTTTTGCTCAGTATTATTGTTATAAGATTCATTCATGTTGTTGAGTTACAGTTTGTCTATTCTCATCACTGCATAGAATTCCACCCTACTATTTATTCATTCAACTGTTAACAGGCATTGCTTCCCTGGTGGCTCAGTTGGCAAAGAATTCACCTGCAATGCAGGAGACCCAGGTTCAATCCCTGGGTCGGGAAGATGCCCTGGAGAAGGAAATGGTAACCCACCCCAGTACTCTTGCCTGGGAAATCCCATGGACAGGGGAGTGTGGAGGGCTACAATCCACGGGGTTGCAAGAGTTGGACACAACTTAGTGACTAAGCCACCACCACCACCACATGAACGGTGTTGCTGTAAATGGGACTTTGCTTCCACGGTGACGCTGGTGGTAAAAAAAAAAAAAAAAAGTGTGCCAATTCGGGAGACGGCAGAGACACAGGTTCGATCCCTGGGTTGGGAAGATTCCCTGGAGAAGGAAATAGCAACGCACTCCAGAATTCTTGCCTGGAGAATTCCATGGACAGGGAAGCCTGGCGAGCTGCAGCCCATGGGGTCACAAAGAGTTGGACGTGACTGAATCAGCTGAGCTCATACACATGAACAGAACTTTCAGCTGAACATATTGATGCAATTCTGTTGAATGTATACCTACTAGACAGATTACTGAGTTGTGAAATATGCTTTTTTTCAGCTTTAGTAGATATCACATAACATTTTCCCACGCTGTTCCACATCTTTTAACATAAGGTTTTCTTAGTGTTGGAACTCGTTATGAGGATTATATTGCAAGCCAGGGAAAATAGAGTTATGCTTTCAAAATTCTGAGGGAAAATTATGTATAGATTTTAACACAAGAAAAACTCTCATTCAAATGGAAATATAGACTATGTACATTTCTAGACATACAAAGTATCTTGTCCTTCCCTCCCCAAATTTTTAGATTGCCCATAAAGAGTGGGAATATGGGTGGTTTTCATTCTTTTGAAAATTTTGTGTACTAATTTGTTTCATGGTAAGCTTGTTTCATTGTTCTAATCATCCATACAGAAATATAATAATAGCTAACCTTATTGGTTGCTAATTGATTACTTATGGATTAAGATCTGGGCCTACTCTAAACAGTCTGTATTTTATGAATTCCTCAAAGCAAATCTTTGAGATAGGTGCTACTGTTATCTCCATTATCTATACGGGGAAACTGAAGCACAGGGCGGTCGGGTGACTTGCCCAGTGTCACCTGTTTAACAAGTGGTGGTAGAGCCAGTGTTCAAAACCAAGGAACCTGGCTGAGAGGCTGACCCTCCTAAAAGGAGATTAAACAAAGAGAACAAAAAGAGAAGGCAAATGCTGCCAACAATGACAACATCGTTCTCACTATTTTCACACAGACAAGAGCTGCAGCTCCAGCATCCTTCATGTTATCTTGATGTGCTTGCTGTGGGGTGAGGTCCTTCACTGGGAATGTTCTGCACACAGCACTAAAAGGAACATGCCCACCTGAAATCAAGTGTGTCCCCACCCCGGGAACAGAGCCTGGGCTCTGTTCACTTTTAAATGCATTTGACACCCTTGGCAGTTCTGGCCATCATCAAGGCCACTTCACTTATTTCCAAGAAGTCTGGTGTGTTTGGGAGCACTTCTTTGCCTCAAACTAAATTGGCCAATCCCAAGGTGAGCACCTGAATCTATGCTAGACTGATCTGAACCTCTTCTGTGTATATAAGAATGAGAAATATTAGACATCAGTCACTTCATCCAATTAAGTCCTTTATTTAGTTTTAATAGTAGAACTAAGAGCCTGACCTAAGTTAATCCTTCTTCAGTAGATGCCATTTCAATGGATTTTGCAGTCCCTCTGATACCAGTGTTCTTATTTCAGCCATCTTTGTTTCTTTAAATAATTGCATTAAATAAAATCTCATAAGCTGAAATTGCATTGACTGTATCTGGTGACATTTGTGCATTTCAATGCCTCCAAAAAGCCTTGTTCAGTCTGGTATTGAACTGTATCCAAATGGAAACCCATTTAAAAATTATTTTCCTGGCAAGAAATAATTGATATGAACCTAGACTAATGTGGTATTAAAGAGGCCTAGGAAGTTACACAGTTAAAAGTTTGTTTGCTAGAATCCCATGTCAGGCAATGTAAATGCTTTCTCCCTGTGGATGTACTGTGAACTGATCTGAGGTTAACCTGGTTTAAATTCTGGCAAGTGGAGTTAGTGTTTCCTATGCTTGGATTTGTTATCAAAATCCTGGCAATAAATGATTTTGGCCCTATTATATTTTAACACCCTTGAAACCAACGTCTGTGTTAGTTTCCTGTATCAAGAAGGGAGAAAATTAAAACTCTAGGGATTCTACAGTTTTTCTCCTTGCATCCTTTTTGGAATAAAGTTAAATTTCCTTTTTCGCCTGTCTTCTCTCATTTGTGTAGTAAGAAGTACTAGATTCTCCTGGGGCTTCCCAAGTGATGCTAGTGGTAAAGAACCCACCTGCCAATGCAAGAGACTTAAGATATATAGGTTTGATCCCTGGGTCGGGAAGATCCCCCTGGAATGGCAACCCACTCCAGTATTCTTGCTGGAGAATCGCATGGACAGAGGTGCCTGGCGGGCTACAGTGTAGAGGGTCACAGAGTCGGACACGACTGAAGTGACTGAGCACCATGCACAGATTCTCCTACCGACTTCACTTTGACCCCTGCTTTCTCCTCAGAGTCTACGGATTCCCTGTGACCCACCCAGGCTGGTCTTCCCGGAACCCCCCGCCATGACCCTGAATTTCAGTCACAAGCTTGAATGGAATAGACCATTAAACATTTGAGTCCAGCCGGCACTTCCCTTAAGATATGCAATTAAATCTCTTGGGCTGGCATTCTTTCAGATAGGGCAGCTAGGACTCCAAATAATTAATTTTCCTTGGGTCCCACAGGGAAACAGTCCACAGACTTTGAACTTGGGTTCACAAGTCTGTCTCCGCAAAACTATCAATTTGTTTTGATCCAAAAGATGCAAGTGTCTCATTACTCTGTCCTCCTTCATTATAAAATAGAAGGGTTATAATCATCTGCACAAATTCACACCAAGGTGTTACCATTCCCTCTTCAACTTCTTAAAGATGAAATGCCCAAATAAATGAAGTACTAATAACACCCTGCAAGATAATTAGCTATAAAATGTCTTTGCATTTTAATTGGGCAAAAGCTTCCTGTGTTTAGTTGCTCAGTCATGTACGACTCTTTGCGACCCTATGGACTATAACCCACCAGGTTCCTCCATCCAACGGATTTTCCAAGCAAGAATACTGGAGTGGGTTGCCATTTCCTTCTCCAGGGGATCTTCCAGGCCCAGGGATCAAACCGACATCTCTTGGGTCTCCTGCCCTGCAGGCGGATTCTTTACCTGTGAGTCACCAGCTTCCCTTAGGTTAAGTGAATGTAACTCTGAGACTTCAGTGAGTCCTGAGAGGTTTCTGGTGGAAAAGAAGGTGGGTTGACTGATGTGTCAGGAATCACTCAAATCCCACTGTATCAGAAGCTTAGCCGTCCAGCAGTGGACAGTCGTCCATCACCCACCCTCGCTGCTGCTGCCCCTGCAGTTTAGCTTGATCTTAGCCCTAGGTCTGGATTTCCGTGTTTTTGGACCATCCTTATCCATAGTCCTTCTCCCTCAGCTTTATATTTGTGGCCATTTCTGAAAATATTGTGTGCACGAGTTCAGTCATGTCCATCTTTGCAACCCCACAGACCATCGCCCGCCAGGCTTCCTTGTCCATGGGATTCTCTAGACAAGAATACTGGAGTGGGTTGCCATTTCTTCCTGTATGGGATCTTCCCCACCCAGGGATTGAACTTGAGTGTCCTGCGTTTCCTCTACTGGCAGGCAGATTCTTTACCACCAGCGCCACCTGGGAAGCTCATGTTCTGAAAACATTGGGTTGGCCAAAAAGGTCATTTGGTTTTTATATAACATCTCATGGAAAAATGTGAATGAACTTCTTGGCCAACCCAATATAATTCAAAACCTATCATCTTTAACTCCTGTTTCACATTTAAAGAAAAAATAACTTCTTTCATATATCTGTGCACTCCTCACATTGTTGTATAATTGCCTACATGTTCATTCTCTTCTACTGGGCCTGAGGGATTCTCAAAGGAATAACTAGGTCTTCCTCCAGCCTTGTCTGTCTGACTTCTCTAGGCTCACTCAGCAGCTATCCCTGGTCTTTTTTCTGCTTCTCAAGCACACCAAGCTCCTTCTCACCTCAGGGTCTTTGTAATTTCTGTCCCTTCTACCTACAGAGTTCTTGTACATCTTCATGTAGCAGACTCCTCATCAACAGCTGTCAGTCAGCTGCCACCTCTCTGAGAGACGGTTTCTTTTAAAAATAAAAATCAAAAACACAACCTACTCTTGGTGAGAGGAGAGATTTCATTTATTTAGTTTTGACTGTGCTGGGTCTTCATTTCTGTGTGTGGGTTTTCTCTGGTTTCAGTGAGGGGGGGCCACTCTTCGTTGTGGTGTGTGGGCTTCTCACCATGGTGGCTTCTCTTGTTTCGGAGCACAGGCTCTAAGTGAAAGGGCTTCAGTGGCTGTGGCACACGGGCTTAGTTGCTCTGTGGCATGTCGGATCGTGTCAGACCAGGGACTGAACCTGTGTGCACTGGCAGGCATATTCTTTGTCTACGGTGCCACCAGCGAAGTCTCAGAAAGACTCTTTCTGATATCTCATGTAAAGAAGCCTCCAACCTCCAGTCACTCCATCACATTTGGCTGTGGGATCTTAGTTCCCTGACCAGGTGTTGAACTCAGGCCCTTGGCAGTAAAAGAGGGGAGTCCTCACCACTGGACCACCAGGGAATTCCTTGTTTTGTTTTCTTCACAGCAATATCTGATGTTATCAGGTTGATTTTAATCCTTTAAAACTAACAAACAAAAAGTCTGTTTTAACTCCCTGAGAAAAAGATCTTGTCTTGTTCACTGCTGTATTCTTAGCACCTTGAAAGGTAGCTAGCATCTAGAAACCAGTCACTAAGTACTGATGTAATACATGGATGACACGTTCAGTTCAGTTCAGTCGCGCAGTCATGTCCGATTCTTTGCAACCCCATGAATCGCAACATGCCAGGCCTCCCTGTCCATCACCAACTCCCGGAGTTCACTCACACTCACGTCCATTGAGTCAGAGATGCCATCCAGCCATCTCATCCTCTGTCGTCCCCTTCTCCTCCTGCCCCCAATCCCTCCCAGCATCAGAGTCTTTTCCAATGAGTCAGCTCTTCCCATGAGGTGGCCGAAGTACTGGAGTTTCAGCTTTAGCATCATTCCTTCCAAAGAAATCTCAAGGCTGATCTCTTTCAGAATGGACTGGTTGGATCTCCTTGCAGTCCAAGGGACTCTCAAGAGTCTTCTCCAGCACCACAGTTCAAAAGCATCCATTCTTCGGTGCTCAGCCTTCTTCACAGTCCAACTCTCACATCCATACATGATCACTGGAAAAACCATAGCCTTGACTAGATGGACCTTTGTTGGCAAAGTAATGTCTCTGCTTTTGAATATGCTATCTAGGTTGGTCATAACCTTCCTTCCAAGGAGTAAGCGTCTTTTAATTTCATGGCTGCAGTCACCATCTGCAGTGATTTTGGAGCCCCCCAAAATAAAGTCTGACACTGTGTCCACTGTTTCCCCATCTATTTCCCGTGAAGTGATGGGACCAGGTGCCATGATCTTCATTTTCTGAATGTTGAGCTTTAAGCCATTTTTTCACTCTCCTTTTTCACTTTTATCAAGAGGCTTTTTAGGACAACGAGTAGTACTCAATAAATGTTACTTGAATTAATAATGAATGGATGTGTTTGGTTTCCCCTTCTGATCACTCACATCCATACCTTTCATGTGGCAAAATCACTCTCTCCTTTATAGTGGAATGACCTCAATTCTCTGGGTATTCTTGGAGCTCAAATAGGCAGGAACCTTGTGGAATTTATCTGTGTATCTTCCTTAGCATTAGAAACTCACATTGCAGTTTTCAGCAAGCATCTGAGTCACTCCTTTCATTTTCTTTCTTTCTTTTTTTAGAAAGTCTTAAAAAAAAGTTTGTTTTCATTTTTTGCAGCTCTGGTCTTGGTTGTGGTGTATGGGCTCTAGAGCGCATGGTTCAGCCATGCAGGCTCTCTAGTTGTGGCATGCAGAATCAGAATTCTTAACCACTGGACCACTAGGAAAGTCCCACTCCTTCTATTTTCAGATATCTAACAGAGCCCAAGAAATGCCATTTGGGTTCTTACCAATGACTCAGACTAACCTGGCATTCTGTCTTTATGGGTAAGCATGCATGTTCATGATGCTTAGGGAAGAAAAGCACGATCTGCGTGGCCAAACCCTTCTACTCACGCTTCTGAGTCTCAGAACCGCATGTGCTGAAAAGGTTGGGACAGCAGTTTCCTCATGGGTAAAATAATCAACAATATCAACTGACTTGTTTCCAATAACCTTGTATTGACCTTTGAACCTCAATAGCACATCAGGATATCTTTAAAGAGCACCCTCATCAATGCCCTGCGCTCAGTTGTGACTTATCAAATCCATGTACAACCAGAGCTTGAGGTATTTTCCCACTGATGTGTGTTTTTTAACTTATACATAGGCCAAAATTCATCTGTCATTTTTACTTTGCATAGTTTATTCCTGTCATTTTGGCATATCATTCCCTGTAAAAATTTAGTATCATTTTCATATTAAGAGATTTTACTGTGCACTCTCTTTTCCAAAACATAACAAACCATTAAATTAGATTGGTCTAGGATTGATTCCTTGGGAAATTCCACAGTTTACATTTTTCTACTTAATACTATTTCCATTACCTTGATACTAATTAAAGTAACTCAATTAAAAAACAACTATTGCTGTGAAAAAATTTCAAAGATTTTTCCAATAAAATACACTCGATATCTTCTTTTCCCACATGTTTATTTTTTTTCCCTGAAAGAATTTTACAGATTAGTTAGGCATGATTTCTTCTAACAGAAATTGAGTTAGCTTTTCTCTAATTGACAAATACTCAGTAATCCTATTTTTCATTCACATTTCCAGTAATGTGTAGATATCTTCCTTTTATAGTCTTGATTCTCTCTCACTAAATACTTTAGACTGGGTAAATAAAGATTACATCTAGAATCTCAATTTCCAGCTTTTATTTGTTAACATAGGAAGTAGATAGAAGAGAACACTACAAAAACAAACAAAAAACCACCGAATCTACCTTACTATTTTTAAATTATTTTATTATGTGATTAAAAATTACTGTCCATGTGCCACATCCAGCCACTGGTAAACGTGTGAGAAAATTAGTAAAAAATGATCTGACCAAAATCATCGTATTTTCAGCACCCATTTAAATATTTCAATGTCTTTCTTTTCTCTTCTCTTTAGCTTTGCCTCCTAATTAGTTCTATCACCCTCTCATCCAGGTATTGTTACAGCTCTTTCCTCAGGATTTATTTATTTTTTTCCTTTTATCTCTAACTCTTTTACTCTGTATTTAGTTTCATTGCTAATAGCCAGTAGTTGGTCTACTAATGAATTTTAACTTGGAATACTCATTCAGCCTCTATTTTATTGTTATTGATGTTACTCTTACAAGTTTTAAATGAACTTTAATGCATGATTCCTTTTTGAAGAACTTGAAATGCTAGTAACTCTTAAAGAAGTTTAAACCCATCTATTATTCTCTAGCATACTTTTCTAAACAATCTGAGCAAGTAAAACATTTAACCTTTTTTCTTCATTCTGCTCTCTTTGATAGAAACTCAGTACTCTTGATTTGTTAATAAGACAAATAAATCCTCCTTTGAAAGACATGACTGGTGCTGTACTTGTGCTTAGAGTCATAGCTAGAAATTCTAAACTCCCAGGTAACAATTTTTCAGAATGCTTCTTTAACCGACATTAATTGCAAAATAAACAGATACACAAAGCTAAACCTTCAGGAATCTGTGCTAGATGTTCAAAGCTTTCTAATGTTTTGAAAAGCCATCAAATACAACCCTTGAATGGATTTGGCTTATTGTTTGCATGTTTTCTTTAACAGCTTTATTGAGATATAATTTATACATCATACAATTCACCCTTTAAAGTGTGAAGTTTAGTGGTTTTTAGTACATTCACAGATGCAGCCACAGTCAATTTTAGAACATTTTCATCACCTCAAGAAGAACCCTCTGTTTTTTGGCTATAATCCCCCCAGTTCTCTATCCTCACTCCACTTCTGCCTCACGCCCACCTCATGCCCTTAAGCAACCACTACTTGACTTTTTGTCTATAGATTTGTCTGTTCTGGACTTCAGGTAAGTGAAGTCACATGGTATATGGTCTTTTGTGACTGATTTCATTCATTGAGCATAATGTTTTTAAGGTCCAGCTATGTTATAGAAAAGTGCCAGGATTTTCTTCCTATTTATTGCTAAAAATTATTTCACTGCATGGATATACCACATTTTATCTATCCCTAGCCCTTCCCATTCTATTGTTTTCCTCTGTTTCTTTGCACTCTTCATGTAAGAAGTCTTTCTTATCTTTCCTTGCTATTCTCTGGAACTCTGCATTCAGCTGGGTTTCTCAGATAACCACTTTGCCTTCTTGCTTTTGTTTTTCTTTGGGATGGTTTTGGTTGCTGCCTCCTATACAATGTTACAAACCTCTGTCCATAGTTCTTCAGGTACTCTATCTACCAGATCTGATCCCTTGAATCTATTTGTCACCTCCGCTGTATAATCATAAGGGTTTAGATTTAGGTCATTTCCCTACTTTCTTCAATTAAGCCTGAATTTTGCAATAAGGGGCTCATGATTCAAGCCACAGGCAGTTCCGGGTCTTGCTTTTGGTGACTGTATAGAGCTTCCCCATCTTCAGCTACAAAGAATATAATCAATCTGATTTCGGTCTTGACCATCTGGTGGTGTCTGTATGTAGAGTCTTCTCTTGTGTTGTTGGAAGAGGGTGTTTCCTATGACCAGTGTATTCTCTTGGCAAAACTCCATTAGCCTTTGCTCTGCTTCATTTTGTACTCCAAGTCCAAACTTGCCTGTTACTCCAGGTATCTCTTGACTTTCTATTTTTCCATTCCAATCCCCTCTGATGAAAAGGACTTCTTTTCTTGATTTTAGTTCTAGAAGGACTTGTAGGTCTTCATAGAATTGCTCAACTTCAGCTTCTTCGGCATTAGTGGTTGGGGCATAGACTTGGATTACTGTGATGTTGAATGGTTTACCTTGGAGATGAAACAAGATCATTCTGTCGTCTTTGAGATTGCACCCAAGTACAGATTCCTAAAATGTCAATGATCTCTTTTGCCATCTCCTGCTTGACCATGTCCAATTTACCTTGATTCATGGAACTAATATTCTAGGTTTCAGGGAACATTCATGCAAAGATGGGCACAATAATGGACAGAAATAAAAGGATCTAACAGAAGCAGAAGAGATTAAGAAGAGGTAACAAGAATACACACAGGAACTGTACCAAAAAGGTCTTACTGACCCAGATAACCACAATGGTGTGGTCACTCATCTAGATCAAGACATCCTGGAGTGTGAAGTCAAGTAGGCCTTAGGAAGCATTACTATGATCAAAGCTTGTGGAGATGATGGAATTCCAGCTGAGCTATTTCATATCCTAAAAGATCATGCTGTTAAAGTGCTGCACTCAGTATTTCAGCAAATTTGGAAAGCTCAGCAGTGGCCACAGGACTGGAAAAGGTCAGTTTTCTTTCTGATCTCAAAGAAAGGCAATGCCAAAGAATTTCAAACTTCTGTACAATTACACTCATTTCACATGCTAGCAAGATAATGCTCAAAATCCTTCAAGTGAGGCTTCAACAGTACATGAACTGAGAACTTCCAGATGTTTAGCTGGATTTAGAAAAGGCGGAGGAACTAGAGATCAAATTACCAACCAACATTTGTTGGATAATAGATAAGGCAAGGCATTTCCAGAAAACATCTACTTCTATTTCATTGTCTACACTAAAGCCTTTGACTGTGTGGATCACAACAAACTGTGGAAAATTCTTAAAGAGATGGGAAGACCTGACCACCTGACCTGCCTCCTAAGAAACCTGTCTGCAGGTCAAGAAGCAACAGTTAGAACCAGACCCAGAACAACAGACTGGTTCAAAATAGGGAAAGGAGTACGTCAAGGCTGTATATTGTCACCTTGATTACTTAACTTATATACAGAGTACATCATGTGAAATGCTGGACTGAATGAAGCACAAACTGGAATCAAGATTGCCAGAAGAAAAATCAGATATGTGGATGATCCTACTCTAGCCCCTTCCTGGGTGGTTCTAGTGGTAAAGAACCTGCCTGCCAATGCAAGAGACGTAACAGATGCGGATTCAACACCTGGGTTGAGAAGATCCTCTGGAGAAGGGCATGGCAACCCACTCCAGTATTCTTGCCTTTGTTAATCTCATGGACAGAGAAGCCAAGAGGGCTACAGTCTACAGCATCACAAAGAATCGGAAAAGACTAAAGCAACTTAGCACAATGGCAGATAATGAAGAGGAACTAAAGAGCCTCTTGATGAGGGTGAACAGGAGAGTGAAAAGGCTAGCTTAAAACTCAACACTAAGATCATGGCATCTGGTCCCATCACTTCATGGCAAATAAATGGGGAAAAAATGGAAACAGTGACAGCCTTTATTTTCTTGGGCTCCAAAATCACTGCAAACAGTGACTGCAGCCATGAAATCAAAAGACACTTGCTCCTTGGAAGAAAAGCTATGACAAACCTAGATAGCAAATTAAAGAGCAGAGATACCACTTTGTTGACAAAGGTCCATCTAGTCAAAGCTGTGTGCTTTTCCAGTAGTCACATATGGATGTGATGTGAGAGTTAGACCATAAAGAAGGCTGAGTGCCAAAGAATTGATGCTTTTGAATTAAGAGCTGATACTTGGAAAAGTCCCTGATGCTGCGACAGATTGAGGGCAAGAGGAGAAGTGGGCAACAGATGATGAGATGGTTGAATGGCAACACTGACTCACTGGACACGAGTTTGAGCAAACTCGGAGATGGTGAAGGACAGGGAAGCCTCGCGTGCTACAGGCCACGAGGTGAGAGTCGAACACCACTTAGTGACTGAACAACAGGTTATCTTCTCATCAGTTTATGGGCATTTGGGTTGTCTCCACCTTTTGCCCATTATGAATGCTGCTGCTGTAAACATTTGTGTACATGTTTCTGATCTGCCATATGTTTTCATTTCTCTTGGGCACATACTTAGGAGTTCAATTATTGCTCAGTGGCTGCATCATTTTATATTGCCACTGGCAGTGTGTAAGTTTTCCAATTTTTCCATGTCCTATCCAAAAGTTTTTATTATTTGACTTTTTGATTGTAGCCATCCTAGTGGGTGTGAAGTGGTATCTCCTTGTGGATTTAATCTGTATTTCCCTGAGAACTAATACTCTCAAGTATCTATTAATGTGCTTATTTGCCATTTGTATCTCTTCTTTGTATAAATGTATATTCAGATCCTCTCCCCAATTTTAATTTCGTTTTTATTTTTGAGATGTAAGGATTCTGATGCTTGGAAAGATTGAAGGCAGGAGGAGAAGGGGACGACAGAGGATAAGATGGTTGAATGGCATCACTGACTTGATGGATATGAGTTTGAGCAAGC
Source organism: Bos indicus (assembly GCF_029378745.1). Classification (NCBI taxonomy): domain Eukaryota; kingdom Metazoa; phylum Chordata; class Mammalia; order Artiodactyla; family Bovidae; genus Bos; species Bos indicus. The sequence goes on from NC_091773.1 coordinate 65,752,162, forward strand.
TCCAGGAGTTGGTGATGGACAGGGAAGCCTGGTGAGCTGCAGTCCAGGGGGTCACAATGAGTCAGACACGACTGAGTCACTGAACTGACTGAAGGGTTCTTTATATGTTCTAGATACAAGTCCCTTAGCATAAAAGTTTTGATTTTGATAATGTGCATCAATTTTTAATTGTTACCCTTGCTTTTCAGCTTCATATCTGAGAAACTATGTCCAAATTTGAGGCCATAAAGATATGCCCATAAGTTTCTTTCAAAAGTTTATAATTTTTGCTCTTACATTTGCATCTGTGATCCATCCTGAGTTAATTTTTGTGTATGGTGTGAAGGGTCCAGCTTTACTCTTTTGCGTGTGGCTATCCAGTTGTCCCAGCACTATCTGTTGAAAAGACTATTCTCTCCCCATTGAATGGTCTTGGCATCCTCGTCAAAAATCAGTTGACCATAGATATATACATTTACTTCCTGACTCTCAACTTTATTTATCTTTGAGCCCATTCCACATCTCAATGTGGCATCGTAGTGTGGATGTTGCCTGGTAGTATTAATAAGTTTGGAAATTGAGAATGTGAGTCCTCCTACTTTAATTTTTCTTTTCAGAATTGTTTTGGCTATCCTGAATCCCTTGAAATTCCATATGAATTCTAGAATCAGCTTGTCAGTTTGTTCAAAGAAGTTATCTGGAATTCTGAAAGGAACTACATCAAATGCATAGATCAGTTTGGGGATTGTTGATATCTTAACAGTTCTAAGTTTTCTGATCCATGAATGTGGGAATGTTTTTCTATTTATTTAGATCTTCTTTACTTTCTTTCAAGAATACTTTTAGTTTTCAGAGTATTCGTTTTATACTTTTTTTGTTAAATTTATTTCTAAGTATGTTTTTCTAAGTATTCTTTTTGATGCTATAATAATTTGATTGCTTTTTAAATTTCATTTTTGGATTGATCATTGCAAGTATAGAACTATAATTGATTTTTATATATTGATCTTGTGTACTGCAACCTTAATGAACTCATTTATTGATTCTAGCAGTTTTTTAAGACAATTCCTTAGGATTTTCTATATGCAAGATTGTGTCATCTGTGAATATAGTTTTATTTTTTCCTTTCCAATCTGGATGTTTTTTGTTTGTTTTTGTTGCCTAGTTTTATCCATATTCATAAAAAATATTGTTCTGCGATTTTCCTGTGATGTGTTGTTTGATTTTGATATCTGGGTAAAATTATCTTCAGAGAATAATTTGTGAAGTGTTCTCACCTCTTCTGCTTTTTGGGGAGAGCTTGTGAAGAATTGATATTTAGTCTTCATTGGATGTTCGGTAGAATTCTTTGGGGAGGTCATCTGGGCCTGGTTTATTCTTTGTGGAGACATATATATATACACACATATATAACATATAGGCTTATTATATATAAGCTTATATATATGTATAAAATATATAGGCTTCCGAGCTGATGCTAATGGTAAAGAATCTGCCTCAAATGCAGGAGATTCAGGTTCAATTCCTGGGTTGAAAATATCCCGTGGAGGAAGGCATGGCAACCGACTCCTGTATTCTTGCCTGGAGAAACCAATGGACAGAGAGGAGCCTACAGTCCATAGGGTCACAAAGAGTTGCAGATGACTGAAGGGGCTTAGCCCACACGCATGTACATATATATTCATTATATTTGATTACTGACTCAAATTCCTTACTTGTTATAGTTCTAGTCCAACATTCTACTTCTTCTTGAGTCAGTTTTGGTAGTCTGTGTTTTTCTCTGGTTTTCAATTCTCTGAGCTTCCCCACTTGATTATCTCTTTAAGCACTGGCAGCTGATGTGATGAATCTACACCAGGATTATGGACCACAAATGAGTCTGGTTGGCTGCAAGACGTGGAATAAATAAAAATCAGTGAGGGGTCGGCAACCTGTGACTCAATAGAATCCAGAATGTGCTTTGGCTGGGAAGTCAGAACCAGCCATGAAACAGAACCAAACCCCAGCAGGAGGATAAGAACCAGGAGGAATGCAAACCTGGAAAAAGGGAAAACAGCAACAGAAGGAAAGGCAGACTAAGGCTCAGGCAGAAAGATCAGAGATCAGCAGTGAGAAAGGAACCTAATGCCTGGTAGTGAATTCACCTCCGCTTCAACCCAGGAGCTTTTCTGTACTTGCGGTGAAGGAAGAAACCACCCTGTAAGCTTGGTGCCTTGGGATTCAAAGATGCAGATGTGTGGGACTATCTGACCACACTGGAAATGAAAGAAGAAAACTGAAATAGTGCGAGAATCATAAAAGGATTCATTTAACCTTTTTTTTTTTTTACTTTTCTTTTTTTTTTAGTTTAATTTTATTTTTAAACTTTACAATATTGTATTAGTTTTGCCAAACATCGAAATGAATCCACCACAGGTATACATGTGCTCCCCATCCTGAACCCTCCTCCCTCCTCCTTCCCCATACCATCCCTCTGGGTTGTCCCAGTGTACCAGCCCCAAGCATCCAGTATCGTGCATCGAACCTGTTAAGACATTCCCTAAAACCCAAGCCCTTAACTGTGACAGTTATTTCCCAAAAGAGAACAATTCATTTAATTTAGTATTAGTGTATAGGAAAATACAAATATTTAAAATCCATTCTTGAACTACTCGTGACTATACCAAACAATGCACAATTAGACTGTCATTTTCTATGTCCCAGAGACATGAAATTATTTTCTCATATTTTGGAATATAAAAGCTGAGCCTTTATTCCAAATTAATTCTCTTCCAAAAAGCATGGGTAACATGAGTCCATTAAATAAATAAAAGAAGTGAAATGGAAAATATTTTTGATCACATATTTAATTAAAATATTTAGTATTGTGTATCTGGAAAAAGAAGCTCCCTTGAGGAATATAAATTCCAAGTCAGATGGGGTTTATTTTAAAGGCAGAAAGCCACAACTATGCTAATAATCCCTTTTAAGATTATGTGGATAACATGAGACCCACAGTAGCATCTAACATAAACATGTATGGAGATTTGAGAGAAACACAGCAAAAATACACTGTGAGAATCACCACTACAAAGTTTTTTCCACCCTCTGGCTCTTTTAAAATCTGTAGGAAAGCATGAGAAATCCAAGGATACTAGAAAAAGAAAAAAAAAAAAAGAATCAGATAAATGAATCTGTGAACTATTTCCTTACAGTAAGGAACATATTAATAGGTAGGTGTAGACGCAGAGTCAGATACAACTGAGTGACTTAACAACATAGAGACAGTAAGAAACACAGGTTCAATCCATGGTTCAGGAAGATCCCCTGGAGGAGGGCATGGCAACCCACTCCAGTATTCTTGCCTGGACAATTCCATGGATAGAGGAGCCTGGCAGGCTACCATTCATAGGATATCAGACATGACTGAAATGACTTAGCATGCACACAAGCATAACGGAAAGCAAAGAAGAAAAGGAAAGATATAAGCATCTGAATGCAGAGTTCCAAAGAATAACAAGAAGAGGTAAGAAAGCCTTCTTCAGCAATCAATGCAAAGAAATAGAGGAAAACAAGAATGGGAAAGACTAGGGATCTCTTTAAGAAAATTAGAGATACCAAGGGAACATTTCATGCAAAGATGGGCTTGATAAAGGACAGAAATGGTATGGACCTAACAGAAGCAGAAGATATTCAGAAGAGGTGGCAAGAATGCACAGAAGAACTGTACAAAAAAGATCTTCACGACCCAGATAATCATGATGGTGTGATCACTCATCTAGAGCCAGACATCCTGGAATGTGAAGTCAAGTGGGCCTTAGAAAGCATCACTACGAACAAAGCTAGTGGAGGTGATGGAATTCCAGTTGAGCTATTTCAAATCCTGAAAGAGGATGCTGTGAAAGTGCTGCACTCAATATGCCAGCAAATTTGGAAAACTCAGCAGTGGCCACAGGACTGGAAAAGGTCAGTTTTCATTCCAATCCCAAAGAAAGGCAATGCCAAAGAATGTTCAAACTATCGCACAATTGCACTCATCTCACACACTTGTAAAGTGATGCTCAAAATTCTCCAAGCCAGGCTTCAGCAATATGTGAACAGTGAACTTCCAGATGTTCAAGCTGGTTTTAGAAAAGGCAGAGGAGCCAGAGATCAAATTGCCAACATCCGCAGGATCATGGAAAACGCAAGAGAGTTCCAGAAAAACATCTATTTCTGCTTTATTGACTATGCCAAAGCCTTTGACTGTGTGGATCACAATAAACTGTGGAAAATTCTTCAAGAGATGGGGATACCAGACCACTTGACCTGCCTCTTGAGAAACCTATATGCAGGTCAGGAAGCAACAGTAAGAACTGGACATGGAACAACAGATTGGTTCCAAATAGGAAAAGGAGTACATCAAGGCTGGATATTGTCACCCTGCTTATTTAACTTCTATGCAGAGTACATCATGAGAAACGCTGGACTGGAAGAAGCACAAGCTGGAATCAAGATTGCCAGGAGAAATATCAATCACCTCAGATATGCAGATGACACCACTCTTATGGCAGAAAGTGAAAGGAACTAAAAAGCCTCTTGATGAAAGTGAAAGAGGAGAGTGAAAAAGTTGGCTTAAAGCTCAACATTCAGAAAACGAAGATCATGGCATCTGGTCCCATCACTTCTTGGGAAATAGATGGGGAAACAGTGGAAACAGTGTCAGACTTTACTTTTTTGGGCTCCAAAATCACTACAGATAGTGATTGCAGCCATGAAATTAAAAGACACTTACTCCTTGGAAGGAAAGTTATGACCAACCTAGATAGCATATTGAAAACCAGAGACATTACTTTGCCAACAAAGGTCCGTCTAGTCAAGGCTATGGTTTTTCCAGTGGTCATGTATGAATGTGAGAGTTGGACTGTGAAGAAGGTTGAGCCCCAAAGAATTGATGCTTTTGAACTGTGGTGTTGGAGAAGACTGTTGAGAGTCCCTTGGACTGCAAGGAGATCCAACCAGTCCATTCTAAAGGAGATCAGCCCTGGGATTGCTTTGGAAGGAATGATGCTGAAGCTGAAACTCCAGTACTTTGGCCACCTCATGGGAAGAGTTGACTCATTGGAAAAGACTCTGGTGCTGGGAGGGATTGGGGGCAGGAGGAGAAGGGGACGACAGAGGATGAGATGGCTGGATGGCATCACTGACTCGATGGACGTGAGTGTGAGTGAACTCCGGGAGTTGGTGATGGACAGGGAGGCCTGGTGTGCTGCGATCCATGGAGTCACAAAGACTCAGACACGACTGAGTGACTGAACTGAACTGAATTTTTTTTCACTTGTAATCATAAGATAAATATTGGAGGTGGAATATAACAAGTGTCAAGGCCTTAAAATATAGAATTGTCTGAGCTGAGGTGTGGTAAGTGGTAATGAGAAATCTGTTCCCGCCTGCCATCTGAACATCTGGGTTATAGGGTAGACACAAATTAGACTGTCACCTGTTTGTGTTTTGGAAATCTGATTACATGTCTCCTGCGATGAGTACTTTAGTGGCTTGTTGAAAATGTCAAGATATTGGAGTGAGTTAATGACTTTTTGATGTTTTTAATAATGTCAAGAAAAACAGGCTTCATCAAACAGTTAAACAGAGTTAGCATATGCTCCAGAAATTCCATTCCTAGATACTCTAAAAGAAATGAAAACATATGTTCACATAAAAATTGTACAAGAATGTTTATAGCAACATTATTCTTAATAGCCAAGAGGTGGAAACAATCCAAAAGTCCATCAACTGATGAATGGATAAACAAAGTGTGGTATGTGCACGCAGTGAAATAGTACTCAGCACTAAAATGAATTAAGTACTAATACATGCTCAAAATATCAATGAGCCGTGAAAACCTTATGCTAAGTGAAAAAAGGCTGTCGCAAAAGACCACATAGTGTATGATTCCATTTGTATACGAAATGTCCAGAACAAGGAAATCTATAGAGGCAGAAAATAGGTTGGTAGTTTCCAGGGGCTGGGAGGGATGGGAAGCCTGGGAGGTGGGGGAGTGGGGCTTCTTTCTGGGGGTAATGAAAATGTTCTAAAATGTATTACAGTGATAGATGTACAACTGTTTGAGGATACTAAAAGCTACTAATCTGTACACTTTAAATGGGTGAATAATATGGCATGGAAATATCTCAATAAAGTTGTTTAAAAATGCAGCCTCTAGCTTAAACAGCAAGTGGAGGGGAAGAGCATATAGATTTACAGACAGGCCCTTCCTGCCTATAACTAGCCATCCAAGATACCCTAGAGTTAGCTAACCACATGCATTTGGAAAAGTCTAAGCTCCAATGTGTTGGCCACCTGAGGTGAAGAGCCCATTCATTGGAAAAGATCCAGATGCTAGGAAAGATTGAGGACAGGAGGAGAAGGGGATGACAGACAATGAGATGGTTGGATGGCATCACTGACTCAATGGACATGAGTTTGAGCCAACTCTGGGAGATAGGAAAGGACCGGGAAGCCTGGTGTCCTGCTGTAGGTGGGGTCGTAGAGAGTCAGACGCAACTGAACAACTGAACAACAGCTACAAGAATGGTATTCTCTACTCGAACCTAAAGCTAAAGTTAGTGAGAGTGAAGACAGGGAGGTGGGAAGTACATTGCAAAATGGAAATGGCAAAGGTAGAAGGGGGCCCCGCTGGGCTTCACCCAGGCACCTCCTTCTGTTCCTTCTCTGCTCAACTAAGTTAAGGATCATTCCACCACTGAGACAGCCTCTGGATGCAATTCAGAGGATTATGAGTGCTGGAATGCTGGGTCACATTTAGGAACAGAAGCTGGAGGAATACAGTGAAACCTAGGACTTTGGAGATGGGCAGAACATCAAAGTCTGTGGCAATGAGAAAAAGTGATAAGGCTGGGAGTCATGATCCTGCCAGATCTCTGGCTTTGGTTACTCATCCAGAGCTGATGACTTAGAGGATTCTGCTGTCAGGGCTGAGAGTTTGCTCTTTCTTCCAGCAGGATAGAAACCTGCTGGAACCTATCCTGGTCAGAGACTGGTTTCCTATTTCCTTTTCTTTTTTTTTTTATTTTTTAAATTAATGTATGTATTTTTGGCTGTGCTGGGTCTCTGTTGCTGTGCAGGCTTTCTCTGACTGCAGTGAAGCGGGGCTACTTTTCTTTGCAATGCACAGGGCTTCTCATTGCAGTGGTGTCTCTCTTCATGGGGCACAGACTCTAGGGCCTGCGGGCTTCAGTAGTTGGTGCACGTGGGCTCAATAGTTGTGGCTCCTAGGCTCTAGACCACAGGCTTAGTAGCTGTGCTTCATGAGCTTAGTTGTTCTGTGGCATGTGGGACCTTCCCAGAGCAGGGATCAAACCTGTGTCTGTATTGATGGGCAAATTCTTTACCACTGAACCACTGGGGAAGCCCTCCCATTTTCAAGGAAGAATTCTTGTGGTAGCTTTCTGTTTCCCCTCAGGTATTGAAATTTTGAATATGTTGTGGGTAGTTATATTTCTTTTAATAATTTATCCATAGGTTGCTAGATAGTGAGTCATATCTGGACCTGAAACCCTGTACTTTAAACCATGAAGTGGTAACTACATGAGTTTGGGGATCTCTTCTTTCGGTGAGGGGAAGGATATGTGTATTTCATTTGTGGAAGAGGAATCTGTATTGTCATTGGAAGGATCTCCTTAAAATGAATGTACAAAAATAAAATTGAGTATGTGTGTGTGTGTGTGTGTGTAGTACACTGGGTAAGCTTAGGGGTGGAACATACCTTTTCAGTTTGGGAACAGCCTGACCAACATCTGGTGGGCATATGATACATGTCCCTCCATACTCTGATTGGTCTGTGGTGCATCGCATATTAAAGCCAATTAGAATCATTTTTTTTTGGTGAAATTTATTTGGGTTTTGGGGTGGATAAAATCCTTTCTCCTTGTGTAATCTCAAGAGACCTATAAACTTGCAGCTCCTGGGGATCATTTTTGATCCCATTATCAGAGAACTTGCCAGAGGACAAAGTTAACAGAGAGGAAAGTAAGCCCCAAAGAAGACAAAGACCTGTGTGTATTTTGTTCACTGTGGCGCCCCCAGCACTGTTAACAGTGTCTGGCATGTAGTAGGTGCTCAATAAATGTTTGTTGGATGAATAAAATCAGAACTGAAGAACAGGGAGAGAGAGAGAGAAGTGGCTGGTGATATGGTTTGAACTCCTCGTTCCTGTCATGTCTAGAGTCAACTCTACCTCTCAACTTCCCAAGTACATTGTCAATAAATTTCCTTCATTCTGTTCATTGCGTGAGTGCATGTAGAGCCACTCAGCTGTGTCCAGCTCTTTATGAGTAGCCCACCAGGCTTCACTATCCATGGCATTTCCCAGGCAATAAAACTGGAGTGGGTTGCCATTTCCTCCTCCAGGAGATCATCCTGATCCAGGGATCAAACCCGTGTCTCTCATCTCTCCTGCATTACAGGTGGATTCTTTACCACTGAGCCATGGGGGAAGCCCCTTTCTGTTCATTAGTGTGGCAGATGACTGCAAATTGGCTCAGTTGGTAAGAGTCCAGCCCCATATTAACATGACTCTGTGTACCAGAGGCTGGAAAATTAAGTCTGCATTACCCAGGTGCCTTTGCAGTGAGAATTTCTGCATATGATGTAGCATATATCAGATAGATGCATCTTAACAGGACTTGGAAGGCGGTTATGAGCGCTATGGAGAGGCCATTCCAGCAGCACAGCGGCAGAGCTATTTTGGTGCTTTTGCAGCAGCTTCCTCAGAAGCCCTGATGTCTCGTCAGTCATTGTTGGTGGCAGGAACTCGCTGGTCTGGTTGCTCTAGTGACCGTGGCAGAGGCAGCATGGTCTCTTTTTTTTTGGCTGTATTGGGTCTTCAGTGTGGTGCGTGGGCTTCTCTAGTTGTGGCACATGGGCTTAGTGGCCCTGCGGTGTGTGACATCTCAGTTCCCCCACCAGGGATTGAACCCATTCCCCCTGCACTGGAAGGCGGATTCTGAACCACTAGACCACCAACTTTAGTCCCAGCACGTCTGTATCTGTTGGAGGTGGTGCAGGGGCAGCGGCAGAATCTTGCTGTGGGAGATTTTAGTCGTAGTTTCAGGTCCATCTTGTTACTACGAGCCTTTCAATCACCTTGTAGTAAACTAAGGCTCCTTAGGAAATCTCTCTGCTTTTACCAGCTAAAGTGAATTCAGTTGTCTACAACTGAACTCTGACCCATATAACTAATTTAAATTGATTTCCTGTCAAAGCAACTTCAAGAATTTAGACGACTTTGTAGAAATTCAGACAGTAAAAACAACGAAGATACAGAAATAATTATACTATGAGAAAACTTGCAAGTATTTAAGCATATAAATATGGTATTTTCAGTGGAAAAATATCAGATTGGCCCCAGATCTCTATGCAGTACTAAATACTATAGAACAATAAAACAATATCCATAGAAACTTGAGGGTGAGAATGCTGTCATTTATGAGTAATGTCAAAAGAATGGCATTCTCAGGTGTAAAGATATCAGAATTAGACTATCTATATGTCTTGTCTGAAAAATTTATCAAAGATGGGCTCTATTTTATTGAGAAATTCATCAAAACTAAGGCATTAAAAAATTGGGAATTAGTAGCAGAAAAAACTGCTGTCATACAACAAACTAAATAAACATATAAAATAACATTCATAAATATAGAACTAACTGCAAAACAAAAGCAATTGTGAAAGAAATATGTTTTTTATTTTTATAGGAAGGTATATCTGCTGGGTGGAGAAGGGAATGGCAATCCACTCCAGTGTTCTTTCCTGGAGAATCCCAAGGACAGAGGAGCCTGGCGGACTACAGTCCGTGGGGTCGCAAAGAGTTGGACATGACTGAGTGACTATCACACATACACACATATCTGTTAGGGCTCTTTGCAAGCAACAGAAATGAACTCTAAGCAAAGAAAGGAATTTATCAGAGGGCTGTGGGGTAGCCGCAGAATCCAAACAAAAACGAAAGAATCTAGCATCAGAAATGATAGGAACTCAGGCAGGTCCAGAGATCCAGAAGGAACTCATTGACAATCTCGTCCTTGCCACTAGGGTGCCCTGTTACAACCACTACTGGTTTTTGTCAGATGAAAGCAGAGTGCTTCTGGTTTATTTCCTAATTAGAACATATCAATAGAAAAGACTATTTCCTAGCTTCAGAGCTATATACTAGTGCCTTAGGCGGTAGTATTTTGCCCCATACATAAGTTGATAGCACTTGAAACTAGAATCCACGTGATCATGCTAGCTGTAATCTATTGTCATTTTTCAAGAACATTTTGGGAAACTTTCAGCCCCCACTGCCCCCCCGCCAGTAGGCTTTCCCTCACATATCATTGGCCAGAATGGCATCATATTGCCATTCCTAAGCCAATTAATTCAAGGAGAATGGAATTAAATTTGGGCTTACTTAGTCTAATTAAGATTCACCCTCGTGTACCTGGGAGGGGTTCAGTCTCCTTGAGGCACAGAGTTGTCTTACAACTTTAAAATAAAAAAGACATTGTGTTGAGCGAGTGAAAACAGCTGCTGGGTAGGCCACAAACAGTGGCCTTAATATCTGAAATTCCCCCAGGGCTGTAGCATTTGATTTTTTATTTAAAAAAGAGAGGGAAACCAGTGTCTTCCATTTGGTTCTTTAACCATAATAGTCAGGGAAAAAAGTCTGGGAATTTTTACCAGTTGTTGAGAATACTCTGTTCAACACAAGAACTGGGGGAAAATCCACAAAGTTTAGAGTTTGACTGGATCAAATTTCATTTTTTTCCTGACCTAGGTATGTCCATTCTGACAGGTAGGTTTCAATGGATTTCTGTGTGCCAGAAATTACTGTTAGCTCAAAGCAAGTATCTAAATGTTCCCAAAAGGCTTTAATTATTTCTCTCATTCCAGACACAGTTATCCTACTAAATGGCCATTAAGAATATCCAGGAGTGGGGTTCAGGATGGGGAACATGTATACACCAGTAGCGGATGCATGTTGATGTATGGCAAAACCAATACAATATTGTAAAGTAAAAAATAATAATAAAAAAATTAAAAAAAAAGAATATCCAGGAGGAATAGTCAAAGAATGAACTTTAGCTATCATCATATGGTACCTAGTTTCCCCGTTAAGCAAGATGTTGTAGATCTGTGGATTCAGCTCTGGAAATTGGCTGAGGTCGTTGATTCTATTGTATTAGCTCAGGTCAGACAATTATTTAATACATCTCGGGTATTCTCTTTGCACAAATCAAGTAAGACTTTAGTGGAGATGCCTTGCTCAAATAGGCATGGTTGATTACCAAGCTGATGTTCCAGCCTGTTATAGTCATGCACGATTTGGCTTTGATTGTTGAGGGAGGTTGTCTCATGTCTACAATTCCAAGATTCTCCTTTTCTAGTCGAAACTATGGAACACATTTTAACTGTAACATTTCCCACCAGCAATTTCCAACATTCAGAACAGAGTGAAGCATTTAAAAAAAATGCCGACATTTCTTTTAACAGAGCAGATCTCAAGGTCTTGAGGAAGGGAATAGTCATTCCAGTCCTTCTTGGGGCAACAGTTGTGGGTACACAAGCAGGACACTCACAACAGATCTAAACGTGCATTCCTGTCTCAAGCAGTCTTTAATTTCCTTCCTGTATTTATGTCAAGTGGTTTTTGGCATCTTCTCTTTCTTTAATGAGGGCCAGTGTTGCAGCCTGATTTGTCTTATTCAACCCAGTTAGACACCCAACTGCTTGAGCCAGCACTTTGCATGTGGCACTTCTGGTAAGTACATCCACGTTGACCAATCAGCCCAATCTAAAATGATGTTTTATTCTTCTTGGTTGAATGCTTTCAAAATATATTCTCCCAGAAATTTCACCAATAGTTTCTTTAAAGTAGCAAATCACTGTAAGCCTTTCAATAAAAGAAACAAAACAAAACACAACCTTGCCTTGGCAGAAGGAGAGTCCTGGCCAGATATCTGAGGCAGATGTTTTTGCTTCTTCGTGTCTGTTGTGTGTTCATTGCAACATGGAGAATTGGACTCATACTTAGAGTGGCAGGAATGTCATGGATGAAATCTGACAGGAGCATTCCCCCTAACACCATTTCCCAGTGATTCTCAAAAGGGTTGAGGGTAGGGAAAAAGCTATGGTTACTTTTATTTTTAATTTTTTTATATTTCTTTATTTGTTTGCCCCAGGTCTTAGTTGCAGCATGTGGAATCTAGTTCCCTGACCAGGGATCAAACGGGCCCCCTGCTTTGGGAGCCTGGAGTCTTAGCCACTGCACCACTTGGAAAATCACTTGAGGATTTTCCACGTGATTTTTGATAATCACTTGAGTATCAAAATCACTTGAGGATTCTTTGCAAAATGTACATACTTGCCCTTACCCCTGAGGACAAGTCAAAAGGGTAGTGGAGGTTGAGAGAGGGACGTCATGCCCGTTAAGAAAGCTCTTTAGGGACTTCCCTCATGGTCCAGTGGCCAAGAATCTGCCTTCCAATGCAGGAGACATGGGTTCAATCCCTGATCAGGGGATTAAGATCCCACAGGCATGCAGCAATAAAGCCTGCATGCCACAACTAGAAAGAAGCCTGTGTGTGCAAATATAAGATCCCCATGCCACAGCTGAGACCTGACACAGCCAAATAAATAACGAAATATGGGACAAAAAAAAGAAAATCTCTTTAGATTTTCTGTTAGGTACCCTCCCACATTCACAATTGATAACCTCCAGAACCACTACAAACCCCCATCTTAACCATGATTATAGTATAAGGGAAGGGATAAAGCTACAGTTACTTTAATTTTTAATTTTTTTATATTTCTTTATTTGGTTGTACCAGGTCTTAGTTGCAGCATGCTGAATCTAGTTCCCTGACCAGAGATCGAACCCGGGCCCCCTGTTTTGGGAGCTTAGAGTCTTAGCCACTGCACCACTTGGAAAGTCCCTACAGTTAATTTTAAGGAGGGTGACTCTTCTTACCTTGTGATAAATTGTGTTAATGTTTCCAGCTATTCTCTTCTCTATAATAGAGCAAATAAAGTTTACTTTCCCAGCCCATTTTCTGAGTCTGTCACGTGACTTGGGTCAATGTCAGATGAGAGGAAGTGACCTATGTTAGTTTCTTTTTCCTGATACCATGGGAAAAAGTACTTCTTTAGCCTGGTCCCCAGAATAAGAAGATCCATAGAATAGAGTTGCAGTCACTGACAGATACCATGAATAGTAAATAAATGCTTGTTTTTGGAAGAGGAGCTATAAAGATTTCAAGTTTGTTATTGTAGCAAATCTGACTAATGTACATGAAATAAATTTTTTTTTAGGGGCAAGCACCTAGATGGGTTTGGCTAGATATTTTAGATCTAAACTTCCTTAGATAAGAGAGTGGGAAAACTTTTTAGTTTGGTAGATGGAGAAGGCAATGGTAACCCACTCCGGTACTCTTGCCTGGAAAATCCCATGGACGGAGGAGCCTGGTAGACTCCAGTCCATGGGGTCTCTAACAGTCAGACATAACTGAGCAACTTCACTTTCACTTTTCACTTTCATGCATTGGAGAAGGAAACGGCAACCCACTCCAGTGTTCTTGCCTGCAGAATCCCAAGGACGGCGAAGCCTGGTGGGCTGTCATCTATGGGGTCACACAGAGTCAGACACGACTGAAGCGACTTAGCAGCAGTAGCAGCAGCATTTCTCTATGGATGATACAGTGCGTAGACTCACATTCAGAGTGATCTCTTTGACCTGAGGAGTGAAACCAGAAAGCTGTCCAGTCATGTCAGCCACTCTGTTTGAGTATATTCTGACACAAAATGACCGATTCAGTTTTCCTGATATGTAATCATTCAAAGACTTGAATAGTTGTGCGGCTGTGGTGTTGGTTGGTGACGAAAGTGCACTAACATATCCTCGTGCACATCCTCCTGAAAACATATTGCACAAAAAGCAAACATTGTTGCCTTGCTGTCAATACTGGTAGACGTGTCAACCTGGACAGTGACTCATTAATTCTCACTAACAATCATGCCTTAATATCCTCTGCTGTTTCATCAGTTTGTCTAGTTATGATGCTAGCTGAAAGAGGAACACATGCCACCTTTTGAACTGCAGCCTCTCCTAAAAGTGCATGACAAGTGTCCTTAGGGCAGGCAGGATCAACTCTTTACCAATGGTAAAGGGCTTCTTAGCTTTAGCAATGCAGTTAGCCACTAAGAATGATGCTCAGTGAGAGCACGTTTGATGAAGTGGTGGCCTTCAATAGTTGCTTCTATTCTTGGTGTTGGTGTTTTTTTTTTCTCTTGAAAAACTCCAAAGGCTTGTCTTTTAATGCAGAGTACTTGGTCTCCATGTGCTGAAGCAGTTTTGAAGGTTTTTGTGGCTTTGTTGGATAGCCAGTCACCACATATTATACAAAGTGGCTCTGAGAATATGAATCACCTGTTGCAATAAACCCCTAAATTAAGTAGGACTCTTGGTATTTTCTTTTATTTATTTATTTTTTAATATTGGAGGATAATTGCTCTACAAAGGTATGTTGGTTTCTGCTGTACAACTCGAATCAGCCATAAGTACATACATACCCCTCCCTCTGTTGTCTCCCCCCTAGCCCAGCCCCACCCCTCTAGGTAACACAAAGCACCAGGCCAGGCTCCCTGTGTCAGACAGCAGCTTCCCACTGGTTATCTACTGTAGACAGGGTGGTGTCTGTATGTCAGTGCTACTGTCTCAGGTATTTTCTTTTAAATGCAGTTCTCTTTTTGTTGGTAGTTTTAGTCTCCTGCTGTCTCATCATTGGATCTTTTCCCCTTTTCAAAGAAGCTCTCCAGCAACATGTGTTTTTCACTCATTTGGGTTAGGGTTGGCTTACCAAGACTGTGACTGAGACAAGCATGCAATGCAGGAAAGAAGTATGGACAGAAGTGGTAAATAAAATAATGGGCGGCCCATGTGCAGACTAAAATAAGTGTCAGATTCTGACTTAAAGCCTGCCACCAGATGCAACTATATAACTGAAGTGCATCCACTCACTTGCAAAGCCACTCACAAAGCCCGATGCAGCTTAATTGTTACTTGCCACTCACTGATAGGGTTTTGATATGAGTCTATGGCAATTGATTTATTATGATCTCTGTGCAGCCAAGCCTCTCTGCTAATGGTAATCTGTATTTGCAGATGCTAGCATCACTGTCTCAGCTCCACCTCAGATGATTCTCATAAGGAGTGCACAACCTAGATCCCTCACATGTGTGGTTCATGGTGGGTTCGAGCTCCTATGAGAATCTAATGCTGCTACTGATCTGACAGGAGGAGGAGCTTAGGTGGTAATGCAGTGATGAGGAGAAGCTATAAATATGGATGAAGCTTCGCTTGTTCATCTGCCACTCACCTGTGTGGCCCAATTCCTAACAGGCCACAGGCCTGTACTGGTCCATGGCCCAGGGGTTGGGGAGGGCAGACAGTATTATGCCAGTTTCAGATGTCAACATAATAATTCTGTATTCATGACTGAATATATGTTGTGAAATGACAACATATTAAGTCTAGCTAACTTTCATCATGTATCTATATCTGTATTTGTATCTATATCTACATCTTCTTTATCCATTCATGCCTTGATGGACACTTAGGTTGTTGCTTCCATGTTTTGGCTATTGTAAATAATGCTGCAATGAATATGAGTTTGCATTTATCTTTTTGAGTTAGTGTTTTCATTTTCTTCAGGTAAATGCCCAGAAGTGGAATGGCTGGATCACAAGGGAGCTCTGTTTTTAATTTTTCAAGAATCCTCCATACTGTTTTCCATAGTGGTTGCACCAATTTACATTTCCCACTAGTGGCATACAAGGGTTCCCTTTTCTCTCCATCCTCCCCAATACTTGTTATTCACTATCTTTTTGATAATAGACATTCTCATCGATGTGAGGTCTTATCTCATTGTGGTTTCAATTTGCATTTCCCTGATGATCAATTCTGTTGAGTACCTTTTCCTCTATCCCTTGGCCTAATATCTATATATCTTCTTTGGGAAAATATCTATTTTGATCTTCTGCCAATTTTTTAACTGTTATTCACTTGATTTCTAGGATTTGACAAAATGATTCTAAAGTTCATTTGTAATAATAAATAATATAACAGAAAAGCAGAAAATGAAAAAGTGGAGTAATGAGGAAAAATTTATCCTATCTGAATTAAAACAGAATAAAAATTTTTAAAAACGCATAGTGGTGATGAGAAAAGAGCATGGACTTTGCATCCAGCAAACTTAGGTTTGAATTCCTGGTTCTGACACATTCTATATATGTTAGTTCAGTTCAGTCACTCAGTCGTGTCCAACTCTTCGTGACCGAATGTACTGCAGCACGCCAGGCTTCCCTGTCCATCACCAACTCCCAGAGTTTGCTCAAACTCACATCCATCGAGTTAGTGATGCCATCCAACCATCTCATCCTCTGCCATCCCCTTCCGCTCCCACCTTCAATCTTTCCCAGCATCAGGGTCTTTTCAAATGAGTCAGTTCTTCGCATCAGGTGGCCAAAGTATTGGAGTTTCAACTCAACATCAGTCCTTCCAATGAATATTCAGGACTGATTTCCTTTAGGATGAACTGGTTGGATCTCCTTGCTGTCCAAGGGGCTCTCAAGAGTCTTCTCCAACACCACAGTTCAACAGCATCAATTCTTTGGCGCTTAGATTTCTTTATAGTCCAACTCGCACATCCATACAGACTACTGGAAAAACCATAGCCTTGACGAGACGAACCTTTGTTGGCAAAGTAATGTCTCTGCTTTTCAATATGCTGTATAGGTTGGTCATGCAAAGATGGGCTTGATAAAGGACAGAAATGGTATGGACCTAACAGAAGCAGAAGATATTAAGAAGAGGTGGCAAGAATGCACAGAAGAACTATACAAAAAAGATCTTCACGACCAAGATAATCATGATGGTATGATCACTCACCTAGAGCCAGACATCCTGGAATGTGAAGTCAAGTGGGCCTTAGAAAACATCACTACGAATAAAGCTAGTGGAGGTGATGGAATTCCAGTTGAGCTATTCCAAATCCTGAAAGAGGATGCTGTGAAAGTGCTGCACTCAATATGCTAGCAAATTTGGAAAACTCAGCAGTGGCCACAGGACTGGAAAAGGTCAGTTTTCATTCCAATTCCAAAGAAAGGCAATGCCAAAGAATGCTCAAACTACCGCACAATTGCACTCATCTCACACGCTAGCAAAATAATGCTCAAAATTCTCCAAGCCAGGCTTCAGCAATATGTGAACCGTGAACTTCCTGATGTTCAAGCTGGTTTTAGAAAAGGCAGAGGAACCAGAGATCAAATTGCCAACATCCGCTGGATCATGGAAAACGCAAGAGAGTTCCAGAAAAACATCTATTTCTGCTTTATTGACTATGTCAAAGCCTTTGACTGTGTGGATCACAATAAATTGTGGAAAATTCTGAAAGAGATGGGAATACCAGACCACCTGACCTGTCTCTTGAGAAATCTGTATGCAGCTCAGGAAGCAACAGTTAGAACTGGACATGGAACAACAGATTGGTTCCAAATAGGAAAAGGAGTACATCAAGGCTGTATATTGTCACCCTGCTTATTTAACTTCTATGCAGAGTACATCATGAGAATGCTGGACTGGAAGAAGCACAAGCTGGAATCAAGACTGCCGGGAGAAATATCAATCACCTCAGATATGCAGATGACACCACTCTTAGGGTGAAAGTGAAAGGAACTAAAAAGCCTCTTGATGAAAGTGAAAGAAGAGAGTGAAAAAGTTGGCTTAAAGCTCAACATTCAGAAAACGAAGATCATGGCATCTGGTCCCATTACTTCATGGGAAATAGATGGGGAAACAGTGTCAGACTTTATTTTTTGGGGGCTCCAAAATCACTGCAGATGGTGACTTCAGCCATGAAATTAAAAGACGCTTACCCCTTGGCAGGAAATTTGTGACCAACCTAGATAGCATATTGAAAAGCAGAGACATTACTTTGCCAACAATGTCCGTCTAATCAAGGCTATGGTTTTTCCAGTGGTCATGTACAGATGTGAGAGTTGGACTGTGAAGAAAGCTGAGCGCTGAAGAATTGATGCTTTTGAACTGTGGTGTTGGAGAAGACTCTTGAGAGTCCCTTGGACTGCAAGGAGATCCAACCAGTCCATTCTGAAGGAGATCAGTCCTGGGATTTCTTTGGAAGGAATGATGCTAAAGCTGAAACTCCAATACTTTGGCCACCTCATGCGAAGAGTTGACTCATTGGAAAAGACTCTGATGCTGGGAGGGATTGGGGGCAGGAGGAGAAGGGGACGACAGAGGATGAGATGGCTGGATGGCATCACTGATTCTATGGATGTGAGTTTGAGTGAACTCCGGGAGTTGTTGATGGACAGGGAGGCCTCGTGTGCTGCACATGAAAAATGCTTATGATATAATGTTACTTGAAAATCACAAGTTCTAATTAGAAGTTTAATCAAAATATTCAAGACAGTTATGCTTTAGAGACATACTTGTTGATACTATTTTCTTTTACTTAGTTTTCTACTTTTTGTATTTCCCACGTTTTCTCGATTGATGACTGTTCTCTTTTAATTAAACATTTTAATCATAGCACTTAGGGAAGTGTTTTGCACTTTCCAAGTATTCAATCAGTTCTCTGCTGACTATCCTTGAAGCATGTTACAAAAAGGAGTCAGTTAAAAATACAGTATAGCGAACATCTTGGGTTCATTACGGCATTATCCATACATTGTTGCTGTTGAGTCCCTAAGTTGGGTCTGACTCTGTGACCCCATGGACTGTAGGACACCAGGCTTCTCTGTCCTCCACTATCTCCCGGAGTTTGCTCAAATTCATGTCCACTGAGTCACTGATGCTACCTAACCGTCTCATCCTCAGCCACCCCCTTCTCCTTTTGCCTTCAATCTTTCCCAGCATCAGAATCTTTTCCAGTGAGTTGGCTCCTCGCATCAGGCGGCCAAAGTATTGGAACTTCAACTTCAGCATCCGTCTTTCCAATGGATACTCAGGGTTGATTTATTCTCCATATGTACAGTTCTCATTTTTTAAGCAAAATCATGAAGGACAGAAAGTTTGTTTTTTGTTTTTCATCTTTCATGCCACCTTCCCTTCAGTTCTCGGGGTTTATAGTCTGTGTTGTATTCCCAAAGGCTCTTGCTTTAAAATTGTTGCTGCTGTGTAAACTGGTAATAGCATCCAGAGTCACTTGCGTTTTTAAAAGATCTCACACTTAAAAAAGAAAATTAATGTAAAACTCTTAGCACCGAGTGAATTTTCAGATTTTCAGTAAGTGTTGATGATAATAAGGATGATGGTAATGATCACGGAGAGGAAGTCTTTACGAGTAAAATGGGGCTTTGTGGAAAAAAAGTGACTATTCTTCATTATGACACTTGAAAAATATTTGGAGTATGCCTGGAATTTCCTTTTCCTTAAAAAAAAAAGCTTATAATGGATCTATAGTCTGTGATAATATTAGAGATTACTTTAAAGATTATAATATCAAGTCTATTTGCATTTTCAACTTGTATGATTGCATGAATTCGTGAGTTCCTGTTATAGTCCCTATTATAAAATGTAAGCACTTTCTTCTAGTAATATTTCCTCTTAAAGCTTGAAGGGGCACCCTTTCCTGCTAATATTTTTGTACTTGTGGAGTAAGTTTAATTATCCTATCCATATTTGATGCTTGCCATGACTTTATAAGTTAAAGCATATGAAGCTATTTATTTCGTCCTAGGCACCATGCTAGAATTTGGTGCCCTTAAGTAAGTGGTTGAGCCTGGACATGGCCCTGTGCCAAAAGTTAGGATTCCTCCAGCTGTGGACAACTAAGGCTTACAGCCTAAAATTTTCTGTATACAGCTGTATTTTTTCTGTAAAAACAACCATTCCTCAAGCTTAAAATAAATATTTAACTAGCCACTTGATAGAAACACTTAATTTTTAAGGAAAGATGAAATTTAATGCAAATTTTAAAATATGTCCAGCCTCGAGGCCACTTAATATCTTCCTGAACACCCTTCAGTGATACGGCAGTCAAATCTTAATTCTGTTTCTGTCTAGTGCTCTACTAAATCTCTTCCTAGAGTCCAAAGACATTTGAAATTTACATGCATTTCCAGTTCTGATTCTAGCTCTCTTTGTATATTGCCTTATTTTAGAGCAAGCCTTTGGGTGCCACCTTCCCAGCCCAAAGAAGTTTATCAAGATATTTTCCTAAACAAAGGTAGCAATTATTTTCATTCTACCTCCCTAAGTTTTGTATTCAGCTTTGCAGTTTATAGCTTGTCTACTGTGGGCTTCTGGAAGTCTTGAGTAGCTATGTATTTTTTTAACCTCACACTTTTAAAGGTGATAAACACAAGTTTCTCTGAGTATCAGTCATATACTCTTCCTACTTGAGCAGCTATGTACTTTTTTAACCTCACACTTTTAAAGGTGATAAACACAAGTTTCTCTGAGTATCAATCATATACTCTTCCTACTGCTGTCTTTCCCCGCCCCCCTCTTCTTTCCTCCCCCAGGACTTAAAAACACTGCTCTTGCTTTATTTGCATTTTCCTGATTATTGGTGAGGTTGAGCATCCTTTCGTGTTTACTTATCCTTTGAATTTCTTCTGTGATTTTGTCACTTGAGCTGCCTCCCCCATTTGTCTACTTAGACTGTCTTTTCCTAATTAAGTTTCTTTCTCTCTTTGTATTCTAGATATCAGTCATTTATCTAATATATATGTTGCAGATACTTTCATTTCATTGTTGGGTATCTATTAACTTTGGTTATTGTCTTTCTTATGCAAATGTTTAGTTCTTATGTAGTCATATCTGTTCAGTTTTTCCTTTCTGCTTTGTGAATTTTGCATTTTGCTTGTTAGATCTTTTTCTATCTCATGATTATGAAAATATTCTCTTATATTCTTTTCTAAAACATATCCTGGAGGTTTTTAATGTGTTTAAAACATTTAAAAATAAACTTCGAATTTTATTTATTTACTTAAAAGCAATTTTCTTATGTTATTTTATTTTATTTGGCTGTACCTTAGAGCATGCAGGATCCTAGTTCCCTAATCAAAGATTGAATCCATACCTCCTGCAGTGGAAGTGTAGAGTCTTAACCACTGGACCACCAGGGAAGTCCCAAAACTTCTAATTTTAGAATAGTTTTAGATCTACAAAAAAAGTTGTGAAGGTAGTACAAAGAGTTTTCATATAGTCCAAACCCAGTCTCCCCTTCTATTAACATATTAGCATGGTACATTTGTCACAATTATTGAGCCAATATTGGTATCATTATTAACTGAAGCCTATATACTTCACTGAAATTTCTTCGAGTTTTTACCTAATGTTCCTTTTCTGTTCCAGAACTCCCAGTATATTTGGAATGCTGTGTTTGTGCTTAGTCGCTCAGTTGTGTCCAACTCTTTGTGACTGCATGGACTGTAGTCTGCCAGGCTCCTCTGTCCATGGGGATTCTCTAGGCAAGAAGACTGGAGTGGGTCGCCATGTCCATATCTCATTACATGTAGCCCTTATGTCTCCTTAGCCTAGTCTGGTCTGTGACGGTTTTTCAGACTTGTTTTTGATGATTATCTTGACAGTTTTGAGGAGTAATGGTCAGATGCTTTGTATAATGGACCTCAGGTGGGATTTGTCTGATGTTTTCCTTACAATGAGACTAGGATTTTGTGTTTCAGGGAGGAAGACCACAGAAGTAACGTGCCCTTCTCATCACATCATATCAACAGTACATACAACCAATGTGACCGATCACTGTTGTTATCCTTGACCACCTGGCTGAGCTTGTGTTCCCCTACTGAGAAGTTAACTTTCTTCCCTTTTAACCCTGTAGTTTTTGGAGGGAAACCACTGTGTGCAGCTTGTCCTTATAGTGTGAGGAGTTCTGCCCTGCTTCCTTGAGTGTAGAGCATCCTGTTTGTCTTTTTTTAACCAGCTGGATCTTTGATGAATTTGGAATTTATTCTGATACATTGTCCTAGTGGATACTGAGTCTTTCTTTCTTTCTTCTTTTGTGTAATAGGCATTTCTTGCATTTAGGGTGATTATAGTGGAAACTGACACCATCCGTAGCTCTAAATGGCAATCCACTCCAGTATTCTTGCCTGGAGAATTCCATGGACAGAGGAGCCTGGTGGGCTACGGTTCATGGGGTTGCAAAGAGTTGGACATGAGTGAGCAACTAACATACATAGCTCTAAAAGGGGGTCCTACTATTTTATACCAAACAGAGAGTGCCCATCCATCTTCTCACACTGCTTTATTCAGATAATCCAATTATCTGTTCAGGCATAAGTCAAATCATTGCATGTTAGGAAATAGGCCAGGCTAACAGCTTGAGCCAAGGAGACAGGAAGGGAGGTTGTGGAAGCACTTTGGAAAAGGAAGTTTCTCCTTTTAGTTTCCATAAAGGGCATTCCTCTTTCCAAAAAGGGCAGTCTGGTAGGCAGATTTGAAGTTTGAACCTTGGGCGGTCATTTAGCCTTAGAATGAAGCTGACATTGCAGAAGTTAAAACCCAGAGATGGAAAAAGAAGACAAAAAACAAATTAAACAAAACCTCCCAGTGTCTTTCATGTCACTACTGAGCCACTAAATCAAAGCAACCCTACAGTCTGCTCTATTTCTGGGTCTTCCAGTTAAATGAATCCTTTGTTGTATAAAGCAGTTTGGGTTAGGTCTTCAAATACTTGCAATATAAAGAAGCCTGATACAGGGGTATATCAACAGAGATTTAACCTTATTTATTTATTTTTTCAAATAGATTATCAGTTATGCTCCTACAATTTATTGAATAGTTCATTCTTTCCTCTGTGATGTGAAATGTCACTTTATCATAAACATTTCCATATAAAAATGATTCTGTTCTAAGCTCAGTATTCATCACATATATTAATTTAGCTGTTTCTGAATTAATACCATGCTGTTGTAATTACTACAATTTTATTTTATGTTTTGCCATCTGCATGGGCAAACCTTTCTTCATTATTCTTCTCCCCACCCTTCCCCCAAGTTTATGAGCTCTTTTTATGTATTTTCTCTTCTCTTTGAACTTGAGAGTTAGTTTGTTCAATTAAAAAAGTCTCAAGATTAAAAAAAGCTGTGTGTTCAGTGGGTTAGTCGTGTCCATCTCTTTGCAACCCTATGGACAGCAGCCCGCCAGGCCCCTCTGTCCATGGAATTTTCCAGGCAAGAATACTGGGGTGGGTTTCTATTTCCTCCTCCAGGGGATCTTCCAACCCAGGGGTGGAAGCAGAGTCTCTTGTGTCTTCTGCATTGCAGGTGGATTCTTTACTGCTGAGCCACTGGGGAAGCCCATAAAAAACACTGGGATTGTTTTAAATTTACAGATTAAATCTGGAGGTGACTGTGACCCTGGCCAACACCTTGATCACAGTCTTTTGAGAGACCCTAGGCAGAAGGGTGGGTCCTGCTAAGCTGCGCCTGGGTTCCTCTCATATAGAATCTACGAAATAATAATGGAGTAATTTGTTATGTAGCAATAGGTAAGTAATACAGTCAGAGATTTATAAGTTAGGTTTATCTATGTTTTCAATGCTCTCATTCTTTTTTTTTTTTTTTTAATTAATTAATTTTGCTCCTCTGAATCTTAGTTGTGGTATGTGGGATCTAGTTCCCTGGCCAGGGATTGAACCTAGGACCCCAGCAGTGGAAGTGCAGAGTTTTAACCACTGGACCACCAGAGGAGTCCCTCAGTGCTCTTACTGTTGAATGACATTTTAAAAGATATTTTCAGTTTACCAAGTATAAATCTGTGGTATTCAGAAGATTCTCTCTTATTCTTCTCCACTTCATTTGTGGCTAAATATAGAGATAATCCACCTTTGTCAGCAGTGACTTATTAGCAAGGTACCCTTAGGGAAATATTTCCTAATACCTTTATTCCAAAAGAGATGATAAAAACCATGGTCATCTTAACCTCTTTCTCAGTGAACACTGAAATTGAAATCATAGTTTAAATGCTTGAGGGAAATTAGCCATGTAAAAGTATTCCGTAGGTAATTATTGTAAAATGATTACTTCATTAAGCAAAAAATTACCTCTTGTAAGAGAATCATTCCCTTTGGAAAGAAATTCAAAAGAAGGAGCAAGGTAAAACTTTTAATGGGAAAACGCTGTAGTTTCAGGGTGGGGGCCATACCTCATTGTCTGTGCTCGGTGACTTAATAAGTAAGTGTTGATTGAAAGAATGTTTGATAGGGACAAAAATAGAAGGCTGAGTGTTCACAGTCTTTATCCCTCCTGATTCCCTGGCCCCCTTAAGGGAAGGGTCCTTCATTTCTTGTCTCCCAGAACTATGTTGTGCTGACTAGAAGAGCTATGGAATCAAGAAAAGGAGTCAAATTATTCTCTGCAGGGTAGAGCTTGAAGTGACAGCAAAAGGAAGGAGAGGAAGGGTGAATGAGTATAACAGACTTAGGGCTTCCCTGGTGGCTCAATAGAAAACAATCAGCCTGCCAATGCAAGAGACGTGGGTTTGATCCCTGAGTTGGGAAGAACCCCTGGAGTAGGAAATGGCAATCCACTCCAGTATTCTTGCCTGGAAAATCCCATGAACAGAGTAGCCTGGTGGGCTACAGTCCATGGGGCCTTACCAGAGTCAGACACGACTCAGGGACTAAACAACAACCACGTGGAAGTTTAGGGAGAAAGCCAGGTGAAGAAGGTGTTCAGGAAGCTGCGCTTTGTTAATATGCCATGTGATTCCTTCCTCGGCATGTCCGTGAGACTGTTCCTGAAAACCTACATCTTTCCAACTTTGTGAAGTTGGATTTGAGTTCGATTTTGAATGTATCACATGCTAGGATTGGCTTCAGGGTGGCTCAGTTTTATCACAAATTCTGTGTAAGTCTCATTGTCCGGTTTCCCAACAGTGTTTACCGCTTGCTGTCACCACTGCATATCTGTGTAGGAGGAGTCTTCTAGCTTCCCTGGCCTACAAGGAAGTAAACAAGTTTTCTTTTTTCTTCATTTGATCAAGGCAAATTGGAAATTATTTGGAAACCATAGGCCGGAATAAAAAGAAATTTAAAGAAGCAAAAATAAAAAAGAGAAATTGTGAAAGCATAGCACTGATTAGTTCATTGAGAAGAAGTCCCTCATATTCATGTAACTAAAGGTTGACTGTGGAAAGGGTTTAAGTTGTGGAGTTTACCAGGTTGTATTGATCTGTTTCTTTTCCTTCACTTTGTCCCCGTGTGTAGTATCTTAATCCATCATTGCTGTGTTTTTGAGAGATCTTTAGCTTGTTGAATTTATATTTGTATATAACAGAAGCTGATTTTCACCTTATAGTGGATGTATAAGGAGGGTGGGTTTTGTAAAATGGAAGGCATTTTTGTTTTGCTGAGCTCCAGCCCTCATTAATTTGAACTACACACCTTTCTGAATGACAGAAATTAGATAGTTTATTACATACTCAGTTGAGCCATTATTTTACTCGTATGACTATATATTCTATATTTTCAACCAAACCATATTCTTGGAGAGCAAGGGCTGTATTTTCCTTATTTTCCCCCTATAGGTCCTACTTACTGTGTTTACATAAAGCTACTGTAGATAGATGGGTCTCAAAGTGTAATCTGGGTAACTTTGAGGGTACCTGAGAGACTTTCAGTGGGTCAGTAAAGTCGAACTATTTTAAAAACAATACAAAAATATTATTTGCCTTTTTTCACTCTCATTCCCTTGTGAGTGTGCGCTGGAAGTTCTCGAATGCTACATGACAGTGATGATGTCATTGCTCTAATGGCTCATGGAAAGTGTACTTGTGTACCCATGCGTTTTAAAAATGTCTCAGTTTTAAATTCTAGTATCAATAGATGTAACTCCAATAAACAAAGGCTGTTTAAGTTTCTCCACAATTTTTGAGAGTGGAGAGCAAAATGAGCCTGAGACCAAAAAATCTGAGAACTGCTTGTGTAGATAATTACGTGCTAGACTGAAAATGGAATCAGTCTTATCTTATTTATCTTTTTTTTTTCCCTGAGTTTACAGTGGGGACTGAGATTCTTTGCTATTATGCTCTGTATGCGTCAAGGTCCAACCTTATACAGAAACTCTTATACAGAGAGCACACAGTTATTTGAATAGAGAATGTGTAATAGAAAGAATTATTAACTATAAGAGGGGATTGGAGTAACAAGGGATTGGCTAGTAAGAAGTAAAGAGAGCTCTGAAGAGTGTAGGAATAGCAGTAATCAGGAGCAGTACTTTGGGGTCTGAGATGGAGCCCCCGAAGAAGAAGAGGCCCCCCACGTTGAGAGGCAGGCCTTGTTGGAGAGAGCACAGCTATGCCTCACCGAATGGCAGAGAAGTTGTTTTGGTGCCATGCTAGTGGAACTTGCTGAAAATCTGCCCTCTGGAATTTTCTGAAAAAAGGCTGCTGGAGGAACAAGCCATAGTGAGGTGTCTTGCTGGAGGCACTCTGCAGAAAAAGTGCCTCAGGGAGGGAGCAGTTATGATGGAGAGGGAAATCTTTGGGCACCTAGTGCTGCTGCCTCCGTGGAGTAACAGGAACCAAGCGTTGGAAACACGGCATGTCCTGCAGGACCCAGGGGAGCTGTCCCTCCTCTACCCTGGTGCTGGAGCCACGGGAACACACACCAACCAGGAACGAAGACTTCTTTTGTAACGCCTCCCCATGGTCCTCCAGTGACAAAGCTTCATCTGTCTTACGACCTGATAAAGAAAAGGGCTTCCCAGGTGGTGCTAGTGGTAAAGAACCTTTCTACCAATGCAGGAGACATGGCGACCCACTCCAGTATTCTTGCCTGGAGAATCCCATGGACAGAGGAGCCTGGCGGGCTACAGTCCATAGAGATGCAAAGAGTTGGACACGACTGAAGTGACTTAGCATGCATGCACTGATAGAGAAAACTATTTAAAGGCAGAGCAGGCAATGATGGATAAATTTGGAACTGAGAGGAAATAAAATGATAAATGGCACATTCACTTTCACTTAAGATGTGGTTTATAAATTATCTATATCTCCTAATATTCTTGATGTTTTCTTTGTGTGGAAGTCTATTCATCGACTCAGTAAACATTTATTCAGTGACTGTCACATTCTGCTGCTGCTGCTGCTAAGTCACGTCAGTCATGTCCGACTCTGTGCGACCCCATAGACCGCAGCCCACCAGGCTTCTCTGTCTATGGGATTCTCCAGGCAAGAATACTGGAGTGGGTCGCCAGTGCCTTCTCTGCTGTCACATTCTATGTACTTATTTTTAGCAGATTCCTCCATCCTTTGTTAATATAGTGTCTCAATTTTGTTCTTTCATGCTCCTCCTTGCCATAAGCTTCTGGGAAGGCTGGTCCCAGCCTCAGCTCAAAGCCCAGCCCCATGGAATGAGTTGCAATTGGTCTACACAGGTATTAATCTATTTATTTGGCTGCACTGGGTCTTAGCTACAGCATGTGGGATCTAGTTGCTTGACCAGGGATTGAACTTGGGCCCCCTGCATTGGGAGTGTGGCACCTTAGCCACTGGACCCCCAGGGAAGTCCCTACACAGGTTTTGTGACACCATTTCTCACAAATAGTTCTGTGGCATACTTCTGGCCAACAGGATATGAAGGAGAACCTGCAGGAGGGTTTTTAGAATAGACTTTTCCACCATCTTAAAAGTGGTATTCAGAAAGAAATAACTTTCTGTTGATGGACACTGTCATGTCTCCATGTGATGCTTGAACTACTGTGGACATTATCTAAGGGGAGAAGATAGCCTGAGGAAGACCCTACAGTGCATGGTAGGGCAGGAAACAGAAGAAAATCAAAGAATTACTCAAACCTAGTAACACCATTGGAGAAGGCAATGGCACCCACTCTGGTACTCTTGCCTGGCAAATCCCATGGACAGAGGAGCCTGGTAGGCTGCAGTCCTTGTGGTCGCTAGGAGTCGGACATGACTGAGCGACTTCACTTTCACTTTTCACTTTCACGCTTTGGAGAAGGAAATGGCAACCCACTCCAGTATTCTTGCCTGGAGAATGCCAGGGATGGGGGAGCCTGGTGGGCTGCCGTCTATGGGGTCGCACAGAGTCAGACACGACTGAAGTGACTTAGCAGCAGCAGCAGCAGCAGGAACACCATCTCTAGGCTTCTTGTTTTAAAAGTCATTTTGAGTTGTTGCTTATATTTAACCGACACTAGACATTTGTTATGACAAGTATGGATAAGATATTGGGGAATAAGTGAAATAAATGAAATAAAATTTGATTGCTATGATAAAAAAGGATAGTGGTTGAATTCAAATGCAACATGCTAGTTTCAGACTAACTATAACATTAAATTAGAAAAGAGAAAACAGATCTTGAGAAAATGCTTTGTAAAGCTGTCTCTTGGAACACTTCCTTGCAAATAAAAACGTTACATAATATATTTGAGTGGAGCATTCTTTTTGTCCCAAACTCTTCCTGGTAAGAAAGTTTAACAGTTGTTAATTAGTATTATTTTTCACATAAATATAAAATTGAGAAAAAGAGTAATATAAACTTGTAGTTTCAGTCAATAGTAGCAACTAGTATGGCAAGGACAAATTAAAAAAAAATTTTTTTAATTATTTTTTAATTGAAGGATAATTGCTTTACAGAATTTTGTTTTTACATTGTTTAATTTACAGAATTTTCTGTCAAACATCAACATGAATCAGTCATAGGTATACATACGTCCCCTCCCTCTTAAAAATATTTTTCTATCTGTAAAACATGGCTGCTGCTGCTGCTAAGTCGCTTCAGTCGTGTCCGACTCTGGGCAACCCCATAGAGGGCAGCCCACTAGACTCCTCTGTCCCTGGGATTCTCCAGGCAAGAATATTGGAGTGGGTTGCCATTTCCTGCTCCAATGCATGAAAGTGAAAAGTGAAAGTGAAGTCGCTCAGTCGTGTCCGACTCTTAGTGACCCCATGGACTGCAGCCTACCAGACTCCTCTGCCCATGGGATTTTCCAGGCAAGAGTACTGGAGTGGGGTGCCATCGCCTTCTTCGGTAAAACATGGCACTGTATGTATTCAGTGACAAGAAATGCACTTTCGTTATTCAAAGGAACTGGGTTCCAAATTGAAGCTTTCACTCCCCTTTTCTCTTAGAGCAGGGGTCTCAACACAATACAGGCCCGTGGCCTGTTAGGAACCGGACCGCACGACAGGAGGGGAGCGGCAGGTGTGCGAGCCAAGCCTCATCTGTACTTAGAGCCACTCCTCAGGGCTCACATTCCCGCCTGAGCTCTGGCAGGTCGGTGGCGGCATCAGATTCTTGCCGGAGCTTGAACTCTTCTGTCAGCTGCGCATGCGAGGGATCTAAGTGGCGAGCTTTTTATGAAAACCATCCAGAAACCGTCCCTCCCCGATCCGTGGAAAAATTTCGTCTTCCATGAAACCAGTCCCTGATGCCAAAAGCTTCGGCACCCCTTTCTTAGAGCACTTAGTTGGGAGTTCTGGTGAGTTGTTTACTAGCATAATTAAAGTATATACTTAATTTTGATTCCAGTTGGAAGCAGAACAAATTATGCTGCTTTCACAGTTAAGTGAAGCTGAGCGAACCTTATCTAAATCTGAAATTTTCCGACAACTTTCATCTGTTCATGAACGCTGCTGCCTCGTATTTGCAGGTTGAATGATGATTTCTATGCTTTCCTTCTTGGAATCTTCAGACTGACTTTCCACAGACAAAACAGAGACTTGAGGCAATTTTCTTTTTCTTTTTTTTCTGAGTAATTCAGGAGAAAAACAATTCCTTTTATTCACTAATAAAGAACATGCCAGTCACACTGGCCTTAGGCCTTAGTACTTACTGTTGTTCCCTTGGCCTCACCCTTCTCCGACAGCAATCTCCGAGGTTCTCCCCGCACTTCCTCTTCAGTCACCCTCTCATTAAGGCCTTTCCTGGTTGCTGTTTCTAAATTTCATGCTTTCCCTCCACTTTATATTCCCTTTCCCCATTTTATTTTTCTTTCTTACCCGTTTTCAGATGTACAAGCTGGATTTGGAAAAGGCAGAGGAACCAGAGATCAAATTGCCAACATCCGTTGGATTATAGAAAAAGCAAGAGAATTCCAGAAAAACATCTACTTCTGCCTCATTGACTATGGTAAAGTCTTTGACTGTGTGGATCATAACAAACTGTGGAAAATTCTTAAAGAGATGGGAATACCAGACCACCTTATTTGCTTCCTAAGAAACCTATATTCAGGTCAAGAAGAAACAGAACCAGACGTGAAACAATGGACTGGTTCAAAACTGGGAAAGGAGTACATCAAGGCTGTATATTACCATCCTGCTTATTTAACTTCTATGCAGAGTACATCATGCGAAATGCTGGGCTGGATGAAGCACAAGCTGGAATCAAGATTGCTGGGAGAAATATCAATAATAATCTCAGATAGACAGATGATACCACCCTTATGGCCGAAAACAAAGAGGAACTAAAGAGCCTCTTGATGAAGGTGGAAGAAAAGAGTGAAAAAAGTTGGCTTAAAACTCAACATTCAGAAAACTAAGATCATGGCATCTGGTCCCATCACTTCATGGCAAATCGATGGGGAAACAATGGAAACAGTGACAAATTTTATTTTCTTGGGCTCCAAAATTACTGCAGATAGTGACTGCAGCCATGAAATTAAAAGACGCTTGCTCTTTGGAAGGAAATTATAACAAACCTAGACAGCATATTAAAAACCAGAGACATCATTTTGATGATAAAAGTCCATATAGTCAAAGCCATGGCTTTTCCAGTAGTCATGTATGAATGTGGGTGCTCAAAAAGAAGGCTGAGCACCAAAGAACTGACACTTTCCAATTGTGGTGCTGGAGAAGACTCTTGAGATGCAAGAAGATCAAACCAGTCAATCCTAAAGGAAATCAACCCTGAATATTCACTGGAAGGACTGATGCTGAAGCGGAAGCTCCAATACTTTGGTCGCTTGATGCGAAAAGCTGACTCATTGGAAAAGACCCTGATGCTGGGAAAGATTGAAGGCAGGAGGAGGGGATGACAGAGGATGAGATGGCCAGATGGCATCACCAATTCAGTGGACATGAATTTGAGCAAGCTCCAGGTGAAGGACAGGGAAGCTTGCTGTGCTGCAGTCTATGGGGTCACAAAGAATCAGACACGACTGAGTGACTGAACAACAACATTATTGATTAGTTACTTGTCTTATTGTGTTTCCCTAATGTAAACCTCACAAGGGCAAGAATTTTTGTCTGTTTTCTTTACTGTTGTATCCCCAGCACTGCGAACAGTGCCTGCATACATAGTTCAGTTCAGTTGCTCAGTCATGTCCAACTCTTTGCGACCCCATCGACCGCAGCACGCCAGGACTCCCTGTCCATCACCAACTCCCGGAGTTTACTCAAACTCATGTCCATTGAATCGGTTATGCCATCCAACCAGCTTATCCTCTGTCATCCCCTTCTCCTCCTGCCTTCAATCTTTCCCAGTATTAGCATCTTTTCAAATGAATCGGTTTTTTGCATCAAGTGGCCAAAGTATTAGAGTGTCAGCTTCAACATCAGTCCTTCCAATGAACATTTAGGACTGATTTCCTTTAGGATGGACTGGTTGGATCTCCTTGCTGTCCAAGGGACTCTCAAGAGTCTTCTCCAATACCACTGTTCAAAAGCATCAGTTTTTCATTGCTCAACTTTCTTTATAGTCCAAATCTCAATCACATCCATACATGACTACTGGTAAATCCATAGCCTTGACTAGATGGACCTTTATTGGTAAAGTAATGTCTCTGCTTTTGAATATGCTGTCTAGATTGGTCATAACTTTTCTTCCAAGGAATAAGTGTCTCAGCATCTGCAGTGACTTTGGAGCCCCCAAAAATAAAGTCAGCCACTGTTTCCCCATCTATTTTCCATGAAGTGATGGGACCGGATGCCATGATCTTAGTTTTCTGAATGTTGAGCTTTAAGCCAACTTTTCCACTCCCCTCTTTCTTTCATCAGGAGGCTCTTTAGTTCTTCTTTACTTTCTGCCATAAGAGCTCAGTAAATATTTATCACCTGGCTTACAGTGGGATAAGGCATGGCTTTGGAGTTTTAAAGGCATGATTTAGAATGCAGTTTTTCTATTGGGTCTAGTTTAACTCCCTCCACCTATTTGAACCTGTTTCTTCACCTAAATAACCACCTAACATGGCAGTTTTAAGGGTTTAATGAGATAACGTAAGCCAAATGTCTGATCCCATTGGGGTCATACAATAATTGTTAGCCCCCTGTTTTTCAAACTAAGGAGAGACCTCAGAGATTTGTTTTCTGATACTATTCCTCCTCATTCTACAAAACTTCTTTATGGGTGTCTCAACTAGGGTTCCAACAGGAAATGCTTTTGAAGGTACACTGAAATTCAGGTTATATGAGGAGGGCTGAGGTCTAGGGGAATGTAGAGAATAGAGGCATCAGAGACTCGCAGGGCAGTTGCCACCCCCTGGCCTGAAGGGACTAGCAGTGTTGGGGATGAGGATGTCAGTGAGGGACGGAATGAGGTAATTTCAAAGGCTCTTCCTAGCTTTGACATCTTAACAATTGTCTTGTTACTTCTGAACTGTTAGTCTGTGGCTCTTCAATAAATGGAAATAAGTATACATTCTGTAGTAATCTCTTTTGTTCACAAATTTTGACTTTCAGTTTCAACAGCAAATGATCTTAACGCACTTAAAATCACTAAATTTAGGGGGAGAGCCTAATGGTTTGAAAATAAATCATCTAAGTTTATTACATAGCAAAACTGAAAATAATGCAAAAAGACCCTAACCTGTTAATAGACAAGTGTGATTTGAATTATGTTCACAACATTCTTTGCTCTAAACCTCAAAAAGCTCTGTGACTCTACATCTTGACAACTTCTGACAAAACAAGCAAATGACATACACAGCAGCTGTGTATGGTCGTAAGAAAAGTTATCTATAGATGAAATTTAGGGTTAAATGGTACACACGCAATATGGGTGCACAAAGGGGCCTAATTACCATGGGGTAAGGTCCTTGGGGACAGGTTGGGAGGAGGGGCGGCAAGAGGGACGGAAACAAACCGTTAGGAGGACTTTTCTAGGGACTCATAATTTGTGATAGTTTTGCTAGGCTACCTAACTGAACAGCCGGCAAGGCCACACTGAATCTAGTGCATGAGAGCTCTGACTGCAGTTAATTTTCTTTTTAATTAGACATGATCCATAAGCATCCCGAGGCCCAGGGGCTGGCTGGGGGAAGACATAACCAATAATCATGAGAACTAGAGAGGGAAGCGTTGGCAGTTAGCAGTACTTCAAAAGGTTGCTTCAAGATGTTTGGAAAGGTATCCTTGGGAAATCCAGAGAAACGAGTCAAATCAGATAGGGTCAAAAGCAGTGAAGGCGAGTGAGGAGCGGCAGCTTCGGGCCACTGGAAAAGAACGTGCCCCAGGCCAGCCGAGATTGGCTCTGGGTCCAGACTAGGCCTCAGCCTCTCGCCCTTCCACTCCAGGTTTCTTTCCTCCCCACTCCTGCACCAGGGCCGGCCCTGTCCTGCGCCCCGGCCCCAGCGCCTGGCCCCGCCCACCCCTCCGCGGCCCCCGGCCGGCTCCGCCCACCCTTCCCCCGCCGGCCCCGCCTACCCTCCCCCTGCCGGGGCCGGCGGCCGAGGGGCGGGGCGGGCCGGGAGGAGCCCCGCTCGGCCTGCGGGCGGGGGATCCGCCGCGGAGTTACGGGAAAGTTGGTTCGAGTTCCTGGAGTTTCCTGCTGTGGCTCTCCGGGCTCGGCCGGCTGGTGCCCCGGCCCTCTGCCCGCCTCCCGCCTTCGCCGCCCACCTGGTCCCTCCTTCTGCCCCTGGCCGCCATGGAGCAGCCGCCAGCGCCCAAGAGGTAAACGAACGCGGGGCGCGAGGAGCAGGAGGGAGGCGGCGCCGCCGGCCGCGGGGCGGGGGCGGCTAGGCCGGGCGGGACCGCGATCCCCTTTCCGCGACTGCCGGGCCCCGAGCCGGGCGCGCCGGGGGTCGCAGGGCGGGTCCTAGCGCCCGGCCGCGCCTGTCGGTGGGTGAGGCGGGGCCGGAGGGGAGGCCGAGCCTCGAGTCCCCGGCGACTCGCCGGGCCTGGCGCGCGCGGGGAGAGTCGGTGGGCAGCGCGGGGCGCCCCGCGGCTGGACTCCGGGGAAGGGCGCGGTTCTCCCTCGTGTCAGGTTCAGCATCTGGGAGACGTAAAACTAGGAAATTACTGGGCTTTGTACAACCATCTAGGCTTTCTTGTCAAATGTTTTCCAGAATGTTGCCCACCCCCCACCATTTTTTTTTTTTAAGAAAGCGGGTTGTTTATTTACAGTTCAAGGAATATTAATAGCTAGACAGTCTGTAAAACCTAACTGTGCAAATGCTGCACTAACAGGTGTTCCTCGCCCCTTACTCTGCAAGTTCAAAGTATTTATGGATGCAGGACAGTAGGAGTCTTAAATTAGAACCCCTCCCCCATATGAGAGAGAGAGAGAGAGAGAGAGAGAGAGAGAGAGAGAGAGTGTGTGTATGTATGTATAGGTTTGTTTTTCTTTTAGCATGTAAAAATAGTGATGCTTTGGTATTTACTGTTCGTTAATATTCTCTGGTATATTGGAAAAGTAGCAGTACACACTAGATAGTTTTGAACTTGAATTTGAAATGGTCTTGAAAAGCTAAATCAAGGCTGTCCATTGATGCAAATTGGTAATGTGTATTTCAAAGAGTGAATCAGTTGATTGATGTTGGATAAAGCATTTCACTTCGATCTTTCATTTTTAATTTGTAAAATAAGGGTACCAGTCTTTCTCCCAGATAGTGCTGTTGTGAAGAGTGAAGAGTTTTGATAGCTAGAGATCTTTAGATGAAAGGCAGTATATTCAAGAATATGGAATAATTGCAAAGGTAGGAACTTGGTGACCTATTGTGAATTGTGTGACAAGACATGTGAGCCTTGAAGCCTGGGAACCATCTGTTCAGGTGAAAAAGTGGGGTTGTTGGGGAGTTTCCAAAAGAGACCTGCTGTTGGAGCCCTTGATAAATTCTTCTCTGGCATTTTAAAATATCCCAATTCTAATATTGATTTGGTACTCAGTTTTAATACTGTAACAAAAACTGGAACCAGTTTTCCCCCCATTTTGTTTTGGAAGGACTGTAAAGGGTACCTCTGAGATCCTACAGTAAGGCCAAGTTGAATGACTGAATTGAAGGAGAAACTCTCTCTATTGATGAGCTCTATGCCAAGTTATGAGAGTTTCACTGTAGATGTAAGAGGGAACCCTTGCCCTCACAGGGACAGTAGAGAACCTGGAGGGGTTGGGGGAGGGGTGGTGGTGTGTACCACCATCCGGTGATGACATACTTTTCAAAGTGGTTGGTTGCACGTTTAAGAGACTTAATTTTAGCTCTCTTCAGAGAGACATGTTCATCCAGGAAGGCATTTCTGAAGCACAAAAGATATGTGACAAATCCCATATGTTTGAATGTCTCTTAAAGATTTTTTTCATAGCGTTTTCTTTTCCATCCTATTGTTTAATCCTTAAAGCAACCCCATTGAGTAGGTTGGATTATACACATTAATCCTGTTTTATAAGATGAGGACACTAAGAGGGTTCACCACATGGAGGGCTATGACAGAGAGAACTGACAGTGAATTTTTGTGTTGCGCCTCTTAATGATTGCCCTCTAATAATGAAATGAAGCTACCATTTTTTTTTTTTTTGAGATCTTAACTATTTGCCAAGAATTTTGTATATGCATTCTTTTACTTCATTGTCTCAAGGAATAGGAATCCTGGCTCTGCAACTTACTGTGCTAGTTCTGAATTTAATTTCTTCATCTGTAAAATGTGTTTTGGAGTAAATGAGGTCATATGTAGAGCACTTACAGTACAGTGCTTCATAATATGTTCAATAATGTTAGTTGTCTATATTTTCCTTATTAAATGAAACTTGGAAAGGTTAAATAACTTGGTCGGGTGGAGGAAGTGCCAGTAGAACACTTACTTCTTAATATGTTCTTAACAATTGCTTCATAATATGTTCAGTACTGTTGACTCAAGGGTTGTGTACCCACTCATTGTGTCCAGTGATGCCTCTTTTTGAAACTGAAACTCTGCTTGCTGTCTTAGCATTCCACGAGCATCTCTTTCTATAATCTTCTTGTCCCCTTTGCTTGTTCTCCTTTTAATCTCTGTAAGAATTCCACTTCGCTTGTCTGCTGTGAGTAGTTCTCCCTTAGGGTTCAGAAATTATTACATTCTCACAAATGTGTTGCTGATGATCAAGTGTATATGACCCGTAGCTGCTTCTCAGTATTTTTGGTTTCTTCATGTGGATCCATTTCTTTCATTATCTTACTTAGTTTGTCACTACATCATATCAGATTTTCCATCGGAAAGTCTGTGTCCACCCCCTTTCATTCCCAGTATTACTACCCCCTTCCAGGGTTTTAAGACCCTCACAGTTGATTTATAGCAGTGCCTTCCAGTTGGGCACTGTAGTTCAGTGCTCATCAAAACATTTTAACAGCAGAAGAGCTCTCTTTGGCGTAGAGGCAGAGCCCTAGGACTTGGTTCTCAGTGCCTCACCTCCCTCTGTTCCCCTTTTGGTTTCGTATGGAATCCTCTGCTGATCTATAGCAGGCTGCACTAGTTCATCCTGCACACAGCTTCTGTTCTGATTTTTTTTTTTTTTTGGCTAAAA
This sequence comes from Bos indicus, assembly GCF_029378745.1. Lineage (NCBI taxonomy): Eukaryota > Metazoa > Chordata > Mammalia > Artiodactyla > Bovidae > Bos > Bos indicus. The sequence goes on from NC_091773.1 coordinate 65,788,878, forward strand.
CATCACTTCAGTCATGCTCTTCCTTTTTTTTTGCAGGGGCGGGGAGTTTGGGGCACACTCGTTGAGGTACCCAAGAGCTCCATAGCTTGGTCTCAACCTTAACCCCCAGCCTTATGTTACTTCTGCAAGCTGAATCTTTCCTTCTAAGGTCTCCCTATTGTTCTTTGTTTAGATTATAGGCTGTGGGTACTCCCAGGTTTGCCTTTGTTCATGATTTTCCCTTAGAAAAGTTTGTGTTATTTATCTATTATTTTTTTACTAGTGATCTATGTTTTAGTCAAAGTCGGCTTCATAAAGTATCTTATTTGAGTGCTTTCTAGCGTAAACTGTTTCTTTTTATTCCTATAATGATATTCATTTGAGTATCAATCTTAAGATTGTTCTTTTTTTTTTATTACAAAGTTTTAGACATCCAAAAGATAATGGGAATGAATTTAGTAAATACTTACATATCACCACTCAGCTTTAGAAATAAAATATTCCCAATATAATTGAAGCTCCCTAAGTATATCTCTTCTCATTTGCATTCCTTTCCCATCCCCTTGAGGGTTGTCACTGTTGTGAATTGGGTGTTTGTCATTCCCGTACATTTTGTCATTCCCATACATGTCTTTAAACTTTTAGTTTATATATATATATATATAAACTGTTTTTTATATATATCTGACATAGCATCAGGCCTTGATATTAGGCCGAGCTTTGCCACTGACTTTGAAAGTTGCTTCTTTGGGTATCATTCGTCTCCTCTGGGAGTTGGAGATTCCAGTGTACAACCAGTTCTGAGAAACTAGTGCCTAGATGACCTGGAAGGCCCCTCTTACCTTCCCAATATTGATTTGCTCTCCTCAACAAGGCCCGTGTTAACATAGTGATAGGGCTGACCACATCTTTTGCCTAATTTGAGAATCAGAATGGCTTTTAGATCCCCCAGATTTCCTTAATACCTCATCACAGAGATCTTCAGATGTCTTTATTAAAATGAAGTCCCTCTGGGAAGGGATGTATCACTAACTCAATGGACATGAGTTTGAGCAAGCTCTGGGAGATGGTGAAGGACAGGGAAGCCTGGTGTGCTGCAGTCCTTGAGGTCGCAAAGAGTTGGACAAGACAGAGCAACTGAACAACCACTGGGAGAGGAAATCCACTAAATGGTTGTCAATTATCAGTATTTTGATAGATTGAGTTTATCAGATTTCTGTTTAGGGGAACTACTAGATGACAGAAAAATGACCATAGAATAGGTGAGTTTTGATAGGTAGAGAGGAAAGTGACCAAACATGGGCTCTTCTCCAGGTAGAACATTCATAGAAGGGGAGGTGGATCTCTGTGGTAGGTGGGGAACATGAGAACTCTGGTTGCTGGAGGGTACTTGTCAAAGAGAGGATAGAAATCATTGTTGGAGAGAAATCCTTTACCAGATAAGCCTGGTCCCTGATGGGTTATAGGATTGATAGTTATTTAAAGTTTAAAGTTCATTGATTAAGGTTATACTTAGAGGACAAGTTGGATTGAAATAGTGAAAATATCGGAAGGATTATGAGAAAAGAGTAAACTGCTGAAGCTCAAGATAAGAAGAGTTATTTGAGTTAAACTGGTGAAAGCTTCCAGCTTCAGTGGCAGGCAAGCAGAGGAGATGTTCAAGTAGTTCAGTGGGAAAAGAATCCGGCAAACAGTGTCTCTTTACATTAACGACTTGGCTCCATAACCAAGGTTTCATAACCTGCTAAAGCATATTTGTCCTCCCTTTGGCTTTTCTTGGTTAATTCGGGGTGGCTCCAACTCCATTAGAATGGATTTAGGCCCTGTAGATGGGAACAATCAATTGGCTCTTCCTTTCTAGAGAGGAGTATGACAGCCTCTGGAGCAGTTCTTGGTGAGCAAACTTTAGTTGTGCGTTAAGACAGGAGATAAACTCAGTCTTTTAGTCAACTCTTGACAATGATTAATTTATGCATTGTTCTTTAAGGGGCTGAGATACAGCATATATTGGCACTGAAGAATTTGTTAGGATGTAAAGAAAAAGATAAATGTATGTTAAACACAGCTAGTTTTGGAATTTGTTTTCCTGAAATAATCCCAGAAAATTTCAGTGCTCATTCCAGAAATGTGTACTAGTAAAGCTTTAAAGATAATGGGTTTAAATTGAGCACTTCTTGTTTGGTTGAATAGGGGGAAAGTGCTTAGAATTTAGTTTTTCTAGTTTCAAAAAAGTCTGTGTAGAATTAGAGGTACTGTCACTTCAGCCCATCATATATTATTATTATTATTATTTAATATTGATGATGAGACTCCAAAGCAGCAGTTTTATGAAATGAACTACGTGTAATGTTCTCTGGTATTTTTCTATTTTCTGTTCTTTTCTAGTTCTTTGAAAAGTTGCTAGTCATGACCCACCAAATTTTGGTAACCTACTAACCAGTTGTGAACTACAGTTTGAGAAACCTTCATTGGTATATATAGTTGTGACAGTGAGGAAATTGATTGTGTTTCCAGCGCTATTCCTGATACTTCAAAGCTTGATGATGGCATTGCCAAAGGAATCCAGAGTGGTATAATTGTAACAAGCTATACGTACAATAGAGCTATTCTTTGTAAAACAAAAAGGAGGGAGGTGAAGGAGAGAGAGGAAACCATTATTTAAAAACAACTTTATTTTGAACACTGTGTCCATGTCCCAGTTAAGGTACGGAAAAGTGGAAAATGATTATGCCTGGCATCTGACAGGGTTTATAAAGGAACATATTCCCTGGTGGCTCAGTGGTAGAGAATCCACCTGCAGTGGATGAGACGTGGGTTCGATCCCTGGGTCAGAAAGATCCCCTGGAGCAGGAAATAGCAACCCACTCCAGTATTCTTGCCTGGGAAATCCTGTGGACAGAGGAGCCTGAGGGGCTATGGTCTGTGGAGTTTCAAGAGAGTTGGACATGACTGAGCGACTAAAACAACAACAATAATACATGAAGGTTTCTTGAAGGTAAAGGCTTTTTTGCCTTGTGATGTAGAATGACCCTGTATGCTGGAAATATCCCACTGTAATTATGATAACCTCAATTTCTGACTCCATACCAGCTCCACCCTTTCTGTCTACCAGAGAGGTCTTTAGATTTTTCTTCTGAAGTGAACATTTACTCTGATAGACATTTTCTTTTTCAGTTGTCTCAAGCTTCTTGTTATGATTTCATTTGAATTGCTTCGTGTGTCAAGATTACTCTAATTTTCCAAAGCTTTTAGCTTATAGTGTAGAACAAAGATTGTATATTTGAAATGTCTTATTACAACTATTTTTTTCTACATACAGTCTCAAGTTGCATAAATGAAAGTAACAGATATGTAAACAGACATGTATGACAGTTAAAAATAAGTCCATTGCTTGCATGCCGTGAAATTGAGGTGCAGATTACCTTGAACTTCTTAAGAGAACCTCAAAAGATATATCTTAAAACATGACTCTGTAGCAAAATGACAATTACAGAAAGCTGTCAGCATTAGTGATAATTAATATAGGTGTACACATGTAGTACTGTATGTGGGTTCTGAATTAGTGTGCACATGTAGCCCTGATTTAATCTATAGATGTTGTGTAATACCAGACATCTTAGTAATGAGGTAAAATGGAGTAAATTTTTCGGATATGTTGTTATAAGTATTAGTATCTTGATACACAAAAAATCGGGGAAATCGTTGAGCATATATGATTTCTAAAGATGAGGTAGTTTCTTTAATTCAAAATATAAAGTGTTATTCTCTGTCCAGGTCTTTTCTTTCTTTCTTTTTTTTTTTTGCTTTAGTGTTGCTTTCTATATCTGTTTTTTTTTTTTAATTGAAGTGTAGTTAATTTATAATGTTATATTAGTTTCAAGTGTCCAGCAAAGTGATTCAGTTATACACACACACACATACATGTATTCTTTTTCAGTTTCTTTTCCATTATAGGTTATTACAAGATGCTGAGTATAGTTCTCTGTGCTGTACAGTACATCTTTGTAGTTTACCTGTTTTATATATAGTAGTGTGCATGTTTTAATGCCAAACTCCTGATTTATCTGCCCCTCCATCCCTTTGGTAACCTGAAGTTTGTTTTCTCTGAGTCCATTTCTGTTTTGTAAATATGTTCATTTTTTTTTAGATTCCACATATAAGTGATATCATATGGTATTTGTCTTTCTCCATCTGACTTACTTCACTCAGTATGAGAATCTCCAGATTCATCTATGTTGCTGTGAATGGCACTGTTTCATTCTTTTTATGGCTGAGTAATGTTCCATTGAATATATGTACTGTATTTTCTTTATCTAGTCATCTGTTGATGGACATTTAGGTTGCAGATCATGTTTTCACTTTTAGAGTTTTTGGTTTTCTGAAATTGTGGGACCTAGAGTTCTGTGATTGAAAAGAAATGTAAGTTCGGATTATTTTTGTGATTTAGGTGAACTTTTTACATATTTGAAGAAATTAAAGAGAATAGGCAGTTAATTTTCTTGACTCTTTCTGTCTCTGGCCATGTTATTTTTTCTGTCTGGCTGGTTGCCCCATTCTCCTGTTTCTTTTTAAAAACTGACTTTCTTTAAGACTCACCCATTATTGCTCACGGCACCAATTGGTTGTCACCCTTGAGTTCATTAATTTGCTCAGTTATTCATATCTTTAGTAATTGCTAATTAACTACCTTTCAAATGCCAGATGTACATGGTTGAATGCAACAGATGAAATCTTTGGCCTCGAACATCCACTTTAGTTGGAGCTTGAGCTGTGAGGGAGAGAAGCAGTATATATTGTTAAGGGAGATGGTGGAACCTGCTTGATAGGGTAGTTGAAGGAGGTTTCCTAAGAAGGTAGTACTTAAGCTGTCAACATGAGGTTGACAAATACTCTGTGTGAGTGTCTGCAAAGAGTATTCCAGGCAGAGCAAAAAGCTATGAGAAGGCCTGGAAGTGGGGAAGAGTTTACAGTGTGGTGTGTGGGAGGAATTGAAATAAGGCCACAGTGGCTGTGTTGTAGACTGGGAGAAAGTGGTTGGAGATGAGGTCAGAGAGATGGGCAGGGATTCAATGATGCAAGCCATGATTAAAGGAATTTGGATTTAAGTCAGTATAGTGGCTATCACTAAAGGGTTTTAAGTGGAATTTTAAGCAGTTTGTGTCTTTATAAGAGCACTCTTATTGCTTGGGTAGGATAAATTGTAGAGGGTTAAGAATAAAATCTACTCCTATGGCTCAGTGGTAAAGAATCTGCCTGCAGTGCAGGAGAGGCAGGTTCAATTGATCCCTTGGTGGGAAAGATCTCCTGGTGAAGGAAATGGGAACCCACTCCAGTATTCTTGCCTGGGAAATCCCATGGACAGAGGAACCTGGTGGGCTGCAGTCCCTGGGGTCGCAAAGAGTTGGTCTCGACTGGGTGACTAAACACACACACACACGCACACACACACACACACACACACGAATAAAAGCAGGGAAACAAGTGAGAAGGCCATTGATGTAGTTCTTGGTTAGAGATGGTGAAGTCCACGGAGATGAAGAGAAGTGGACAGATTTAAGTTATGTTTTGGAGTTAGAAATGAAAGACCGATAAATCAGGTGTGGGGAATAAGGAAGAAGGAAACAATTCTGGCTCGTGGGTTTTGGATTTGGCAATTTGGGGGATGGTGAAAGACTGGGAGAGGAACAGGTTAGTTATCTATATTTGCTTCCTTAGAATTCCAAACTCCCAGGAATGTGAATCTGTTTGGCCCAACATGTTGATATTAGGTGGTTCCCCCAAGAAGAGGAAATGTGTAGGGAGGAAATGATGGGCATTGACTTCTTTCTTCAACCTCTTGTTTTTACTGCATTAGACTAGAGAATGGGAAACAAATCAAGCCTTTGTTAAGTGTTGAAATGTTCGAGTGACCTGATATTTAAGAAAAACCTTAGTCTACCCACTCCAGTATGCTGGCCTGGAGAATTCCATGGACTGTAGAGTCCAAGGGGTCGCAAAGAATTGGACACGACTGAGCGACTTTCACTCTTTTATCGCAAAATGAAACATCAGTAAAAAACAAATGCATGGTTTGATGAATTACTATAAGGCAGACACCCTTATAATCACCAGTCAGGTTAAGAAACAGAGCTTTGCCACCCTCTAGAGAAGCCCCTTCTGAGTGCTCCATGCCAATCACAGCTACCTTTCCCCACATGTAACCATTATCCTTACTTTTATGGTAAAAACTTGAATGTGCATTGCTGGACACTGTAGGTTAGTCTTGGCAATTAAAAAAGTTTTAATATGAGTTGTTTTTAATCTTTAGGTTGGTCCTCTGTCTTTTCTCTTCTCCTTTTCCTGTTGAATTGTTTCCCACAGCCTGGATCTTGCTGATTGCTTACTCAAAGCGCAGTTCAGCACGTTCATTTGTCCTCCATATTTCCTGCAGATGGACAGCTGGATCCAGAGCTCAAGTCTGGATCCAGGGCTCAAGTCAGTCCCTTAGGCATCATAATAGGTGGTGTTGTCAAGACTGTATGAGTCACTTAATGTCTAGTTGCCTCTCTTTTTTGTGATGTTAGCAGCTGTTGATGGTTAATACTTATTTCTGTTAATTTGTTGGGAGTTGCAGAATGGTGAAATTGAAAATACACCATTTTGTTTTCAATTATTAGTTGGAATGGTTTTTTAAAGAGTCACTTTTCTTAGCTTCTGTTTGGTTAGCCAGTGGTATAGTATGTAAAGGAAAGACAGGATAAATGCTTGATTCTTTCCCTTTATTTACCTGTTTTTAAGATAATGAATCAAGTCCCTGTTTTCCTCCAAAGGGGACTCATTCCTTTCTTTTTTTTCTTTTTTAAAAATGCCATTGTGAGCTGATGGGTATAAACATATTTGATGGATTTAATTCATTGCATTTACTTTTGCTGCAGCTCAGAGTGTCCCATCATTGATCAGTGGGAATCCCTATGACCCGCATGGTCTTTGGAGAGCTTCTTTGCTCTCTGCAGAGGGCTCATCTTGTTCATCTTTTGTCCCAGATCTGGAATCAACCTGTACAGTAAGCCCTACTTTTAGTGAGAGATGGTATTTCAAGACCCTAACCTGGCCACTATATGATGTTATTTTAAAATAAGAGTTTTATTTCTAGACAGGAAACCTGACTCGTTTTTTCAAACTATGGGCTAGTCTATCAAAAAATGTGAGATAGCACTGGCAGTTTTACACTTTTTCCTGGATAATATCCACCATGCATTTATGTTTCTAAGTTTGAGTCAGAAATTGGACATGTGTAGACAGATTTCTGTGGTAGAGACTTTTTAGAGTGGACTTTTATCTTCGTCTTCTCTCTATCTTAGTCTGGTTACCATGTGACCCACTGTTATCCTAATATCTAGCCTCACTTTTTTCTTACCTCTAAATGTTTCAGGTGACCTAGTTTCTTCTTTTCTTAAATGAGAAAAGGAAAATAAAAGACTCTAAGACAGGTAACACTGCTAGTGACCTGATCAGATTTCAGGCCTTTCTTTTAAGGTAGACCTTTTAGCTTACCTTGTCTTGTATGCATACAAGTGTATCTGTGTAAAAACAAACAAAATTCAAGGGCATCTTGATGCTGCTTTATAAATCCAGCCCTAACTGACTGTAGTATGGTGGACTGCAAAATGAAGCACATCCAGATGTTAAATGCCACATGTTGCTGCCTTTTACTTTTGTTATTAACACCTCTTGTTAAGTTGTATTGTGCTTTTGAATAAGTAACATGAGATACTTGTTTCAGTGACATAGTTGGGAAATTACATTTGCCACTGTGTCACATAATCATAGAAAGAATTAGTTTTGATGTAATTGCTCACTATATTAAAAGACACTAGGTTGCACTTACCAGTTGCTGTGTGAATTAGTCCATCATTGCGATCAAATAGCAGCCAGTAACCATTTTCCAATGATATTAAATAATGTCTATTCAAACATTTTTAATAATTAGTGAAATCTAGATCACAAAAAGGGATTAGAGAGAAATGATTGCTCTGAATAGAATTTATATTTTATGTAATTCTTAAGAATTATTAAAAAAAGATGAAATTAAACAAAGGAATTTCATAAAAATTCCAGTGGAAACTTAATAATATATGTACTCATTAGCGCTTGAGAGGAAAGTATTTTGATAATTTCCTTTTCCTGGTAGATAAGTTTTCCTTCTGTACACCTGAGTCTCATTTATACTTCCAAGGTCTTTTTTTCTAAAAGAATTCAAGTACTAGGCCAAGATAAGAAAATGGGATCACTCCACCCCTTTAGATACAGACTTGCAGCACTTGATTAGTCGGCTTTAGTTAGTGTTCATAAAAAAGTCATGTGATGTAAAACAGTTTCCCAAAATATGATATAGTGATAACTTTCAAGTATCGAACATTACTGGGAAGTGTGGTGTATTATGTAACAGATTTTCCAAATAAATGAAGTAAATCACTTCAAGCATTATACTCTTAAAATATTTTTAAAACAACCAGTTTTGATGGAAATTCATTTCAAAGTGAGGACACTTGACCCAGTCTTCTGAGACAAACCATTTGCTTTCTTGATTAGTTAATATTACTTAAAAATAAATTTTAGTTCATGAAAAACCATAATAAAACTCATGGAGCTGTTCGTAGTGTTAGTCTGTGGAAGCAGTCCAGGGTGCTGTTTCGGTTGCTGGAAGCTCTGCTGCTGCGTATAGCTTTCCTGCCCCGACCCCCAAGTCTAGTTTCACTGTCACCTGTTTTTTCTCTTTGCTGTGCTCTTCTCTAAACAACGGCTTAGAAATAGTGATCTGACCTAACGCCAGCTTTCCCTTTCTCAAAGTAAAGGCTCTTTGTTCAGTTTTTGCTTACCAAAGACCTTTTTCTCTTCTGGGTTCGGGTTCATAGTACATCTTAATCATCTTTTGACTAAGCAATTATTGTGCAGTGAAGGAGAGCAAAATTCTTCAAACTTTCCTAAATTTCTAAAATTTAGCATGAAAGTAACAATTTTTTTTGCATCAAAAAAGCACCGATTTTACCTTAAAACCCTCACAAAACTCCCAAGTTAAACAAATTTCTGTCATTTTAGAGCATTGCTTAGATTTTGAGGACTCATGGTATTACCAAACTGAATTGATGTTTCAGAGGTATATTTGTGTACAAATAGGACTTACCAGGAGAAGGCAATGGCAACCCACTCCAGCACTCTTGCCTGGAAAATCCCATGGAAGGAGGAGACTGGTAGGCTTCAGTCCATGGGGTCGAGAAGAATCAGACAGGACTGAGCGACTTCACTTTCACTTTTCACTTATTGGAGAAGGAAATGGCAACTCACTCCAGTGTTCTTGCCTGGAGAATGCCAGGGACAGCAGAGCCTGGTGGGCTGCTGTGTATGGGGTCACACAGAGTCGACACGACTGAAGTGACTTAGCAGCAGCAGCAGCAGCAGGACTAACCAGGTGGCTCAGTGGTAAAGAACCCGCCTGCCGGTGCAGAAGCTACAGGGCTGGGAAGATTTCCTGGGGAAGGAAGTGGCAGCCCACTCCAGTATTCTTGCCGGGGATAATCCCATGGACAGAGGAACCTGGAGGGCTACAGTCTACAGTGTCACCAAGAGTCGGACTCGACTGAGCACACACACAGATACACGCACACACACAAATGCGGTAAAGTTGCATTTGTAGTAGTTTATTTTTGATTTCTGTGGGTGAAATATTTAAGCTTTTTATCTTTCTTATGATGATTGATCTTTTTTGTCTGTTAGACACAGCTGTAATTTTAAAATTTCATTTTTATTTCTTAGGAAAAAACCTCACACAGGTGAAAATAATCCCAATTTTTTTTAAAAAAACAAAAGGAATTTTCACAAAGCACCAAAATCATGAACTATTTCTCAGTTTCCTCCCCTTAATTTATTTACAAAGAACCTCAGACAAACACTGTGAAGTGGTTTCCTATGTGCCGTTGCTGTGTAAGTAGTCAGAATGCGATGAGAAATCAAGCGAAACAGTGTCCATCTCTGCAAACAGCTGAAAGCAGCCACTGTCCCACAGGTCGCCCCATACTTCTCTCCATGAAAGCCTATAAAAATTATGCGGAAGTCAGAGTACAGAACTCATTGAATGATAGAAATATTAGTATTGTTAGAGTTTAAACTTTCCTTGAATTTAGACTTTTATTAACGTGGTTATTACACCTTTAATTAATGTATTAATGTTTGGAATTGTTGCAGTTAATTATAGTGTTCTTCTAGGGATGGGAGCAAGGAGTTGAGAGTGCGTAGAGAATAAATCCTCATAGTTTATTTTCAAAATTTGAGGTAATGGGGAAATAAATGAGGAATAAGACATGAGTAAATACAGTTTTTAAGTGTAGGTAGTCTCTTTAGCGGAGAAGGCCATGGCACCCCACTCCAGTACTCTTGCCTGGAAAATCCCATGGACGGAGGAGCCTGGTAGGCTGCAGTCCATGGGGTCGATGAGGGTTGGACACGACTGAGCGACTTCACTTTCACTTTTCACTTTCATGCATTGGAGAAGGAAATGGCAACCCACTCTAGTGTTCTTGCCTGGAGAATCCCAGAGACGGGGGAGCCTGGTGGGCTGCCGTCTGTGGGGTCGCACAGAGTCGGACACACTGAAGCGACTCAGCAGCAGCAGCCTAGCACAAGTCATAGTGGATTTTTTTATATGCCAGGTTCATGAGTAGACCTTGGGAAGTTTCATGTAGACGTCTCCTCTTTTATTCTTAATCAGTTAAAGATTCTGTTCCCTTTTTTAGTTCTCAAATCTAGGTATGGTTGTTGAGTGTTTAAAAGTCTGTTTTGGTGGGATGTGAGTATGTTGAAGCATTTTTAGATGTGCTGTTTTATGTTGTCTGCATTTTCTGGATTTGTATTTTTTGAAAAATGAGTTAGTAAGAAAGTAAATGCACTAGCTTGTCTGTAGGGCTGCGGAGTGTATCACAGTGTTTGTTAACTTCATAGAGGTTTGTTATAAGAAATTAAAGGGAATCATGCCACTTTCCAGTTGAGGGTAAGTGAAAAAATTCTTAGAAATTAAAAATGGAAGACTCCAAGGGTGAAGGAAGGGGAAAAATCTTAACTTCTTCTTTAAAGTCCTTTGCCAGGAAATTATAATTTTAGAGTACTTTCGGGCAGAGAGCCCAAGCTGAGAGGAAATGGTTTGATAGAGTTGAAAAACAAGACTTTCATTTAATTATGAAGTCCTGTATCCATTGTAGACCATTTATTTTTTGAGTTGGATTTTAGTTCGTTCTAATGCCACTAAATTAACTAAACCCTCATAAAATTTCATACAGTTTTAAAAAGTAAATATACTATGAGATCATCAAATTATATCTGTCTTACTATTTAAGAAGTGATAATTGCTAGGAAAACAGTTGAGAGCCAGAGCTTTAGTCAGGTAGACCATGGTTCTCGGAGAAGGCAATGGCACCCCACTCCAGTACTCTTGCCTGGAAAATCCCATGGATGGAGGAGCCTTGTAGGCTGCAGTCCATGGGGTCGCTAAGAGTCGGACACGACTGAGAGGCTTCACTTTCACTTTTCCCTTTCATGCATTGGAGCAGGAAATGGCAACCCACTCCAGTGTTCTTGACTGGAGAATCCCAAGGACGGGAGCCTGGTGGGCTGCCATCTCTGGGGTCGCACAGAGTCGGACACAACTGAAGCGATTTAGCAGCAGCAGCAGCAGACCATGGTTCTAATCTTAGTTCTGCCATTTCCTGAAGCAGTGGTGGGTAAGTTACTTGAGTTTTTTAAGTCTTGGTATACTCACTTATAAAGTGGAGGTGATAATAGTACCTTCTCTTTGGGTTTTGTGAGGATTAAATGAAGTCTAAAAAAATTATGCAGAAGTCAGAGTACAGAACTCATCGAATGATACAAATGTTAATGTTGTCAAGAGTTTAAACTTCCTTTAAGTTAGACTTTTATTAATGTAGCTATACCTTTAAACAGTGTATTGTTTGGGATTATTGCAGTTAGGTCTAGTATTTTTCTAAGGATAGGAGTAAGAAGTTCTGAGTGTATAGAGACTAAATCCTCATATTTTATCTTCACAATTTAAATGTAGGGAGAAAATGATTGGAAATAAGTGATTGGTAAAGCATTTACCTCTGAACAGTTTCTGAAGTGTTGTAGAAATGTGTCTGGTATTGCTGACATCTTTTGAAGGAAGACACAGTTTTCCACTGGAGTGCCAGGGAATTCGCATCTTTGAGACTTCATTGTGTTTGTCATTAGCCTGAATAGAAATGCCTTTAAAGGGGATTTTTTAAAGAAAGCACTTGAATACATTTTGTTTGGTGTTATATTTATTCATTAAAGTATTCAATTAGTGCTAAGTATGAAGTGGACCCTGTTGCTAAGCCCCAGTAAGCAATCATCCTAGGTAGGGTTCAACCCCTGGTAAAATTGCACGTGTCCCATGGACGGAGGAGCCTGGTTGGCTACTGTCCATGGGGTCGCAAAGAGTCGGACACGACTGAGCGACTTCACTATCACTATCAGTAATGAAGAAGAGGGCCTGGCTAGAGTGCAAATTCAGCAGCAGAGAGCAAACTCCATACAGTCTTCAAGTGCCAGAATTACATTTTGGGTCTGTTGAGCCAGTTCTCTGGTGGGGGCCAGTACTAGTGCTTGGGTCTCCTTGAACTCAATCTCCAACTGTTGCAGGATGGAAATAGCAAACGTGGCTTGTCTTGCCAGTACCTTACTGAGCTTGAGCAATTGCATCATACTTGGTGGCTCAGAGGTTAAAGTGTCTGCCTCCAATGCGGGAAGCCCGGGTTTGATCCCTGGGTCAGGAAGATCCCCTGGAGAAGGAAATGGTAACCCACTCCAGTATTCTTGCCTGGAGAATCCCATGGACGGAGAAGCCTGGTAGGCTACAGTCCATGGGGTCGCACAGAGTTGGACACGACTGAGCAACTTCACTTCACTTTAATACATGGAATAATAGCTCTCTGCTGAATAGCTGATGGCTTCTCAGAATCATAAACATAGATGCCCTGAAGAAGAAACTTTCAAGTTCGTATCATCAGAGTTATCAACAATCCCATTCCAGTTGCTCCTGATGACACCATTAGGGTCCGTTCCTTCTGGGCCGCCACGTTCTCTGTTAAAATCCGCAGAGCCACCAGACATGATCCAAAGAACCACTCAGTGCCTGACTGAAAAGCAGCAGTGCAATTGTAACATTTAAATAGCCAGTACTTGTAGCAATACCTATAATGTAATCAGTAAAATACAGGGAAATTTGCCAGAAGGGAAAAAGACATGGAAAATGACAGAGCTGAAATGAGGTAGAAGGTGCTCTTTGAAGGCGGAATCTCTCTTTTCTCAAAGCTGGGAGTTTTTTCTCTGTTGCTGAATTTGCACTCTGGCAGGTCCTCTTCTTCAGAATTAGTTTCCTAAGAGATCTAGAGAGCCTATCCTGATTATTCTTCACTAGGGAGCTAGATCTAGCAGTGCAGAAAGCCGTTCCCTTGTGTTTCTATTTACATGTCTCCGGCCAAAACAGCCCGAATAAAAATGGGCAAAAGATTTGAATAGACATTTCCCCAAAGAAGACCTGGGAGAAGACTGCTTTTTCCCACTGTGTTAGCAATGATGTAATAGGTTATGTTCTTTCCTACTTTATGAGATAGACAGTCAATCGACAGAAAGGCCAGATTGTATTTTCAGTTATTTATTTGAAAAAGATAATTCTAGGGTATGTCTGCTAAAGTATGTAATACACTATATCTTGATAGCTCCATGAGAGAGATATCTTGGGGGTGACTTGTTCTCCACAGAATTCACCGGCACCTTTGAGAGTGCGTATTCTAAAGGACTCAGTCTTGAATAACTTTTTTTGGATCTGTGATTAAAAACATTTATGATGAAATTCTGAGGTGTTAAAAACCACAATATGTCAAATACAGATGAAATGATACTCATTATATTGTGTTTGCCAAGGCAGGAAAATAGGACACTGTATTTGTGTGTGTATGTATTTTAAATTGGCTTCTAATTACGAGGTTTTCTTTTTTTATCTGTAAGGGCTTTAAAAGCTGATGATATAAAAATTAATTAAAATTATACCATAAACTGAAATGATCAGTTTTCATTTAAAAATACCAGAAAGGGAAAGAGGAAATACAGATGAACATGAATTGTTTACCAAAATAAATCATGTGTTTTCACTTGACAAATACTCCTGAGACCATCTTTTTGCCTCAGTTAAATTAGTAACATTTCAGTTGTTCCACATGTTGAGAAAATAAGACATACGGACTAATAGAAAATTCTCATTAAGCTTTTACTGGATTCACTTGGGGGGCCTATGACTTGTTTGCTCAAAGTGAGCCAGTTTGCAAGCCTACTTTAACAAAATAATTATTAACTCCCAAAGAACTAAGTGGTGGTTAGATTACCTTTTGGCTTAGTATTAAAGATTTGTTAGTATAATGCTCTCTCCATCACTATATTCATGTGTGTGGCTCATCTTGAGCTACTTTGTGCTTCCTTGTCCACAAAGGACATGAAGCACAGGGCAACATCATGATGTTTTGGAAAATGTAAGAGACTTCTTTTTCTGGTAGGGATAAACTCTTATAGGTTCATCGTATCTTTCTTTTTTGTTGTTGTTCAGTTTGTGAGTCATGTCCGACTCTTTGTGACCCCATGGAATGCAGTGTGCCAAGCCTCCCTGTCTTTCAGTATCTCCTGGAGTTTGCTCAGTGTCCATTGAGTTGGTGGTTCTGTCCAACCATCTCATTCTCTGCTGCCCACTTCTCCTCTTGCCTTCAGTCTTTCTAAGTATGAGGATCTTTTTCTGAAGAGTTGCCTGTTCATATCAGATGGCCACAGTATTGAAACTTCAGCTTCAGCGTCAGTCCTTACAGTCAATATTCAGGGTAGAGTTCTTTTAGGATTGACTGGTTTGATCTCCTTGCGGTCCAAGGATCTCTCAAGAGTCTTCTCCAACACCATAATAGGAAAACATCAATTCTTTGGCACTCAGCGTTTTTTATGGTCCAGCTCTTGCATCTGTACATGGCAGTATCTTTCTACACTTCTCTTCTTTTCCTCATTAGCCCCTTCTTATTTTTATTTATTTTTTTTAACCCGGCCCATATCTATAGCCATTCTTTTGCCAATATCTTTAACTTCCTTGTCTCATTGGTCTTCTGCCTGGCAAAAGGCCAAATTCTACTTTTCTGTCTTCTCCTTGCCTACCGTAAGACTTCTGAGCAATGCTGAAGGGAACACGAAACCTTGAAGATTGCCTCTGGTGTTTAACCCCAGCAAGAGCAAGATTGCCATGGCCTCTAACCTCAACAAGGTCTCAGGGCTATCTAGTAGTCCTGTTGAACTTTGTGAGATTTATTATTTTGTTTTTGTTCTCCACTCTGGCTATTTCAGATATAGTTGTATGTCTTCAAATCTCTGATTTTGACTTCCTCACTTAAAACAGATGAATATTCCTCCTACTTCATAAAACAAATAGAAGCCAGTGTTTGAGAACTCACTCAGCTTTCTGTCATCAGCCCACTGTCTTACCTGTAACTCTGCCTATCTTTACCTCTTGTTATAATGTGAGAGGTTAGTATCTCCAGCCCTCCAAGGTGAAGGCACCCCCGTCCACCTGTGCTTTGGATAATTTCATGTAGCCTTTTCAGGGGTAGGCTTTAATAGTTATTTCTTCTTATTTCTTTATTTTTGACTTTTTATTATTTTACTGATTCATTCCCAACAGCATTTATGCTTATTCAGGCATTCCTGATTTTTTTTTTTTTTTTTGCTTGTTTGGCTTTATCTTCTTCTTTCAACTCATGTCCATCAATCACTTGTCCTTTTCAGAAACTTCTAGTGTAGAGTGATTCATAGCTGTCTCTACTTCTTCACTTTGTTCCATTATCTCAAACCATTGCAGTCTGGCTTCTGCCTCTGCTGTTCCACTGAATTGCTCTTGCTGTGATCACCAATAATTTTCTTACCACTACATTTACTTTTTTGGTAAATTAATGTTATTGAGGTGTAATTTGTATATACTAAATGCACCCTTTTGCTTTGGCTTTTTGAGCTTGACAATAATGATTTTGAGATATATTGAGGATATTAAATGTATTAGTAGTTTGTTGTGTTTTATTGCAGTGGAGTAGTAGTCCATTGTGGAGAAGGCAATGGCACCCCACTCCAGTACTCTTGCCTGGAAAATCCCATGGATGGAGGAGCCTAGTAGGCTGCAGTCCATGGGGTCGCTAAGAGTCGGACACGACTGAGAGGCTTCACTTTCACTTTTCCCTTTCATGCATTGGAGAAGGAAATGGCAACCCACTCCAGTGTTCTTGCCTGGAGAATCCCAGGGACGGGGGAGCCTGGTGGGCTGCCGTCTATGGGGTCGCACAGAGTCGGACACGACTGAAGCGACTTAGCAGCAGCAGCAGCAGTAGTCCATTGTATGGATTTACAATAGTTTGTTTATTCATCCACGGGTTGCTGGACATTTGGATTTTTTGGGTCAGTTTTTGGTTGATTTGAATAAGACAACAGCCTTATTGAATATTTGTATTTAAGTCTTTGGTGGACAAACATTTTCATTTTTATTGATCAGTACCAGGAGTGGAATTGCTGGGTTGTATAAGTTTGTGTCCATGAGTTATAAGAACTGCTAACTTGCTTTCTAAAGTGACTGCTTAATTTTTCATTTCCTGTATTGAATGTATGAGAGGTCTCCTTGTTCCACATTCTCACCAATACTTGTTATTGTAATCTTTTTAATTTTAGCCTTTTTTTTTGTGGCTGTGTGATGTTATCTTATTGTAGTTTTATTTTCCATTTCCCTAATGACTAATGATGTTAATCATCTTTTAATGTGCTTATTAATCATTTGTTTATATATTTTTAATGAGGTGTCTGCTCAAATTTTTTTTGGCTGTTTTTATTTTTGAGTTTTTGTCTTATTGTTGAGTTATAAGATTTTTTTAATGTATTTTGGATACAATTCCTGTGTCATAGAATCATATATGTGAGTTTTGTTCTCCAGTCACTTAGATTAAATAGTTCCGTATCAGTGTGTATGTATGTGTATGCATATACATGCGTATGTGTCTGGAATTTGTGTGAATATAGTACCCACAAAAACAAGCAAAATGACCCACTGTCAAAAGATGAAATAGTCAACAGAACCAGAATCAGAAATGATATAAATGTTGGAATTATCATACAGGGGTTTTGAAGTTACAAGGACTACTGTTTGTTAAGTGTCTAGTGAAAGGTGGACAACACACTAGACACTTAAAGAATTTAAGCTGGTTGATAGTATTGTTTTGTCTTCTATATCCTTACTGATTTTCTGTAAATTTACTGTATCAATTACTGAGAAAGGAGTTGTTGAAATCTCCTGCAGTTATTTTGAATTTGTCCTTCTCCTATCAGTAATTTGTTTTATGTTTTGTAAGCTTTGTTTTAGGGTGCTTACACATTTAGGGTTGTTACCTCTTCTCGATAAATTGTTTGTCATTACAGAATGTCCATTTTTAGCCCTGGTAATAATTTCTCTGCAGTCTTTGCCTGGTATTAATACAACCACTTTAGTTTTGCTTTGATTAGTTTAACACGGCATCTGTGTTTGTATCTATAATATCTATATTTATCTATCTGTCTATCTTTATCACCATCTTTTTACTTTTAACCTCTTTTTGTTAAGGTAATGTCAGCATGTTGTTGGGTCTTATTTTTTATCTAGTCTAACGGTCTTTCTCTTTTAATTGAATGACTTGACTATATTATTTAATGTAATTAACCAATATATATTTTGTTAACTACATTTTCCCCACTTTTTTCTTAGTAGTTGCCCTAGGGATTATAGTATGTATCTTTATTACAGTCAACTTCAGATTAACCTGAGTCCAGTAAGTTTGCTTCATTATAGCTCCATTTAATTTCTCCTCCTTTGTTCTGTTGTTTTTGTATATATTTTACTTAAATATGTTACAATTTCAACAGTTCAGTATTGGAATTATTGGTTTAAACAGTCATAACATAACTTTAAACATAAAAGTTTAAACATAAAAGATGAATATATTCTCTTTTATGTTTATGTAAATATTTACCATTTCTTTTCACCCAAAAGTATTCCCTGTATTATTTCTTGTAGAGAAGTTCTGCTTGCAGTAGATTCTATTAGTTTCAGTTTATCTGGGGATATTCTTATTTACCTTTCATTTTTGAAAGATAAACTTGCTGGATTTAAGGAATCTTGGATGACGTTGTTTTAACATTTTGAGTATTTCTTTCACTACCTTCTGACTGCCGTGCTTTCTGATGAGAACTCAGCTTTTAATCACATTCTTGTTCTAATTCATGATGAGCCATTTTCTTTTGCTTCTTTCAGAAATTTCTTTTTGTCTTTCATCAGTTTGATTACAGTGTATCTAGATGTGGATCTTTATGTGTTTATCTTCATAATCATTTAGTTTCTTGTATGTGTAAATTACTGTTTTTCATCAAATTTGGGAAGTTTTCAGTCACTGTTTTAAAAAAAAAGTTTTTTTCTGCCTCTTATTCACTCTTTTCTCCTGTGTGCTTTAGTGCTATGTTGCTTCAGTCATGTTCGACTCTGTGATCCTATGGACTATAACCCACCAGGCTCTCTGTCCATGGAATTCTCCAGGCAAGAATACTGTAGTGGGTTGCCATTTCCTCCTCCAGGGGATCTTCCTAACCCAGGGACTGAAACTGTCTCTCCTGCATTGCAAGTGGATTGTTTACTGCTGAGCCATTGGGGAGCCTCTATTTCTTCTGAGATTCCCTTTATGATTGTATTGGTATGTTGATGTCTTATTAGGCTGTGAGGCTATGTTGATTTTTCGTTACTCTTTTTCTGTTTTTATAGGAAAGATACTTTATTTAGTTATCTTCACGATTTTTTCATTTGTTAGCTCAGAAATGCTGTCAAACTCTTTAAATGTATTGTCTTTAGGGTGTTATATTTTTCATGTCCAAATTTTACATTTTTATTAGTTTCTGTATCACTATTGAGATTCTCTATTTTTTGAATCATTTTCATGGTGTTTTCTTTTAATTTCCTTAACACAGTTTGATTTTTTGGAATGTATTTAAAGTAGCTGCTTTGAAGCCTTTGTCTGATGTATCCAATAACTGGACCCACAGTGAGTCATTGTTGACTGCTTTCTTTTACATTGGTTGCTTCTATTTTGTTTTGTTGAGTGCTTTCCTAAGTATGGGTCACACTTTCCTTTGCAGGTTTCATAATTTTTTGTTTGTTTAAAACTGGACTTGTAAAATAATACATTGTAGGAACTCTGGTTTCTCTCCTCCCTCCCAGGCTTTTTTTTCTCTCCCCCCTCCCAGGCTTTTTTTTTTTTTTTTAACTTTCATGAACTTAAACTGTGGCATCTATCTCCCTGCAGTGCTTGGCTGGTAATACCTTTGCTCACATCTTTTATTTTTAGTTTTCTAGCCAGAAGTCTTTGGGATTGCCTTGTTCATCAGTGATTTGTGCAAAAGTTGTGCTTGAACACATTGTGCCCATATGACTTCCAGTCTCTGCTGATGTATATGTGTATGGTTGGGGAGCGCATTGAAACCTATAGCTTTGAAGTCTCTTTTGACTCTTACTTTTCACTAGGTCTGTTTTTTTTCCCCAGACAATATTTTTATTTCAGAACAAATTCATATACAGTTTCTGTAGAAGATTAGAAAATTTTATGGTTCTACTTTGAATTACAAGCACAAAGGTGTTATAAGCACACATCTCTAATAATACTAAAAAATTAATCTATGATTATGGTAATGTGACAGCAGATTGATTTTAAAACTACAGTCCTTAAGTATTAATACCTTAAAAATGATTGCTCATCATTGGAATTATTTTCACATTAAAAAAATTACAATATGGTTCATTTATTATGTTTCAGATGTATAGCAAAGTGATTCAGTTATGCATATTTTTTCAGATTATTTTCCATTACAATTTACTGAAAGATATTGTATACAGTTCTCCATGTTATAAATGGAATACGTTGCTTATCTATTTTATATATAGTAGTATTTACCTGTTAATTTCGTACTCATAATTCATCCCTCTCCACCTCCCACTTTTTGGTAACCATAAATTGTTTTCTGTGTCTGAGAGTCAGTTCCTATGTGTATATAAATTCATTTGTATTATCTTTTAGATTCCACATATAAGTGATGTATCATATTTGTCTTTCTATGTCTGACGTACTTCACTCAGCATACTGTTCTCAAGGTCTGTTCATGTTGCTGCAGATGGAAATCCTTCATTCTTTTTCATGAATGACATTCCAATTTGTGTGTGTGTGTGTGTGTGTGTATGTATAAGACAATAATTTATTGATGGGCACTTGGGTTGTTTCTGTGTGTTGGCTATCGTAAATAGTGCTGTTATGAACATTGAGGTGCATGTATCTTTTTGAGTTTTCTTCTTTTCTGGATGTGTGTACCTAGGAATATATATCCTAGGGATCGCTGGATCATATGGTAGCTCTATTTTTAGTTCTTTTAAGGAACCTCCATACTGTTTTCCATATTGGCTGCACCAGTTTACATTTCCATGAATAATGTAGGAGGGTTCCCTTTTCTCCACACCCTCTCTAGCATTTTTTATGTGTAGACTTTTTGATGATAGCCATTCTGACCAGTGACACCTCAGTGTGGTATTGATTTGCATTTCTTTAATAATTAACAGAGTGGAGCATCTTTTCATGTGCCTGTTGGCCATCTGTATATCTTCTTTGGAGAAATGTCTGTTCAGGTCTTCTAGCCAATCTTTGACTAGGTTCTTTGTTTTTTTTTTTTTTTATATACTGAATTATATGAAATGTTTGTATATTAACCCCTTGTCCATTGTATCACCTGTACATATTTTCTCCTGTAAGTTTTCTTTTTGTTTTGTTGATGGTTCTTTTGCCAGACAAAAGCTTTTAAATTCCATTTGGTACTGTTTGTTTATTTGTGTTTTTATTTCTTTTGCTTTGGGAAATTGATCTAAGAAAATATTGCTTTGATTTATGTCAGAATGTTTTGCATGTGTTCTCTTCCAGGAGTTTTATGGTGTCATATCTTTAAACCATGAATTTACTTCTGTACATGGTATGAGAGTGTGTTTCATTGATTTACATGTAGCTGTCCAGCTTTCTCAACATTACTTTTTGAACATACTGTCTTTTCTCCATTGTGGATGCTTGCCTCTTTTGTCATAGGTTGGTTGATTGCAGATGCAAGGGTTTCTTTCTGGGCACTCTGTTCTGTTCCATTGCTCTATTATACATGTCTGTCTTTGTGTCAGTACCATGCTGTTTTGATTACTGTAGCTTTGTAGCATAGTCTGAAGTCTGGAAAGTTAGTGCCTTCAGCTTTGTTCTTTTTCTTCAGAATTGCTTTGGCAATTCCGGGCCTTTTTGTCATTTCACCTAAATTTTAGGATTTTTATTTTGTTATTTTACAGAAATCATTTTCAAATCAAGTGTCCTAAATCTTTTCCCAGATGTTTTCTTCAAGGTTGGGTCTTATATTTATGTCTTGTAGATTTTGAGTTAATTTTAAACATTTTTGTAAGGTAAAAGTCCAGCTTCTTTCTTTTGCGTGTAGACATTCAATTTTCCTAGGACCATTTGTTGAAGAGACTGTCCTTTCCCCACTGTGTAGTCTTGACACCCTTTGAAAATCACTTGGTCTTGCACACAGGGGTTTATTTCTGGGCTCTGTTCTGTTGTGTTAGTTTGTGGTACTGACTTTAATCAGTACCACAGTGTCTTGATTACTTTTGTTTTGTAGTATGTTTTGAAATCAGAAATTGGGAGACCTCTAACTTTGTTTTATCTCCTCAAGATTGTTTTGGCTATTTGGGACTCCTTGAAATTCCATATGAATTGGAGGATTTTTTTTTTTTCCCCACTTCTGGGAAAAAATAAAGTCATGGGATGTTGATAGAAATTGCGTTGAATCTATAGATTGATTTAAACAGTATTAAGTCTTCCAACCAATCCTTGAACATAGGGTGTATGTCCATTTATTTGTATATTCTTTTATTATTTTTACTTTTAGCAATGTTTTGTAGTTTTCAGTTTATAAGTCTTTTACCTCCTTAGTTCAGTTTCTAAGTACTTTTCCCTTTTTTATGCTATAAAAATGGGATTGTTTTCTTAACTTCATTTTATTTTTGGGTATTGTTAATGTATTAGACGTGTAATTGATTTTTTGGTGTTGATTTTGTATGCGGCAACTTTGCTGAAATCATTCATTAGTTAATAACAGTTTTTTGTGTATATATGTGTAATGTTTAGAGTTCTATACATACGAGGTCAAGTCGTTTGTGAATTGAGATAATTTTACTTCTTTTACAATTCTCCTTTGCCTGTTATTTCTGTTTCTTGTCCGATTTCTCTGGTTTGAACTTCTGGTACTGTGTTGAATAGTAGTGACAAGAGCGGGCGTTCTTGCCTTGTTCCTTATCTTAGAAGAGAAGCTTTTAGTCTTTGACCATTCACTCTCTTGAACTTTTCATTATGTTGAGTGGTTTTATTTCTAGTTTGTTGAGTGTTTTTATCAGTATGAAAGGGTATTGAATTTTGTCAGATGCTTTTATTTTGTCAGTTGACATGATCATGCAGTTTTTGTTCTTTATTTTGTTAGTTGTTGATTTTCATTTATTGAACTGTTCTTATATTCTAGGTATAAATTCTACTTGATCATAGTATATAATCCTTTTAATGTGCTGTTCAGTTCAGTTCAATCATTCAGTCGTGTCCAACTCTTTGCGACCCCATGAATTGCAGCACGCCAGGCCTCCCTGTCCATCACCAACTCCCGGAGTTCACCCAGACTCACGTCCATCGAGTCAGTGATGCCATCCAGCCATCTCATCCTCTGTCATCCCCTTCTCTTCCTGCCCCCAATCCCTCCCAGCATCAGAGTCTTTTCCATTGAGTCAACTCTTCACATGAGGTGGCCAAAGTATTGGAGTTTCAGCTTTAGCATCATTCCTTCCAAAGCAATCCCAGGGCTGATCTCCTTCAGAATGGACTGGTTGGATTTCCTTGCAGTCCAAGGGACTCTCAAGAGTCTTCTCCAACACCACAGTTCAAAAGCATCAATTCTTCAGAGTTCAGCCTTCTTCACGGTCCAACTCTCACATCCATACATGACCACAGGAAAAACCATAGCCTTGTGGATTTGGTTTATTAGTAGTTGTTGAGTATTTTTGTGTCAGCATTTATTGGGAATATTAGTCTGTAGTTTTTGTTTTTCCATGTTGTATCTTTGTATGGTCTTAATAGCAGAATTGGAAGAAGGCAATGGCACCCCACTCCAGTACTCTTGCCTGGAAAATCCCATGGACGGAGGAGCCTGGTGGGCTGCAGTCCATGAGGTCACAAAGAGTTGAACAGGACTCAGCGACTTCACTTTCACTTTTCAGTTTCATGCATTGGAGAAGGCAATGGCACCCCACTCCAGTGTTCTTGCCTGGAGAATCCCAGGGACGGGGGAGCCTGGTAGGCTGCCATTTCTGGGGTCACACAGAGTCGGACACGACTGAAGTGACTTAGCAGCAGCAGCAGCAGAAGCAATATCAGAATTAGTGGTGATAAAACATCAAATATACTAAAATCTACTCTTAAATTTGTTCTGATTGGATCATTGAGTTACCAACCCTGCCCTCCTCATACAGCTCATTATGTGACTCATTATTTTCTGATTCTTGATAGTTTATAGGCTTGTAGCTTAGTTTTTAGAATTTGGTGATTTTGCAAAAGAACTTGCACACTTGCTTTAACGTTGCTGCATCTCAACTCTGACATTAAAACAGCCTCTCTGTAATCAACTTACATGCCTGGTAGTATTAAGATACTTAAAAATGACTTCTAACAGCTATTTCCCTTAGTCTTACTTGCTTGGGTTTTTATATATTGCTGAAGCATCATTCTTTTAAGGATGTAAACTATACTGACTTGGTAATGAAATGGAGAAACCTAACTAGAAGACAAATGCCAGGGCTTTTAAAAATTACACAGTGCATTAGTAAGTGCTTTAAAATTAAACCATCCAATGACATACATGCAAGTTACACTGTAGATGCAAAAAAATGGATTGAATGTGCTTTTATGTTCACCTCCACCAATGCTCTGTACTAACTACACTGCTGTGACAGTAAAGCAATTAAGAGCTAACCATTTGTTAGTCTGAGTACATGTCTGAATACCCGTACTCAGTCTCAGTACATCAGTCTGAGTACATGTACTCAATACATCTGTGTATTTAATTGGCACATACACTCTCCAAGTACCCAACTTCCTTCAATCCTATGTTCATTTTTTTCTGAGTGGTTTAAAGTAACTACAGAGACACATAAAAGGGAAAAAAAATGAATGCCAGGCTTCCTATTTAAGATTAAATTTTAGTATATTTGATGTTTTATCACCACTAATTTACCAACAACAAATTCAGTTAGAGTTTAATAATAACTAAACTTTGTATTGGAGAAGGCAATGGCAAGCCACTCCAGTACTCTTGCCTGGAAAATCCCATGGACGGAGGAGCCTGGTGGGCTGCAGTCCATGGGGTCACTAAGAGTCGGGCATGACTGAGCGACTTCACTTTCACTTTTCACTTTAATGCATTGGAGAAGGAAATGGCAACCCACTCCAGTGTTCTTGCTTGGAGAATCCCAGGGACGGGGGAGCCTAGTGGGCTGTTGTCTATGGGGTCGCACAGACTCGGCCACGACTGAAGCGACTTAGCAGCAGCAGCAATATCAGAATAATACTGGCCTCAATGAATGAGTTTTTAAGTTTTCCTTTTTTTCAATGCTTTGGAAGAGTTGAATTCTTTGGAAGGAGTATTGGTGTTAATTCTTCCTTAAATGTTTGGTAGAATTCTCCAGCAAAGCCATCTAGTCCTGTGTTTTTCTTTGGTGAGAGGTTTTTGATTATATCTTCAGTTTCCTTACTGTTGACATTTTCTATTTCTTCACAATTCTGTCTTAGAAGATTGCATTTTTCTAAGATTTTACCCAGTTCTTTTAGGTTCATTGTTCATAGTATTCTTTTAACAATAGTTTTTATTTCTGTGACTTCAATTTTAATGTATTCTTAGATTCCTAATCCTAGTTCTTGAGTCTTCCTTCTCTTTCTTCCTTCTTTCTTTCATTCTCTATTTTCTCAGTCTAGCTACAGTGAAAGTGAAAGTCAGTTGTGTCCGACTTTTTGCAACCCCATTTACTGTAGTCCATGGAATTTTCCAGGCCAGAATACTGGAGTGGGTAGCCTTTCCCTTCTCCAGGAGATCTTCCCAAACCAAGGATAGAACCCAGGCCTCCCTCATTGCAGAAGAATTCTTTACCAGCTGAGCCATAAGGGAACCCCTAGTCTAGCTAAGGGTTTGCCAATTTGTTGGTCTCAAAAAACCAGCTCTTGGTTTCAGTCTGCTTTATTGAGATACCAAGACTGGGTAGCTTGTAAATAATAGGAATTTATTTCTCACTGTTCTGCAAACTTGGAAGCACAAGATCGGGGTGCCAGCATGGTCACATGCAGGTGAAAGCTTTCTTCCTGATTCATTGCTGGCACTTCTTACTGTGTCCTCACACGGTGGAAGGGGCTGGGGATTTTTCTGGAGCTTTTTTCATAAGGCACTAATTCCATTCATGAGGGTTCCATCTTCATGACTTAAGCACCTCCCAAAAGCCCCAGCTCCTAACGCCATCATCTTTGGGAGTTCGGATATCATCAATATATATTTTTTGGAGGACACAAATATTCAAACCATAGCAATTTAGTTGATTTTTTAAAATTTTCTTTTGTATTCACTTATTTATCTCTGTTCCAATCTTCATCATCTCTTCTGTGAATGTTGAGTTTAATTTGTGTTTCTGGTCTCTTGATGTGTAAAGTCACATTGTTGCTTTGAGATCTTTTTAAATAGAAGGGATTACTGCTATAAACTGCTCTCTTAATGTTGCTTTTGCTGCATCCCAGACGTTTTGGTATGCTGTGTTTTTGTTTGTCTCTAGGTATTTTCTTTTCTTTCTTTTTTTTGATGTGGACCATTTTTAAAGTCTTAGTTGAATGTTAATATTGCTTGTGTTTTATATTTTGTTTATTTGGCCACCAGGCATGTGGGATTTCAGCTCCATAACCAGGTGTCAAACCCACAGCCCCTGTATTGGATGGTGAATTCTTAACCATAGGACCACCAGGGAAGTCCCTCCTGATATTTTCTTAATTTCCTTGTGATTTCTTCCTTGACCCTGTTTTTGTTTAAGAATACGTTGTTTAATGTCTACATGTTTTTGGATTTTCTTGTTGTCTTTCTGTTATTGATTCCTGGTTTCATTCCATTTTGTTTGCAGAAGAAAACTTAAAGTATTCTTAAGTTTTAAATAAAAGTTTTGTGGTCTATCATGCCATCCCTTTTGCAGAGTGTTTCTGTTCTGTGCATTTGAGAAGAATGTATATTCTGCTGTTGTTAAATGGGGGAAACTTTTTTCCCCCTGTTTTTCCCTATATTTTTTACTAGCTGTTGTTCTTTATTCTTCTGTAGAGATTTATGTTTCCTTTTGACATCAATTTCTTGTAGCCTAAGGAACTGTTTTTAACCATTTATTGTTGTGAAAATCAGCTCATAATGAATTTTCTCACCTTTTTTTTGTTTGAAAATATTATTTTCAATAATGGATATTTCCATTAAATATAGAATTGCATTTTGATTATTGTTTTCTTTCATCATTTTAAGGAGTCACTGTCTTTTGGCTTGCTTACTGTCTGACAAGAAGACTATAGTCATTTTTGTCTTTATCCTTATTTAAGTAATAGGTCTTTTTCCTGGGACATTTAGTATTTCAGTTCAGTTCAGTTGCTCAGTCGTGTCCGACTCTTTGTGACCCCATGAATCGCAGCACGCCAGGCTTCCCTGTCCATCACAAACTCCTGGAGTTCACTCAGACTCACGTCCATCGAGTCAGTGATGCCATCCAGCCATCTCATCCTCTGTCGTCCCCTTCTCCTCCTGCCCCTAATCCCTCCCAGCATCAGAGTCTTTTCCAATGAGTCAACTCTTCGCATGAAGTGGCCAAAGTACTGGACTTACAGCTTTAGCATCATTCCTTCCAAAGAAATCCCAGGGCTCATCTTCAGAATGGACTGGTTGGATCTCCTTGCAGTCCAGGGGACTCTCAAGAGTTCTCCAACACCACAGTTCAAAAGCATCAATTCTTCAGCACTCAGCCTTCTTCACAGTCCAACTCTCACATCCATACATGACCACAGGAAAAACCATAGCCTTGACTAGACGGACCTTTGTTGGCAAAGTAATGTCTCTGCTTTTGAATATGCTGTCTAGGTTGGTCATAACTTTCCTTCCAAGGAGTAAGCGTCTTTTAATTTCCTGACTTCAGTCACCATCTGCAGTGATTTAGTATTTAGCTTTTAGTATTTTCTTCTTCTACTGACACACCTCTCAGTACCGGCAATTTCATTATAATACATCGGATTTGTCTCTCTGTGTGTATTTATCCTTTTAGATTTGGTTAGTTACTTGCATCTCTAGTTTTATTGTTTTTATAAAATTTGAAAAATGTTTGACCAGTATCTCCTCAAGCCCTTTTTCCTCTTTTTGTCTATTTCTGTTTTTTAATATCTATTCTTCATTTCCGTGTGGGGCTCAGGCTTTTTCTTTTTTCCTTTATTCTTAAAACATTTTTTTTTTCTTCAAGTTATCTTTTGTGCTGTAGTATCTAACCTGTTCAAGTCTTATCCAGTGAAAACTTCATTTCAGATAGTTTATTTTTTTATCTCTAAAATTTCAATTTAGCTCTTTTTCCTGTCTATTTCCATTACATCTCTAAGTACGTGGGACATATTTATATTTGCTTTTTACAAGATTATTTTTGTTAATTCTACTGTTTCTGCCATTTCTGTGTCTGGTTTTATTTTGTGTATATGTGTGTCTGTTTTAATTGACTAAGTTTTCTCCTTTTTGTGAGTCATAGTTCCCAGTTTTTCTTATGTCTAGTAATTTTTGATTGAATTCTTGACATTTAGAATTTTTACATTGTGGAGGCTGGATTTTAAGTTTTTAAAGAGTTCCAGGCATGCCTCTGAGATATTGAGGATTCAGTTTCAGACAACTGCAATGAAGTGAGTATTGCAACAAAGTGAATCACATGAATTTTTTGGTTTCCAAGTACACAGAAAAGTTGAGTTTAAACTGTACTGTTGTCTATTAAGTGGGCAGTAGTGTTGTCCAGAAAACAATGTAATATACCTTAATTGAAAATACTTTACTGCTAAAAAATGCTAACCATCATCTGCTGCTGCTCAGTCATGTCAGTCGTGTCCGACACTGTGTGACCCCATAGATGGCAGCCCACCAGGCTTCCCCGTCCCTGGGATTCTCCGGGCAAGAACACTGGAGTGGGTTGCCATTTCCTTCTCCAATGCATGAAAGTGAAAAGTGAAAGTGAAGTCGCTCAGTCGTGTCGTACTCTTCGTGACCCCATGGACTATAGTCTACCAGGCTCCTCCATCCATGGGATTTTCCAGGCATGAATGCTGGAGTGGGGTGCCATTGCCTTCTCCAAATGATCATCTGAACCTTCAATAAGATATAATCTTTTTGCTGGTGAAGGTTCTTGCCTTGATGTTCATGTCTGCTGACTCATCTGGGTGGTGGCTGATGAAAGTTGGGGCTGCTGTGGCAGTTCCTTAAAATAAGACAAGAGTAAAGTTCTCCACATCGATTACTCTTTCTTTCCCAGATGATTTCTCTGTAGTGTGCAGTGCTGCTTGATAGCGTTTTACCCACAGTAGAACCTCTTTCAAAATCGGAGTCTGTCCTTTTAAACATTGCTACAGTTTCAACAACTAAAGTTTATGCCATATTTTGCATCCTTTGTTATCATTTCAACAGTCTTTGTAACAGCTTCATCAGGAGTAGATTCTGTGTCAAGAAATTACTTTCTTTGCTCATCCATAAGAGACAACTCCTCATCTGCTAAAGTTTTATCATGAGATTACAGCAGTTCAGTCACATCTTCAAGTTCCAGTTCTAAATTCTAGTTCTCTTGCTGTTTCTATCACATCTGCAATATTTTCCTTCACTGAAGTCTTGAACCTCTTAAAGTCATCCATGAGATTTCTACTCAATTCTTTCAAACCATTATTGATGTTGATATTTTGACCTCTTCCTTTGAATCATTAATATCCTTATGATTGGTGAATCCTTTACAGAAGGTTTTCAGTTTACTCTGCCCAGAGCTATCAAGGGAATCACTATCTATGACACTTAATAGCTTTATGAAATACATATCATAAGGGTGTATATGAAATATATATATAAGTAATAATACTTAAAAGTTGAAATTGCTCCTTGATCATGGGCTGCAGAATGGACGTTGTGTTAGCAGGAAGGAAAACAGTATTATCTTTGTGCATTTTCAAAGAGCTCTTGGGTGACCAAGTGCATTGTCAATGAGTAGTAATGTTTTGAAAGGAATCTTTTTTTTTCTGAGCAGCAGGTCTCAAGAGTGGGCTTATAATATTCAGTTGTAAAACAGATGTATTGTCATTCAGGCTTTATTATTCTACTTACAGAGCACAGGCAGAGTGGATTTAGCATAATCCTTAGGGACCCTAGGATTTTCAGAGGGTAAATGAACATTGGTGTCAACTTAAACTCACCAGCTTCATTAGCTCTTGCCCTGTGAAGCTTTGAAGCCAGGCGTTGACCTGGCTCTCTAGCTGTTAAAGTCCTCAATGGTATTTTCTTGCAATATAAGACTGTTGCATTGATATTGGAAATCTGTTGTTTAGTGTTGTCGGTCAGTCCCCAGGGTGCATTAGACTCTTTGGGACCTTGTGGACTGCAGCATGCCAGGCTTCCCTATCCTTCAGTGTCTCCTGGAGTTTGCTTAGACTCATGTCCATTGAGTTGACGATGCCATCCAACCATCTCATCCTCTTTTGTCCCCTTCTCCTTCTGTCCTTAGTCTTTCTGAGCATCAGGGTCTTTTCCAATGAGTTGGCTCTGCATTGGTGGCCAAAATATGGGAGCTTCAGCTTCAGCATCAGTCTTTCCAATGAATATTCAGGACTGATTTCCTTTAGGATGGACTGGTTGGATCTCCTTGCAGTCCAAGGGACTCTCAGGAGTCTTCTCCAGCACCACAATTCAATAGTATCAATTCTTTGGTGCTCAGCCTTCTTTATGGTCCAGCTCTCACATCCATACATGACTACTGGAAAAACCATAGCTTTGACTAGATAGACCTTTGTTGGCAAAGTAATTTCTCTGCTCTCTAGGTTTGACATAGCTTTTCTTCCAAGGAGGGCTTCCCTGATAGCTCAGTTGGTAAAGAATCCACCTGCAATGCAGGAGACCCCAATTCAGTTCCTGGATCAGGAAGATCCGCTGGAGAAGGGACAGGCTACCCATCCATTATTCTTGGGCTTCCATTGTGGCTCAGCTGGTAAAGAGTCTGCCTGCAATGCGGGAGACCTAGGTTCACTCCCTGCGTTGGGAAGATCCCCTGGAGAAGGGAAAGGCTACCCACTTCAGTATTCTGGCCTGGAGAATTCCATGGACTGTATGGTCCATGGGGTCGCAAAGAGTTGGACATGATTGAGCCACTTTCACTCACTTCACTTCTTCCCAGGAGCAAGCATCTTTTAATTTCATGGCTGCAGTCACTGTCCACAATGATTTTGGAGCCCAAAAAAATGAAATCTGTCACTGTTTCCACTTTCCACGTCTATTTGCTATGAAGTGATGGGACGGGATGTCATGATCTTGTTTAGTGTAGGTGCCTGCATCTTGCTAGGTCTTCTGTGTAACTCGCTGCAGCATCTACATGAGTACTTTCTACTTCACCTTGCACTCTCATGTTGTGGAGATGGATTCTTTCCTTAAAACCCGTGAATCACCCTTTGCAGCTACAGACTTCCCCTTTGCCACTTCTTTACCTTTCTCTGTCTTCATAGATGGGTTTCCCTTGTGGTTCAGCTGGTAAAGATTCATAGAAAATCAGGGCTTTGATCTGGATTAAGCTTTGGTTTAAGGTAATGCTGTGGCTTGTTTGATCTAACCAGACTACTAAAACTTTCTGCTTATCTGCAGTAAGGCTGTTTTGTTTTCTTATCATTTGTGTGTTCAGTGGAGTAGTGCTTTAACTTTTCTTCAAGAACTTTTCCCATATAGCCGTTATGGAGAACAGTATGGAGATTTCTTCGAAAAGCTAGGAATAATCTACCATATGACCCAGAAATCCCACTACTGGCCACATACCCTGAGAAAACCATAATTCTAAAAGAAGACATATGTACCCCAACATTCATTGCAGCACTATTTACAATAGCTGAACATGAAAGCAACCTAGCTGTCCATTGACAGATAGATAGAGAAGCTGTGGTACATATATACAATGGAACATTACTCAGCCACAAAAAGGAACACATTTGAGTGAGTTCTGGTGAGGTGGGTGAAACTAGAGCCTGTTATACAGAGTGAAGTAAGTCAGAAAGAGAAAAATAAATACCATGTATTAACACACATATATGGAATCTATTAATATAAAAATTGTACTGATGAACCTGCTTGCAGGGCAGTGGTAGACATAGGGAACAGACTTATGGACACAGCGAGGGAAGGAGAGGATGGGATACTTGAGAGAGCAGTACTGAAACATGCCCATAGCCAGTGGGCATTTGCTCTGTGACTCAGGGAACTCAGCCAATGCTCTGTGACAGCCTAGAGGGGTGGGAGGTGGGAGGGAGTTTCAAGAGGGAGGGGACGTATGTATATCTAAGGCTGATACATGTTGATGTATGAAAGAAACCAACACAACACTGCAAAGCAATTACCCTCCCATTAAAAATAAATTAAAAACAAACAACAAAGAACTTTTCCTTGGCATTCACAACTTGGGTAACTGTTTAGCACAGGAGGCCTGGCTTATGGCCTATCTCAGCTTTTGACAAACCTTCTCCACTAAGCTTAGTCATTTCCAGCTTTTCATTTAAAATGAGAAATGGGTGACTCTTCTTTTTGCTTGAACACTTGGAGGTTGTTTTAGAGTTAGTAGTTGGCTTAATTTCGATATTGTTTTGTCTCAGAATAGGGAGGCCTGAGGAAAAGGGAGAGTGATGGGGAATGGCCAATTGGTGGAGCAGTCAGCACAGATAACATTTATTAGGCTCATATGGGTGCAGTTCATGGAATCCCAAAACACATTGCAATGGTAACATCTAAGATCATTGCGTACAGATCATTATAAAAACATAATAATAATGAAAAAGTTTGAAATATTGTGAAAATAACCACAATGTGACACATGACACAAAGGGAGCAAATGCTGTTGGAAAAATGGTACCCATGGTTTTGTTTTAGGCAGGGTTGCCACAAACCTTAACTTTTGTAACAAAAAACCTCAGTATCTGTAAAACATAATAAAAGCCCCTATAGACTTGTTCTGGTAGGCAGTTAAGTTACCTTGTAGATTGGCTCAGTGCTTTTGAAGCCTGTTTTTAAGCTCCTTTTGGGAAGTCTTAAGTAGCCTTTGGGCTTCACTGCTGGCTCAGTAAAGAATCTGCATGCAATGAGGGTGATGCAGGAGATACAGGTTCAATTCCTGGATCAGGAAAATCCCTTGGAGGAGGGCATGGTAACCCACTCCAGTATTCTTGCCTGGAGAATCCTTGGACAGAGGAGCCTGGTGGGCTCTGGGGTCGATAAGAGTTGGGCACCTGGGTATGCACGCAAAGTAGCCTTTATGCTTGGCTAATGCGGTCTCTTGTAAAACAAGGCTGTTCGGGGATGTATTCTCATAACTATTGTTGACTTAACTATTGTTGGTGGGAAAGATTCTCAGCCTTGTGTGATCTCTGTGAGTTGTTCTTTTTAAAAATCTTTTTTTTTCTCCTTAGGAAATTGATTTTGTTGGGCTCTGTAGCATGTTTTTGTAAGCATGTACGGATTGGCATTCAGCTAAATAGTCAAGGGAACTGTTCAGTAGATTGGTGGACTTCTTTCTCAGTATAACTCTTTTCTCACAGGTGTTCTGTAGTGTAAATTTTATTTGCCTTGCCTCTCCAGACTCTCATCTTTGTTTCTTTAACTCAGCAAAATTGCTGGGCTCTTTGAGTTCCTCTCAGTGTGCTACATTTTGGATATAGCCTTTAGATGTAAAGCCTGGGCAATGGCAGGGCTTTTCTCATTTCTTTTCTTATGGATCACAGTCCTGAAATGTCTGATATCTAATGTGTGAAAATAGTTTCCCATAATTTTTTTTTTTGAGTTTTTTAGCTGTTTACAGCAGACAGATAATATCCTCTTACTTCCTTGTAGTCAGAAGTGGAAGTCCTGTAATGGACACTTTCAAATTTTTAAGTTGTTTGAACTTTCAGTAGCATTCTTGAAAGTGGTCAAGTACTACTTTCTTGTCCTTCATGACCTCATTTCTTAATTATTGATGTTTTCCTGGGGTCTCTTTTCTCTTTGATCCTATTTCTTCTTAGACATTTTCTTGATGGCTTTATCCCTTATCATACCTTTAGGCTTCATCTGTGTGCTGTGTGTGTGTGTGTGTGTTTGTGTTAGTCACTCAGTTGTGTCCAACTCTTTGCAATCCCATGGACCAGAGCCCGCCAGCCTCCTCTGTCCATGGAGTTCTCCAGGCAAGAATACTGGAGTGGGTAGCCATTCTCTTCTCCAGGGGATCTTCCTGATCCAGGGATTGAACCTGGGTCTTCTGCATTGCAGGTAGATTCTTTACCATAACACCAAAAAATGACGTTGCCAATTCAGATCTCTCCTGGGATTCATATAAACAGTTGGTTACTGGAAATATACATTTGGATGAGAGGAGTTAAACCCAACACGTTCCTCTTCAAGCTTTTTTCTGATGTTCTTTAGTTTGGTAAATAACGTTACCTCTAGTCATTTGCTTGAACCAAAGGCTTAAGAGACATTCTCAACTTCTGTGTTTCTTGCATCTCCGCATATTTAATCAAAACCACTTTCTGTTGACTGTGCCTGCTCAGTATCTTGATTAGCTTATCTTATCTCAGTTCTTATTGCCACTGCTACTATGTTCTTTGCATCCATATTTTGAACAACCCCCTGCTAGTTTCCCTTCTCTATTGTTACTTATTGCATGTCCTCCTTCTTGATTACAGGGAAGTGATCTTTTAAAAACAGAGCTCCTTAATATGGTTTACAAGACTCTTTTTAACCGACTCTTCTTACCTCTGCATCCTGACCATTTTACTTTATTCATATGGAATTACTTTTGGTCTGTCAAACACACCATGTGTAATGTCTTGTTTCTAGATATTTCAGCCCATGCCATACTGTGGATAACTTTTAAAAAAGCAAAAATAAATTAAAAAGTTTTCTCTATGGCAACCAGTCAAGTAGCCCATAAAACTAAAAACTCATAAGTAAAGTCACTACAAGTGGGAATATTTGCAACCTAAACCTTTTCTTATCTCTGTGCACAGATAAGAAAAGAACCAAAAACCCAGAAGAAAAGTGAACAGAAATCATGAATAGATGATTTTGCTTCATACTATATTAAAAGATGCTCAACTTCACTCACAGTAGGAGAAATACAAAATAAATCTGAGTTACAAGTTTTTACCTAATATATTGGCTGAAATCCAAATATTTCTAAATACAGACTTTAATATATCTATCTAGATATAGAGTTTAGTACTCTGTAGGTGGAATTGTGGGAAAAGAAGATTTCTCATGTAATACTGGTAGGAAAGTAAATTGGTGTAAGCCCCCCAGAGGGCAATTTGCTGGTGTCAATTAATATACATATATATTGATATAATGTACAATTGTAGTAGATAAATATACCATAATATAATCAATCAGCAATTTTAAGAATATATAGTTATTATAATAGTGATTTTATTATGTTATTAAATTTATATTATGAAATACGGTTATGCTTATAGTATATGTACTTACTTATCATTATGTATACTTCTATATGGTCTTCCCTGGTGGGTCAGTGATAAAGAATCCGCCTGCAATGCAGGAGACACGGATTCTGGGTCAGGAAGATCCATTGTAGGAGGGCATGGCAAACCCCCTCCAGTGTTCTTGGACAGAGGAAACTGGCGGGCTACGCTCCATAGGGTCATAAAGAGTCGAGCATGACTGAAGCGACTGAGCCACACACACAGACACACACACACGTCTATATTTTGTGTGTTTATATATTTTCTTGCTCTCACAGTTTCACGTTTGGGAATTTATCCTAAAGATACACAAGCACATGTATGAGCTGACTTACCTGTAAGCTTATTTATTGCAGTGTTTATAATAGCAAAAGGGAACCTAGATATCTATAAGTGAAGGATTGCTGAGAAAAAAGAAAAGAATGAAGATGCTGTCTATGAATTTATGTTGTAGAGATCTCCAACAAAGATTTTATGTTGTTACGTAAAAACATCAAAGTATGTAACAGCGTGGGTAAAACAGTATATATACAGTGTGTGTATAAAATGCTATATTGTGTGTTAAAAAGGGGGAGAAATAGAAATATTTTTATAAAGGTTTCACAGGAAGGTAATAAAAGTGCTTATTCTTTGAGGTGTTTCTGGGAAAATTAAGAACAGGAGTTGCAAGGAGACTGTATACTGTATACTTTTTTTGTATTTTTGAGTTTTGAACCATCTGAATATATTGTCTCTTAAAATTTTTAAATGTATAAGAGATCTTAACAGAAAATGCTTTTTCTTTTGTTTTTCTCATTAGTAAGCTAAAAAAGCTGAGTGAAGACAGTTTGACTAAGCAGCCTGAAGAAGTTTTTGATGTATTAGAGAAACTGGGAGAAGGGTAAGTACAAAAAATACAAAAGTAGAATTTAGATAATGACAGAACAGTTATAACGTCCCATGTAAGATTAGTCCTTCACTAGAGTATATTTGACTGAATTCAACAGTAAACGTACAGAGGGAATGTAACAATACCTGAACATAGCAAAGGTCATATATGACAAGCCCAAGCTAGCATCATACTCCATAATGAAAAACCAAAAGTATAGGAGAACTTCCAAGATAATAAAGGCATAAAACACAAAACAGGTTAGATCAGTAGGAACAGGGAAAAGGAAATAGAGAAAACAAAAATATAAAATAGTAAGATAAATTTAAGTTAGAAGGAATAAAGTGAAATGTATTTTTCACTAAATATCAGTTCTCCCATAGACAGACTATTAGGGTCAATTAAAATGCAAAACTTAGCTATATGCTGTTTATAAGAGCCTGTGTAACACAAAGGGTGGACATATAATGGTATTTCCTATTAGAGACATCAGATAAGAAAGAGGTAATCATATCAAAAAAGAAAGCACAAATGGCAATGTTTATATCAGGTAAATTAGAGTTAAAAGATCATAAGTGAGTAAAGAGGAGTTAATATTCAGATAAAGAATGAAGAGGGATATTAGGTAATGATATGAAAGAGAACTCACAGTGAAACATAGTAAGACCTGGTGATGTTGTGAATTGAGTGCATTGTAATTCAGCTTCTGGCAAGATTAGATGTTGGGTTGCAGAAGTCTCAGTCCTGGACATATAAGAAATAAGATTTTCTTTGAAGCGTTCAGAAGTTCTCTGGCTCTCTCAGTCTTGGCCTGGGATTTTAAGCCCTGAGCTTGTTATATTTGTTTTATGACTTTTCCAGCTTAGTCAGGAGCAGCCATTCCATTCTGCAGTTTTTGTACTCTTATTTTCACTGTAACATTCAGTTGATTCAGGTACTTGATCTTCTAAAGCTTTCTCTAGACTCCAGGAACTAAGGATAATAATTTAAATAATTATTTTGCCATCAGATACCTTAGTCTCAGTGTTCTTCTTGTCCCTTGCATTGAAGTCATTACCATCTTTAAATCTAAGAAAGAACTAATCCAAGATTCCCATTTCTTAAGATTCTTTCCTTTGGAACCACTTCCTTGGAACCACTTCCTTCCCCAAAACTATTGGTAGCAGATCATGGTTAGGAAAAGAAAGGTTACTCTATGAACTCCAGGTATAGTTTATTATGAAATTTGGAGCTCAAATGACTTGTGGAAAGGCCAGGGCTGCAAAGGTTATGGACTGTCACTGAAGCTCAGAGAGGCTAGTGCTGAAGATCTCAGTTTGAAGCACTGAAGTGGTGTTTCTCAAAAGCTCACATGGGCTCTGCTGGAATCCCTAAGAATCATTTAGATGCTCCCACCAACTCTCTTTGGAGCAGCAGCAGTGTGGTG
Source organism: Bos indicus (assembly GCF_029378745.1). Taxonomy (NCBI): domain Eukaryota; kingdom Metazoa; phylum Chordata; class Mammalia; order Artiodactyla; family Bovidae; genus Bos; species Bos indicus. The sequence goes on from NC_091773.1 coordinate 65,826,160, forward strand.
GTTATCAAGAGGCTCAGCCGGAAGCCACTGTGTATCTGATATTGGGTCAGGCATCTGCTGCAGCTGTATTTGAAAAGTGATGGTCTTTCCTCAGCTTTTTGCCATTCAGATTTCATGAATGTTCTTCTCATTGCCAGACTCTTCACTGGGATCCATTCAGGGAAGGGAAATCTGGGAAATGTGGTTCCCAGTTTTCTTTTGTAGTAACAGAAAGACCTTAGAAGAGACTGATGGTGTTGCTTAATTGGCAGTAGTTAATCTAGCTCTGAGTCTAGACTAGCTTTTGAGGGGCAACACACACACACACACAGACACACACACACACACATATATATGTGTGTGTGTGTGTGTGTGTGTATATATATATATATGGCTTCAAAGGGGGAGATACAGATTTCCCTTGCTCTCTGAAAGTAGAGCATTCTTATGAAACCTTTAGTAAGTTGAAACGTTGTAATGCAAAGAAAGGCTTCCCTGGTGGCTCAAATGATAATCTGCCTGCAACGCAAAAGACGCAGGTTTGATTTATGGGTCAGAAGATCCCCTGGAGAAAGGGAATGGCTACCCACTCCAGTATTTTTGCCTGGAGAATCCTTGGACAGAGGAGCTGAAGCAGATACATTACAACACATCTTGCTAACAGTTACGCAAAATAAATTGTGAGATAAAGCACAGATCCTCTCAGACAAAGCTCAGAGATATGGTGGCTTGATGCTGAGTGTAGTTCTAGGAATGAGCTTGGTGGGGCCACTGTTGCTGCTCATGGTACTTTCTCCCTCTCTAATGGCTCCTGCAAAAATAAATGTTGAATGCTGTTTTTGTTTTCACCTTTTTTTATAAAAGTGTAAATCCTCTTCGGAATTCATCTGGTTAGTGAAACAGGTGTTAATCCAGGCCTTTTGTAAAAATGAAGGGGCGTAAAGCGAACTTTTGAAAAGTGGGTTTACCTGTATATGTGCGTGTGTGTAAATTAGAACTATATACACACACACACATATACACACAAACCCATGGTGAAGGTTTCAGTTACCCCTAAGCAGTCTGGGCAGGTGTGGGACTCTGATATTTTGTGGGTGATTTTGCTTAAGGTGAGATCAGCCTTTTCTCCTAACATGAGATTTTGGCTGTTTTTATTCTATATTCCATTCTTTTAACTTCCATTTATATATCTTCTTAATGCTGCACTTGTTTGAGTTGACAAACCGTAAGTCTATTTCTTTCATTCATAAGAAGCACAGCACATCTTTTTCTATTAATTTGGTGATTTTAATGAATTTTAAGTCTATAATTGAAGCATTCAAGCTAAGATATAATTCACTTTTAAAATTTGTTTCCTTTGATTTGTCACCATTGAGTAGTATTTTAAATTAGAAAAGACTACATGTGAAGACTCAGACTCTTTCTCTAATAGTTATGGTGTTTGAAGGGAAAAAAATAAAGGAATGTCTTGGTTTCTTTTAGGTCTTATGGAAGTGTATTTAAAGCAATACATAAGGAATCTGGTCAAGTTGTGGCAATTAAACAAGTACCTGTTGAGTCAGATCTTCAGGAAATAATCAAAGAAATTTCCATAATGCAGCAATGTGACAGGTATGAAGAGATTTTATTTCTTTATTTACCTTCATTTTGATAAGTTTTGCTAGTCATGTACAATAAAATGTATTCTTTGGTCATTTTAGTTTTTTCTTCTGACTTCCCATCAGAAGTAAGACTGATCTTTTAAGAAAGATGAGAATAGCTTTGTTGGGTTGTCTTAGGACTTTCAGTTCTAAGCAGAAATAGTATTATAAAGCAATATGTGGTGATAGAATATACTCGAGCGCTTTTCTCATTTTCAGGAAAAATTTACAGGTGAAAATTAGCTTCTCATATTAAGGAGAAATTTTTTAACAATCCTTTTGCTGTGATTTGTTTTGAATAATTAAAAACACTTCTGGAGGAGGTTGCCAATAGATGGGGAAAAATGGAAACAGTGACAGACTGCTTTCCTGGGCTCCAGAATCACTGTGGATGTTGACTGCAGCCATGAAATTAAAAGATGCTTGCTTCTTGGAAGAAAAGCTATGACAAACCTACACAGTGAATTGAAAAACAGAGCCATCACTTTGCCATCAAAGGTCTGTATAGTCAAAGCTTTGGTTTTTCCAGTGGTCATGTATGGATATGAGAGTTGGACCATAAGAACGCTCAGTGCTGAAGAACTGAAGCTTTTGAATTGTGGTGCTGGAGAAGACTCTTAAGTGGCCCTTCGACAGCAAGGAGATCAAACCAGTCAATCCTAAAAGAAACCAACCCTGAATATTCATTAGAAGGACTGATGCTGAAGCTGAAGCTCAATATTTTGGCCTCCTGATGTGAAGAACTGACTCATTGGAAAGCATCCTGATGCTGGGAAAGATTGAAGGCAGGAGAAAAAGGGGATGACAGAGGATGAGATGGTTGGATGGCATCACTGACTCAAGGGACATGAGTTTGAGCTAACTCCGGGAGATAGTGAAAGACAGGGAAGCTTGGTGTGCTGCAGTCCATGGGGTTGCAAAGAGTCAGACACAACTGAGCGACTAAACAACAAAAATTAAAAGTCATGTTTTATGTAACTTTCATTTATTCAACTGACATTTACTGGACAACCCTAGTGTGCCAGGTACTGTCACAGGATCTAGGAATACCAAGGAAACTAAGACATTGTTTTTCTTCTTGAGGAGCTGGTAATCTGGTTGGGAAGACAGATACTTAAGTGAATAGCTATAGTACAGCACAATCATTGTGCATGTGAGGAGATGTGAGAACAAGGAGGGAGGGCACCTACCTCAGCTAGGAGTCAGGAACTCTGGAATGCTGAGGAAGTGTAAGTCTGGTGAAGAAATGGAGCGGTGAGAGAATTCAGAGAATTAAAAGTAGAAAGGTGAAAAACAGCTCACTGTTAGGTGCTGTTCTGATAGGGTTTAGAATTACTGGGTGGAAAGTAGGAGACAGAGATTGGTCTGAAATGAGTTTGGATAGGTAAATGGAACTGACCATGAAGCTGACCTGTTAAGTAGCCTGGCTTTTCCTAAGGGATGCAGAGTCTATAGTTAATCGAAGAGGGAATTGTTCTCCCTGTATAAAAGGTCTCTAGGTAGGGTTAGCCACCTAGCACGTGGTCTTTGGTCTCATGCTTATTACCTCATAGTTACAGGAGGGCTGCTTCAGCTCCAGCCTTTTATCTACATTCCAGACAGGAGAAAGATGAGAAGAAGCAGGAAAGGGCTTCCCCAGAAACCCTCAGCTTATATTTTATTCATCAGAATTGCATCACATGGTGACTTAGAGCTGGTGAACTTAGAGGAGTCTAGACACATTGTCACCTTTAATCAAATCATTGGGCCCTATTAGTAAGAGATGTATAGAAAACTTCCTTTTCTAAAGGTATATAAAATCCATATATTATAAGCTCTTTGGGTAATGAAGTGACTGAATAATTCTAGAGGAACTTTGTTGCTTAGATCTGTTCAATTTTGCTCTTCTTTATTGTATGCTGTATATTTAGATCATATTACATATTTTTCATCAAGGCCATGTAAAGTGGTTATAGAAAAAACATACATTCCTCAGTTACCCAATCAAATATATAATTTGAGAATTTTTCCAGACCTTGCTGTTTATTTGATAACTTCATAAGAATGTGGCTCCCGTAGTTTGATGTAGATAAGGAAAGACTGGACGTAGTGTAGTGATGGCTCCTTCAGTTGTTTAATATTTGCATGTAACTATGATTATTTTATTGTAATGATTAAAAATAGTTCAGTTTCTAGTGTTGTTCTTTAGAGATTTTAACTGAGTGTGGTCTAGGGAAAAGCAGTGTCTCAGATATTACCTATTATACATCTCCTCCCCTAATCTTTGTGCATCTTGATGCCTATCAGATCTTATTCAGATTTCTGCAGCAACTTCCTGTGTTCACTTTGTCTTTCATTTTTGCCTGCTCCAGCCTGTTTCCCTCCTGAAGTTAGAGTCTTCTTTCTCAAATGCACACCTAATCAAGCCATTCCCTGTTTAAAACCCTTCAGTGGCTCCTCATTGCTTGGCTGAATCCAGTCTCCTAAAGGATGGCCTGCAAGGTCCTGCATATCTGGCTAGTGCTTATGCTTCCTCTCTTGTACCTGAGTTTTGCTTTTAAGCACCTGTTTACTTGCATTCTGTCACCTGACTCTTAAATTCTTTTGAGTTTGGGGTGATGTCTTACTAAGTGCCCTTGGATCCTGCCACATAGTAGCTACTAAAGTATTGACCGGTATTAACTAATTCCCATCTCGATGACTCAACTGGAATATCCAGAAGCAACTTTAATTTAATATTCTAGAACCAAATTTTTAATTGTTGAAGAAAAACCTTTCAGGTCCCTATTTTGTTAATGATATCATCATCTAGTTAGTTTTTCAAAACAGAACTCATCTGTTTTTCTTATACCTCTGCTGACACTAATACTTGTAGTGTCTCCTTCTGAAATGTCTTCACTATCTTTATCCTTTCTTCATTCCTTGAGAGAAGGAACCATATTTCTTAGCACATGTTATAGTACCTCGCACTGTACTTTCTGTTCAGTGAATGTGAATAAATATGTATGGATAAGAAGAATGTGAAAGAGCACTGTAGGTTGAGGGAACCCTAGGGAAATTTGATATTTGTTCCTGTTATGTACTTCAAACTACTAAGTGGAAAAAAAAAATAATGAATTAAAGGGGTAGGAAGTGTTAGTTGCTCAGTGTCCAACTCTTTTCAGCCCCCACCAGGCTTCTCTGTCTGTGGGATTTCTCAGACAAGAATACTGGAGCAGGTTGCCAATCTCTTCTCCAAGGGATCGTCCGAACCCAGGGATCGAGCCTGGGTCTCCTGCATTGCAGTTGGATTCTTTAACATCTGAGCCACCGCTGAAGCCCAAAGGGGTAGAAAAAGTAAACAAATTCTAGAAATTTTGTACCACTTTATAGCAGAACACTTTGCAAATAGTAAGTACTTGTCAAAGAATTTGTTGAATGAAATGGTGAAACAGATCATGATATTAGGTTGATGCAAATGTAATTGCAGTTTTGGAACGTGAATTTTAAATAATTGTAACTAGGCTTAAACACATTTACTGATCAAAATAGAAACCATTACAATCAATACATTTTTGCCAGTGAGAAATAAGTTTGTTTATTCCTGTAGCATGAAAATTCATGCTTTGGGATTCGAGGAACTCTTGGAAAGAATTTTCTGTCTTCTGCTGATTGTGGAAGCATTCATTTTTCCTGCAAAAAATTGTCAGAGATGCTTCAAGAAGTGGTAGTCAGTTGGCTGAGAGTTCAGGTGAATATGATGGATGAGGCAAAGTTTGTAACCCAATTCGTTCAACTTTTGACATGTTGGTTGTGCAGCGTGTGGTCTGGTGTCGTGGAGAAGAATTGGGCCCTTTCTGTTGAGCAGTGATGGCAGTAGGTGGGCAGTTTTCTGTGCATCACATTGATTTACTGAGCATACTTCTCAGATGTAATGGTATTGCTGGGATTCAGAAAGCTGTAGTGGATCAAATGGGCAGCTGACCACCAAACAGTGACCATGATCTTTTTTTGATGCAAGTTTGGCTTTGGAAAGTGCTTTGGAGCTTCTTCTTGGTCATGCCACTGAACTGGTTGTTGCACAAAATCTACTTTCGTTGCAGGTCACAATCTGATTGAAAAATGGCTTGTTGTTGCATAGAATAAGAGAAGACAACACTTGAGAATGACAATTTGTTTGATTTTCAGTCAGTTCAGGAGGTACCCACTTACCACGTTTTTTCACCTTTCTAATTTACCTCAAATGCCAAATGACCGTAGAATGATTGACACTGAGTTCTTTGGCAACCTCTCCTGTAGTTGTAAGAGGGTCAGCTTAGATGGTCCTCTCAGTTGGTCGTTGTCAACTTCAGATGGCCGGCTACTGCGCTCCTCATCTTCAAGGCTCTTGTCTCCTTTGCAAAACTTCCTGAACCACCACTGCACTGTACGTTCGTTAGCAGTTCCTTGGCCAAATGCATTGTTGGTGTTGTGAGTTGTCTCTGCTGCTTTACAACCCATTTTGAACTTGAATAAGAAAATTACTCGAATTTGCTTTTTGTCTAACATTTCCGTAGTCTAAAATAAATATTAAATAAGCAGCAAGTAATGTCATTCTGTCATTTTTGAGATTGCATCCAAGTGCTGTATTTTGGACTCTTTTGTTGACTATGATGGCTGCTTCATTTCTTCTAAGGGATTCTTGCCCACAGTAGTAGACATAATGGTCATCTGAGTTAAATTCACCCATTCCAGTCCATTTCAGTTCACTGATTCCTAGAATGTCGACATTCACTCTTGCCGTCTCTTGCTTGACCACTCCCAATTTGCCTTGATTCATGGACCTGACATTCCAGGTTCCTGTGCAGTATTGTTCTTTACAGCATCGGACTTTACTTCCATCACTAGTCACATCCACAGCTGGGTGTTGTTTTTGCTTTGGCTCTGTCTCTTCATTCTTTATGGAGTTATTTCTCCACTGATTTCTAGTAGCATACTGGGCACCTACCGACCTGGGGAGTTCATCTTTCAGTGTCCTATCTTTTTGCATTTTCATACTGTTCATGGGGTTCTCAAAGCAAGAATACTGAAGTGGTTTGCTTTTCCCTTCTCCAGTGGACCACATTTTGTTACAACTCTCCACCATGACCCATCTATCTTGGGTGGCCCTACACGCGTGGCCCATAGTTTCATTGAGTTAGACGAGGCCGTGGTCCATGTGATCATTGGTTAGTTTCCTGTGATTGTGGTTTTCAGTCTGTCTGCCCTGTGACAGAGAAGGGTAAGAGGCTTATGGAAACTTCCTGATGGGAGAGACTGACTGAGAGGGAAATTGGGTCTTGTTCTGATGGGTTGGGCCATGTTCAGTTCAGTTCAGTTCAGTCGCTCAGTCGTGTCCTCTTCTTTGCGATCCCATGAATCGCAGCACACCAGGCCTCCCTGTCCATCACTAACTCCTGGAGTTCACTCAAACTCATATCCATAGAATCAGTGATGCCATCCAGCCATCTCATCCTCTGTCATCCCCTTCTCCTCCTGCCCCCAATCCCTCCCAGCATCAGAGTCTTTTCCAATGAGTCAGCTCTTCCCATGAGGTGGCCAAAGTACTGGACTTTCAGCTTTAACATCATTCCTTCCAAAGAAATCCCAGGGCTGGTCTCCTTCAGAATGGACTGGTTGGATCTCCTTGCAGTCCAGGGGACTCTCAAGAGTCTTCTCCAACACCACAGTTCAAAAGCATCAATTCTTCGGCACTCAGCTTTCTTCACAGTCCAACTCCCACATCCATACATGACCACAGGAAAAACCATAGCCTTGACTAGATGGACCTTTGTTGGCAAAGTAATGTCTCTGCTTTTGAATATGCTGCCTAGGTTGGTCATAACTTTCCTTCCAAGGAGTAAGCGTCTTTTAATTTCATGGCTGCAGTCACCATCTACAGTGATTTTGGAGCCCAGAAAAATAAAGTCTGACACTGTTTCCACTGTTTCCCCCATCTATTTCCCATGAAGTGATGGGCCAGGATGCCATGATCTTTGTTTTCTGAATGTTGAGCTTTAAGCCAACTTTTTCACTCTCCTCTTTCACTTTCATCAAGAGGCTTTTTAGTTCCTCTTCACTTTCTGCCATAAGGGTGATGTCATCTGCATATCTGAGGTTATTGATAGTTCTCCCGGCAGTCTTGATTCCAGCTTGTGTTTCTTCCAGTCCAGCGTTTCTCATGATGTACTCTGCATAGAAGTTAAATAAGCAGGGTGACAATATACAGCCTTGACGTACTCCTTTTCCTATTTGGAGCCAGTCTGTTGTTCCATGTCCAGTTCTAACTGTTGCTTCCTGACCTGCATACAGGTTTCTCAAGAGGCAGGTCAGGTAGTCTGGTATTCCCATCTCTTTCAGAATTTTCCACAGTTTATTGTGATCCACACAGTCAAAGGCTTTGGCATAGTCAATAAAGCAGAAATAGATGTTTTTCTGGAACTCTCTTGCTTTCGATGATCCAGCGGATGTTGGCAATTTGATCTCTGGTTCCTCTACCTTTTCTAAAACCAGCTTGAACATCAGGAAGTTCACGGTTCACGTATTGCTGAAGCCTGGCTTGGAGAATTTTGAGCATTACTTTACTAGCATGTGAGATGAGTGCAATTGTGCAGTAGTTTGAGCATTCTTTGGCATTGCCTTTCTTTGGGATTGGAATGAAAACTGACCTTTTCTATGTTCAGTACATCTTTAATCCAATTTTCTGTTGATGGGTGGGGCTGTGTTCCCTCCCTGTTATTTACCTGGGGCCAAACTATGGTGGAGGTCATGAAGATAATGGTGACCTCCATTGATGCACTGCTGCAATCAGTACCCCCAGCCCTGTAGCAGGTCACTGCCAACCCACACCTCTGCCAGAGACTCCTGGACACTTATGGGCAAGTCTGGGTCAGTTTCTTGTGGGGTCACTGCTCCTTTCTCTTGGGTCTTGCTGTGCACAAGTTTCTTTTTGTGCCTGCTGAGAATTTGTCTCCTAGTCCTGTGTAAGTTCTGGCAGCTCTATGGTGGGGTTAATGGTGACCTCCTCCAAGAGGGCTTATGCCACACCCAGGTCTGCTGCACCCAGAGAACGACAGAATGGTCTCTGTTTTCTTCCAAGGCAAACCATTCAATATCACAGTAATCCAAGTCTATGCCCCAACCAGTAATGCTGAAGAAGCTGAAGTTGAAAGGTTCTATGAAGACCTACAAGACCTAGAACTAACACCCATAAAAGAAATCCTTTTCATTATAGGGAACTGGAACGCAAAAGAGGAAGTCAAGAAATATCTGGAGTAACAGGCCAATTTGGTCTTGGAATGCAGAATGAGGCAGGGCAAAATCTAATAGAGTTTTGCCAAGTGAATGCGCTGGTCATTGCAAACACCCTCTTCCAACAACACAAGAGAAGACTCTACACATGGACATCACCAGATGGTCAGTACAGAAATCAGATTCTTTGCAGCCAAAGATGGAGAAGTTCTATACAGTCAGCAAAAACAAGACCGGGAGCTGACTGTGGCACAGACCATGAACTCCTTATTTGCAAATTCAGACTTAAATTGAAGAAAGTAGGGAAAATCACTAGACCGTTCAGGTATGACCTAAATCAAATCCCTTATGATTATACAGTGGAAGTGAGAAATAGATTAAAGGGGTTAGATCTGATAGACAGAGTGCCTGATGAACTATGGACAGAGGTTTGTAACATTGTATAGGAGGCAGGGATCAAGACCATCCCTTGATCCAAGGAATGAAATGAATTACAAGGAAAAGAAATGCAAAAAGGCAAAATGGTTGTCTGAAGAGGCCTTACAAATAACTGAGAAAAGAAGAGAAGCTAAAGGCAAAGGAGAAAAGGAAAGATATACCCATTTGAATGCAGAGTTCCAAAGAAGAGCAAGGAGAGATAAGAAAGCCTTCCTCAGTGATCAGTGCAAAGAAATAGAGGAAAACAATAGAATGGGAAAGACTAGACATCTCAAGAAAATTAGAGATAGCAAGGGAACATTTCATGCAAAGATGGGCTCAATAAAGGACAGAAATGGTATGGACCTAACAGAAGCAGAAGATATTAAGAAGAGGTGGCAAGAATACACAGAAGAACTATACAAAAAAGATCTTCACAAACCGCATAATCACGATGATGTGATTACCAGCCTAGAGCCAGACATCCTGGAATATGAAGTCAAGTGGTCCTTAGGAAGCATCACTACAAACAAAGCTAGTCGAGGTGTTGGAATTCCAGTTGAGCTATTTCAAATCCTAAAAGTTGATGCTGTGAAAGTGCTGCGCTCAATATGCCAGCAAATCTGGAAAACTCAGCAGTGGCCACAGAACTGGAAAAGATCAGTTTTCATTCCAATCCCAAAGAAAGGCAATGCGAAAGAATGTTCAAACTGTCACACAATGGTACTCATCTCACACGCTAGTAAAGTAATGCTCAAAATTCTCCAAGCCAGGCTTAAGCAATATGTGAACCGTGAACTTCCAGATGTTCAAGCTGGATTTAGAAATGGCAGAGAAACCAGAGATCCAATTGCCAACATCACTTTCACTTTCAATAAGTCATTAGCAAAAAAGAAAAAAAAAGTGAGAAATGCACATTAAAATAATGTATAACATAATCACATTTAAGAATGTATTCCAGTATGAAACAGCAAAGTTCAACAATGTAAAATCACAATTACTTTTGAACCAACCTAATAAAAGTGGATTCCGTCTTCTAGATTTCAGTTTTACATTCATATTGAACGTATAAAATAGTGAAGAGGCAAAAAAGTTGGTTAGTTAAAGGATCCTAAAAGTGCTAAAGGATAAAGTGAGTGAAAAACTGGGAAATGGTGGGAGCAGGCATTACATTTTAGCTACTACTTACTTAGTGTTAATGCAGATGTGTTATTGAGAATTGGTATAAAAATGATTTGGATGAAAACAGTATAAATTGAAAAATGCCCACATAAAATAGTAGAATTTCAGCTAGAGAAAATGAGATTTGTAGTTTTGAAACTGATATATTTTCTTAAGTCTATGCAGCTATTTGGGCATTTGGCAAATTGTCTTGCTTTCTACACTGTAAAAAGAGACCAGAGGATGTTTTAAATTTTTTGTTCATTTTAGTGCATACTCAACATGTATTCAGTACAGCTTTTTGGTATAAATATTTAGGGGAACCCATCTGCATTGTTTATGGCTGAATCTTTTGTCTAGTCCAGTGCTTGCTTGACACAGAATAGGTATTTAGTAAGTATTTGTTGAATGTGTAAATCATCGAACGTTGGTGCTTGACTAAACCTCTGTAGGTATATTTTCGAGTTTTTCCTATGTATTCTTCTCTAAGGATGTGCTTCTAGGGGTATTTTCCTCAAACAGTGAAGAATCAAGCAGAGTGGGAAATTTAGCTCTTCTTTTTATCTTTTTCTCTATATTGGAGCTCATTCTAAAATTTTATATAAGGTTCTGGTGCTAAAGCATAATTAAGAACTATTTTACAGGAATAGAAAATGAGATCTAGAGATTTTACATGGATTGTCCTAGATCACAGCTAATGACTAGGATGATATGAGGAATGATATTTGCTGACTGCAGGGCGATTGCTGAAGAAAGCAATATCTATACAAAGATTACAACAGTTCAAAGTAAAGTACTCATTCTCAAGGCAAGGCTAGAGATGGAGGCAAGAGCTGGTCAGCAGTACTTTTGAATACCATGTGCCCAGGTAACGTGGATACAAGGGATACAAGGGAACCACAAACCTCTACACTTGTGGTACTTAACTCTCTAGGGAAGGAACTTCTCATGTCTAAACCAGGAGAAATGTGTTGTTAACGCATGCATTAGGGCACACAATTATTCACCTAATTTATTCTATATATATGTTGTTGTTGTTGTTTAGTTGCTAAGTTGTATCTGACTCTTGGTAAAACCCCATGGACTGTAGTTCACCAAGCTACTCTGTCCATGGAATTTTCCAGGCAAGAATACTGGAGTGGGTTACCATTTCCTCCTCCAGAGGATCTTCCTGTCCCAGGGATCAAACCTGCGTCTCCTGCATTGGCAGGCAGATTCTTTACCACTGACCACTGGGGAAGCCCTTCTTTGTAAATGTACACATTTATATAAAATACAAATTCAGTATATATATTATGTAAATAAATTTATTCACCTAATATATATCGAGTGCCTACTCCTGAGGGCAGCCCTTCTGTGCTGTGCACGAGAGGTATAACAATGAATGAACCAGACTTTGGAAGGACTGTCACTCAGATGGACTAGGCAGATGAATGGATAGGCTGTTTCAATGTAGTGTGTTAAGAGCTCTGATGGGGTAAACATAGAGAACATACTATATTGGTTGGAACCCATGTAAGGCCTCACTATTGGAAATTTAGGGAAAAAGGATGACTTAGATTTACTGGGCAAAGAGGGAGAAGTGATCCATGTGGTAGAAATAGCACGTTTCTAGCTTGTCTGCTCAGAGTCTTCTTCCAGAGCAGCTCCTGTCCCATCTGTTTTATTTGCTGATGCTTCTGGGTCAGATTGTGTTTGAACAGTGTTGCTGATTAAAAAAAAAAAAAAAAAATTGACATACACCATATTGAAGGATTTGTGATTAACTTTGGCAGTTTTTACCAGCTCATGTATATGATTTCATATTTTGGGTGGACCAGGAAACCAGTTGCTATGGTTTAGATTTATTTTGGAAAAAATTCCGTTTTCATAGGAGAGCATTCACATTGCCTTTGTGAAAACACTGTATTACCCCTATTAATTTAGAACACTGTGAAGATTGTAGAAGGGTGTTGAGGAAACTTACATAATGAAAAACAGCCATTTCTTAGGATTTTAATTGTCACATGCTCATAATGAGAACATTAAAAGTATGTTTTAGAAAATATTTGCAAAAGACTTATCTGATAAAGGAATGTTATCCAAACTATACAAAGAATTAAAGAAACTCAACTTGCAAATAACCCAATTAAAAAATTAACCAAACGCCTTAATGGACATCTCACCAGAGAAGATATACAGATGGCAAATAAAGATATGAAAAGATGCCCCACATTCCATGTCGTCAAAGAAATACAAATTAAAATGAGATACCACTGTACACCTGTTAGAATGCCCCAAATCCAGAAGACTGACAGCACCAAAAGCTGGTGAGATTGTGGAGCTGAAGGAACTTCTTTTCATTGCTGGTGGAAATGCAAAATAATATTGCCAGTTTAGAAGTCAGTTTGACAGTTTTATTCTGAAACTAAACATTCTTTTAACCATATTATCCAGCAGTCTTGCTCCTTTGAACCAGCCAAGATGTCCTTCAGCAGGTAAATGGGTAATCTGTGATATATGTCCAGACAATGGAATATTATTCAGTTGCGCTAGTGGTAAAGAGCCCGCCTGACAGTGCAGGAGACGTGAGATGTGGGTTTGATCCCTGGGTCGGGAAGATCACCTGGAAGAAAGTATGGCAACTCACTCCAGTATTTTGCCTGGAGGTTACAGTCCATGGGGTTGCAAAGAGAAGGGAACGACTGAAGTAACTTAGCACACACAAAAGGAAATGAGCTATCAAGCTATGAAGATACACAGAGGAAGTTTGGGTATTACTGGTGAAAGAGGATGATCTGAAAAGGCTACATATTGTATGATTTCAACCATATGACAGCCAGGCAGAAAACCCCTATAGAGACAGAGAAAAGATTGGTGGTTGCCTGGGGTTAGGATGGTGGAGGGAGGGAATGATTAGGTGGAGCTGTGAAATAACTCTGTATGGTGCTGAAACGGTGTATACAGCTGAAACCCAAAGAACGTACAATACCGTGAATGAATCCTAATGTAAAATATGGACTTTGGTTGACAGTGATGTGTGTCAATGTAGATTTTTCGGTTGTAACAAATGTCCCACGCTGGTAGGGGATGTTGATAATTGGGAAGCTATATGTGTTGTGGGAGGCAGGCAGTATATAAGAAATCTCTTTACATTTCACTCAGTTTTGCTGTCAATCTAATCTAAACCTGTTATAAGAAAAATACCTTTAACAAAACATGATTTTCTTCAATTAAGTTGAAATTCAAGTTAATATACAAATTTAATTACCTTTTAGACAGGAAACATTAACATTTGAATCTCTGTAAGAAGGTTAAATATAATGATCAGTCCAAATATAATAACGTGTACCACAAGTAGTGTCTATGTAAGGAACAAATAGGTAAGGAAAGTTTTCTATTTTTTCCCCCCTCTGGTTTTTCTTGTTTTTTTCCCCCTCATTTTTTTTTTTTTAAAAACACTACTTCTATTTTGAGTTGTAATAACAGAGAAAGACCATTAGGACAAGAGTTTGGGGGTTTCTGAAATGAAGACAGAGGAATGGCAAGGATTGGTACGTTAGGCATGAGATGAGAGGAAGCCAAGAAAGCAAAAAGAAAAAGGAGCGTGCTGTGTAGTTTCACTGGGCTGAAAGTGTTCAATGGGGAGAGGAAGTGAATGGGACAGGAGAGTGAGAGGCAGGGGCTGGCACTGGAGAAAGGAGTAGGCTGCCTCCTGGGTCCCCCAGTTGTCAAGGCATCGAGTTTCACTTTTGCTTCCAGGTGTATGCTGTAATTTCACTTGCATCTTCCTTGTCCCTCCAACCACTGGAGTTTTCAAAGTCATATTTAACTATTGTATTTGACCATGTCAAGAATACACAGAATTTCTGGGTTCTCATATGTCCTGTAAGTCCATACGGTGGCTTAGTCAAGATTCTTAGGCGTTATGGCCAAACTAAAACTTTGTGTGTTGCTTAAAATGGTAAGTAACACTGAGCTAGTGTTTTGAAGGAAGCTCTCTTTGCTTCCTCTCCAGCCTTTGATAATCAATGTGTGGTTTAAAAGAAAGACGTCAGTATATCTAAATAATTGTACAGTTAGCTAACTTGCCCACGGCTTTGACTCTGTCACCTTTGACCTCTGGCAGTCTTGCACTGGATACTTCTGCTTCAGTGCTATTTGATTGTATTATTTTCTCGCATAAACTCTTCATGGGTTCCCCGTTGCCTGGACTGCCTTTTCTTGTTTGTCACTAGCCTAAAGTCTACCAATTTTTCTCCCTAGCATCTTCCACAAGACTCTATATGTTGTTCAGTGAATGTTTGTTGATTATGTTTAAAATGATAATGAATGAGTGATGAATGAATGACATTTATGTCTGTGGAAACAGACTGAGTTAAAGTCCTAGGTCTTGAACTCTCTGAGCTGATTTGTGTCTGTGTTTGTAATTTTTCAAAGTGCTGGCTTGAAGTTTTAATCTTTAATTTGTCAATCTTAAATTTATACTTAGTGTGCAGTTGAAAGGAGACACAGTGGATAAAATGCAGTAGAAACCTTGCTTATTGTCTTCTAACTTACCATTATAGATTATCATCAAATTGGTATTGTGTATCTGTGGTGACCTAAATGGGAAGGAAATCCATAAAAGAGGGGATATATGTATATGTGTAGCTGATTCACTTTGATGGGTAGCAGAAACTAACACGACGTTGTTTAGTTGCTAAGTCGTGTACAACTCTTTTGTGACCCCATAGACTGTAACCCACCAGGCTCCTGTGTCCATGGAATTTCCAAGGCAAGAACACTGGAGTGGATTGCCATTTCCTTCTCCAACACAACACTGTAAAACAGCTATAATCCAATAAAATAAAAAAGAATTGCATTGAGTGGACCTTGAAAATCTTTCTTTGTTTTCTATTTCTTCTACTCCCACTCCCAAGCCACCATCTGTTTTTTAAAATGTAGGTTTTATTATTATTCAGTTATGATGAGACTAGCATATCCAGAGATAGATTTTTATACACATAGATCCAAGAAGGATAGGGGTGAGAGAGGGAGGACCCATGGGGGGAAACACCACAATCAGTCAGGAGGCAGATGGAAAGAGAGGGAAATGTGGGCAAGACCCTTTATTGTGGTCTCTGTGGGAAGGAATGGGTGATCTGAATAAACGGGTTTATTATTATTCAGTTGCTAAGTTGTGTCTGACTCTTTGTGACCTCATGGACTGCAGCACACCAGACTTTCCTGTCTTTCATCATCTCCCAGAGTTTGCTCAGGCTCATGTCCTTTGAGTCAGTAATGCCATCCAACCATCTCATCCTCTGTTGTCCCCTTCTCCTCCTGCCCTCAATCTTTCCCAGCATCAGGGTCTTTTCCAGTGAGTCCGTTCTTCTCATCAGGTGGCCAAAGTGTTGGAGCTTCAGCTTCAGCATCAGTCCTTCCAATGAATATTCAGGGTTGGTTTTCTTTAGGATTGACTGGTTTGATCTCCTTGTAGTCCAAGGGACTCTCAAGAGTCTTCTCCAGCACTGCAGTTCAAAAGCATCTATTCTTTGGTGCTCAGCCTTCTTTATGGTCCAGCTCTCACATCCATACATGACTACTGAAAAACCACAGCTTTGACTATACGGATCTTTGTTAGCAAAGTGATATCTCTGCTTTTTAATATGCTGTCTAGGTTTGTCATAGCTTTTCTTCCAAGGAACAAGTGTTTTTTAATTTCACGGCTGCAGTCACTGTCTGTAGTGATTTTGGAACCCAAGGAAATAAAGTCTGTCTCTGTTTCCAGTTTTTCTCCATCTATTTGTCATGAAGTGATGGGACCAGATGCCATAATCTTAGTTTTCTGAGTGTTGAGTTTTAAGCCAGCTTTTTCACTCTCCTCTTTGACCTTCATCAACAGGCTCTTTAGTTCCTCCTCTCTTTCTGCCATTAGAGTCGTATCATCTGCATGACTGAGGTTGTTGATATTTCTGATATTTCTCCTGGCATTCTTGATTCCAGTTTGTGATTCATAGAGCCTGGCATTTCCCATGATGTACTCTGCATATAAGTTAAATAAGCAGGGTGACAATATACAGCCTTGACGTACTGCTTTGCCGTTTTTGAGCTAGTCTGTTGTTCCCTGTCTGGTTCTAACTGTTGCTTCTTGTCCTGCATACAGGTTTCTCAGGAGGCGGGTAAAGTGGTCTGGTATTCTCATCTCTGTAAGAATATTCCACAGTTGGTTGTGATCCACACAGTCAAAGGCTTTAATATAGTCAATGAAGCAGAAGTAGATGCTTTTCTGGAATCCCCTTGCTTTTTCTAAGACCCATCAGATGTTGGCAATTTGATATCTGGTTCCTCTGCCTTTTCGTAAATCCAGCTTGTGTATTTGGAAGTTCTTGGTTCACATAGTGTTGAAGCCTAGCTTGAAGGATTTTGAGCATAATCTTGCTAGTGTGTTAAATGAGGGTAATTGTGGGGTAGTTTGAACATTCTTTGGCATTGCCCTTCTTTGGGATTGGATGAAAACTGACCTTTTCCAGTCCTATGGCCATTGCTGAGTTTTCCAAATTTGCTGGCATCTTGAGTGCAGCACTTTCATAGCATCATCTTTTAGGATTTGAAATAGGTCAGCTGGAATTCTATCACCTCCACTCGCTTTATTCGTGGTAATGCTTTCTGAGGCATTCTGAATCCAAGATGGTTGAGTAGAAGGATGTGGGCTCATCTTCTCCTGGGAGAACAGTGGAATCCAACAAATAGGTTTAGGGTTGGCTGGACTGAATAATTTCATTATGCTGGAGGCTGTCCCTAGTTGTCTGGTATATGGCCCTAGGGTGATTAGGGCTGGGGAGTGGTAGCCCTGGAGGTGGTTGAGAGAATGTACTCCAGATTAGCTTGTTTGCATATGTAAGATCTGCTCACAGTAATTACCCAGCCTGAGAGGAACAGTGGAGGCATTGTCAGTAGGTCCCGGATGTCACCCTGGCACAAATACAGAAAATAAAATGATACGCTTAATACAGTGTCTGGCAACAGAAAATTCTAACTGGTCTACCCATGTGCATGTGTACTTTCCTACAGTTCAGCTTTCAAACAACAGCCAGAGGAATCTTAAAAGTATAAATCGTAAGTGTAAAAAGAAAGTATAAATTAGATCGTGTCTTTCCTCTGCTTAAAATTCTTCTCTTGTGTATCTGTTGAGGCCCAGCTTCCTTTCTTTGGTTTTGAGGCCCTTCATCATTAGCTCCTACCTCCGTCTGTGTTCTGCTTTATTTTTCAATCACTTTATTCTAGGTACACTGATCCCTCGACAATAATTTGCTCCTTTTCTCCTCAGGGTCTTTGTACAGACAGTTTTTGGTACCAGAATGCTCTTTATAACTGATTAACTTCTAGCTAACCTTTGACACCAGCTTAAATGTTATTACTTTAGGGAGGACTGAATTAGGTCCCTTCTATTAATTTTTTTGGGATTGTTAATTTGTTTACCTATTCATTGCTTTTGTGTGAGTAATATAAGAAGGGAGGTATTGGGGATAAAACAGAAAGCAAGGATGACCATTATTACATATAAACTTTGGAGTTTAAGCATTTCTTTTCTTTTCCAAATGTTATTTATAATCCACAGGCATGAATGGAGGGAGAATATTTTGTTAAAAGCTTACCCATGTCTACTTGCAAAGTTTTTCATATATTTCAGTGCTTCCCAAGGCAGGGGCTACCATGGAAAGTGTGTGAAAGTGAAAGTCACTCAGTCGTGTCTGACTCTTTGCAACCCCATGAACTATACAGTCCATGGAATTCTCCAGGCCAGAATACTGGACTGGGTATACATTCTCTTCTCAAGAGGATCTTCCCAATTGAACCCAGGTCTCCTGCATTGCAGGCAGATTCTTTACCAGCTGAACCACCAGGGAAGCCCTCATATTACTTATAAGTGAGCAGTTATGAAGGATCAAGGGCTCAGACTCTCCTCTAGCAGCTTCCTTTGCACTATTCTGTTCTTTCATATGAACTAGGGACAGTTTCGGAGAAGGCAGTGGCACCCCACTCCAGTACTCTTGCCTGGAAAATCCCATGGACAGAGGAGCCTGGTAGGCTGCAGTCCATGGGGTCACTAAGAGTCAGGCACGACTGAGTGACTTCACTTTCATTTTTCACTTTCATGCATTGGAGAAGGAAATGGCAACCCACTCCAGTGTTCTTGTCTGGAGAATCCCAGGGACAGAGGAGCCTAGTAGGCTGCCATCTATGGGGTCACACAGAGTCGGACACGACTGAAGCGACTTAGCAGCAGCAGGGACAGTTTTACTAGCAGAAATAGTGAATGCGAAATAAAGTCTCATCCAGTTCGTCTCATAGCACTCCTCTTCTTACCACAGTTAGTAATCATATTTATTTGTTGGTTTGCTTCTGGAATACCTGAGTATCTCAGGCTACTTTGTGCCGTAGGAGGGGCAGAATTGTGTCTGTCTGGTTTATGTGGTCTGATGCTTGGCTTGAGTTGAGGGTCAGTGAATGAATGCTGAGATGAATGATAAAAACTGGATTTGAGTATGTGTCCCAGGTTAAAATTATTGAGGCCAATTTTAATGTAGAATTGTTGGACTTTGGTCCATCTAACCGACTGTGTATTGGAATGGGCCACTTGAAGAGAATTTTACCTTTCCCCAAAGGTGTTGCCTTGACTCATCCCTCAAGAGATGGAGCTGCCGTTTTAGGTTTCTGCCCAGTTTAGAATCTCTAATTTTTGTAGGAGCTGTCAATCCTACCCTTAGAGTTGCTGATTTCTTAGTGTAGATTGCAAGATAAAATATATATTTTCTGTGTGCTTTTCAGTGAACATAATCTTGAATGCATTGCTAAGTTAACACTTTTCAAGATTTTGAAAAAGAAAATTAATATTTAAAGAAGTTCTCTGAAGGATACACCATCTATCTTCTGGAGTGAAGCTTGACTGTGGGTGTATATCAAAGTCACCTGTAGAGGTTTTAAGAGCCCTATTTAGTTAGAGGCTCTAAGGTATGGGACCTGGGTCACAGGTGATTCTGGTGTACAGCCAGGTATAAGAGCAGTACTTCGTATGCAAGTTTCTACACAGGCAGTCATACCCCAAGGAAGCGTTGTCAAGAATGCTTTTTTATGTTTCCTATCAGTTAAAGTTCTGGCTCTATAGTGTAGATTCATTTGTAAAGAAGTACTTTTAAATGT
This sequence comes from Bos indicus, assembly GCF_029378745.1. Lineage (NCBI taxonomy): Eukaryota > Metazoa > Chordata > Mammalia > Artiodactyla > Bovidae > Bos > Bos indicus. The sequence goes on from NC_091773.1 coordinate 65,845,749, forward strand.
TTTAGTGAATATTTATGAACTCTTGGTAATACTTCCCAGTCCCTCCACCTAGCAAAGTTGAGTGTTGTCTGCAAATTTAAGGTGTGAGATGGGGAGCAATGAGAGATGTGGGTAGAGAGGTAGACTCTGAAAGGTCTTGTATGTGTTGTGAAGCAGTTCTTTTTCCCTTTGGTAATGGAGAGTCATTGGAGGTTTTTTAAAATCAGGAAGGCAACATGGTTAGCTTTGACTTTTGTTTTAAAGGAAAGTTACCTGTCAGTTATATGGAACATAGATTAAAATGGGGGAAAAAACTACAAGGAGACCAAAGTAAGCCTGTGCAAGAGGGAATGAGGAGCAATAGGGATAAAACGGGACTGAATTCTAGCCCTGTAGGTGCCTGTTTCAGTTTAAGCTCCAACCAGTCAGCTCTACCCTTGACTTCAAGACAGCTAAAATCACAAAGGCTTTATTGAGAAGTCTTTCCCTGACCGAATTCTCTTAATCTGTTCTTTTGGTAGTTTTTTAATGTCATATTTTATAGTACTTTCCATTCTCTATTGCTCTGTTTTGCTTGTTTGATTCCTGTGTCTTATCTTACACTGATGCCACTTTTCATGATAGCTGCTTCTCTGTGGAAATAGCTGTTGAACAAGTTGTCCTCTAAACATGTCATTCTTGGTTTTTTCCCCTTCTGTTTTTGTGCCTTTGCTCATGGTCTTTCTCTTTTCCAAATGTTCTTATTTCTCTTCTACACCCATATCTTGAAGTTTTAATGTTTTTTTCCCCCCATAATTCAAATCCCACCATTTCTGCAAAGTCCTCTAGTGTGATTCTTCCATGGTCTCTTCCACCTTGGGCTCTTAGAGTATTTAAGCTGTGTACTCCTTTATGCTTCCTTATATAGTTTCATCTTTTTATTTAGTCTGTGAATGTTGATATTCTGCCTTTTTGAGTTGGACAGGATATTTTACACATCACTGTACATAGCATATCCTTAATAATGTGATGGTCATTTGCCCCATTTTAAGTCTTCCTAAAAGCAACTTGGCTACATAGTTTATTCTACTCTAAAAAACCTAAGACCTCATCTCAGAAATATTTTAAATTGTCAGTAACTTTAATTATATGAATTTAAAGCAAAAAAAATTATTATTATTTTTCTCTAGGATTTTAAAGGTCAAAATAAAAGAGAATTTAAAAGATTTGGGGGGCCTTACTGAAATACAAAGTTGAGTGTTAATATTTGGATATAAAATCCTTTAAAGACTTATGTTTAAAATGCTTTAATTAAAGTAAAATATTTTCATTTGTTCCTTATGTTAAATAGTGTGTCCTTTGCCAAAACAAAGCTTTATTTTCTTGGGAATCACTCAGAACATTTGGACCTCCTCTGGTTTGTAATCCTGTTAAATTTCATCTGTGAATTAAAGCCTAATTATACATAGTCGGTACCTTACATAGAGACAATGCCATGTATAATGGTTTACTCATTAAGTTTACTTATTGAAACATTATGAAATGCTGAAAATACTTTGCATTGGTATTAAGAAATAATTTTCTTTGAGAATTAACTGAACTTAATTGTCTATATATTTTTCTTTAGCCCATATGTTGTAAAGTACTATGGCAGTTACTTTAAGAACACAGACCTCTGGATTGTTATGGAGTACTGTGGAGCTGGCTCTGTCTCAGACATAATTAGATTACGAAACAAAACAGTAAGTATTTTAAAATTGTTTTGCCAATCTCATTTCTAAAGATTCATATTTTAGAAGCTGACTATACAGTGTTTTGTTACAAGGAAAATATTAGTGTGAAGAAAGAAAAGACTTCACAGTGTAAAAGGATCTAGTATGAGGTGTGAGAATTAGTCACAGATCTTTGTGTGGCAAATACAGGAGTCATATGATTGTTTAATTCATTTATTAGGATAATTCTTGGTTTAGTCACCGAGAAACCACCATGGCACTCCTCTTCTTCATTTGGAATCAGTGTTGCATGTTCTTTTTTAACTTGAGTTCAGTAAGTTATGGCTAGAATTTTATTTTTGTAATATTTATGGTGTTTCTTTATCATAAGTTTTTTTGTATTATAACCTATGGTTGATAAACAGTTGAAGTATTATGTGTCTGAATCTTAAAAATAACTGAAGAACAATTTTTGTCTTATTTCCCCAAATATCTCAGGATGTTTGAAATTAATAGAGTTCAATTATAATTTTTTTTTCTGGTAAATTCAGCTTAGTGAGAATGTGTTATTTAATGATAAATTTTATGGCTATGTTTTAACCCTAAGTAAAAGAGCTATTTACAAAATTGTTTACTTTAGCCTAGCAATGCACCTAGTTAACTTGGATAATTTACAAGACCAAAGTGACCTTTTTAAAATCTGCGAATGACTAAGAATAATAAATCAGTGAAATAATTTGTAATTCTGTAAAACAGTATCCCAGTAACTACATGTCATTATTACATGTTGTCAGACATGTTTCAGTAAAATACATTCGGAAAAATACTTAACTACTTGAGTCAATTTGTGGTTAACCAGAATCATTTTAAAGTTTGATTGGGGAAGTATGTTGTAAGTTTATCCTACTAATTTTTTTTTTCTGTTACAGAAAATAAAGTAAATAGGTTTTCTTTTAAACGAAGTGAAACAGAAGTTAAAATAATCCCTGTTTTGACAGAATGGATTAAGTGATTTGTGACATTCTAATTATATATTTTAGAATTTCTATGGTGCTTAACTAACATTTATGTAAATCAGATGACTCCTGAATGGCAGAACAATGCTTTAATTGAAAATAATTATACTCCAGTTAGGGAAGTGTTTTAAAACCATTTCAGGGCTAAACTCAGTGCATTTGGTATTTAAAGTTACCGGGTAGAAATACGGAGTAATACTGTATGAAACGGAATATCTATTTATTCTAAATATTAATGTTACCATTTTGAGTCCATAGGAAGAATACAGCCTTTTATGTATTCTAAGTATACAAAAATACTTTATTTCTGTGGTTAATAAATAGAAACCATGAAGGTATACTATAGTTCTAAAAGGTAGATTTGGATGGGATAATTATTCTCAGGTATCTCCTTCACCAATTATCAAAGGAAGGATTTTACCCTATTTGCCCTTCTTTTTAGAAGGCAGATTCCACCTAACATGTTTGGAGATCATACATTTGAAATAGTCTAATTATTATTCTCACAAGTTGGTTTTCCTTGGGCCTGGGGAAGTATGGAAGGGTCTGATTCCCAAACACAAAAAGGAATCCAGAACTGCATGAGATGGCTCAGGAGCTGTACATATGTTCTTTCTGGGTATTGCCTTGATAGCAGCTCTTGTTAAATCTCAAAAATGTTCTGCTTTTTTATGCTACTTATGCTACTTTTCCTTCATTTATGTATTATTTTAAAAAAGTACCATTGTTATGAAGGCTGGCAGTGTGAGGGATAGTTATCATCCTGTTTAATATTTGATTTTTTTTAGGAATGTTCACTGGAAGGATAATCTTGATTGTTTGAATTTCAGAGGCATGGCTTTCAAAAAACGTGACAAGTGAAACAGTTGTCCTCGACCTGTTAATACTCACTCCAGTCTTTTCCTAAGAGTACAGAAAATTTTCTTTTAGGCTTTATATGCTGTTTGGGTTTTTGTTACATGCTTTGTTGTTTCTTGTAATTCTGTGTACATTTTAAACAGCACAAGGCTGTTTAAATAATAATAATTCTTATTTTTGATGGTGTTTAAATTTATACTTTTTTTGCTCTTTATTCTTTTTTTGCATTTCTCAGTTGCCTGAACAGTGTTCTTTAGTGTTTCCTTATGATGGTAATAAAATCGCTCTCGTTTTTTTGTTTTTTCTTGTATGAAAATGTTATCTCACTTAACTTTTGAATGATATATTTGCTGGGTAAAGAATTCTAGGTTGGCAATTTCTTTTACATTTTTTATTTATTTTAAGAGGATTGACTCTCAGAAAACCACCTAAATAATACCCTTTGTGTAGAATTATTCTTGTCTTTGAAAGAAATCTCATTAGTGATGAACTGTTCTTGATTTTGAAAATCAAAATAGAACTGAGTTCTATTGCTATCTTTTTTTTTTTTTTTTTTGTATTGAAGTATAGCTGATTAACAATGCTGTGATAGTTCCAGGGGAACAGGTGAACAGCAAAGGGATTCAGCCATTTTCCCCCAAGCCCCCCTCCACTCCACATAACACTGAGCAGACTTCTATATGCTATATGGTAGATCCTTGTTGGTTATCCATTTTAAATATAGCAGTATGTACATGCCCATTCCAAACTCCCCAGCTGTCCCTTCCCTGACCCTTCTCCCGCCAGCAACCAGAAGCCTGTTCTCCAAGTCTGTGAGTCTGTTTCTGTTTCACTAGTAAGTTCATTTGTATTTCTTTTTATATTCCACGTGTAAGAGATGTCATAGGTGCTGTTGTTTTTTTGATCAAATAGTTCTTTAAAAATTAAAGATAGAGAAAAAATCTGATGAAGTTACTTCAGCTTCACAGTAAGAATGGGTTCCAAGAATAAAGGCTGGGTTCGTGTTTTAGTGTTTTGGTATATGCTTTTGCCTCATCTGCTCTCCCACCTTTGAGTGTTTCTCCTTACCCCTAGTCTTTGCCTAGTGAGTTTGCATCCATGAAGGACTAGCTCAGTTATCACCTCTTCTTTGAAGCTTTCTTCTATTTGGTAATTGGTTGACTAGTGAATTAGTTAAGTATTTATTGCATATTCACTCTTACATAAGAGCGCAATAAATTCTAGCTGCCATTATTTTATAATTTTTACTGTTATTATCTTACATATTTTGACTGCTGGGTAGACTAAGCATCTTGTCATTTGTGTATTGACTCTCTTACTTATTTTTAGTGCTTGTCCTTTGCATTTTATTATTATTGTTGGTAGTGGTGTTTTCTTACATCGCAGGCTTGCTTGACAGTTTGCTAATAGTTTTATGAGTATTTCACATGTCATTTTAAAAGTCAAAAAACCAGTTATCTTATTGTCAGCATAGATATTAAAGAAAGAATTTCAAAATCTTTCAAAATCTTTTAGAAATTTAACTTCTAAAATCTCTTTTAGAGGTTTTATGCCCTGACATTTTCTTTGGGAAATACCTGCTGCTGTTGCTGCTGCTAAGTCATTTCAGTTGTGTCCAACCCTGTGCGACCCCACAGACGGCAGCCCACCAGGCTCCCCCATCCCTGGGATTCTCCAGGCAAGAACACTGCTGTGGGTTATCATTTCCTTCTCCAATGCATGAAAGTGAAAAGTGAAAGTGAAGTCGCTCAGTCGTATCTGACCCTCAGTGACCCCATGGACTTGCAGCCTACCAGGCTCCTCTGTCCATGGGATTTTCCAGGCAAGAGTACTGGAGTGGGGTGCCATTGCCTTCTCCGTTGGGAAATACCTAGGAAAAGATAAAAACATAGAATTAAATTTGAGGGTTAATTAGAGCTCTCAGTGGTTAAACTGAGCCTGAGTAGCAGAGTTTGGGATTGGATTGTTGGCAGTTGAGCCAATAACGAATGGTAGTTCGGGTAATGGTGGTAGTACTAGAGGGAGAATGAAGGTGAAACTTTCTTATATTTCAGTGGGTGATAAAAGTTTGAGTCTTCTGGTTGCATTTAGAGTAGAAATCACTATTTGGTTAGTATTTATTGAATCTTTTGGTTTGTAAGTTAATACTATATATAAGTTAAACTATAATAAGTATATGTAAGTTAAACTCCTGATTCTGTGATCAAACTCACAACACACAACTCATGTCCTGGTATTATGTATCTTTAATAAGTGACTTTTTAAAAAAATAATATTTAAAACTAGAGTTTGTTGAAACCTATGTGTAGATAACTTTTCTGTGGCTATCCTGTACTTGGAAATCACATTTAATTATTAGTCAGCTTTTAGTCTTTAGGAGAAAAGGTTTAGCAGTTGCTTTCCCCTACTGTAAGCCTCTCAGGGGCAGAAATTTTTATATGTTCATCGTGAAACTATTACAAGTGCCTAGAATAGCTACTGGCATCTAGCAACCTTGATAAATGTTTGTTGAACTGAAATAGGAACAATTCCATGACTGCTTCTTCTGTGAATATAGACAATCTAACTCATCTATTTAGTGTTGTATTTTTGTAGGTAAATTGTAATTTTCATAGCTACTACTATTAAGTATTAATGATGTGGGTTATTGAACAGATATGATCATATACCAAAGTATATGTGCTTATCAGTAACCTATGAAAGTGTGAAATAACAGGATCTGTTGTGTTAGTTCCCTGATTTTTATAGAAGTTATATTTATGTAAATTAAATTTTTTGCTTATTTTTGCAAGTGTATATCCCAATAACTCAAACCATATGCCTTTTGTTGTTATTACTGGAAGTTAATGTAATCATTTCAGGTGTTTTTTTTTTAGTGTTTTCAAGTTTAAAAAGAATAAAAAGTCCAGTAATTATGGGAATAAATACACAGAATATTTATGGCAATAATTTTGAAGGTTTTCTTGTGAGGACATTTTAAAAACCAATATATTTTATGTTAAATGCATTTAGCCTCTGAACATTTATGCATTTCAAGTATTTATGCATTTATGCAAAGTAAAAATAGTTCTGTGAAATTGAAGCTTTTTAAAGATAGATTATATATTTGATGAGAGGCTTTCAAAATGATCTTTACAAAATTATTAAGCTATGCCGTGACATATGGAAGAAATAGAGTCTACATCTTAGACGTTTATTGTGTATTTGGAAATGTTCTAAGAAAAGGCCTAGGGTTGGTCTCTCCCACTCTGACTCAGCTTTTTATTTGACCACTTATTTTAATTCAACCTAGCACTTTGGATTTTAGTTTTGGTTCTTCCAGAAACTAGTTTTATAATCTGGATCTTCAGCTTCCTCATCTATTAAATAATGATTAGCATTGGTACAGTGCTTTGCATTTTACTTGGCAGTTTTATTTACATTTTGGTTGAATGGAAAGGTTCAAAATACATTTATTGATCTAGGCCTGGTGCTGTGCGTTAGAGGTACAAATAATTCTTAAGAAATGTTGCTGCTGTTGCATTGTTTGCAGACTGGTTAAGGTAATGCATATGTAAAAAGCTAAATTTGATTCTGTAAAGAGTTGGAGTTCTTTAGGGAAAGTACAAGACAAGCCCTTAGCCTAACATTCAAGTTCAGTGAAAGCTTCATAGGAGAGAGAACCGTTTAACATGATCTTGGAAGAGGACTCATCTGTCATTGGAGTCAGGCTTCACAAGGGCAGGGTCTTGTCTTCTTTGCTGACTGTTCTGTCCCGCTCCTCGGACAGTGCCTGATGTGTAGGGTGCTGAGTAAATATTTGTTGTTGTGTAAGTGAATGAATGAATGACTCAGAGAAGAGAGGGCAAAGGACATCTTGGAAGAGGAAACAATTTTACACTAGAATTATATTTTCATCTTTAAAAGTCCAGTGTCATATTCCTTGATCAGCTGAAGGAAAATGTTCCCAGCATCTTGTTTAAATGGGTTTACTTTCCTCACACTTAATTGCTCAAAATCATTGTCATGTGTTAGTTTGATGGATCTATGCTAGGATCATGATTTTTTGTTTTCTCTTTTTTTTTCTTTTCATGTTGGAAGAAGTAGCATATGCTATCTTTATCATTTCACTAATGTTTTCTAGCTTCTTACTCATTTTATCTAGTTCCTGGAGTTTATTTGATTCTTCTTTGAGAAAACATTCTTTGGGTCTTCCTGATTTCTTGTTCTAATGTGGACTCATTGCTTTTTAGGTCTGCTGTACAGCTGCAGTCCTGGGATTTCTTTTCACTGGACTCCTGGGTTAGTGTCACCATTTTCTTGTGTATTTCCTATTTCCTTGGCTTTTCACTCTTATTCTGTGTTTTTCCTCAGCTATCTTCTTCAGGGTACAAAATTAACAGATCAACTTGTTGAGTCCTTCTGTGTCTGAAAATGCTTTTATTTTGCTTTCAAACTTGATTGATAGTAGCCTATGTAGAATTTTACATTGAAACTAAGTTTCTCTCAGTGCTCTGGTAGCTTTCCTGTATTATCTTCTAGCAGCTAGTGTTGCTAATGTTCTAGATAGCTAATGCCTGTCAGAGGCTTATTCATTTGTAGGTTTCCTCCCACCTCACAACTTTTTAGACTTTTTTCTTTATTCTGATGTCTCTGATGTTGAATAAGGATCAAGATATTTCATGAGGATGTGCCTAAGTATGAGTCCTTTTTAGTTCCTTTCAGATAAAAACTTCTGTCTTTCTTTAGCTTTGGAAAAATTTCTTTGATAATTTCTCCCCTATTTTATTCATTGGATGGTGAAAACGCCTGAATTTTATTCTTTTTTTTTCCTCCCAGGTTTTCTGTCTCCTTTTGTTTTTTTTTCCTACTTTAATTTTCTGACTCTTCTAACTGAACTTTTTATTTCAGTAGTTATATTTTAATTTACAAGAACTCTTTTGTTTTTGGTTATTTTTTTTTTGCAACATCTTGATGCTTGAGACATGGATATATGATCTTTTCTAATCACTCTAAGAAAAATAAGTTTTGAAAAAAGTTGTTTTCTGTTTCTTGAATCATCTCTATTTCTGCTGAGGTTATTGCTTCACTTGTTTGATCCTGGTCTTCCCCATGGCAGGATGACCGCTAGAAAGGCTGACTAGCTCTCATTGGAAACATTGGGGTGATGCTTTTTGCCTGGCAGGTATAGTGTTAAGATGAACTGGCTGGTATCTGGCTTGAGGAGGAAGTGCCTGCAGAGGTGGTTTGTTCAGTTTCTTTAGCCATTCCCCTCCCCTGCCTTTTCTGGGGCCTGGGGATGAATACCAGGATGCATGTAATCTCTGTATAAAGTAGGCATGAGGAGCTCACTCTTGTTCTCTTTTCTTCTTTTCACTTCCTGGGGAAAAGCTAGCCTACCTTTTCCACCTTTTCCACATCTCTTCCCACTCCTGCCCTCTCTACCCAGCGGTTCTAACTTGGAACCCCCTTGGTGTTTACTTGGTTATCACCCCTTCCTTGCCTGCTCTTGCCTGTGAACTCTTCATAGAAATGCTTCCAAATGTATTATACTCTCCTGTGCTGATTCTTTTATCAGTTTATTTATTAAATTTTTTTCTATCAGTTTCATGGGAATTTAGAAGGAGGAAAGACAGAGAACTAAACAAATTGCAAATTCAGGTTGGTTTTGAACCTGAATCAGTGGTATGTTCTTTTCCCTTCCTACCCACCTCCCTGTCGATACTTTCATACCCTTAGGTGTTTAAAGTAATACAGCTACTTTGAGGAGTACAATTTGATGCTGTGTTGTCAAGTTGAATACGAAAGCGCCATGGGATCCATCCAGTGTTTCTCCTCTTCCATCTGTACCTTAAGAGAAACTCTAACACGATTGAATGGTGAGAAATGTCCCAGAATGTTGTCACAACAAGAAATTAGGAGCAAACTTAAATGTTGATGAGCACTAGACCCTGGACTAGAGAATTGCTGTTGTTCTTTCAGCCTCCATAGTTTTGCAGCCCTTTGGTGAAGGCAAGCCGAGAGTAGCATTCTGCTTGAAACCTTTTAGAGCACCCGCACCACAATGTGCAGATGAAAATGATGTTAAAATACCAAGTGAAGTTTGTGTCTTAAAACACAAGTCCAGTTTGGTATATGAGAAATTTTTTTAGTGTCTGCTTCTACCAGAATGAACTCTATTTTTGTGATTGGGTGGGAGTGGGGGAGGGGGCATTGAGGGAACACAGAATAATGGAGAGGAAGTTCCAGACTGAAGAAGCAGTTCCTAAGTTGTCAATATGTGTATTTTTGTGGTGGACTTGTTTTAATGGCAGTGATTGGGAACGTCAGGTTTACTTAGGCATTACTTGAGAAGTGTGAAGGACACATTGAGACCATTCTTTTTGGTAGATTCTGACTGTTAGTGTTATGGCAGTGATTCCCAACTCCAGTGACAGACATTTGATAGGTATTTTGAGAACCATTGCTGTAATACTGGTATGTGCCGGGCATATTATATAGACTGTTGCATTTAATCCTCATGTAAGGACTGAACAACTGTGTAAGGTAAGAACAGTTATTAACCCCATTTTTCCAGACAAGCAACTGAATCATAGAGTGGTAAAATAGATTAGAGGGAAAGAAAAGTTTGAAATTGAAGCCGACTGCTGGAATCGAACTGTAAAAGTTAAGAGCGTAGAGTGGAGAGCCAGACTGTCTTGAATTGTGGCTCTGCTACATACTGGTTGTGTGAACTTAGGCAAGTTCCTTAACTTTTCTGTGACTCATTTTTTCCATTTGCTAAATAGGGTGAGAATACCACCCTACTTCATTGAATTGTGTTGAAGATTATACATTTGTAAAGTGCTAGAAACAGTCCCTGGTACATAAAAAGTCCTATATGTATTTGCATTGATATTGTCATCATTGTCCTGCCTTCTTACTTATATGGATGGAAATGTCTTTGCATTGTGAACATTAATCAGATGATGTGTTTGAGAATAATACAGGAGACTGTGGAAACCAAGTACAGAATCTTAGCATTCACCATTGGTACCTTGAATTATTTTCAAGAGCGGTACATAAGCTCCATGAGATAGAGCTTACATTTTTAGGTACAGTGAAAGTTTGTTTAATAGAATCAGACAGTGGCTATTCAGAATATACTGGAGTATTTTATTTTAGTGCCCTTAAAATTAATGCCTTGTACATAATAGTCTTTTTGATATATGTTTGCATTTTAAAAATATATATTCTGCCTTGTTCATTATGTACTGTTTCAAACTTTTTTTTCCCTTAGTGAAGGCATACCAATTTCTTACTGATTTAAGGTTTAATACTTGGAGCCTCAAAGTTTGGTAGTGTTTCATCATTAATAATAGACGTCTTTTTGAGATGTGTGGATTTCTGTTCCATAAAGTTCTTTTTAGGGTTTATGTTTGCCTGTGTTATTGGACTAATTCATGTTTGACTTTCCTAATCACTTTGTTGCATGTTCCCTCTTTGTGTAATAGATACTAGTTCATACGGGCTTTACAACTCCATATATATTGAGTGCTTTTCTGTTGTCTTCTGATCTCTTTTTCAGGAATCTTTTCATGTGGGAAAGGATTTTAAAATGTCTGCCCACTGACCATTTTCACAGTAGAGTATCAGTTCTCTTTCTCTTCAGATCAAGGGATTATAAGCAGCGAGTATATATGTATATTTACATATGGTGTAAGTAGTGAAAGCTTTCATTTTGAATCACTAGTTGTGGGACTTTGTGATAGATTATTAATTTTTTTTTTTTTTTGCCAGACATCTGCAATCCAGATTTCATGAAAGAAAACCTCTCTCTGCCTTTTTGTATATAATAATGGCTAAAATATTCTAGTTATGTTTTCTAATGTACATACTTTGTATTGAGCAGATTTGTGTTTTTCTGGAAGAATCCCATAAATTTTTTATCGTTTAAAACCTTGGCTATTTTATACCCTCAACACTCCCGTTTTTGGGTGGGATGAGATAGAGTGGTGAGGGGTGGAAGGGAGTTACTGAGTTGCTGTGTTGTTTTTTCCAGTGTTTTCCTCATGTTGAATACCTAACAGCCCCATTAAATGTATGTATTATTTTCCTCAAGAAAGAAGGAGTAAGAGGGGGAGAAATTTTGATTGTAAAGCAGTTGGAATCTGAAGCTTCATGGATGTTCAGATAAAGCCTTACATGTAAGCTTAAGAATTATGTTTAAAATTTAGGTATTTTAGAAATTGCTACTTAATTCCTTAAGTTTCTTGCAAGAGGCTTTGGTCACCATTGTGTATTGATGTAACATGTATGTCATAAAAACTAATAATGCTGAAACATTTGGAGAGCTCTATAAAATGAGATATCTAAATGCAGTGTTAATTTGGAGTAAACATGTATTGGCTGGGGCAGGTGGTACTCAGAAAAATGAAGGCAAAAAGGAGACTTTGCCTTCATGTTCCTTTTAAAAGACTTATTTGTTCTACTTTTCCCACCCTCAGTTATTGTAGCCCTTTTGTTTGGGGGCAGAAAATAGAAATCAGCTTCAGAGATTTCATACTGTTAAATGTCTGGAGTAACCTATAGCAGTTCTAGAGTTGGTCAATGGTTTGTGCTTTGTACAAACCTCTTTTCCAGGAACCTCCCCACTTTTTTGGTATCTACTTGAAATTTACTACATCGGTTTCAGCTCTTGGTTATAAATTATAGAAACCTCACCTCAAACTGGCTTGAGTCAAGAAGGGAATTTATTTACTCACATAACTAAAAATCTTTGCAGAGCAGGTTTCATGCATGGCTTGATTCAGAGTGAAAGGAATTACTTAGACTTGTCTCTTTGTTCTAATACCTCTGTATTGATTCTGCTCTCAGACTCTTGCCTCGTGGCAAGACGGCTGCTCAGTTATACCTTTCTAGTTGAAATCCAGCAGTCTTGTACCTCACTGCTTCTGAATGGGTCATGTGCCTTTCTCTGTGGCCATTGGAATGTGATGCAGTAATTGGATTAGATCTAGGACATGTGTCTGACCTAGAGTAGGGATGGAATTGACTGCTAGAAATGCGTGGTCTGAAGGTGGGGAAATAGTGATTCCCTCAAGGGAAATGAGGGTATGTTAGCAGGAGAACGGTGAATGAATGTTAGAATGACAAAAATAACAGGGATTTCTATGTATTTATCAAACCTAAAATCAAAACTAAATGTACCAAGAATAAAACACACACACACCCACACACACACACCCACACCCCCTTCTAAAATAACTTCCAGAATAAATGTTAAGTGTTACAGGAGGTATCTGGTGAAATTCAGGGTTAAAACTACGGGGTCCTCAACCTTTTCTCCCCTTTGTCACAGTAAAGTGCAGTTAAGAGACAGCTGGGATGATGTATCTCAAGGAGCCTGCTTCTGCTGGGTCAGCAATAAGTGTTCGCTCTAAGAATTCATGTAAGTGTGCTTTTCAGGATTACAGATCCATGGTTTCATTTAGACCATGGTGACCTGACCCTGGTTTTAGTTCTGGTGTCCATGGCCCCTTCTCCTGACAAGGATTTTCTCACCCTAAACAGGTACTGCTGTTCAGTTCTGTGCTAGAACCTTAGGAGAGTGAATCCTTTTGTGTGGAAAGTGATTCTTGCTCCTTATTTGGTGTCTCCTGTAGAGTGAGATTGAGTTCTAAGTTATTTCACACATGCTTCTTAAAAGTTCCAAGCCACAGCCTTAAAATGACCATGCAGTGTAGGATCAGACCCAGAGCGTTTTTTATAGCAATCATGTGCCACATCTTAACTCTGATTAAATACGTTGTACACATCACACTCCATGACATCTTTTCTAAATCTTTTGATTGTATTATAAACACTTTTCTTTATGATCTTTCCACATTACAGTATAGTCCCTCCAATAGTCTTGCTCTTCTACCTTAACTAAGTACATTAAACCTACAAAGGTATTTCCTTGGCTTCCCTAATTGGTAAGCTGCCCAGTTTTCACCTTAGTTGCTGTACTTCTTGGCATTTCTCCCAGTTCTATTTCCCTTTCTTAAGTCAGGCCCACTTTCACACACTGTATTTTTATATTGTACGTTCCTCTCCTGGCAGACTGCCTGTCACAGCCAGACCTGCCGTGAGCCCTCCCTCCCTGTCATAAGCCTGACCCCTTAGCACTCTGTGACTGGTTATTTGGAATGATGTGGTTTAGTGGAAGGACCCTTGCATGTAGCATCAGAAGACCAAACATCAGTTCCTGGCTTGTTACATGTTAGCTCTGTGACCCCAGATACACCGTATAACTAACTCCTTTTAACTTCAGATGCCTAATCCTAAAATGGACCTAATATCATATTACTTGCCTTACCTACCTCAGTGTTTTCTTGTGAGGAACAAAGATGATGAGTGTCAGAGCATTTTGTAACCTGCCAAGTTCTATATAAATGTAAATTGTATTTTGTTACTATTAAGGCAGAAACTTAAAAAGATAGTATTTAGTTTTTAATGATTTATCATTGATTTAAGAATTTTATATTTGTTGAAATAGTGGATATCCTGTAGTATTAGAAAAACATTAAAAGATCATTATGTCTTATCCAGTAAAATATTATTTAATTTTAGGAAATCAAGAAGTTAGTTTTTTTCAGAAAATGGAAATTTAGCTCCTTAGGTAGCAAATCTAATTTTAACAGTTTTAGATGAAGCTCTTTTAAAATCATATTGTATAATTCTTTATACCTTTAACCAAAATGTATAAGTGCTTTCCATTTTAATAATATAAATAAAGGGGAAAAAATAATAGGAGCACATTGTAAAAATTCCAAATAGTACAGAAGAGGAATTTAGCATTTACTCACTCATCCCTCAGTTTTACTTCCTGGAGGAGATGTCAGTTACCAGTTTCTTGTGGCTTCTTTCAGTGCATGCATTTTTTGAAAAAAAAATTTTTTTAATTGAAGGATAATTTCTTTACAGAATTTTGTGTTTTTTAAAAAATCTGCCATAGGTACACCCATGTCCCCTCCCTCCCAAACCTCCCTCCCATCTCCCTCCCCACCCCACCCTTCAGCCTGTAACAGAGCCCCTGTTTGAGTTCCCTGGGTCATACCCATTGGCTGTCTGTTTTACACATGGTGTTGTAAATTTCTATGTTACTCTCTCCATACATTCCCCCTTCTCCCTCCTCTCCTCCCGTGTCCATAGGTCTGTTCTCTGTGTCTGTTTCTTCATTGCTGCCCTGAAAATAAATTCATCAGAGCCATCTCTTCAGATTCCATATATATGTCAGTATACGATATTTATATTTCTCTTCCTGACTTACTTCACTGTATAATGGGCCTCTAGTTTTATCCACCTCATTAGAACAGATTCAAATGTTTTCCTTTTTATGGCTGAGTAGTATTCCATTGTATATATGTACCACAGCTTCTTTATCCATTCATCTGTTGGTGGACATCTAGGTTGCTTCCATGTTCTAGTTCTTGTAAATAGTGCTGCAGTGAACATTGGGGTACATGTGTCTTTTTCAGTTTGGGTTTCCTCGGGGTATATGCTTAGGAGTGGGATTGCTGGATCATATGGTGGTTTTATTCCTGGCTATTTAAGGGGTCTCTATACCGTCTTCCATAGTGGCTGTATCAGTTTACATTCCCACCAGCAATGCAAGAGTGTTCCCTTTTCTCCACACTGTCTCCAGCATATTGTTTGTAGACTTTTTGATGGTGGCCATTCTGACTGGTGTGAGGTGGTATCTCACTGTAGTTTTGATTTGCATTTCTCTAATAATGAGCGATGTTGAGCATCTTTTCATGTGCTTGTTAACCATCTGTATGCCTTCTTTGGAGAAATGTCTCTTCAGGTCCCTTTCCCACTTTTTGATTGGGTTGTTTGCT
The DNA here is from genome assembly GCF_029378745.1 of Bos indicus. Taxonomy (NCBI): domain Eukaryota; kingdom Metazoa; phylum Chordata; class Mammalia; order Artiodactyla; family Bovidae; genus Bos; species Bos indicus. Next base: position 65,861,136 of record NC_091773.1, read on the forward strand.
CTTCTGGTATTGAGTTGTATAAGCTGCTTGTATATTTTGGAAATTAATTCTTTATCAGTTGTTTCCTTTGCTATCATTTTCTCCCATTCTGAGGGTTATCTTTTCACCTTGTTTGTAGTTTCCTTTGCTGTGCAAAAACTTTTTAAGTTTAATTAGGTCCCACTTGTTTATTTTTGTTTTTATTTCCATTACTCTTGAAGGTGGGTCATAGAGGATCTTGCTTTGATTTATGTCATGGAGTGTTCTGCCTAAGTTCTCCTCTAAGAGTTTAATAGTTTCTGGCCTTACATTTAGGTCTTTAATCATATTTTGTTTTAAACAAGAGATTCATACTGCATGTGTTGGTGTTCTATACTTTGCTTTTTTTTTTTCAAACTTCTTTTTTTCTTTTATTTTTTTTCCTTGGCCAGCCAGCCAGGAGATGAATTTTATTTTTCAACTTTTGATGTATCTCAGAGATATTCCCATATCAGTATATAGGTCTGTGTGTATGTAACAGAATGTGTTTTTTTCAGTACTTTGGATAAAATGGGCTCCAACTTACATTGTAATCAAAGCTGAAGGAAACTTTTGTAGGTATGTATTGGCTGTAGTGCATGGGTTTGCAGAACCAGACAGGACTGAGCGACTGAACCGAACTCATTGTTGTACCTGTGTTGTTCTGGCCATTGGTTACATTCTGAGAAATGAAATTACTAGGTTAGAGGGCATGTTCGTGTGACAATTCCTTTTCTTTCTTTTTTTTTTTTGGAGAGGGGGCAGTTTCACTTTGAATTATGAAAGGATTTTGGATTTTGCTTTCAGTGGCTTCCTGCTTAACTGCATGCTTTGGCATCTCTTCATCTTAAAATTAGAAATTTTGACTAAAAAAATGCACTGGGATAGTTAGGGAGTTTGGCATGGACTAGGTACACACTGCTATATTTAAAATGGATAACCATCAAGGAGCTACTGTATAGCACAGGGGGCTCTGATCAGTGTCATGTGGCAGCCTGGATAGGAGGTAAGTTTGAGGGGAGAAATGGTTGCATGTATATGTAGGACTGAATCCCTTTGCTGTCTACCTGAAACTGTCACGGCATTGTTAATCGGCTGTACTCCAACATGAAATAAGAAATTTAAAAAATCCATTGGAATTTTAAGCTAGTTTATTTATCTATTAGCTAGTACTGCAAATCTACTACTACTACTATAAATGATTTTATTATTACATTCTCCACAGTAGCTTTTCTGCTTCTAGTCTTTAGATGAAGGCTACTGTCACAGTTTCCTTCTTAAAAGTTCAGGTATGATCGTACCATCTTTTCATTTAAAAATATGTAGGCACATAAAGCCGAGTTAACCCTAACCTACCTTTGCCATTTTGCACCGTTCTCCTATACACACTGCATTCGGACACAAAGAACTGGTACTAGACTTCATTCATTTTTATGCCCCGTTTCCTTTACACATACCTAGTATTTCTTTGGAGAAGGCAATGGCACCCCACTCCATTACTCTTGCCTGGAAAATCCCATAGACGGAGGAGCCTGGTGGGCTGCAGTCCATGGGGTCACTAAGAGTAGGACATGACTGAGCGACTTCACTTTCACTTTTCACTTTCATGCATTGGAGAAGGAAATGGCAACCCACTCCAGTGTTCTTGCCTGGAGAATCCCAGGGACGGGGGAGGCTGGTGGGGTGCCGTCTATGGGGTTGCAGAGTCGGACACGGCTGAAGTGACTTAGCAGTAGCAGTATTTCTTTTCCTCTTTGGTCTCCTGACAAACCTTGTACATTTTTCAAGAGGCAGCTCGAAAGTCTCCTCCTCTATGAAGACTTCCTTGAATAGGGAGAGTGGTGTGGTGAGATTGTCAAGGCTACAGGAACTGTATCATTCAAGGCCTTGAGGGTTAAAGTGTATGGTTTGGATTTTACTTTAAGAGTACTGGTTCTGATGCAGTATTGGTTCTTATAATCACCTTAGACACTGCTATCCTGGAGTGCTCCTATACCTAATCTTATTGTACCTGGCATTGCTTAATATCATAGTTGTTTGTTCCTGTTCCCTTCCTTTCCCACTCAATTATGAGCACCATGAAGGCAAGGGCAGAATAACAGATTCTCAGTAAATTTTTGTTGGTGCCTACCATCTGTTGTTGTGTGTGGATATTGAATGAAATGATACCTGTAATGTGGCAGGTACAGTAAATACTCAGTAAGTGTAAGTTGTTGGTGTTGTCATTATCATCACTGGACAGATAAATCCTCACTTGGGAATAAAGGGTCCTTTTTTGAAAGAGATTAGATTTGATGCAGGCCTTAAAAGTCTATGTAGGGATTACATTGGTGAGTTTTGCTCAGATAGTTTTCAAAACTTCATGAAAATTCAAGGTGCAAGTTAAAACTTGAAATTTGATAATACAATATCTATAGTTATCTGTCTGTGGCACATGAAAGGGGAACTATGTCTCATTTTTAGGTTTGTTTCTTTAATAGTGAGTACTATATGTAGAATTATTCTTACTGTTTTATTTTTCAAAAAATTCCAGGGTACTTCTGACATACATCTGGGTTTAAAAAGTGACTACAGCTCTCTTTTTAAAATGGTAGTTTTGGTGATATACATTCTGTTATTTTTCTGTTGATTAGTCATGATGCAGTGGTATTGAGTGAGTAATAGTTACATAATCACAATAGTAAAAGATGTTTACCAATTTTCACAGTCAATAGCCAGACAAAAAAATAAAAGATAATCACAATTTTAAGCCATAATGGGAACATGATTAACCTAACAATATAAAATATTTACATACGATTTGGGGAGTCAGGCAGAGTGATGTGGTAAGTGAAAGTGCATACACGCACAAGTATCATCTATTCAGCCAGTCTGTGTCTTTTGGTTGGTGCATTTAATCCATTTACATTTAAGGTAATTGATGCTTTTGAACTGTGGTGTTGGAGAAGACTCTTGAGAGTCCCTTGGACTGCAAGGTGATCCAACCAGTCCATTCTGAAGGAGATCAGCCCTGGGATTTCTTTGGAAGGAATGATGCTAAAGCTGAAACTCCAGTACTTTGGCCACCTCATGGGAAGAGTTGACTCATTGGAAAAGACTCTGATGCTGGGAGGGATTGGGGGCAGGAGGAGAAGGGGAAGACAGAGGATGAGATGGCTGGATGGCATCACTGACTCGATGGACGTGAGTCTGAGTGAACTCCAGGAGTTGGTGATGGACAGGGAGGCCTGGCGTGCTGCAATTCATGGGGTCGCAAAGAGTCGGACACGACTGAGCCACTGATCTGATCTGATGATCCTATTACCGTCTCTTTAATTGTTTGGGGTTTATTGTCTATAGGTCTTTTCCTTCTTTTGTGTTTCCTGCCTAGAGAAGTTCCTTTAGCATTTGTTGTAAAGCTGATTTTTGCTGTAAAGCTGAATTCTTTTAACTTTTGCTTGTCTGGAAAGCTTTTGATTTCTCCACCAAATCTGAATGAGAGTCTTGCTGGGTAGAGTATTCTTGGTAGGTTCTTTCCTTTCATCACTTTAAATATATCGTGGCATTCCCTTTTGGCATGTAGATTTTCTGTTGAGAAATCAGCTGATAGCCTGATGGGAGTTCCCTTGTATGTTATATGTCGTTTTTCCTATGTTGCTTTTAGTATTTTATCTTTGTTTTTAATATTTGTCAGTTTGATTACTGTGTGTCTCAGCGTGTTCCTCCTTGGGTTTATCCTGCCTGGGACTCTCTGTATTTCCTGGACTTGGTTGACTATTTCCTTTTGCATATTAGCAAAATTTTCAGAAAAATTTCAGGGAAATTAGGATAATTTGAAATTAGCTCTTCAAATATTTTCTCAGGTTCTTTCTCTGTTCTCCTTCTGGGATCCCTATAATGCAAATTTGGTGTGTTTAATGTTGTCCCTGAGGTCTCTTAGGCTGTCTTCATTTCTTTTCATTCTTTTTTCTATATTCTGTTCTGTGGCAGTGATTTTCACCATTCTGTCCTCCAGGTCATGTATCTGTTCTTCTGCCTCAGTTATTCTGCTGTTGATTCCTTCTGGTGTATTATTCATCTCTGTTTGTTTGTTCTTTAGTTATTCTAGGTCTTTGGTAAACATTTCTTGCATCTTCTCCATTCTGAGATCCTGGATCATCTTCACTATCATTATTCTGAATTCTTTTTCTGGAAGGTTGCTCAGCCCCACTTCATTTAGTTGTTTTTCTGGGGTTTTATCTTGTCCCTTCATCTGGGACATAACTTTCTGCTTTTTCATGCTGATTAACTTTCTGTAATGTGGTTTTGTTTTAGCCACTGTGGGACTGTGGTTCTTCTTGCTTCTTCTGTCTGCCTTCTGATGGAGGAGGCTAAGCGACTTGTGTAAGCTTCCTGATGGGAGGGACTGATGGTGAGAAAAACTGGGAATTGCTTTGGTGGCCAGGGCCTTTGCTCAGTAAAGCTTTAATCCAATTATCTGCTGATGGGTGGGGTTGTGCTCCCTCCCTTGTAGTTTGGCGTGAGGGGACCCAGCCCTGGGGTCTCTGGGCTGTATGGTAGAATTAATGGTAACCTCCAAGAGGGATTATGCCAAGGGAGACCTTCCTGGACTACTGCTGCCAGTGCCCCTGTCCCTGGGGTGAGCCCCTGCTGACCCACGCCTCCACAGGAGACCCCTCAGCACTAGCAGGTAGTTTTGATTCAGTGTTCTGTGGGATCACTGCTCCTTTCTTCTGCATCTTGGCGTGCCTAAGAGTTTGTTTGTGCCCTCCAAGACTGGAGTCTCTGTTTCCCCCTAGTCCTGTGAAAGTCCTATAATTAAATCCTGCTGGCCTTCAAGTTGAGATTCCCTGGGGATCCCCAGTCCCTTTGTTGGATCCCCAGGTGGGGAAGCTTGATGTGGGGTTCAGAACCTTCCTAATAGTGGGAGAACTTCTTTGGTGTTATTGTTCTTCAGTTTGTGGGTCACTCACCTGGCAGGTATGGGATTTGATTTCATTGTGATTGTACCCCTCCTATTGTCTCACTGGCTTCTTCTTTGTCTTTGGACATGGGGTTTCTTTTCTTGGTGGATTCCAGCGTCCTCCTGTCGATGGTTGTTTAACAGCTAGTGGTGATTTTGATGTTCTTGCCGGAGGAGATGAGTGCCCGTCTTTCTACTCTGCCATCTTGAACCAGAAGCCCCAACATATTATTTTATATGCACAGATAATTATATAAAAAATATAGAATTTAGCTAAGAGTGTCAGTTTCATTTTTAGAAAAATAAAATTCTTAATTTTGTATGAATTTTCAAAACCTCCCTTGAATTTGTTTTTACTAGTGTAAAAACATTAAGGCACTATGAGTATCTTAAAACAGCTTGTGCATGTGCCCTTGAGACACGTTGGTGGGTGCTTTTTTATCAAAACCATATACATGGTGACATATTAAATGTATCATATTATTATACTAATCATATGACTCTAGAAACAAAAGTAACCAGAGGACTTAAAGCCTATCAAAACCATCTTTTTGTTTTTGTACAATGGGATTCTTTTTAAATTTGCCAATGAATTCATACCAGTATTGAAACCAGATGTAGACTTCCGTCTTTTAATGTATTAGCTCAGCTATAAAGTCTTATTTCCATCTCTGATTACTGACTGTTTCATTCATGGTTTATTATCTCTTTCCTGCCCTCCTTTTTCTTTTTTTTTTTTTAAACTAGAGTCTAAATATGATTCAAATGATTTTAAGATGACATTGCCCCCATTTGTGTAGTGACAGAAATAAAAGTAAATCTGTATTGAATTGATGATAACCTAATTAAATCCACAAATGAAGTACTCTCAATAAAATTTTTCATTGGAAAGGATTCTTGACAGATACTACTAAAAGAAGTGTTAGTTGTGGTTTGAGTGTTTTTCGTCTTAGAACTTAAATCCTACTTTACTTCTTTCTGTATAAAAGCAGATCTTCTCTCTTTTGTTTTTTTCTTTTCTTTCTATATATTTTCAATATAAAGCTTATGATTTTGAAATTTATCTGAACTGATTAAAAGTCATATTTATAGAAATAAAAAAGATATTACATAAAATTTTTGGTTTTTCTCTGTTGCCAAATAGAAACCTAGTCACTTTTAGTAACTGATTTTGTTTGTATGTAAGTGAAATTTACGTTTAAAGATTGTTTGAAAACAAAACTCTCTTTAGGAAAATGACTGTCAATGAACTCCCTTACCCCTTCCCTCTAAATAGTGAGTATGTGTCCAAAGGATGTGAAATAAACATCTAGACCAAGGCCTACATCTGGGAAGGACTACTTTCCTTTCTTGCCTATTCTCCATTCAGTACAGTTCAGTTCAGTCGCTCAGTCATGTCCAACTCTTTGCAACCCTATGAATCGCAGTACGCCAGGCCTCCCTGTCCATCACCAACTCCCGGAGTTCACTCAGACTCAAGTCCATCGAGTCAGTGATGCCATCCTGCCATCTCATCCTCTGTCGTCCCCTTCTCCTCTTGCCCCCAAGCCCTCCCAGCATCAGAGTCTTTTTCAATGAGTCAACTCTTCGCATGAGGTGGCCAAAGTACTGGAGTTTCAGCTTTAGCATCATTCCTTCCAAAGAAATCCCAGGGCTGATCTCCTTCAGAATGGACTGGTTGGATCTCCTTGCAGTCCAAGGGACTCTCAAGAGTCTTCTCCAATACCGCAGTTCAAAAGCATCAATTCTTCGGTGCTCAGCCTTCTTCACAGTCCAACTCTCACATCCATACATGACCACTGGTAAAACCATAGCCTTGACTAGACGGACCTTTGTTGACAAAGTAGTGTCTCTGCTTTTCAATATGCTATCTAGGTTGGTCATAACTTTTCTTCCAAGGAGTAAGCGTATTTTAATTTCATGGCTGCAGTCACCATCTGCAGTGATTTTGGAGCCCCCCAAAATAAAGTCTGACACTGTTTCCACTGTTTCCCCATCTATTTCCCATGAAGTGATGGGACTGGATGCCATGATCTTCATTTTCTGAATGTTGAGTTTTAAGCCAGCTTTTTCACTCTGTGACCCAAAATATATGTTGAGTGGTTTAAATGTTGAAATAGATATTATTCTTTTCCAAAGCGCATTTGCTACCCTTGATATTTAATAGAGACCAGATAAACATTTATTCTTCTAAATTTGTCAAGATTTACCTGAAATTTTTGCACTTAAGGCTGAAATTTGGCTGCCTTTACTCTTTGTTGAATACATACTTTGAATCTCATCTTTGGAAAAGCCTTGCTACTCTGTGCTTATATTGAGGCTAATTCATGCATTCATGTTTGTGTGAAACTCATATAAAAGACTCTATAACTGTAAATTAATTTTAAAAATTTAAATCAACATGATGTCTCTGTGTTCTAGAAAATGCTTGTTTACTTGTTAATTGTTAAAATGATTTTTTCAAGGGATACAAACCTTTCATTTTGTAATTGAAGTTAAAAGTCTTAAAGTGCAGATACCACATTTGAGCCTTAATATTCAAAGGGATTGTTAGAATAATACTGTACACAAATAATTTTAATTTAAGACATATCCGTGTACTATTAGAATCATTGGCTATTGCATCTTTTTTTTTTTTTGATTAGAGGGAAGATATGAAATGAACCCCTAAAGTAGAGGGAGGGATTTATTACTGAATAGAGAAAGGCATAATGGGAAAGAGACTTCAGAAACTTCATGTTTGCTTCAGATCTGTCCTCTCCACCTTTATTAATTCAGGGCCAAATACTGGCTGTGGCCTCAGGTATTCTTGTAAACTTCATAAAAACTAGTACTGTCAGCTTCTTCACCACTGTATACCCAGCACCTTTAGCAGGACTTTTACAAGAGATCCAGTGCAGTGGATACTTGTTGAAAGAACAGATGCCCAAATTAGTGTGAATGCCCAAATTAGTGAAAAATAAAAATGGATGCCCAAATTAGTCTTTTGTTAAGAAAAGACGACGAAGATCTTTTGTAATGTTATAGAATCATAGAATTGGAATGAACCTTGAAAGTCATTTAGCAAAACCAGACAGTTCATGAATCAACTATCTCTGGCAAGTCTTCCTTTAGTCTTTCTGTGGATTTGTCCAGTGGCAAATGCTTTACAGTGTTCAGTGCTTTACAGCACTGAAATCAGATTCATCCTGAGACCTAAGTATAGTAGGTCCATTTAATTTTCAACTTTCTCTAGCGTGGCTCTGAAATACAGGATATAGGAGCAGAGACAACAAGCCAAGAAGTTAATGAAGGATTAGTTGAATTATTGGTTGGAAATAGTGGAATGCTAGGAGGATAAAAATTGAAGTCTAGGTAACTGAAAAGGTCAGCATTAGAGTGACTAAACATGACACAGTTTTTTGGACTGGTACTGCTTTTATAACAGCCTGAGCTCTTTAATCTTTATAGTAGGGATGTGGAATCGGGAGAGCGGAGAGAACCCGGGCCCGTAAGACAGCACCACCGCTTCGCATTCCTCTGCAGTGGTGTGGTGACCCCTTAGCACCCCTGCCTCTTACCCACCCACCGGGGCTGCAGACCACTAAGTTTAAAAGACTGGGGCCATCAGATGTGAATTTCTCTTTTCCTTTAGTAACTACAAGTCTGTACCCATTCATTCATTCTTTATCGATTGCTGACTGTATGCCAGGTGTGGTTCCATCAGTGTATGCACTGATGCGGATACATCAGCGAACCAGACAAAGATCTCTGCTCTTTTGGACCCTTTTCCTAGTGCAGTACTGTTCAGTAGAAACCTAGCGTGGGCTGCGTATATAACTCTAAACTTTCTAGTACCCACATTCAAAAAAAAAAAAGCAGCAGGTGAGGTTAATTTTAATGTATTAAGTATAGGCGGGGCCTCCCTGGTGGCTCAGACAGAAAAGAATCAGCCTGCAATGCAGGAGATGCAGGTTCCCTGGGTTGGGAAGACCCCTGCAGAGGGGATTGGCTGCCCACTCCAGTATTGTTGTCTAGAGAATTCCATGGACAGAGGAGCCTGGCATTATAGTCCATGGAGTCACAAAGACTTGGACCTGACAGAGTGACAAACATTTTTTTCACTGATACTAATTTTATGTTATATAATATTAATAACATTAACACATTTTAAATATAATAATATAATTAGTATATAAATGTCATTTAACTGTGTAAGCAGTATGTACGTTATTAGAGACACCTTACATTTCCTTTTTGGTACTAGGCCTTTAACTTTGGTATATTTTATATTTATAGCATATCTCAGTTGGATTAGCTATGTTTCAAATGCTGGAGAGCTACTGTGTTGAATAGTGCAGCTTCAGAATATAGTGCTTGCTCTCTGTGGACCATGAAGTCAGTCCATCTGGTCTGAGGTAGAGAATCAGTTCCTAAAAGTATTAGAATTTTCAAATAATCCAGACTCCTTATCCACGGCCTGCAAAGCTTTACGTGGTCTGTGCAGTATTTTTATGACAGTATATATTGGTGTTTTATGTAAATGTAAACCACCTGGCAATTTGCTTAGAAATTTTAACACAATAAAGGTTTTTTAAATTGAGGAAAATTCGTATAAGATTTACCATTTTAAAGGGAAAAATTCCTTGTCATTAGTGCATTTACAATATTGTGTAATTACTACCCCTGTGTAGTTCCAAAATATTTTCATCACCTTGCTATCCTTTAAGCAGTTTCTCTCCATCCCACTTCTCCCTCTTGTCCCTGGCAGTCACCAGTCTGCTTTCTTTTTCTGTGAATTTGCCTGTTCTTAACATTTCATAAAAGTGGGATCATACAATATGTGCTTTCTGTTGCGTCTGGCTTCTTTCACTTAGCATAATGTTTTCGAGGTCCATCCACATTGCAACACATGTCTGTACTTTATTCCTTTTCATGACTAAATAATATTCCATTGTTTGTGTATACCATAATTTGTTTATCCATTCCTCTGTGATAGACATTTGGGTTGTCTTAGCCTTTTGGCCATTGTGACTAGTGCTACTGTGAACACTCATGTACATGTTTGTTTGAGTACCTGTATTTTACTTTTGTCAAATGGTGATAATCTACTGCATAGGGTTGTTATAAAGATAAAGGAGCTAACGCATGTGGAACTGTTAGCACAATGCCTGGTACAGATAGCACTGGCTCTGGTGCTATCGGTATAGAAAGGCTTTACGTTTGCACCTCGCTCCTCCTTTTTCCTTCCCCTGATGGCCTGTTTTTGTGTTTCCGTTCTCCTAGTCTCTCTCTGACATTCTCATTTCTGACTTCTCATTATTAGAGTTGGAAGTCTAGAACCTGGGTGGGTTGAGAGTGCCTCACTGGGAGGAGGAGTGGTATTGGTGTCCATGCTTCGCGCAGGAGGCTCTTGGCAGCCCACCCCTCCGCATTTCCTCTGCTTTGTGTGACACTCTTGGTTTCCACTGTCAGCAGTAAAGTGAGGAGGTACCGCAGGGAAGGGTGTCTCTGGATTTACTTTTTCAGGACAGATAACTGTCATATTGTCACCTCAGATGGCGTAGGGAAGAGTGATTTCTTAGGGTCATGGTGACTCTTGGAATATGTTACGTGCTTTAGGAATGACATGGATAATTTTAAAGAAAGGAGAAATTGAATGATGACATTTTCTTTCATCAGAAAAAGAGGTTCTCGGTACTTTACCGTTTAGCCTTTTCCTAAAAGTTTAGTGGTCTTTAGAAAGAAGTGCTTGTTAACAATGCTCTCTTGTAAGAGTTTAGTTGTCTTAGCATTTCAGTTGAGTTTTTAAAATATTTCTTTCCAGTTAACAGAAGATGAAATTGCAACCATTCTCAAATCTACTTTGAAAGGACTAGAATACTTACACTTTATGAGAAAAATACACAGAGATATAAAAGCTGGAAATATTCTCCTCAATACAGAAGGACATGCAAAACTGGCGGATTTTGGAGTTGCTGGTCAGTTAACGGTAAGTGTGATGCTTTTGGAAGCGCTGTTGGTTTGTATTGTCCAGGTTCGAGTGTGACTAAACCTTGATAATATCTTTTGAGGGTTATGAAAAGAAATGCATAACTTCATTGCTTCAGGGAGAGGAAGCCATGATTTAGGTATTATTTAATTATTTTTTATTTACCATTTAAGAGACATTGGATGAATATGAAAGAATATATATTGCCATCAAAGTGCTTAAATATTTGGAAAGGAAAGCTACATTTGTTCATTTCTTTAGGTTTTATTGTTATAGTGCTATCTTTAATGAAGGGTAGTAGAGTTAAGTTACTTGCAGACTCTTGGTTATTTCAGAATTCTAAATTCCTAAATATGTCATGTCACAACTGGCTGAAATTTTAGGAAACTAGTCAATTTCAGATCTGACCTGTAGTATTTGAGGGTTTCAGATATTTAGTTTAAGGAACACGTTGGCCAATACGTTTCCTTAGTGTTTTGTAGTTATATCTATGTCATGTTCTTGCAGGATACAATGGCGAAACGCAATACTGTGATAGGAACTCCGTTTTGGATGGCTCCTGAGGTCATTCAGGAAATAGGCTACAACTGTGTGGCTGACATCTGGTCCCTTGGCATTACTTCTATAGAAATGGCGGAAGGAAAACCTCCTTATGCTGATATACATCCCATGAGGGTAAGAAAGTGATGGAAAATGTCAATGTTAAAAGCGCTCCAGTTTTGTAGTGTGAGTGTAAATAAACATGGAGTAAAAAGATCATTTGAATTTGGATTCTGTGCAAAAATTAGTAAAATTATCTGTTAGGGATTAGTGACTGTTCACTTCTTTTCACCATCACATCCTTAACTGGGAGGAAAAGAAGTGAAGCCTGTATTTCTCTCTACAGTGGCTGTTTTTTCTCCCCGCAAAGTATACCTGCTGAATTTCCCCATGATTTAAATAGAAGAAAGGGCTGGTAAATCCACTACATTATTCAGTTCCTCATATTCTGAATGTAACAGTGGAGGCTTGGAAGAAATCCATTCTCTTCTACTTACCCTGCATATTGTACCTTTTTGTGTTTTTGTTTCTCTAGTTGAGCTAATATTAAAAAAGAATCCTGATTTCTAATATTGCTATGTATCTGTAAGTGAATTAAGCTTTTATTTTTAGTGTTCAGTGAGAAAATGGAATTCCTTTTATGAATATTATTTTATGCTTTTATGAACTCCTTTTCCATGATAAATTTTTGAGTCTGAAATGTATAGATTTCATATTCAAGTCTAATTGCCACTGCTTTAGAGGTTGTGATGAACAGTTTTAAAATTTATTAGTATGTGAATCTTAATTCATTATAGATAAGTACATTTATCTTTGTAAACTTATTGCCCTCTAGTGGCTGTATTCAACTCAAGAAGAAAGGATGTAGAAATGAAGGCAGAAAGAAGGTAGAGGAGGGAGAGGGAGAGAATGTGTGTGTGTGTGTGTGTGTGTGTGTGTGTGTAAAGAAAAGAAGGTGATTTCAGGGTAGATGGAGAAATGTGTGAAGTAAACAGATGGGAGGAAAAAGAATGCAGTATTTTAGAGTATTTGAAAAAGAAGAATAAATTAAAATTCTGATACTATAGTGCTATTATGAATTGAACTTCAGTAGTATAGATAATAATGTGCTATACTGAAATATTTAAAAATCTGCCTGCCACTTTAAAGAGAACTCTTTGAGGAACGTAATTGTGTATGATATGTGTCGTCTTCCTTGTACATATAAACTCTTGCTAAAGCGAAACAAAAATAGCATGAATTCTTTGAAAATATTGACATGAAATATAACTAGGTCAGCATAAAACAATCAATACAATTCTCATTTCTTTTCTGATTATTAGATATCTTTGGTACTTTCAGCTAGAAAGTTTTTAGGGTGATCCTCAGCTAGATATATTTGAGTTTAAGTTAGTGAGGTTAACCAAAGTATCCAAGACAGCCTAGCTAAGTGCCATAGCTGGGATTTAACCCAGGACTTAAGAGTATTACTGTTCTGCTTCCTCCAGTATAAATCTTATTTTTTCCAACCAAACAGTTCCACATATTCACTTTGACCATGAGGTAGTCTCTTTAGCAGATAGCCAAGGATTTAAAAAATAAAGCACAGAGTAACTTCTCTCATTGCAAATTACGTGGCACTATGTCAGAACCAAGTATACTCCTAATCCAACATGATTTCTTTTTTTAAAAAATTTCAAAAATGTTTATATCCAGGTCTTAAGAATTGAAAGCTGAGTCAGTCATTTTTTGATTAAAAAAACAAAACAGGAATCCATGACCTCCTTCCTTCCTGCCCAATTAATAATAGAACCAAGTTGAGAAATTTTGGACGACTGGGCTTGGTTAGAGGTGCCAGTTAAGTCGTCCCCGCCCCCGGCACACCTGCACATCTTCCATCCCCCAGTTCCTGCTGTGTGTGCCTGGGTCGGCACCTGGCCCATCTCAGTGTGTGTGCACGGGACTTTGCCCTCTGACATCGTATGGCCAGAAATTACAACTCAGTGACAAAGCTTAGGATTCCCTTTTTCTCTCGCTTTTTACATAGTTAAATTTTGGCTTGAATGACATGTTCTGTGCTCAACAAATCTACTTTCTTAGTTTTCATTTTATCTTTTTTACCCCCATGGTAATTTCTTAGGGCCGTCCTAACATATTACCATAAATTTGGTGGCTTAAAACTATAGAACTTTATTCTCTTACAATTCTGGAGGCCAGCAATTTGAAATGAAGGTGTTGACAGAGCTGCAGTCCTTCCAGAAGCTCTAAAGGAGACTCCGTTTTCTGCCCCCTCCAGCTTTGGGGTGGCGGCTGCCAGCAGTCCTTGACATTCCTTGGGTTGTAGCTACATCTCTCCAGTCCCTGCCTGCCCCTTTTACATTACTCTCTCCTTTGTGAGTGTCTGCGTTTTCCTCTTCTGTCTGTCTCAGATTTTCCTCTGCCTTTTTCTTTAAAGGACAGATGCCATTGGATTTAGGGCCCACTCCAGTAATCCAGAACAATCTCCAACTGCAGGGATTTTTTTTTTTTTCCAAATGAGATCCTGTTTAGAAGTTCTGAATATTAGGATATAGACGTATCTTTTGGGGGCCACTCTTCAACCCACTATATCCTCTATAATCTGTTCCATTTTTTCAAATTATATGTATTTAAGATAAGTAACAATTAATTTCAGGATCTATTTTCCTTGTTTTTTCTCAAATTTTTAAAATTGTGGTAAAGTATTCATAAAAATGGTATCATTTTAACCATTTTTCAGTATACAATTCAGTGGCATTAAAGTACATTCACATCACACTGTCGAGTACAGAAATTTGTATCATCCCAAACTAAAACTCTATACACATTAAAAAGTAACTCTATATTATCTCCTCCCCCAACACCTTATAACCATAATTCTCTCTGTTTCTATGAATTTGACTATTCTAAGCATCTCATATAAGTGAAATCATACAATATTTGTCCTTTTGTGTCTGCCTTCTTTCACTTAATATAATGTTTTCAAGGTTCATCCATTGTTGTAGCATATATCCAAATTCTTTTTTTAAGGCTGAATAATATTCCATAATATAAATACCACATTTTGTTTGACCATTCATCCATATTGGACACTTGAGTTGCTTCCACCTTTTGATTGTTGTGACTAGTGCTTCTATGAACATGGATGTACATTTATTGTCTGTGAGAGTCTGCTCTCAATTCCTTGGGTATATACCCAGAACTAGATTGCTGGGTCATACGGTAATTTTATGTTTAAATTTTTGAGGAACCTCTCTACTGTTTTTCATAGCATCATGCTATTTTACATTCCCACCAGCAATACACAAAGATTCCAGTTTCTCCACATTCTTGCCAACGCTTATTTTCTGTCTTTTGATAATAGACATCCTAATGAGAGTGAAGTGTTACTTCATGGTTTTGATTTACATTTCCCTAATAACTAGTGATGTTGAGTATCTTTTCATGTACTTTTTGTTCATTTGTGTATCTTCTTTGGAGAAGTGGCTATTCAGGTTATTTGCCATTTTAAAATTGGGTTGTTTTTTGTGTTGTTGAGTTTCTGGTCTCATTTTAATCAGCTTTTCTCTAGTTTGGTCTGCCGTTTTCTGTTTGCTGGCTGAAGTCTCCCAGCCCTTTGACTTTTTACTGCCTGTTTATTGTTCTTCCAGCTGTCCCCCATCACTTTTTGTATCCAATTGTAATACTCAGTCTAAGTCCCTTTATAATTCTTTTGGGTAGAATCCTCGCAGTCCTTCCCTTGGGAGGTCTTTGAGTCAAAATGTATCTCAGATTTGCTCTTCTACAAGTAGAGGATTGCTTATTTGTATTTAATTGTTGTATTACTTTGCTTTGTGCAATAGATGTGTTCTAGGGATTTTGTATAAATATTTAATAGTTGTAAATTGGAGTTTACATTTTGGGGATATTATTTTTTAAAACTAATTTTTATTGATTCCTTTAGTGATGAGAATAATGCTGTTGAAACTTATTTGCCATATAATTGTGTTTATTTTTTATCATGGACATATCCATTTTAGCAGTAATACAAAATTTAATCATTAATATTAACATTTTTGATTTAGTGTTAATGTTAAAATAGATGCCTGTTCTCATGTGGAGGCAGGAAGTCAACCTTTGGACCAGTTGGAGAATATATCTGGTTACCTACGTTGGTTATTTTGTGTCAGAGAAACTGAGTGTCACCTAAGTATGGATGTTTGATTTTTTGAAGACAAGAACCCTGGAATTTTCTTCGTATATTCTTTTACTTCTGTTCCCTTTTATTTCCTTCTGCATACATTCAGGGCGCAGTCATCGCGTCCCAGCCAGACTTTGAGGATGTAGTGGTAAGCAGTGCAGGTGTGTTTCCTGTCCTCTTGGAACTTCCGTCCCAGTGATAACTTGCATTCTGATGTTAGAATTATTTTGCTTTCTGTGTGTGTGTATGGGGAGGAAGTGCATATATATTCAGTTGTTTAGAATGTAAGACCATACACTGTAACAACTTTTATTCATTTATATGTATATTACAAATCATAAAGGATCATATGCCTATATGATTTTTATTATTTTGGTGTTACATTGCTTGTTTTTCTGCTTTGAACTTATCCTCATCTTCCTTTTTTTCCATTTCTCCCCAGTGCTGCCTTTACTTCCTTTGACTGTTCCCTATTTCCTAACAGTGTGCATACATGAATGCTCATACAGTCCCTTTTGAACCTTGACTTTTCTTTCTGTTTATACTCCATTTCTTCCCCCTATCTGTTCCCTACGTTTTTCTGCCTGATTATTTTAAGTGGTACCTTGATTCTCTTAACTATACTTTCAGATCAGAAATAGCTAAGGATCCGGAGGAGGGGGCAAATTGGATCATTGGAGAATTTCAGTACTACTTCCAGGACATGTGGTTTTTCACTCTATTTGAGAGTTAGAGTTGTTCTGCCCTGTGGTCCTAATACATGTGGGAGTACAAGGCATTCCAGCCCTAAAATCGAGGATTAAAGTTTATTACATTGACAGTTTCAACATATTTCTGTCCAGTTGGAGTTATTATTCTTGAAGAGATGAATAAGCAGGGAAAACAGAATAAACAGATCTCAATTTCTCTTGGTTGAGTCTGCTGAGGTCACCCCTGAGGGTTTCACAGGGAAGACAAATTCTCACTGTTAATTTATATTCAAACCTTGCTGTTGATGTTGCCAAGTCCTCTGTAAATATGATTAGTTTGGTAAATACTGAGGAAGCAATCATCACTTTCTCACTGACGTACTAATTATGTGAATATGAATAGTAATATTGGAGACATATTTCCATTAAGTTTTACTTAGATAAAGAATTACACTAGAATCTATCTTTTAAAGATTTTAATGTGGGATACTAACAAAGGCAATATTTCTCTGTATTTGTGTGGGAGCATTTACAGGAGACAATTGAAGTTGATTTATTAATGATTGAAGGATGATTTATATTTCATACTTTTTTGACTGTGATCCTTAGTAAGAAATATATTCCACGCTGTGACATATTATGCACATGTGGGCATGCATGTGTGTGCACACAGTTGAAACAAAATATACATAAATAGTTTCCCAGGTAGCTTAGTGGTAAAGAATGCGGCCTGCCAATGCAGGAGCCACAGGTTTGATCCCCGGGTCTGGAAGATGGCAGAAGAAATAGCAACCTACCCAGTATTCTTGCTGAGATAATCCTGTGGACAGAGAAGCCTGGCAGGTTACAGACTGTGGGGTTGCAAAGAGTCAGACACAACTGAAGGGTTCTTAGACTAGACGGACAGTACTTATCTATGTATGTCTATAATGGGTCCCATGTGAAATAAATTTTATATTGTGAATTACTATTTGTGATCCACTCTGATTTCTATTCTATCACAGTCTTATCTTCTGTTGTACTTCACCTTTTCATTTAAAAAAAAAAATGGTAGTTCAAATCAATTCAGTTGATTCTGTGACCCAGTATTGGTTTGTAACTTGAATTTTAAGGGCAAGAATCACTGTACCAACCTTTGGAAATCTGATTTCTTCCAGTGCCATAATGCTTTCATTGTTGCCACATAGTAGTGGTGACCTGGTATATGAGTCCTAAATCAATTCTGTTATCTGTAAATTAGTTATATTGGAGTACATCAGGGCTGTATATTGTCACCCTGCTTATTTAACTTATATACAGAGTATATCATGTGAAATGCCAGGCTGGATGAAGCACAAGCTGGAATCAAGATTGCTGGGAGAAATATCAATACCCTCAGATATGCAGATGACACCACTCTTATGGCAAAAAGCAAAGAAGAACTAAAGAGCCTCTTGATGAAAGTGAAAGAGGAGAGTGAAAAAGTTGGCTTAAAATTCAACATTCAGAAAACGAAGATCATGGCATCTGGTCCCATCACTTCATGGCAAATAGATGGAGAAACAGTGGAAACAGTGGCAGACTCTATTTTTGTAGGCTCCCAGATCACTGCAGATGGTGACTGCAGCCATGAAATTAAAAGACTCTTGCTCCTTGAAAGGAATGCAGTGACAAACCTAGACAGCATATTAGAAAGCAGAGACATTTTTTGCTGACAAAGGTCTGTCTAGTCAAAGCTGTGGTTTTTCCTGTGGTCATGTATGTATTTGAGAGTTGGACTGTGAAGAAGGCTGAGCGCCGAAGAATTGATGCTTTTGAACTGTGGTGCTGGAGGAGACTCTTGAAAGTCCCTTGGACTGCAAGGAGATGCAACCAGTCCATCCTGAAGGAAATCAATCCTGAATATTCATTGGAAGGGCTGATGCTGAAGCTGAAACTCCAGTAGTTTGGCCACCTTATGTGGAGGGCTGACTCCTTTGAAGAGACCCTGATGCTGGGAAAGATTGAAGGCAGGAGAAGAAGGGGACGACAGAGGATGAGGTGGTTCGATGGCATCACCGACTTGATGGACATGAGTTTGAGCAAGTTCCAGGAGTTGGTGATGGACCGGGAGGCCTGGTGTACTACAGTCCATGGGGTTGCAAAGAGTCAGACACCACAGAGCGACTGAACTGAACTGAACTGAGAGGTAGTGTTGGAGAAGACTCTTGAGAGTCCCTTGGACTGCAAAGAGATCAAACCAATCAATCCTAAAGGAAATCAGTCCTGAATATTCATTGGAGGGATTGTGCTGAAGCTGAAGCTCCAGTACTTTGGTCACGTGATGCAAAGAGCTGACTCATTAGAAAAGACCCTGATGCTGGGAAACATTGAAGGCAGGAGGAGAAGGGGACAACAGAGAATGAGATGGTTGGATGGCATCATTGACTTGATGGACGTGAGTTTAAGCAAGCTCCAGGAGATGGTGGAGGACAGAAAAGCCTGGTATGCTGCAGTTCACGGGGTCACAAAGAGTTGGACATGACTGAGCAACTGAATAGCAACAAATGGTCCATTTCACTAAATTGTTATGAAGATCATAGAAGACATTGTAAATGAGCAATATATATATAATATTAAATACTTTAGAAATATTAGGTGGCTTTATTAGGTTTTCAATCTCAAATTGAAATTATAAATTAATTCAAGTTCTTTCAGAGGGTACCCTATTTGATAATATTTACTGTTGTCTTCTTGGCTTATTGAGTAGAGTTTGAGGTATTGGAAGCTTATACAGTGCCCAGGGGAGTTTATTGCCAGCTGGGGGAGGTTGTTGAAAGCTTTTACGCCCTTGCTTATGGCTGCTGAGATGACTTCTGCAGCCTCTACTGGAAACAATATGGAAATAATGAGCCCACGAGGACAGAGAGACATGTGGACTCTGTTTTCTAACCTCAGGTCATATTGTGATATACAGATGTTTTCTACTTCATTTTCACTATACTCAGTAATGGAAACTGTGATTCACAAGAGAGTAGAATGAGTTTTTTCTGGAGCAGAGAATTCAGAGAGTCAGTGGACCCCCAGAATTGCATTTAAATATTGTTTTTTGGGCAGATGTCCAGCTTTTGGTGAGAAAGTTCACAGTTTTCATCAATGAAAATACAAGTTTCTTGATCCCCGAAGACCGAGAACTGTGGCTCTCAATAATAGTATTGGAGACCCTCAAAAGAGTTTCTTATTATATTGTATATTTAATATGTGGTTTTGTTCATTATTTACTTTATTACAGCATATCACTGTTCTGTGTTTTAACCTGGAACCAGGAACTATATATTCATAGGATATCTGTGATTTCCCCCCAATCCCCCAAACTCTTGAACTTCTGGAAAGTTTAGTTTTATGTATGTCTAATTATTGTCTGATGTTCCACTAATTTAAAAAAGAAGTCTTTTTTTTCCCTCTGAATTCCTGTATCACCTTTTCTCTTGTCTTTCTTATGATTCTTTTAAACTTCCTATGTATCAATATTGCAGTGTTAATGCTTTGGTCTTATTTCTTCTACTAGATCTAAGTTTTAAATGCAGTGTATTTCGTCTTTGTGTATCTAACTGAAAAGCAGAGTGACTTACATAAGAGCATCCAAGAAATGTTTTTTGTGAATATGTGCTCAATTCCCTTTCCTATCTCAAAGATACTTCATGATGTTAATATTGAAATCTAGCAAGCTGAGGTTCTTCTTTCTTAGAATAATGATGTTGTACCTGTAGGTTAGAATAAGAATCAGTGAAATAAATGAAAAATGAAAGTAAATACTAATTAAGTACAACTTGAAAGCCATTGCCAACATCCGCTGGATCATCGAAAAAGCAAGAGAGTCCAGAAAAACATCTATTTCTGCTTTATTGACTATGCCAAAGCCTTTGACTGTGTGGATCACAATCAACTGTGGAAAATTCTTCAAGAGATGGGAATACCAGACCACCTGACCTGCCTCTTGAGAAACCTGTATGCAGGTCAGGAAGCAACAGTTAGAACTGGACATGGAACAACAAACTTGTTCCAAACAGGAAAAGGAGTCCGTCAAGGCTGTATATTGTCACCCTGCTATTTAACTTCTATGCAGAGTACATCATGAGAAACGCTGGACTGGAAGAAGCACAGGCTGGAATTAAGATTGCCGGCAGAACTATCAGTAACCTCAGATATGCAGATGACACCACCCTTATGGCAGAAAGTGAAGAGGAACTCAAAAGCCTCTTGATGAAAGTGAAAGTGGAGAGTGAAAAAGTTGGCTTAAAGCTCAACATTCAGAAAATGAAGATCATGGCATCTGGTCCCATCACTTCATGGGAAATCATGGGGTAACAGTGGAAACAGTGTCAGACTTTATTTTTGGGGGGCTCCAAAATCACTGCAGATGGTGACTGCAGCCATGAAATTAAAAGACACTTACTCCTTGGAAGGAAAGTTATGACCAACCTAGATAGCATATTCAAAAGCAGAGACATTACTTGGCCAACAAAGGTCCATCTAGTCAAGGCTATGGTTTTTCCAGTAGTCATGTATGGATGTGGGAGTTGGACTGTGAAGAAAGCTGAGCACTGAAGAATAGATGCTTTTGAACTGTGGTGTTGGAGAAGACTCTTGAGAGTCCCTTGGACTGCAAGGAGATCCAACCAGTCCATTCTAAAGGAGATCAATCCTGGGTGTTCTTTGGAAGGAATGATGCTAAAGCTGAAACTCCAATACTTTGGCCACCTCATGCAAAGAGTTGACTCATTGGAAAAGACTCTGATGCTGGGAGGGATTGGGGGCAGGAGGAGAAGGGGACGACAGAGGATGAGGTGTTTGGATGGCACCACCGACTCAATGGACACAAGTTTGAGTGAACTCTGGGAATTGGTGATGGACAGGGAGGCCTGGTGTGCTGCGATTCATGGGATTGTAAAGAGTTGGACACGACTGAGCGACTGGACTGAACTGAACTGAACTGAAAGCCATAGCGTTGTTCTTGACTTGACTTTTGAACTTTCACTAAGTGCAGTTAATTTAAAGTTTCAATTTTAAATTGCTTTAATTCATATATATAAATGTAAATAAACACACACACACATATTTGCTAGTTTAGATCCTGTTAATATGTTGAAGGAGATCAGAAAGACTTAATGTTGACCTCTGGACAGTAGCTTTGGTTTGCTAATGGTGATTCAGTCATCAACCCTCTTGAAAGTCTTAAAATCAATTGTATAGAATTACTATATTGATCCAACCAGTCCATCCTAAAGGAAATCAGTCCTGGCTGTTCATTGGAAGGACTGATATTGAAGCTCAAACTCCAATACTTTGGCCACCTGATGTGAAGAGCTCACTCATTTGAAAAGACCCTGATGCTGGGAAAGATTGAGGGCAGGAGAAGGGGATGACAGGGGATGAGATGGTTGGATGGCATCACCAGCTCAATGGACATGGGTTTGGGTGAACTCCGGGAGTTGGTGATGGACAGCGAGGCCTGGCGTGCTGCAGTTCATGGGGTTGCAAAGAGTCGGGCATGGCTGAGCGACTGAACTGAACTGAACTGAACTGAACTATATTGATCATTGTAAGTTTTGTTGTGTTTTGTATTAAACGAGTCATAGAAACAGTTTAGGTTAACATTTATTTTAGAAGACATAATAAATAGGTGTTTTTGTATTAGGATATTGGGAGATATCTGTGGGCAGGTGTTGACTCTACTTTCTTGTCTGTTGCACTTAAAAATTCATAATGTTTTTGGAGGAAATGCTGTCTGCAGTATATTGATGTTTGAAATCATGGCTGAATCAGACATATTTTAAAAAATGAAGACAGATAGAACATACCTGACTTAAAAACTATTTTAGCTAAATTCTTGCAGAGTAGAATTTTCAGCTGTCCTAGAGGAATATATTAAGTACAGATTATTTGTTTGATTATGTTAACTTAGTTTTCAGTAGAACGTTTACATAAATAGAATCATCTTCATTACATCTGGGATCGTTTAAATAGCATAATTACATGTAGTTGTGCTATGTAATGAAAGGTAAGGGATAAATGATCAGAGGTGACTTTATAAGCATTGCAGTAAGTGACTTATAAACTGAAGGTCACTGTTTTAATTGGAAGGTTTGTGAATCTCTTAAATTCTGTAATCAAATGAGTGATATCAAAGGAAGAAGTAATTTAACATAACAATTGTGGCTTATGCTGAACATATGTTCCTGTTAATAAGTTGCATTATAGTCTTTAAGGACTTGTATGCAGTTAGTACATTTTGGTTCATTTGATACCCGCAGTTTTTCTTAATTTTTATTAGTGAGTTGTTACAGTGGTTAACAAGAAATACACAGATTTAAGTTGCAATAGTTTTCCCAGGGTTATATGATCTAACTTCACAAGCTTCTTGGACATATGTAGATGCTTTTCTATTTTGCTTTAGTTATGACATACAATTGATACAGGCAAGCATGAAAGCTTGGGCAAATTTTCATTGCTTTTTCTGGATCTTGCTCAGGTTCTGTGGTATTTATGTAAAGCACAATTTTGTTACTTGGGAATGCATGTTGAAATTATCATGTGCACTATTTTGCTGTAGGCCCGTTGGCTCTGCCACAAAGGCAGCACACTGCCAGTAGGCCATTTCCTTGTCGGCTGCATTTACAATTTAATAGAAATATTACATGACTTTTTAAACAAGTGTTTTGGCAGGGAGGAAATGGCAGATTCCTTACAAACAAGCATAGCTTCCTTTCCTTAACCACACTCCAGCTACTCAACAAATGGTACTTGGTTTCAAGTTTGGGGGGTTTGAGGGTAGAATGGGAAGTCAGGTTGAAACAGGAATGACACTGATATTTACTATAAAATAGTTATGTATTTTTAACTGCTGGATCTTATTACTGTATAGTTTCAGTGAGTGACAACCAATGTATTTCTGAATTAGGGCTGAGGTTATTTTTATGCAGTTCACCTGGCTGGGTATATCTGGTTTTCATTGGTTGAAAAGGTCAGGACCACCAGATAAGCTCTAAGATGTTAGTTTACTTTTTATAATTTTTTTTAAAATAGTTTTGGCTTTGCTGTGTATATTGGTATTCATGACATTTGAGTAAGCAGTACTTCTTTGGTATCAACTATAATTTTTATCTTGAAGAATCACTTTGGGATGTAGAGAATACGGAAAGAAGATTTGGTAGACTTGTTAGCACTGACGTACAACATGATGGATCCCTAGCACATCTTTTGTTCAGTTTGCTTTAGCTCACTCTTATGTGTTTTGAATTGGGAAAGTCATGTTTGCAGGTTTTTTTTTTTTCTTGGATGTTATTCCATCTTATCCCATTCTTATTTTATTTAGGTCTTTTAATCTTAAATTATTTGTAATTGTGGACAAAATACTGACCACTTTAATTCTAAAGTATTTCATACTTTTGGGGACTCTAAAGAAAAGAAAAATTGCACTTTATTTTCAGCCTTGATTGTGGTCATATTTTACTTTCTAGTGTAGATCTGGCTTTTTCTTCTGTATGTGAAGAGAACAGTTCATAGTAGGTCTTTCCCCTTTTCTTTTCTTATTGCTTCTGACTTCTTAGCCAGCTTACCTGGCAGCTGTAGTAAGTTATGTTGCTGTGGTGTGGTAGAGACTGGCATTGGGTGTGTTCTTATAGCCATCACAGCATTGGCTTTTGTTATTTTCCATGTTTCAGTTTGTTGGTAATGGACATATGGACATCATATGTTCCGCAGAGTACTGTACGAAGCCAATTTGAACTGTTTCCATTTGCCTCAAGTCCAATCATGATATTTATTTTTCCATGGCACTTACCCAGATTATCCATACCTCCTGCTTAGCTTGTGTCACTGCCACCATGGACTGCATTTCTTCTGATTGCCTCCAGTTTTTCACAGTATCTAATTGCCTATTCTGTCTTAGCTTTCTTTGCACAGCATTGATTGATGTTTATAAAATATCTCAAGATCTTTTAGATAACAGATACTCAGGTGCATAGAAGTATGATATTCAGCTTGTTTTTTGTTTATATATAAGGAATGTTTTTATATCCAGCCTCCTAGAGTGGAATTGAATATTCTAGTGGAAAACTTAGAAGAGTAACTTTGTCGTTTTAGCCAATATTGCTTATTTTTTAGTATCAACAATAACAGCAATGTGATCTCCCAGAGAACCTTTGATATAACAAATCACGTCATAATTTTATTGCTGAATTTTGAAGAGAAGATCCTAGAAGTTCCCTTTTAGGTTTAAGAAAATATGACTACATTATTGTTTATTGAAGCTGTTCTTCAGCTCTTAGCCCTCTGTGAAGTCATTTTAGATACTGATTTTCAAAATATGAATAAATAAGTTGCACTCATAGCATGACTTTAGATGAGTCAGCTATTACTGTGACCCAAAAGCTTTGGCTTTACACAGGAATGTATTTATTCTTTCATTCAGCAGTTATTTACTGAATACCTATTATGGCTAGGGACTGTTGTAGTTCTGAGGATGCAACAATAAAAAAAAAAGTTGAAAATTTCTCTTTATTGAGCTTACATTTGAATGAGGGGGAGAGATAATGAAGAAGAGAAGTAAATACAACACCTTAGGATTTCTCTGGTGGCTCAGTGGTGAACAATCTACCTGGCAGTACAAAAGATGTAGGAGACATGGGTTCAATTCCTGGATTGGGAAGATCCTCTGGAGAAGGAATGGCAACCCACTCCAGTATCCTTGCCGGGGAAATCCCATGGACAGAGAAGCCTGGCAGGCAACAGTCCATGGGGTCACAAAAGAGTCAGACACAACCGAGCTATTAAACAACAACAAAACTTTGTTAGTAATAAGTCCTACAGTAGGAAAAATAAAACAGGTAAGCGAGAAAGGAAATTTCAGTGATGGGGTAGGAAATTTCAGTGGTGGTTGATGTACATTATTGGATTGCTAGTGAAGGCTTCATTGAAGAGATGACTCTTGAATGAAAACTTTTAAGAAAATGGATATCTGTGTAGAAAATATACCACATAAAGGCGGCCAACTGCAGGTTCATTAGTCTTGAAGTGGGAGTGTGCCTGCTAACTCCAGGTCCAGATCATAGAGACTTGAAGGCTACAGTAAATACTTAGACTCTTGTTCTGAATGAGATGAGACGTCAGGGAGGATTTCTGAGAAGGGGAATGGCATGAGAATAGCCTGAGGGAGTTACAAGGGTAGAATCACAGAACTAGGAGACTTGAATGAGCCACACAAGGGATGATTGGATTAGGGTGGTAAAAGCAGAGAAGAAAGTGAGAATTGGTTGGTTTCAGGTATGTTTTTAAAAGTGGATTAATAGAATCTGTTGATAGATTAGGTGCATGAGAACACTGAGAGTGCTTTAAAGCCATTTGGTACAACTTTGGGAGATGGTCTTGTTTTTCTGCTCTGCCAAAGTGAGGCACAAGATTGAATAGAGTGTAGAGTTTATTCTTCCAGGAAGCCCAGCTATAAATGTAACACATGTTTACTGTAGAAAGGAAAAGTGAAAGTGAAGTGGCTCAGTCGTGTCAGACTCTTTGCGACCCCGTGGACTGTAGCCCACCAGGCTCCTCCATCCATGGGATTCTCCAGGCAAGAATACTGGAGTGGGTTGCCATTTCTTCCTCCAGGGGATCTTCCCGACCCAGGGATCAGACCCAGGGATCAAACCCAGGTCTCCTGCATTGCAGGCAGATGCTTTAACCTCTGAGCCACCAGGGAAGCCCTCATAGAAAGGAAGGAAGAAGTAAAGACAGAAAGCAAAATATGAAGAAGAAAAGAAAAATCACTTATACTTGTCTGCCTAGAGATTCACAGCTAACATTTAGATGTATGGTATTCTTTTGCTTTTCGTGTAGATCATGCCCATGAGAAACATACTGTTTTTTAACCAAAATTGAAATCATGAGATTGTGTTGTTTTGTAATTTTTGTTTTTCGTTTAGCACTATATCTTAGAAGTGTCCCCATATTCTTAAGTGTTTTGAGCTTTAAAATGTTTAGAAAATTGCTTACATGAAATAATCTTAGATATTTTACTTTTATGATAAAAAGCTTTAAAATGAGTCATTTTTCTTTTTTATGAAACTTGTGAAAATTGTAAAGCACTCTATAATTCAAAGAATCTTTCAGTAAAATAATAATAATAATAAATTTAAAAAAGGATTCATTGATAGTCAACAGTCCTAAAGCGTGCAAAAATGTCTTGGTTTTAATATTTGCTATTAATAAATTATTATCCATTAATTCTATAAATTATACTTTTAAAGGGCTTCCCAGGTGGTACTAGTGGTAAAGAACCCACCTGCCAGTGTGGGAGATGTAAGAGACATGGGTTTGATCCCTGGCTTGGGAAGATCCCCTGGAGAAGGTCATGGCAGCCCACTCCAGTACTCATGCTGTGGGCATAACTGAATCACTTAGCCGTACATCTGTACTGACACATCATTGTTAATCAACTAACTATAATGAAAAAAGGATTCATTGCTAGTCAGCAGTCCCAAAGTGTGCAAAAATGTCTTGGCTTTAATATTTAATACCAACAAATTATTATTTAATATTAATAATATTAATAAATTATTATCTGTTAGTTATCATAAATTATACTTTTAAAGACTATAAATATTCTGACAACTTTTAAAGTAAGGTATAACATCGGCTCTATGGATTTCACTTTTTATTTCTATATGAAAGTTTTAAACTCTCTTCTAGAGGAAATTATTATTTTTGAGCTTTAAGAAACTGATATTTATATTACATTGCCATTTATACATCCTATCCTTAACTCTGTATCAAGTAAGCAGGCTTAACCAGCTGAATGATTGCATCAAGCCTAAATAATTAACCATATCAGAAAACAGGCAATTAATAATGACCAGATTGTTAGATACTTCCTTCTAGCGGTACAGTCATTTAAAAAAGAAAACATTCCAAATGTTTTTTTCATTTAAAATGTATTTTACCTGCCAAAAAATACAAATGTGGTTTTCTTAACCTTGAACGCTGAGATATGCATGTGCAATAGAGAAGCATTCCTCTTTTGCCAGCTAATTAGCTTTTGGCATAAGTATAATTGTTCTTCAACTACCTGACTCCTTCTAGTATCCTTTGTGCTGATGGTATTCTGCATTTATAAAATAACTTTGCAAAATTTCAAAAAGAAAACTTCTGAAAAGTTCTTAGGAGAGAAGGAAAAAATGATGAAGGACAGAATAACAGTCCTCCTATTTGGGGATTAGGAGGAGGGAGGTGAAAGGGATGCCAGAGACTCAGAGAATAATTTGGCGAATATGGTGTTTCAGGCAAGGGAGAGAAGAGTTTTAAGAAGAAAGTGATTGATGACTTTTATCAGTGTTTGTCTTTTTTTCCTTTAGATTGGGTAGTATGAAGAGATTCTCAGATTGGAAGTCATGGTTAACTTTCAGGAGTGTAATTTAACTGAGTGGCAGGGCAGAAGCCAATTCCCGACGGATCAAGGAATGAAGAGGGATAGAGGACTAGGAACAGTACCAGTAGAATCTATTTTAGCTTATTTGGCGACTAAGAGGAGGGGAGAAGTTGGGAAACTAGTTTAGAGGCATCAGAGTTGAGGAAAGATTTTAATAGGATGAGAGGACTTAATCTGATTTTAGAATGAGATGAAGGATACAGGGAGAGGATTAAAGAAGTAGGGAGTAGGGCCAAAGATGACAATCAGGGAAACAAGGCCCTAGTCAAAGAAAGAGGGGATGTGGTTGAAGGTGAAAGTGCAGTCCTTAGCTTGAAGAAAACGAATCTAAAGTATTATAGCACGCTCATGCTTGCATGTAACAAAACGCAAGTGCTGCATTTTCAGAACCCATCCCTGACTGCTGCAATAGCAATATACAGCATTCTGTAGGGACACTTTATGTGGCTCAGCTGGTAAAAAATCTGCCTGCAATGCTGGAGACCTGGGTTTGATCCCTGGGTTGGAAAGATCCCCTGGAGAAGGAAAAGGCTACCCATTCCAGTATTCTGGCCTGGAGAATCCCATGGACTGTATAGTCCATGGGGTCGCAAACAGTTGGACACGACTGAGCGACTTTTACTCACTCAATCACTGATATGGTCACCCAGCTTAGTCAGGGCCACTAGGTTGAAGGTCAGCAATTCTTTTAGTAGGCAGTGCTTCGTTTAGGCGGAGAAGGCAATGGCACCCCACTCCAGTACTCTTGCCTGGAAAACCCCATGGACGGAGGAGCCTGGTAGGCTGCAGTCCATGGGGTCGCTAAGAGTCAGACACGACTGAGCGACTTCACTTTCACTTTTCACTTACATGCATTGGAGAAGGAAATGGCAACCCACTCCAGTGTTCTTGCCTGGAGAATCCCAGGGACGGGGGAGCCTGGTGGGCTGCCGTCTATGGGATCGCACAGAGTCGGACATGACTGAAGCGACTTCACTTTCACTTTTCACTTACATGCATTGGAGAAGGAAATGGCAACCCACTCCAGTGTTCTTGCCTGGAGAATCCCAGGGACGGGGGAGCCTGGTAGGCTGCCGTCTATGGGGTCGCCCAGAGTTGGACATGACTGAAGCGACTTAGCAGCAGCAGCAGCAGCAGCAGCAGCTTCATTTAGGAGGCTGGTTAGCTGTAGTTGCTTACAAAGTATTCAGAAACTTCTCAGTAACTGTATTCTGACCTGCTCTAAAAATGATTAATTAAGACTGAAACTAATTAGTCAAAGGCTTCACCAAACTTTTAAAAAACAGTTGTTGGAAAACACACATAACATAAAATTTCCCATTTTAACCATTTTTAAGTGTATAGTTCAATGATGTACGTAGTATTTATTGAAAAAATCTGCATATACATGGAGCTGTGCCATTCAGCTCATGTTTAAATGTCAGCTGTACCTTTACATTGTTGTACAGCCTTCACCACCACCTGTTTCCAGAACTGTAAAGTTTTTTTCATTTTCTTAATTATGAGAAAATATGTACAACATAAATTCTACCATTTAGCCATTTTAAAGTGGCACTGAATACATTCACATTGTTCTGCAGCATCACTGCTATTTATCCTAGCTCTTTTTCAACATCTCACATTGAAACTTTGCATTTATTAAGCAATAATTCTTTATTAATCCCTCATCCCATCTCTAATCACCATTCTTCTTGTTTCTATAAATTTGACTATTGTAAGCACTTCAAAAATCACTGCAGATGGTGACTACAGCCATGAAATTAAAAGACACTTGCTCCTTGGAAGAAAAGTTATGACCAACCTAGACAGAATATTAAAAAGCAGAGGCATTACTTTGCCAACAAAGGTCCGTCTAGTCAAAGCTATGGTTTTTCCAGTAGTCATGTATGGATGTAAGAGTTGGACTATAAAGGAAGCTGAGCGCTGAAGAATTGATGCTTTTGAACTGTGGTGTTGGAGAAGACTCTTGAGAGTCCCTTGGACTGCAAGGAGATCCAACCAGTCCATCCTAAAGGAGATCAGCCCTGAGTGTTCATTGGAAGGACTGATGCTGAAGCTGAAACTCCAGTAGTTTGGCCACCTGATGTGGAAGGCTGACTCATTTGAAAAGACCCTGATGCTGGGAAAGATTGAAGGCGGGAGGAGAAGGGGATGACAGAGGATGAGATGGTTGGTTTGCATCACCGACTCAATGGGCGTGTGTTTGAGTGGACTCCAGGAGTTGGTGATGGACAGGGAAGGCTGGCATGCTTCAGTCCATGGGGTCACAAAGAGTTGGGACACGACTGAGTGACTGAACTGAACTAACTAAACTGAAGCACCTCATAGTAAGTGGAATCATGTAATATTGTCCTTTTTTGTCTGACTTCTGTACTTAGCCTGTCTTCAAGGTTCATCCATATTGTTGTTGTTCAGTTGCTAAGTCATGTTTAAGTCTTTGTGACCTCATGAACTGTAGCACATCAGGCTTCCCTGTCCCTCACTATCCCCGGGGAGTTTGTTCAAACTCATATTCATTGAGTCAGTGATGCTATCCAACCATCTCATCCTCTGTCACCACTTCTTCTCTTGCCCTCAATCTTTCCCAGCATCAGGGTCTTTTCCAATGAGTCAGTTCTTCGCATCAGGTGGCCAGACTGTTGACTGGAGCCTCAGCTTCAGCTTCAGTCCTTCCAGTGAATATTCAGGATTGATTTCCTTTAGGACTGACTGGCTTGATCTTGTTGTCCATGGGACTCTCAAGAGTCTTCACCAGCACCACAATTCAAATCATCAATTCTTCGGTGCTCAACCTTCTTTATGGTCTAACTCTCCGATATGTACATGACTACTGGAAAAACTATGAACTATGGATGGAAGTTTGTGACATTGTACAGGAGACAGGGATCAAGACCATCCCCATGGAAAAGAAATGCAAAAAAGCAAAATGGCTTTCTGGGGAGGCCTTACAAATAGCTGTAAAAAGAATAGAAGTGAAAAGCAAAGGAGAAAAGGAAAGATATACGCACCTGAATGCAGAGTTCCAAAGAATAGCAAGAAGAGATAAGAAGGCCTTCTTCGGCAATCAATGCAAAGAAATAGAGGAAAACAACAGAATGGGCAAGACTAGACATCTCTTCAAGAAAATTAGAGATACCAAGGGAACATTTCATGCAAAGATGGGCTCGATAAAGGACAGAAATGGTATGGACCTAACAGAAGCAGAAGATATTAAGAAGAGGTGGCCAGAATACACAGAAGAACTGTACAAAAAAGATCTTCACGACCAAGGTAATCACGATGGTGTGATCACTTACCTAGGGCCAGACATCCTTGAATGAGAAGTCAAGTGGGCCTTAGAAAGCATCACTACGAACAAAGCTAGTGGAGGTGATGGAATTCCAGTTGAGCTATTTCAAATCCTGAAAGGTGATGCTGTGAAAGTGCTGCACTTAGTATGCCAGCAAATTTGGAAAACTCAGCAGTGGCCACAGGACTGGAAAAGGTCAGTTTTCATTCCAATCCCAAAGAAAGGCAATGCCAAAGAATGCTCAAACTACTGCACAATTGCACTCATCTCACATGCTAGTAAAGTAATGCTCAAAATTCTCCAAGCCAGGCTTCAGCAATACGTGAACCGTGAACTTCCAGATGTTCAAGCTGGTTTTAGAAGAGGCAGAGGAACCAGAGATCAAATGGGCAACATCTGCTGGATCATTGAAAAAGCAAGAGAGTTCCAGAAAAACATCTATTTCTGCTTTATTGACTATGCCAAAGCATTTGACTGTGTGGATCTCAGTAAACTGTGGAAAATTCTGAAAGAGATGGGAATATCAGACCACCTGACCTGCCTCTTGAGAAACCTGTATGCAGGTCAGGAAGCAACAGTTAGAACTGGACATGGAACAATAGACTGGTTCCAGATAGGAAAAGGAGTATGTCAAGGCTGTATATTGTCACCCTGCTTCTTTAACTTCTATGCAGAGTACATCATGAGAAACACTAGGCTGGAAGAAGCACAAGCTGGAATCAAGATTGCCAGGAGAAATATCAATAACCTCAGATATGCAGATGACACCACCCTTATGGCAGAAAGTGAAGAGGAACTCAAAAGCCTCTTGATGAAAGTGAAAGAGGAGAGTGAAAAAGTTGGCTTAAAGCTCAACATTCAGAAAATGAAGATCATGGCATCTGGTCCCATCACTTCGGGAAATAGATGGGGAAACAGTGGAAACAGTGTCAGACTTTATTTTTCTGGGCTCCAAAATCACTGCAGATGGTGATTGCAGCCATGAAATTAAAAGACACTTACTCCTTCGGAAGGAAAGTTATGACCAACCTAGATAGCATATTCAAAAGCAGAGATTTACTTTGCCAACAAAGTTTCGTCTAGTCAAGGCTATGGTTTTTCCAGTGGTCATGTACGGATGTGAGAGTTGGACTGTGAAGAAGGCTGAGCGCCAAAGAATTGATGCTTTTGAATTGTGATATTGGAAAAGACTCTTGAGAGTCCCTTGGACTGCAAGGAGGTCCATTTAGTCCATTCTGAAGGAGATCAGCCCTGGGATTTCTTTGGAAAGAATGATGCTAAAGCTGAAACTCCAGTACTTTGGCCACCTCATGCAAAGAGTTGACTCGCTGGAAAAGACTTTGATGCTGAGAGGGATTGGGGGCAGGAGGAGAAGGGGACGACAGAGGATGAGGTGGTTGGATGGCATCACCGACTTGATGGACGTGAGTTTGAGTGAACTCTGGGAGTTGGTGATGGACAGGGAGGCCTGGCATGCTGCAGTTCATGGGGTCGCAAAGAATCAGACACAACTGAGCAACTGAACTGAACTAAACTGTAAAAACTACAGCTATATGTCTTCCCTGTAGCTCAAACGGTAAAGAATCTGCCTGCCACGCAGAAGACCCGGATTCCATCTCTGCATCTGGAAGATCCTCTGGAGAAGGGAATGGCAATCCACTCCAGTATTCCTGCCTGGAGAATCCCCTGGACAGAGGAGCCTGGCAGGCTACAGTCCATGGGATCGCCAAGAGTCAAACACGACTGAGCGACTTAACACTACACTACACTATTGGAAAAACCAAAGCTTTGACTATATGGACCATTGTTGGCAAAGTGATGTCTCTGCTTTTTAATACGCTGTCTAGGTTTGTCATAGCTTTCCTTCCAAGGAGCAAGTATCTTTTAATTTCATGGCTGCAGTAACTGTCCACCATGATTTTTGAGCCCAAGAAAATAAAATCTGTCACTGTTTCCACTTTCCCCCTCTATTTGCCGTGAAGTGATGGGACCAGATACCATGATCTTACTTTAGTTTTGTTTTTTAATATATATATTTTATCGAAGTATAGTTGACTTAGAAATTTTCAGGTGCACAGCATGGTGATACAGTTATACATGTACACATAAATATTATTTTTCAGATTATTTTCCATTGTAACTAATATTGACTATGATCTTAGTTTTTTGAATGTTGAGTTTTAAGCTAGCTTTTTCACTCTCCTTTCACCCTGATCAAGCAATAGTCTCTATGCTTTCTGCCATAAGGGTGGTGTCATCTGCATATCTGAGGTTGTTGATATTGCTCTCAGCAATCTTGATTCCAGCTTGTGATTCATCCAGTCCAGCATTTTGCATGATGTACTCTGCATATGTGTCAAGAACTCATTCTTTATTAAGCCTGAATAATATCCCGTTGTGTGTATATACAAGATTCTCTTTATTCATCCATTGACACTTGAGTTTGTTTTCACCTTTTGGTTATTATAAATAATGCTACCATGAACCTTGAACAAGGATGTACAAATATCTGAGTTCTTGCTTTTAACTGCTAGATCATATGGTAATTAGTTCAGTGTTTTAATTCTTTGACGAACAACTGTACTGTTTTCTACAACTCACTCAACTCTTTTTTTTCTGGTTCTAGCATTCTTTTTTTTTTTTTTAATTTTTTTAAAAAATTTTATTTTATTTTTAAACTTTACAATATTGTATTAGTTTTGCCAAATATCGAAATGAATCTGCCACAGGTATACCTGTGTTCCCCATCCTGAACCCTCCTCCCTCCTCCCTCCCCATACAATCCCTCTGGGTCGTCCCAGTGCACCAGCCCCAAGCATCCAGTGTCATGCATTGAACCTGTACTGGCGACTCGTTTCATACATGATATTATACATGTTTCAATGCCATTCTCCCAAATCTCCCCACCCTCCCTCTCCCACAGAGTCCATAAGACTGATCTATACATCAGTGTCTCTTTTGCTGTCTCGTACACAGGGTTATTGTTACCATCTTTCTAAATTCCATATATATGTGTTAGTATACTGTATTGGTGTTTTTCTTTCTGGCTTACTTCACTCTGTATAATAGGTTCCAGTTCATCCATCTCATTAGAACTGATTCAAATGTATTCTTTTTAATGGCTGAGTAATACTCCATTGTGTATATGTACCACAGCTTTCTTATCCATTCATCTGCTGATGGACATCTAGGTTGCTTCCATGTCCTGGCTACTATAAACAGTGCTGTGATGAACATTGGGGTACACGTGTCTCTTTCCCTTCTGGTTTCCTCAGTGTGTATGCCCAGCAGTGGGCTTGCTGGATCATAAGGCAGTTCTATTTCCAGTTTTTTAAGGAATCTCCACACTGTTCTCCATAGTGGCTGTACTAGTTTGCATTCCCACCAACAGTGTAAGAGGGTTCCCTTTTTTCCACACCCTCTCCAGCATTTATTGCTTGTAGACTTTTGGATCTCAGCCATTCTGACTGGCGTGAAATGGTACCTCATAGTGGTTTTGATTTGCATTTCTCTGATAATGAGTGATGTTGAGCATCTTTTCATGTGTTTGTTAGCCATCTGTATGTCTTCTTTGGAGAAATGTCTATTTAGTTCTTTGGCCCATTTTTTGATTGGGTCATTTATTTTTCTGGAGTTGAGCTGTAGGAGTTGCTTGTATATTTTTGAGATTAGTTGTTTGTCCGTTGCTTCATTTGCTATTATTTTCTCCCATTCTGAAGGCTGCCTTTTCACCTTGCTAATAGTTTCCTTTGTTGTGCAGAAGCTTTTAAGTTTAATTAGGGCCCATTTGTTTATTTTTGCTTTTATTTCCAATATTCTGGGAGGTGGGTCATAGAGGATCCTGCTGTGATGTATGTCGGAGAGTGTTTTGCCTATGTTCTCCTCTAGGAGTTTTATAGTTTCTGGTCTTACGTTGAGATCTTTAATCCATTTTGAGTTTATTTTTGTGTATGGTGTTAGAAAGTGTTCTAGTTTCATTCTTTTACAAGTGGTTGACCAGTTTTCCCAGCACCACTTGTTAAAGAGATTGTCTTTAATCCATTGTATATTCTTGCCTCCTTTGTCAAAGATAAGGTGTCCATATGTGCGTGGATTTATCTCTGGGCTTTCTATTTTGTTCCGTTGATCAATATTTCTGTCCTTGTGCCAGTACCATACTGTCTTGATAACTGTGGCTTTGTAATAGAGCCTGAAGTCAGGTAGGTTGATTCCTCCAGTTCCATTCTTCTTTCTCAAGATAGCTTTGGCTATTCGAGGTTTTTTGTATTTCCATACAAATTGTGAAATTATTTGTTCTAGCTCTGTGAAGAATACCGTTGGTAGCTTGATAGGGATTGCATTGAATCTATAAATTGCTTTGGGTAGTATACTCATTTTCACTATATTGATTCTTCCAATCCATGAACATGGTGTATTTCTCCATCTATTAGTGTCCTCTTTGATTTCTTTCACCAGTGTTTTATAGTTTTCTATATATAGGTCTTTAGTTTCTTTAGGTAGATATATTCCTAAGTATTTTATTCTTTCCGTTGCAATGGTGAATAGAATTGTTTCCTTAATTTCTCTTTCTGTTTTCTCGTTATTAGTGTATAGGAATGCAAGGGATTTCTGTGTGTTGATTTTATATCCTGCAACTTTACTATAATCATTGTTTAGTTCTAATAATTTTCTGGTGGAATCTTTAGGGTTTTCTATGTAGAGGATCATGTCATCTGTAAATAGTGAGAGTTTTACTTCTTCTTTTCCAGTTTGGATTCCTTTTATTTCTTTTTCTGCTCTGATTGCTGTGGCCAAAACTTCCAAAACTATGTTGAATAGTAATGGTGAAAGTGGGCACCCTTGTCTTGTTCCTGACTTTAGAGGAAATGCTTTCAGATTTTCACCATTGTCACTCAACTCTTGATAGTAGACATACAAATCAGAGGGCATACAGAATGCTTAATATTTTTATTCAAATGTTTATGGAACTGAGATACGGGGAAAATACATCTCTGTTTAGTGTGCAACACATTTAAATAATTTCAGGAAATTATTAAAGATCTTCAGAAGAAAAGATAATGTTTAAAAAAACTTTATAGTTGTGAAGTTTTTTCTCATATCACATGTAACACTACTGACAGGCTGATGTGTGATATAGAAAGTAGAATGCTTTACTTCCCACTGACCTTGTATTTTTATCCATAAAGCATTTAATGTGTATTTTTCTTCAATTGTTAAACATTTGGCTGTTTTAAAAAGCTTGACCTAAACTCTGCTTTTGATCCAATAAAGCTTACATGCTTCATGCCCCAATTCTTTGACTGATGTCAACATATAATATTTGAAAGTTTATTTTAATAATTTAATTCCATATGAAAATTATCAATGACAGTTTTCTTTTTTGTTGTTAAATGTATATTTGAAATGTAGTTATTATTCCTGAAAGAAACCTTTTGTAACACATGTAATGGAAACTTATTAGACAAATATTAGGCAAGACAAAACAAAAAGACAGTCTTCTAATAGTAAAACAAATATGTGAAGCATAGAAATGGAAAATATGAAATATTCTCTTGCTTTTGGAGCTTTTCTTGGTTTTTCTTTTGAGATATTGGTAGAAAGTGCCTCATGGTTTCTTCTAGTAGCTTTTTTATTTGAGCTGAAGTGTTTTCAGACTTGATCTCTTGGCTATTATAATTGATAGTTTGAGAGCTGACTATGATCTCTTCATTTATTGACATATAGTTTAAAGGCTTCAAGTTTGGATTATGAAGTGCTTTTCTCTTTTTCCTTAAAACAGGAATATGAATTAGTGATCTCTGATAGCCGTAAATATGGCCTTATGGTTTTATGTTCTTTGTTATCCGCTTTCCCTGGGTTGAACCAGTTCTTGATTCCCATTTTGTTTTCCATTGTGAAGAGTTTTTTAGATTCATCATAAATTGAACCTCCCATTGAGTTT